>NC_089142.1:107947233-108579651 GCF_009819655.1 Sylvia atricapilla | reverse complement strand
TGAAATTCTGTGAGGGGAACATAGGAAAAAAGGAATAGGCAAATGCAAAAAAAAAGAAGAAAGGATATACTGCTAGACTGAACAAGGAAGAGGTAAAATGAACAGGAAGGTAGAGGAAAGTGTCACAACAGCAGAAAGTTTAAGTGGAATGTAATTTCCTTGTATTCCAACCTTTGCCATATGGAGGAAAACTCCCAGAGAACTGATGAAATCCCTGATTGTGTGTCCCTTTTCTTGCAAAGGGAGCTGTAAGATAGGGACTTGATACCTTTTTTTTAATTTGGGATTTGTACTTTAGGGTCTTTTATAAAGAGAAGGAGTGATTTTTTCAGAGCTGCTTGTGGTTTAGAAGGGGAATAAATTGTGGCATAATTAGGGACAAGAAGAAAAGGTAAAGGCTTTTCTATGGATTTTGTCAATTGAATGGGTGGGAAAAACCAGAGCTGATAGGTATTTCCATAGAAAAAATGCAGATGTGTTCTTGATTTGGGGTTTTTTAACCTGTGCTAGATAATTCAGATTAAACCAGATAAACCAGAGCAATTTAGAGCCATGACTGTTATTTAACTGGCATTTTCCACCCCAATTAGAAGCACAGATTTTTAGCCTTGCCTGTGCTGGGCAGCTGTAGCTGTGTCCGTGTTGGCTCTGGTGAGATCCTCTGTGCAGTCACATCGGAGGGTTTGGCTGTGCTGGCAGCTCTGAGCTCTTGTGCCCGGCTCTGCTGCCCAGGAGCACAGGCAGCTGCAGAGATTTGCTGGAGTTTTCCAGGATCAGGCAGGGAATTTTGCACAGACGAGGACTGGAGGCCTCTGGAACTACAGCTTGGCACATGAGATTGGATAAGCACAGATTTAATACTGGGTTTCTGTTGAGATATGCACAATTATGGACACTGAGCTTCTTTCCCAGGAGCGTTCCTCAGTACTGATTTAAAATGTACCATTTCTACCAATATTCCCACCAGAAATTAATTTGGTAAAATTTTCATTGAAAGAAAATATGGAAAGGGCGCTGGCACAGGGCTGAAGCAAATGAATGTTAAGGATTCAAATGAATATTAAATCTCTTTTGCAATAGTACATTCCTGTCTCTAATTATGGCTCTGGGTGCGTAGATGATTGTAAAGTCGCTCCTGGAAGGTGTACATAGAGCAATCAGTGTGACAGTAGCCTTGCAGCTCCAGGTGGGTGGATGACTGGAGCACTATGGTAATGACATGTGGAGCCTTCCTGTCCTGGAGACAAATCCCAGCTGAGCTCCCATCAATGGTGGGGTGAGCATCATTCCTGTGGAGAAGCTCTGCAGCACAGAGACATCCAGAGGCTGGGCTCTGTCCAGACACACTGGGCACGGATCTGCCAGGTCCAGGAGCAGCCCAAGGCAGGAGGCCAGGGCGCTGGAGGCCAAAGGCTCCTGCAGGGGTCTTGGTGTGGATGGGAACTGCAGTGAGAAGGAGGTGACCACCCATTCCAACCAGCTCCAGCGATCTCTTGTTTGCATTCCCTTAAGGCCAGATGTGCTCTTTTAGGTACCCGAAGCAAACAGAAGATTTTGGGCTAAAATACAACCCTATTTTGAGCTGTAATGGCCTGTGGTACACAGGAGCAGGCAGAGTGGTCTGAGGGCTGTGGGAAGCCTGTCTGGGATGGGCTGGCCTGGCTGTATCCACTGCAGTAGGGCTGTGCTGGTCCCCAGCAGCTGAGCTCCAGGGCTCCCAGGCTCCTGCCCAGCACTCAGAGCCAGCTGCATGGTGTGGGCTACAATTTGTCAAGAAAACAGCCTGCACCATGATTTTTTTTTTCCTTTTACCCGTTGTCTCTTGCTCCTTTGTTACTCATCTAAATGGCCTTTTGTTTTACGATAGGTGACTTTGGGTTTGTCTTCCTCATACCATTATTTTTCTTCAGCCTCTTTCACTTTCTCCTCCGTTGCTTCCCTGCTGTCCCCTACTCCTTTCTTTCCCTTCCTCCACAGTTTATGCCAGTAGATGGTGGTATTCAGCAAGTTCTAGGAGTGCCAGCGTAGCTGCCTTTGTCACCACTGTCTGGCCAGCTCGGCAGCAGGGAGAGCTGCTCGTGTGCCAGAGTTTATCTGTGCCTCAGTGACTGTCACAGCGTGACCTGCATGAACAAGAAGCACAAGTTCTGCTAAATTACTCTATTTTCCTGCTTGTTAGGTCAGTGAAAGAGCTGTCAGATTGACAAAGAGTCATAAATGTCATCAGGGTCATCAATTATTTGTTGTGATGTATGGGATTTGGGAGAACTTGTGTACACATTTCTGTGGGTTACTCAACCAGCTGGCAGAGGCTGTGTTGGTTTTGTAGCCTGCTGTTTGACAAAAAATAGGGCTGGAAATAATAAAAACATAGAATTGCTTGGGTTGGAAGGGATCTCAAAGATCATCTAGTTCCAACCCCTTCTGCTGTCCCGGTTTCTCAGAGCTCCATCCAACGAGGCCTGAACACTTCCAGGGATGGGGCATCCACAGCTTCTGTGGTCAGCCGGGCCAGAGTGTCACCACCCTCACAGGGAAGAGTTTCTCCCTAATATCTAATCTAGACCTACCCTCTTTCATCTGTAAGCCATTCTCCCTTGTCTTGTCACTCAGGTCCTTGTAAAAGTTTCTCTTATTGTTTCCTGTAGGCTCCCTTCAGGTACCAGAAGGTCAGTTAGGTCACCCCTCCGCCTTCTCCTTTCCAGTGGAACAAACACATTTCTCTCAGCCTTTCTGGATAGGAGAGGTTGCTCCATCTCTGTAAGCATCTCGTGGCCTGCTCTGCAACAGCTCCATGTCCTTCTGTGCTCAGGTCTCCAGAACTGATGCAGCACTGCAGCTGAGGTCTCATCAGAGCAGAGGGGCAGATCCCCTCCTTGGCCTGTTGCTCAGGCTGCTTTGGCTGCAGCTCAGGGAATGAGGGAACTCATTTCTGGATAAGATTATCACTGGTTGCAGGTCTTGTCTGGATGCCCAATACAGAACAGTTGGTAAAAACCTCTGACCCCTTTAAACTCTCCTGTGTCGGGCACCAAAAGAACTGGAGTTCATGGTACGGCAGCAAGTGAGTTCTCAGCAAGCCTTGCCTTTGCTTGGGGACAGGATTTGCAGCAGGAGGTTGGCTGAGGGGTTTTCCCTCTCAGCATGGAAGGGGACTGTGCCCGCTTTGCACCCTGTGTGATGCCATCGGGGAGAGCCGTATTCCAAAACACGAGAGCCCACTGCTCTGCAGGTGAAGCTGTGGGTGCTCCCCCACACCTGCATCTGTTTGTCAATTCCCGTGGTGTCCATATTCCTCCTTGGAAATTGTTTTTATAACAGGACCCTGGTGCTTATTTGAGTAAATGGAAGGCTGCACAGAAGTTACAGAAATTGGATAGAATTTTGTTAAGGAATAAGCAAAGATGTTCAAATTTGGGAGTGGGTGTAGAGTGCAAAATTCCTTTTGAGAAAGGATGGGCAGCAGTACAAGCAGCACATGTGCTGTCGGTTCTTGTTCTCCTCTGTGATGTTTCCTGTAAGATCTAACCAGCAGTGCCAAGCTATTTTAGAAAAAGAAATGCTTTGGGAGTGTGAAACTCTTCTTGCCTTGCTTCTAGTTCTATCTATCCCTTTCTAGTTCTCCTTTGTGGTCCTTCAATCCCAAGCCCCTTTTGGGCGTGCTTGAGTGGGAATAGTGTTTATTCTTTCTCCGATTTGGAATTTGAGCTCTCCTCCTATGGAGAGCTTGACTCCAGTGGCAGATCTGAAACAAATTTGCTGTTTGCTATGGCGAGTGTAATTAGTTAGTTAAGAGTAGCTGGAAAACAAGAACTAAAATGTTGAAGTGTGAAGCTTGGCTTAAGCTGGAAAATTACTGCAGCTACAGGAAACCGTGGAGAAGTCTGAAGCAGTGTGCTGGGTGGGGTGTCCCTTTTAAAAGATTTTGCAGGTCTCTGGTATTCAACAGTTGCTTAGAACTTGCTTCCTACAAGAAGTTGCTTTAAACAGTTTTACCTGGGAAACAAATACTTTGCAGATCTAAAGCAAGTGTCACTTGACCTTAGAAATCTTAAACATAACCCTCAGAAAGACCCTGTGTGTGGCTGCAGGAGCTGCTGTGGTTTCAATGCCTCAGCCTGTCGCTGAGGAATACACTTACCTCTTGGTAGTGATGCACCTCAGCAAGCCATCTTGTCCCAGGAAGTGTGTCTCTTCCTCTTTCAGTTGCAGCACCCTATTGTTTCTTGTTCTAGCAAGGAGTGTTTCAGAGCCAATGTGTCTCCTTCCCATTCTTTCTCCCCTTTGTCATTCCCTGGGGCTTAACCAGCCCGCTTGATAAACGTTCATCAGCATGCTGTGGATTACCTCATCTGAAGATAAGAACTCAATACACAATTACAATTCTATTTCCAATAACAGTTGGCCAGGCTGGAATGCCTTTCCTCTTCCTAAGAGAAGAATATTTGATCTGAGCTCCAGAGTGAAGTGCACTGGATTTTGATTCATTATTATTTTTTCAGTACTTCCCTTCTTTAATTTTCTTCTAGTTTTTATGGATATATTCCAAAGATGCTGTCCCACATCTGAAAATCTTTGAACAAAAAAGTGTGTTCTCCAAGATCCTGAGATGAATGATATCCATGTCTGCTAAATGTTAGCAAGGCTACTAACACTGCTTTGTCTCCACATGTATTAACAGGACTGCCTTAGAGATGCCTTTTCCATGTGGAAAAACACAATTCAGAAATCCCTTCCTCTTCTATTTTGATGTATGTTTTATCCAAATTTCTTTTGTAAGGAGGCTGCAATAAGGATCAAAAGCAAGAACTGTTATAAAGGGGAATTTCAACATCTGAATTAGCGTTTAATTTTTTAATTCAAAGATACTTTTGATGAACAATCACAGTGGTTTAGTTTGGGATTTTCATTGAAACTGACTTTCAATGAAATCTCCTGATTTTTGCCGACAGTTGAATTGTGTTTGTTGAAGACGCCAAATTCCTTCACCAGAAGTCTTGCCCAGTTCTAATCAGCAGTGCTGGAAAAAACTGCCTGATCCTGGAGAAGTCCCTTCAGTCATTGGAAAGACATAATGAGCTCTAGACTTCCTTCCTTCCATGTAAGCCTGGCCCACACTGCTGCTGCTCTCCCCAGTCATCCTGCTGACACCAAACCCTGCTCAGTGTGGGGCCGAAATTTCCAGTGCATGATAATGTGTTTATGCCAGCAGAGTCTGCAGGCTTGGGGTTCATCTCCAGAGAAATGTCTCAGGCCAGCTGAGAAACATTTCACTAATCCTAAATCCAGTTCCTTGCAGGACAGGAGCTGTGGTGTGTTAGGACCCCTTTTGAACCTGTTTGCCCACTGAAATGCTGCTCTTCATTTTACTGGATCCAGCTGGCCCCGTTGGGGAAACGTGTGATGGACACTGGTCCTCTCCCTTGTTCTCAGCCCTGCCTTTTAAAAGGGGTTGCCCGTGTAAATTATAACGTTTCTAATGGGCTGTTAATTTTAGGGTTCCTGGCTAATTGCCACGTAGACACTTGATTGACTTTACAGCGTAAAGTACAGCTCACTTCAGTCACTAGCACGGCCAACTAGTCTTGCTAACTCAAAACATTAGGAAGCCATGAGTCAAGCTTCTCTAATCACACCACTGCTTGAAAATTATGAGATTTTGTAAACCTTCTGGGGGTTTATTTGGCTGGGGATTATTCATGTTTCTATACTTCATTATCTGCAGCTGAGGGAATTAGAATTTGACTATTTGGGGTTTCTTTTCTAATTGCAGTTCTGATCACCGCCCTCCGTACTGTCACATGTACCAGCATTCAAGGGTCTTTGTAGAAGGTCGTAAAAATAAGATGGGCAGGGTGCTTTCTGCCTCCTGGCCTATCAATTTTAACTTCCAAACATGAGCATAACTTACTGAAAATTTTGAAGGCAAGCGTTTGGGGTAATACGGAAGATACCTGATCCAGCCATTTCCAGGTTATGGGACTGACAATTCATTATCATTCTTAGGTTCACATGGCATGAGATGACATTTCTAAAAGGATGTCTGGTTAGTCCTGCTCTCATATAATATTCCAAACTCTTGGAATTTGGATTTTGGCGGGCACTGGGTGAAGAATAGCATGTGGTGACATCCATAGGAGAGAACATCCTGCGGTATAATAGGCCCATGTCCCTTCTTAAAGGGATTTTCCCTTTCCTCACAGGGCCTTTTCCCCAGGGTCTTTTATCCATGTAGATATTCCAGAAGGTGTTCTGCTTGGAAGGCAGTTATTATAGTAGGGAGGTTACTAACGCAGGGTGGAATGGAAGGGCACATCATTATCTTCTCTTTTTGTTGCTGGCTATTTAAATAAAAGGGATTTCCTTTTCAGAAATTATCATTGTTTGATAGTTATGAAAAGCTGAATAGTGCTGGGATGAGTCTCCTCTTCAGTCCCTGCTTTCTCCATCGTGCCCCTCTGCACACACCGACCAAATAAAGCTGCAGGGTCTCTTTCCAGTTTTGAAGAAGGCACAAGAAGAAAGCACTTTATTCCTGCTGTCTGTGACTTCTTGGTAAAATGCCAGTTTTTGAAGAGTCCCAGACTTGCTCTGGGAACTCCTCTGGTAGCCAAAAATGTAGAAGTGGTTTCTCTTGTATTCCAGGACTCTCCAGGTGTGTGCAAAGTATAAAACAGGCAGTGATGCTGACAAGATATTCCTGCCAGCTCATGTCCTTTCATCTGCAGCTGGTGAGGAACCTCCTTTGCAAAGTTTTTTTACTAGGAGAGAGTAAGTCTCTCCCAAGGATCAGTGCCACCACAGGGAAAGGAAATGGCTCATTAAATGGGACATCTCACATCACCATCTCTTTCATCCCTTACCAGAAGCTCCACTTCAGCCCCCAAAGTATCCTCTAACGCAGCGTGTACAGTCTTGTACAAGGCTTCCCTAGATACTGTGACATGCAAGAGAAGCTTCAAGGTCTGTAGACTGAAGTCAAGATTAGGGTTGGGGGTGGATTTCATACCCTAAACGCTCTGTGCTTGTGCCTCAGAGTCCCTGACAGTTCGGTATCTAAGCTCTCAAGAGGAAAATACAGTAGGAATGCTTTTTCTCAAGTACAGCCCTTGATAAAAACCTCTGCAATTCCATCAACATTAGTTGCATGTCGAAAGACAAAACATCAAATTGTTTCTTTGGTCTTTCTTATTTGGGTTTTATTTTTCCATTTGTTAAAAAAAAAAATCATCAGCAGGATACTACTACATTTAAAAACACAGGAAATATTTTTGTTTCCTTAAACCTCTTGGTAGAAAATATTTCTCACTTTCCTTCTAGTTGTGATCAGTGGCTCATCTGCCCTTGTCAGGTGTTGTCCAGATCTAATCTGAGCAGGCACAAGGAGATGCTTGAAGCTGTCACAACGGCAGAATTATCTGAAAAGCATTCCCTGAACAAACTCTGTGCAAGTTGGCAGTGGGGGAAGGGAAAAGTAAAACTTAATTTTAAGCCATTTGGGAGAGGCACTGTCATTATGTGCTGTGTGCATTAAATGCAAACACAGAACAGGTTCAGGTCTGTGGCTGCTGCTCTTAGGTGTGACAGCAGTACAAATGAAATAATAAGATCAGGTAATCTCAGCTGGTCATTAACCCTGCAGTAAATGCCTGTTTCATTTGCCAGGTAGGAGCTCTCAGGAACCTCAGCTAAAATTGGCACCTTATTGTGCTAAGCACACACAGACACCTAATTAAAGACAGTCCCTTTCAATGTGTTTGGTGTAGATGGGCAGGACAGATAAAGGATGGGAGCCTAATCATCCCTGTTCCACAGACAGGGAGCTGAGGAACTCCGGTGTCCCAGGGACCCTGCCATGGGTTTGCTGTGCTATCCTGGAGAATTGCCATGGCCAGCAGAGTCTTACAGCCCTGCTCTGCCCTTCAGCCATGAGCTCATCCTTCCCCTGCAGAAGGATGCACCGAGTTTCTTCTTGCTTAAATAAAAACTTCAATTTACACGTTCCTTGTTCCTCTTTTAAAAAAAGCTCCCTGACCATGTTGGTTTCTCTCATCCTCTCGGTGTGTTAGTCATCATTTAAAACACACACAATGATTAAATGAGTCTGATCATGTTCTAGTACAATATTTCAGGGTGGCTACTTGGTGTGACTTGCATGAGGACATGAAATGCCAGAAGGACCAGTGCAATCAACAGCAAGCCTCTGTGCCAGAACGAGTGGGTGGGGTCATGTGCCGTATACAAGGGATTCGTAAATGTTTACTATAATTTGCTACCTGATTATCTTTGACCTCTGTGGGTTGGCACATGTACTGATTTATTGCATCCATGCTATCTTAATTTCTAAGGACACAGCTGACAGCTTTTTGAAATTAAAAGCGGCTTGTTTTCCTCAATTACTTAAGTGCAGAGGCTCAGGCACATAGGCAGTCGTATTTTTCTATCAAGAGAATATATGATTTGTACAGCCAGTTACACTTGTTTGTGGTTCCCTGGACTCTGGGGATGTGCAGAGGCAGGCATTCAGAGCTGGCTCACAGGGATATGTTTACCAAGACTTAGCAAACTTTTCCTTCTCCCACTGCTGGTCCTGCTTACAAAATATTGCTCTTCCGAGTCTCAGCTGGAATTGGAAGGCAAAATGAGGAAAGTCTCTCAAAGGTTGCTCCCAGTGTTTTTCTAGCCCAGCTGGATGCAGGTATTATTGGAGACCTCATGAGAAGGATTATTCCAACAAAATTTTCACCCTGGCCTCATGGAATAAGGGATACAAACAACTCTTAAATAAGTATCCAAACTTACACTTGCTTAGCCAAAGTGAGACACTGAAGCTTTTGAGGCAGCCCTGCTAACACACTCATTGTTGGACCATTTTGAATGTGTGACACCAAGCAGTTATGTAGCAGATCAGCAGGGACTCATTGGATACAAGTTTTTCATAGTTCTCATGTTGAAAATGCCTCTGAATAACCAGGTCAGACGTTAGGAAATCTGGTTTTCTGTCAGCTATAGCTCTGTCTTGACTTTTGCTAATTTGGGGAAAGATAATGAGAAGCTGTTTGTGATTTTAAGTTCTCTGTCTGGAACTTGAGACTTCCTCAAAGTCTCCACCTTTCAGAGGCCCTCTCAGTGCAGCCTGTAAAACTGAAGGGTCCAAATTGTTCTTACCTTTCTCTTAGTTACTGTTGCACTTCTGTGTGCAGAAAAGGTACATAACCCTATCTGTGGATCTGAATTTCCAGGTGCTCTGGCTGTGCTACAGCACAGTTGTGGACTTAGGGACTTAGAGACTTTATTCTCATTTCACATTAGTTGTGCCCATACAGGACTCAGCTGCTGCTGGCGGCATTTGTCTTCACATCAGGCAGCAGCACAATGCAGTGATTTTCAGCATCTCAGTCCAGGATCCCAAAAACCCAGGATCCAAGACAAGTAAAATATTCACATTTCTTCTGAAAGTGAAAACAAGTTATAAACTCCGAAGTGCTATAAAAAGGTGGCAATTCATTTTCTTTAAATCTCCGTGACAGTTCCTCTCATGCTCATCCCAAGATTTAAAATACATATTGCGAACAGCAGCTTCATACAGACGTACGTTTCTCTCTTTAACAGATCACTCGTTGAGAAAGCAGCTGAAATAGATCCAGACTATTCCAGCCCTAAGCCTGCCTTCTTTTCCAGAGTGTAAGGGGGAGAGGGGTAGCCTGAATGATCTCTGTGCATGTGAGCTGCTGTCAACCCCACGGCCGCTGTAGGACAGGCCAGGCAGGCTCAGTCCAGCCCTCCAGCCCCCTGGCTGCTCAGGCCACTCCTGAGAATTCTCAGTGCTGCTCCTGAGAATGCAGCAGAGAGAGGGGAACGGTCCCCTGCTCACCCACTGTGCCCCCACAGTGCAGCTGGAGGTGTGATTGCAGTGCAGATTACCAAATAACAACCGGCTTTAATCTGCCCGGGGTTTGGGGCAGGCTGGACAAGCCTGCCTGGGATGTCACCTGCGTCCTCAACAGCTGGTGCCTGAACAGGGTATTCTCCACTGCTTAAGGTACCCAAAAGAGCGGGATTGAAGCTAGGCAGTGTGTTGCTGACGTGCCTTTGACTGCAAGGCTGCTGCAAATTAAGGTGCTGGAAGTTCTCCGTCCCAAATTACTGTGGATTTCTGTCCAAATCTCTAGTCCCATTGCTCTCACTGCTGTGAGTCCTGAAGGACTTGCAGTTGGAATGTGCAGGACATCTCTCTGTACAGGCAGAGCTGGATCTGACAGGGGAATGACTTCTTAATGGTCGTGCCAGAAGGCCAAAATGATCTGGAAACAGACCAAATTGCCAATCCAGATCCCTAATAACAACAAGAAGTCATTTTCCCTAGATCAGGGTCTTTTTATAGATACGTGTAACAAAAGGATATTAAATACATAAAGCCTGATCACAGAGGAAAGAAAGGCAGAGGAGGTGTAAAAAAAGCACTGGAAACTTGAGACAAGAAGGGAGAAAACACTGAAGCTGTTACGATGTAAACACGGATGAGGCACACTCAGGTACCTGGCACAAGGAGCTGTGGCTGGGACTGTACAGTAGCAGAGGAAGAAGGGAAGTCTGAGGAGCACAAAGCTTTCAAACAGGCTCCTGCAGCAAGTCAGAACTAACCCCTGGAGTGAGGTTGGAGGGAAGTCAGCTTTGTAGATACCTAGAGTGCCAGTTAGTGAAAAGTTGTGTAATTAAACCCCGAGTCCAATGGCAGCAGAGTCCTGCATGAAATCATGATTCTACTGAAATCAGTGGCAAAAATCCCAGTGATGTCAGTGCAGCAGCTGCTGGCATTTCCCCATAGCAATCTCTGCTGCTGCTGCTCATGAGCTCCAGGACTGAATGTGGTCCTGTCTGCATGAAGAGCAAAGGGCAGTCATCGGCAGATGTGCACCAAAAGCACTTTTTCAGAATATGGCTCTTTGATTAGGTGTGTTTCTTGGAAAAGTTTTCTTTGGGAAGTGCTACTGTCATGTCAAAATACGGGAAATCTTGGAAACAGTAACTTTTCAGCTGAAGGTGTCCGTCCTGGAAAATGTCATTCATCCCAAGGACCTGATGGGACACCAAAGACACCACCTTGAGTCCCAGTATTCAGGGACTGGCTGGAATACTGCGGTGATGTTCTACCTCTGTGTCAAATCTCACGGCACAAACCCTCGTTTGCTTGTGAGCAAGGAAGAAGCTGAACTCGGAGGCCTGCTTGGATGAAACCCTGTTTGTCCAGGCGCTGCATAGGAAAAAACAGCTCCTTCGCAGGATAAGGCAGCATCTTGCCGCCTCTCGGAAGGTGCATTGTCACCTCTCCAAGGGTGACAGCCCCTCGGGCTGAGTCCCTGGACGCAGGAATTGGACCGGGACCGGCTGTGGCAGTCAGCAGAGGGGGGCAGAGAGCTGCGGATGGAGACCAGCCTGCCCTGGGCTTTGCAGTTTGGGAGCAAATGCGGGAGAAGTGGCGTTTTGTGCCGTGCTTTTCCAGCCGCTGGAGTGCTGGGCACTGAGCAGGGACCCTGCGTGCTCGGATGGATGGAGAACAATAGTTCAACAAAGGACCATTGTTGGATAAATCTTACTTTAAGTGAAGGCTGCTTTTGCAAACCAAATTCAAAGCCATGACAGGCAAGACTTCATTTTATCTGCTGCTGAAAGGAAGATGCTTAAGGGCTTGTCTCCAAAGGGAAAATAAATGCTCATTTAATTACATCTTTTCTGGTGAAGGGACAGTTCATTATTATTACTATTTATTATTATTATTATTATTGTTAGGCATATTAGAAAGAGCTGTGTGCTGTAATATCTTCCACTGCAACCACATTGATTAGCACTAACTGAGAATGCAGTATAATAATAACACGAGGCACACAGGACTCGTTGGGCCTGTCCTGGTTGTTCCTTAATGACGCATGTATAAAATAAGAGGCACAGCACCTGTGGAGATTCCCAGCACCTCCTGCTATGCTGAGGCAGGGGCTGCACTGCATGAGAGCACTCACCAAATCCTGTGAGTGTGTTTACATTTTGAACCTACCAAATCTTCCCAAGTGGAATGCAGGGTCCGGTTTCAGCCAAGGAACTGTTAGCAGTGAGTGAGAGTTAATGGATCAATCTGCTGTCTCTTGTCAGTGCTTTTACTGTTGACTTCTGGAATGTGTTTGATGAAAAGAAAGCAACTTCTTGAGACAGAAGATACAGATGTAGCATGTTAAGGTTGGGACCTACACGAACAATAAAGCAATGTTATCAGTGCTTTGCTTCCCCCGTGCCGCTTGCCAAAACTGACAATAGAATAGCAGCACGGCATTTCTTTTTTTAACCACTGTAACTGCTAACCATTTGCTCTGACTCTCTTTGCAGACACAGTCAGACCTTGTGCCGGTGTTACAAGTGAAAGGTGCCCCATATTTTATCGGGGACCATGTTGCATAGCCCCTTGCTGCCTTTCTGTGTCCAGTGGAAGCTAAACTGAGGTGGAATTTGTAGGACTGTTCAGCTGAACCAGAGCTGTTTGCCTGATGTGCTTTACGTGCTGTCCAGCAGCAGAATGCCCGTGCCCCATGTGAACCCTGTGGGATGAGCCCTGTACCCCAGTGAGGCGGGCTGTGACCCAGATTGCAGGGTGATGTTGGGGCCTGTGGCTGCACCCACCCAGCAGAATGCAGTGGTGTGTGGAGGGAGCCGGGCCAGCTCCTGGGAGTGCTGTGGTGAGGGCTATCCACCAGCAGATGTATTCCACTCTCCAACAGCAGGCTATCACTGCTCTCCCAGAGCCAGGGCGTCCGCTCTGGTGTGCCTCTCGGCACTATGGATACCCCCACGCTGTGTAGACATAACCACAGCGGCTAAAGCCCAGAGCCATGGAGGTATTTAGGCTTTTAACTCTCACTGAAATGAGCAGGAGTTAAAAGCCTAAATACCTTTGGGGATTTGGGCCTAAGTGGCTTACAGAAAGCCTGTGGCACAGCAGAGGCTCAGAGATTTTGACTCAGAGGCCAGTGCCTCCGATATGAAATCATTCTTCCTCTCTACATCTGGTAGCAGTTTGCATTCACATTTCCCAGCTCAGGCCATCAAAACTATGCCCATGCTTAGGACAGGAGGTGAAGAATAATTTAGGTAATTGAAACTACAGCAGGAATGTGGTTCTGTCAGAGGGCAGTTGCCTGACCTGGAATTTAACCAGACAAGTAGGGATTGAGGAAAGTGCATGCCAGCTCCTGCCTTTCAGGTGCATGGAAGGCAGTCAGTTTCTCTGGAAGAAGGGCAATAAATAATTGAGCTTATGTGTCTGTTGAAAAGGAAGCCATATTGCTGGGAATGAAAGCAGGAGACGTGCCAAACACTTGCCTTGTTATCCACATGACTGTTTATCAGTTATAACTAGAGCTGAGCCAGTAATTCTTAATGGGCAATTCATATGATGAATATCTCCCCCTTACACTATGTGTGAATGGTGTATGAACCGGCCATTACTTTCAAATATTTATTTACTAGTTACAATTATTTGTTTAATACTGTGAATAATTCATGGTTTGTGTAATGTTTTCAGGCAGTTCTCTGAAAGTAGCCAATACCCAGGCTATTTTCATTGGACGGGGAAGTAAATGTCGCCTTTTTCTGATTACGCCAGTGTTAACTGAGGATAACTTGAAGTCAAAAGGCTGGATCCCTCACTGATGTAATTTGGCATAGCTCCATTTTTTCCCCCATTGATTTCAAATGAGCAGTGTTAATTCACACCAACTTACTTGAAGGCCCTGAAAAGAAGAATTGTACGAAGGAAGAATGACTCCCACACCATATTGTCACAGGACTGGCTAAATGTACTGCATTTCGCAGTCACATCTTTTCATTAACATTCTCATATGTATAAATTCAAAATTCACATTTAAAAATATCATTTTGTATTAGTATCTCAGTTGCCTATTACTGAGCAGCTTTGCAGTGAATTATGCTTGTGTGATTGCACACACAAAGTGATGCTTTTGCAGAAATAGTCCAAGTTCAGTTTTTATTTGCAGAGCAGGGGGGAAATTGTTTTGAGGACAAATCTGTGGCTTGTGTTGAGGTTAACCTGAAAAACTTCCTTGTTCAGTGTGCAGGACTTTTCAGTTCCAGTATTACTTTTACCATTACAAAATCTTCCCTTATATAAATCTCACTGACGTCAGTGGAGCTTTGCCACTTGTATTTGCCTTATCAGATTTCCAATCCTTAAAGCTATTTTAGAAGACGTTTTTAACCACCTTCTCTGTGGTACCCAGCTAATGATGGGAAAAGTAGAGCAAGGGGTTGTGATTGTGTCTCCCTGATTCTTTGCACCAGTTGCCTGTTGTCTCCAAGTGGTGTCTGCCACATATGGAATACTTTGTGCCTTGTTTGTCTCCTGTATCTGTCCCTTTCTGTTCCAGTTCCCTCCATTACAAAAGCAAATTATACCTAGTGATACCACAAGAGAATCAGGTTGGAATTAAAGGCTTGGTCCCTAAAAGCAGATTTGTAGGTAGTTTCTGTTTCTAGGTTTCCAGAGCAGCATGCCTGGCTCGCACTCAACACTGCTGCAAATTTCCCAGCTAAATCTCTAAACACCTGTGTTTTTCTTTGGCATTTCTTATCCAGCTGTACAGAAAAAATTGTAAATGCTGTCACTCAGATTGTCACCATGATGTGGCCGTGGTCTTGGCTGCAGGATCCTCGTGTTCACAGCAAAGGGATTATTAACAGCACTTCACAGGGAGAAGTCCTGTGCTTCTCTTTCTTCTCTTTCATTCTTGCTCTTTACTGTTTCCTCAGCACTGATGCTATGGCTCCTACATATGCAAGAGCATAAAGAAAAAAGAAAAATCACATTTCAGAAAGATCTGTTGCTTTTCTTGCTGGAGTAACACAATTAATTTGAGTGTCAAAGAATCTACTCAGACTAAATGTCCAGGTGCATGTCATTGCTCACTACATGTAATTTACTAATGAGTGGATCCAGACTAACAAACCGAGGATCCAGCATGCCCTCTGGCTGCCTATAAAAATGAGGAAAGATAATGAAGTGGTGTGAATCAGGGCCTTTCTGTAGCAGCGAGGCATGAAAAAACTGGAACACCACAGCTTTTGCTGTTAGGTACCAAACACAATCTCAACATTTCTGTACCCAAGCACAGGGGCAAGCAAGTCCATTTCACAAACCTTGAAAAACATACCTGGCTGGCTATTTAAAATTTTTTGTATCCCAGGTTTCACGTTTCTGGATGTCTACATTGTGAAATTTGCCTACATTTGGGGTTTGACCATACAAAGTAAGCGTGATTCTCAGAGAGGCACAGCTCCTGACCTTTCTTTAATTACAAGCAAATGCAGGGGTTGATGGATATTGCCGTACTGTTGGTCTCCTCTGTTGAGTGAACATTAGTGAATGGCCTTCTGAAAAACAGTGGGGTCTTTGTACCGCAGCCTGCAGCTCACCAGGAACACACCTGACTACACCCAGCTCTTTTTAAGCAGAGCCCTGCACAGTGTCAAAGGAAAATGTTTTATTGTAAGTGTAGGGAAGAGCAGATGCATAGAAGAAAGGTCAAAGACTAAGAGAATCAATTGACCGGCTAAAACAGAGCATCTTTGGGGATTCTTAGCAGAAAACCTCTTTGTCTTCCAACCACTGTGATGGTGCAACCTTCAGAAAGGACTGCTGTGACCTGAAAGATATGGTCCTTTCTGTATCAGGTCGTTCCAGCCAGCTCAAAGGCGGCAGTTCTTCCACCCTGTCCTGTCATTGCAGCTGTGTCTTCGGCTGTGAGCCCTGCAAACACTTGGTTCCCTTTTGTGTTTGTTCTTGTACGACTCCTTTTCTGAGACACAGTCCTCAGAGGTGCAGGACGGTCAGATTGTCCCTGCTGGCACGGGCAGTGCCAGAGCCAGAGAGCTCTGGCAGGGGAGCTGGCTGCCCACGTGGTGGTGTGGCCACACCGTGTGCCGCTGGCTGGGGACACTGTGTCCACCCCTGCAGAGCTGCCGCAGGGTCCCGTCAGCGTTGGGCTATTTCAGCAGGACGGACACAGTGCCCCACATGGAGGTGCCTCTAAGGGGGATGTTGGCATTAAAATGTCTTTTGAGATAACAGTGTGCTTCTGAAATGTCTCCCAGAGATGCCCCCTGAGCTGCCCATTTTTGTCACAGAGCACTCAAGGAGGACATCAGCAGGATTCCTCTGGGGTGGCTTCAGGGCTGCAGCCAGCCTGGACCAGCTCGTGCTGGTTGCTGTTGCCATTAGGCTGCAGCTCTGAAGGAGAGCAGGGAGTGGAAATGCCCTGTGTGGATGCCAGGTCCTTGGCACCGATCATTTCTTGCTGTGTATTTGTGTTCCTCCTGTTTTGCACTGCTTGCTGTTACATATGTGGTCAGAGATGCTGCAAGCCCCACCCAAGCACAGTGACCTTCCTTCCCCTCCCCTGGGCCGTGCTGTTCATTTCTGACATGTGTGTAAGGCTTTGGGAAATCAGGTTTCCTTTGCTGAGACTCTCCATGTGCTTGCAGGGATTTCTTTATGCCCACACCTTGGTGAATAGGGGCTGGCAGGTCGGATGAGGCAGCTGCAAAGCTGCAGGGTGTGTACGGGGCAAAGGGCGAATTGACTTCTGTCCCTTTGTACAGTATCTGATCACATCTCAGGATAGTCCCCTTCCCCTTACTTGCACTCACGTAATTACCAGCCCTTGCTCTTTGGTGCTGCCTCTGGAGGCTGGCACTGTTGGAGCATGTAGTGCTCCTCCATGGACCCTCTGGCGCAAAGATAGGAAGAAACACTGAAATTAACTGTAGGTGGGGTAGCAATGATAATTATGTTGGATCATAACTTCCACTGATCTAATTAATGCCACCTAAGTTGTGCCTTGTGCAACTGCTTTGATTTATTGGTGATATCCACTGTTGGCAGTGATGTTTTTGCAGAGGGCCCATGGCTCTGATACACAGAGTGATAGAAGCTGGATTTCATGAGTGTGGTACAGTTACAGTTGGAAAGGTGCCTGTTTGTGATGCTCTTTAAAGAAACTGGAAACTGGGGATCCAGGTAGGATTAACCAAATAGACTGTCTTGCCCAATTAATTTGCTTTCAGCCCAAATCCCTCACAGTGCTCTTAAAATGGTGTTTTCCTACTGAATGTGGCAGAACAAGCTCTCGGTGTTTCCAGCATTAAGTGACAGTAAAGACGACTCTCACCTAAGTTCCAGTTTACGTTTGCTCAGGATATGTCTGGATTTTACAGCTGAGCAATGTCAGGAATTTAGTCACAAGTCAAAACTGCTTTATAATGCATGGCTATAAAGATCAAAGGTTGCAAACCCAACGTTGGAGAGCCAGGTCCAGCTCTTCCAAGGCTCATCAATCATGACTTAGTTCTGGCCCATCTCACACGATCCTACACCGTGTACTGTCTGTCATTTGGACAAATGTTTATCCGTACCATTAGACCTGAGACTCCCACAACTCCTAGGCTAAGTATTGCCATCGGTTCTTGACAGCACTTTCCTGCTTTTTGTTTACCTTGTATCTCTTTTTCCTCCTCTGGTTTTTTTTCTGTATCTCAACGCTGATAATTTTCAGTATGCGCTTCTGCTAGCGGCACACTGGGAATTCTCAGTTCTTCCAGCTGGAAAAAGATCAAGATCAATATAAGATCAAGATAAAGATCTGGTTCCCTCTGGCTATTTGCTGAAGACCATTACATTTGTACTTAGTGAAGTTCAGTGATGCCCTGCCAAGCCATGAAGCCAAAATAATGCAGGAGAAACCAAAATAAAGGTTTGACTATGGTCAGTGAGTCTGCCCATAGTCTCCTATCACACAGGTCACTAAGGGAAGAGTGAACCAGACTCTTTCTGCACCACTGTGTCAGTCTGTGCTGGGGCACTGGACAAGTCACCTTAGTTTTGATTTCCCATCTTTGCTTTTCTTTCAGTTGTGAACCCCTCGAGTAAGGGCCAATCCTTTACATATTGGGGCATCCACAGTCTTAGGAGACTCTTTTCCCTGTAGTAGAAAAAATTATCTTTGTGCAATTTATCATCCCAACTTTGCCTGGGAAAACTCAAATGCTTATTAAAAGTTTTTCTATGAAAGATTCCTTGGTGGGAGATATAGAAAAAACTGGTAGGCACTAGGATCACTGGCAATTCTGGGTTTTAGATCTTCCTGAGTTAATTTACCCCAAAGATATGAATTCTGTCAAAAACTTTAAGAGAAATACTTTTGTCTCAAATAAAAATATTGTGCTATCTCAACCAAAATATTTAATTTATTATTTTAAAAAGCTGTTTAGCAGCTGCTTAGATGAAAAAATTAAGAATTTCTCCAGTGATATCTCAATTAAATATTTCAATTAAAATGAGCATCTCTATATTAGATCTAACATTAAGACATAACAGCTGTTAACTTTGGGTTTTAGTTTTGCCTGCTTAGGTGACAGAAATTGAGAAAGGCAGTGGGACAAAATGTACTTTAGTATTTTTGAGACCTGAAAAGTTTTCCCTATTTCTGTTCCTGAATGAACTTTCTCGTGGAACCCCAAGGAGTCAATTTGGTATATAGTCAGTTGTCATTTAAGTCACAGGGTTAGAACTGAGAATCAATCCAAGTGTCTGTTCAAATAACTCGTTTGTTTCCTTTCTGAAGTGGCTGCTTCTGCAGACCCAGCCCGGTTTTCTCACCCCATACTGCCCATTGCTCCCAAGGATTGCTGGGAAGAATAATGAGGAATGTAATTTGCTTGTTATTGTGGCTGTCACTGTCATGGCTGGAGGGTCAGAGTCCCATTTGACAGTGAAAAGCCAGATTTTAAGAAGTGATTGCTTAGTCTAGGTTTTTTTTTTTTGTTTTTTTTTTTTTTTTTTACTGTGTTTGGATATGTGAGAAAAGCTTAAAGGACTGAGCCTTAATTTTTGAAGGTGCCTGAGAAAGGAGTCTCAGGCAGAACTGCTTCCTACTTTGTGCCTTTGACTGTTCTACTTTGTGCCTTTGACAGTGCAAGAAAGTTGCATCAAAAGGGAAAGCAGCAAAAAAAAAAACAAACCCAAAAACCAAACCAAAACAGGGAAGCACAGTTGCATTATCATTCTGAAGAAGCATTTTTATGCAAATGCATGTAACAGTTAAAATAAAGCTCATGTTCTGTTGCCTTTAACTTTTGTAACTGCTGGGGTGTGACAGGATTCAAACTTTTCATGGCATGCCAAAAATATTTCTTAACATGAAGGTACTTTGCCTAGCTAATGTAATTATGTCCATTACTCACAGGGATTCCGTCTTGTCCGGGACTTTGTCTTATTCCCATATTTACTGCTAGGAGGAGATGGAGCCAGGGTTGATACCAGCGTTCTGGTGTTTCTTGCTACTGCTGCTCACCCCTGGAGAGCCTGCCAGAGGTCTCATGGGGAAGGAGGACAAGGATCTGCCTTGCCCGAGGGTTGGGAATGCCAGGAGCTCCTGGGCTGGGGTAGAGCTGGAGGTAGAGGGGAGATTTGCACTGGTGGCTGCTGCAGACCTGAGGCAGAGGCTGGGCAAATCATGCTGGATGGATCCCCTATGGGCCCACGAGCTGTATTTCCAGCTGGAAGCATCCCTGGGGATGAACTGAATCAACACTGGCTTAGGCTGGGGGTCTGGCTTTTGTGGGTTTGTGCAGGTCCTCAGAGTAAAGTCGTGGCGGGTCCTGGAATTGGTGAGGGGATAAGACTACCTTTGGCAGCAGTGGGATCTTCTGTTGGATTTTCACCTAAGGCTGGGTGCGATTCCAGTTAGAATTTGTCTGCTTGGCTGCTTTTGTTGAGGATTAGGCTGTGCAGCATTGGATGGGAATTTCAAAGAAATGCAGCAAAAAGTCCTTTCACCTTCAAGAGGGCAAAGTTTCTCCCCGTTGGTGCTCATCACTTCTGGGGGAGCCCTTTTTTCCATCCTCTCGAGGCAGAGCCTGGAAGTTTGGGCCGCACATCCCCTGTGAGCACAGGACCACGTGGATGCACCACTCCCAGCCCTCCTGGGCAGGGGTATGGGCCGCTGCAGAGACCCAGAGCCTTGAGTTGATTTGATCTGTACCTGCCTCTGTAACTACGCCTGGCTTCCTCTGACCCAAATTACCTAACTCAGCTGGAATTTCCTTCCTCATATTCCTGCCCTTACATCTCTGCACTCACCTGCTGTATTCAACAGGCTGCCGTGGGGGGGTGGGGAAACCGTGTGCTAATGCTGAGCCCACCTCTGCCCTTCTCCCTGCCTGCTCGGAGACACACTGTGTAAATGGAATTTTAACATCAAAAGTTTCAATTACAGCAGGAAATGTCAGGCCGACAGAGTGCGACTGTTCCGCGTTTCCCATAAGGAATACTCCCACCCCTACTATTTACCCAGATGGAAAAAACAACCTCCGATGGTATTTTTTTAAGTTCTCAGGTAAACGGAGCTGAATGGTATCATCACATACACGGCAGGCTTTCTGCAGGAGATGAAAAAGTGTAAATCATAGCACAGGGTCCAGAGCCTTCACAGTGCCTTTTTCATGGAAGAAAATCCTGGGATACAGGCTCTATGGGATGGGGGCTGTTCGAGAGACAGCTTAACCCCCAGCAAGTCAGCAGGCCCGGGAAAGAGGAGCTGCATGGAAACACTGCTCTTGGAGCAGGAGATCCTACAGAAGGCAGCAAACATCACTCTGGGAGGTGGGGTATGGGAGAGCCTTCTAGGAGACACAGGGGGTCAGTGCAACGACCAGCAGAGCTGTGCACCTTCCAGAAGGGCCTGGCTCTGCCTTCGTGGTGCTGTCTCTGGAATAAGGTCTCCTATTCATCTTTTCTTCTAGAGGCTGAACAAAACGAATTCTCTCAGCCCCTCCTTTGTCACTGTGAGCTCCAAGTCCTGATCATCTTGGTTGCTTTCTCCTTAATCCATCAAGAAAACGTATCTGGGACATACTTTGCAGGTCACTAGGTTGAGCTTTTATTGGAATAAATGTAAGGCTTTTACTGTGGCCTCAGAGACCCCCACTGGTCTTGGCCTTGTTGTGTAGCACAGAAAATACACTGCTGAGATGGGTGATGCAGCCTTCTCATTCCCTGCAGGGACTCCATCATCTGATCCAGCAGGAACAGGTCATGCTTTTAATGACAGTGTTCAACCCGTGGGATCGTCTTGGACATACTGGTTCCTGGAATCGCAGCTAGGGTTTCCAAAGAAGCCTGGAGAGCTTCAGTGGTCAAATTAAATCAGTGAATGCAGTAACGAGGAGTTTGGCACTTAGGTCAGCTGGCTCTTCAGGGTAATTCAGCATATCCCAAAAGCAGGCTCAGTCAGAGTACTGTCCAGCAGAAAAGTTGTTGCTGTTGTGTGTTCAGAAGCATTTAGGATTTCCAAATGGCTCAGCCAACTGCTTCCCAATGGGAAGTATCCGTCTTCATGTGTGCTGAGTGCTCAGATTGCTACTCATGCACAGGAGGGAGATTCTGTGAGAGGTGAGTTGGTAATGTCATGTGAAACCTCCTTGTGTTGCTCTATAGGACTGCACAAAATCAGCACAGTCCAATGTGTTGTGTGGATGTGAGGCTACACTGCTTCCAGTTAGGGCAAGTGGGAACACAAGCATTTAATTTTGTGAAAATTAAATGAATTTGAATTTCACCAGAAAATGGTGAGGTTTCAAATGTGCTATTCTTTGATAGGAAGATGAAATGTTTCTTGAAATGAAAATTAAATGGATGGAGGACATTTTTAAAAATAGCCTTTAGTTTGTTGGTTAAGGAATTCACCCAGGCAGAGGGAGCTGAGCACTGAACTTGCTGCCCTTGAGCCAACAAAGCAGGAATATTTCCCTACATCCTGTGAGTGAGCCTGGGTGGCAGTAAAGAGAGCTACCAGGACTCAACAGCCTTTGGGATGGGTTGCAGCACTACTTGGGGAGATGAAAAGGAACAGAGCAATGTTTCAGGAGGTAGATTCAGCCTTGGGTTCATCCATGGGCATCATCCTTGGCAACTCAGTTCAGCTCTGGCCCACGTGACACTGGGAAGACCCTCTAATAAACAGAGGAGCAGGAAAAAGGACGTGACACAGGGTGGGAGAAGGCATCCTCTGAAATCTTTATCTCCAAATACAAGTTTAATAGATGTCAAGGGTGCTTGTTTGTCTTTTCTTTTTTGAAGAAGCTTATTAGCTATGGGAAAAAAATGTAGAGTTGTTCCCCATGATGTAAATCTGTAGAGATTTAAACTGATGGGAGAAATTTGCAGCTTGTGTAAACAGCCATGGCTCTGTGGAGTCACAACAAATTATACCAGCTGAGGATACAGCCCATCATTTTTAATAGTTTTGTTCTTCCACATAAGAGAAGGCAAGGAAACAGGGGATGTCAGGCAGAAAACGAAGGAAAAAACACAGCATGGGATTTACAAGGTCTTTGCCATCACTTTTCTCAGCCTCTGAATGGAAAACATCTGCCTGTCGCAGAGCACTTTGATGTCTGCCTTACAGATTTGGGCTCTCCCACCCTCTGAATGGCACATTGCTTCCCTGATGGCAGCTGCCCTCCTGGGAACAGGTGAGCTGAGTATTGCCCAGAGCAGCTGAACACACACCACCCGCTGATCCCAGTGAGCTCATTCTGCTGGTCTGTAAATATAAAGTATGGAAAGTGTCACAATTACTGTTCCTTTGGAGATATTAAAGTTTAGAAGCTGCCTCTAATGACTGATGTAGAGTAGTAGAACATGATCTTTCCATGGAAAGTTGATGGCTACTACAAGATAAGTGTGGGTAAAATAAACAACATCTTTCTCTTAAAGCTAAGGCAGGATGTTTGGTCATGCATTAGAACTCTGCAGCTTTCTCATTTCTGAGATCTGCTGGGTGAAATACTGAGCAGGACTGCAGGAGACCAGCAAAGGTGTTTGCAAAGATCCCAGCTGGGCTTTATGTCTCTCCCTGTAGGAACCTGGCTGACCAGTTCTGTGCCAAGCCTTTTTGCTGGAGCGGCACCTCCTGTGCACAGTGGTCTTCATGCTCTTGTTGCTTTTGGAGGGGCAGGAGCAGCAGCAGGTTCCCTGTCCCAGGCTCAGTCGTAAAATGCAGCTCAGAACAAGGCAAAACAGGAGGGCTGGAGCTAAAGGATGCACGCAAGACCAATCGTGTGTGCAAAACAACTGTACTTCGCCTTTGTGGCAGCATCTGAGCACTCCCCTGGGATGGAATTCCTTGGGATGTAGGTGAACAGGGACAGCTGATGAGAAGCTAAATGGCCTTTGCAGCTGCCTGGGAGTGATACTGATCTCATCCTAAGGGAGGCATCTGCTGTAGGCCAGGTGATTTTTCTGACCAGAAGTGCCTACTCACTCCATTAACTCTGGTGGGAGGTGAATGTGGCTGAGCAGGTGCAGATACCAGATTGTTGGGATTTGGGTTAGAAAAATACCCCGTCCTTTGCTGCAAGGCAAGTGGTGGTGAGGCTGGCTCCGAGGGAATAGCAGCAGGTCAGTGAGCAAAGAGTCAGTCAGACAAACCCGACCGAAGGCCTCTGAGCTCCCTTCAGCCCAGCAAGAAACAGAGCGCTGCCTTTGGAAAACTGTCCCTGGAATAATCAGTTATCTTTCACCAACTGCACAGCCAGGCAAGGTGTGACTCTGTTTTTAGGTTGTCTTTGGAGACAATTGTGTTGGAAAAAGCAAAGACAGCATTTTGTGTGGCAGGAAGTGGACAGCACCAGACCATTTGTGAAAAGTCCTGTTTTCTGACCCTGGCCAAACCCAAACTCTCCAGTGGAGGCAAACGCAGTGATGACATCAGTGAAGAGGTACATCAGATGTCAGTAAAGCAACTCAGCACTTTGGAGTGACTTGCCTTTGAAAAAGAATGTTCCCTTCCAATCTGATCCGCAGATCCTTTGCCCTCGATATGTGGATCTGTGCACATCGCTTTCTCCACATGGAGACAGCAGTGGAAACTCCGTGCTGGGACATGAGCAATACACGTGGTAATGAGATGCATCACAGAGATAAGGGCTCTGGACTAATTGTGGAGGAAAATTCCCCATCCTGCTCCTAGCCCACTGTTTAATTTTGTGTTACATAGCAGGAGATGATGGTTCTGTGATTTATCCTCTGAGATCACTGAGTTCTCTCTATGGCGATACTTGCCATACCAATATGAATCATTTATGGAGTTCAATTAGTAATTTATGAAACAAATTAGCATGATGTTAAAAGCCTTTGAAAGATATTAAAAGATACAGTAATGTACTTCTGAAGTGATCTGATGAAGGACTTGCAATGCAAACTATTGTATCTGATAATAAAAAAGCAAACTGATTAATTCAAAAGAAAATATTCATTCTGAGGCTACCATCTTCTGCCAGGAATGTGGCACTGGACCAGGACTAGCACTGCACAGTGCCAGGGAGCAAAGGAGAAGGGTTTTGTTATGGGAATGGCAGTAGCCTGTGGGTTGCCTTAGGGGTCTAGGAGTCGGGGTCACTCTTTTTGTACCTGTGAAATCCTGCAGAAGTCTTAAGGCTGCAGCTGGACTGCAGTCGGGCCACAGGATCCCAGAGCTCATCACTGCAGCCGGGTTGGCTTTAAACTGCAGATTTTGGATGCCAGGTGCACTTACATCACACAAAGGAGTGCCCATGTTGCTCAGTGGACATACCCACTGCTCTTGGTGAACACTCCAACTACGAGCCCTCCTCACACTGAGTTTGGAGAGGGACAGTGAATATGCAGGAGGGGAGGAGAGAGGAGAGGTGCAGTTGATGTCCCAGTACAAGTGGCCAAAGCTTTCCTTCCTCCAGGTTGCCTGACTGAGTTATGAGTCTGGTGTGCATTGCAGTTGGAGACAGACCTCCAAAAAGGTCCCGTGCTCATTTCTTTCTCAGTGCAATGCTGAGACTGAGGGCCCAAGCAACAGCCAGGCTATCAGCCAGAAATATGGACAAAAGGCAGGTAAGTCACAGGGCTGGGCACACTTGAACTGGATCCCACTCACGCCACAGTGATGTGCAGATAGCCTCGGATAATATTTTAAAACTATTTAGCCCTGACCACATCGCAGTGAAGTCGATGTGATGTTGTCAGTGACTAAAATGGGCTCTGGAACAGGCCTGCAATGTTACCAGTGCTTTCAAATGCTTCCTTCACCTGTAGGATGAAAGTCGTTCTCCTGAGTCAATGGGCCTCCTTACTTCTCCCTCCCCTCTCAGTTTCCATGGGCCCCTAGCATGGGAAACAGCCTTATTCATCTTTGTATTTCCATGTCTCTGAATCAGGCAGGTTCTGGGTATATTCCACATAGAAGCCTGTTATCTTTTCAAATGGCAAAAAAGAGGGGATTTTTCCATAGTCACATAGTTTTTCCACAGAAATGTATTCATGAGAGTTAAACTTGCCCAAACTATGTTAATGTATGTGGTTGGCTTCTGTGCCAATTTTCATTGTGAATAAGACGCAAAATAAAAGGGCTCTTGTGTCTCCCTTTCCTCCTCCTTGAATCCCTCCCATAATTTTTGACTTCATAAGCCCATTTTGTATGTGAATCAGATCAGGAGAGGAAAGGCAGGGGGATTATTTTTCCTCTTAAACTGTGCCTTTGCTTTAAGCTACTGATAGATACTGATGGAAGTTATGACTGGAACAAGGCGTTGATACAATGGGGCTGGATCTTAGAGTTGGTGTAAATTGGGATAACTCCACTTATCCTGAGCAAAACTTCCTGATTTGCACCAAAGGAGGACACAGCCTTAGCTCTTTAGCTCTGGCCATTGTTGCTTTGTTATTCCAAGACATTTTCAATCCGACAAGAGAAATGATGTCTCTTTTTAATACAGATGCTTGACTTGAGCTTGACCATCTCCTTCCGGAGCGTGCCTGGTGGGTGAGCACAGCACACACAGCACACGAGCTGAGTTCAGGCAGCTCTGTAGCCAGATGGCTATGAAACATTCATAATACAAGCTGTAGCTATTATGAGCCACTTCTCTTTGGTGCATGTCCTGACAAGCTGCTGTTATTAAGTTTCAGTGTATTTCTGTTAATGTTACCTACCTATTTTCATTCCTGTGTGCTGTCACACGGAGCTGGTTGGCGTGGTCTTGGGAACTGGGCTTCAAGGCTCCTCCCTGTGAAAGTTGCCAGCTCATTTATTTGTTTCTTTCCAGTGGTTCAAGCCGGTGCGTTATTCAGAAACTTCTGAAAGAGCGGGGTTGGGTAAACCTCTGATTCAGTTCATTTGAAAGCACCCTTGAAGTCCTCCTCCACATCTTGCCCTCCTGTGGCTCTAAAATAGTCTTGACGAGGCTAATTTAGAGACTGCTCCTGAGAAATCTTCGGCGCTGCTGTTGGAAAGGTCCCTCAGCTTGAAGGTCCCTGTTCTCACTTGCAGAGCTGGGATACTTCTGGTTTGGGCCCTGCCTCTCCCTGGTTTCCTTTTTACGTGGTAATACTCAAGTTGCATCCAAAAATGTATAATCTTGAGGCTGGCTTCAGATTTTAGTACATAGAGCTGGGTGAATGTTGCCTTCCGGTTTTTGCATTAGAGGCACTCAGCGCTTATTTACAGAGGATAAAAACTAACTTTAAATCAGAGACGAGGTCCTTGGGTATGAAAATTATTTTAGTGGGAAGTCGCCGTGTGTAGTATACTACTTGCTATAAAATTGTTGGAGTTGGCCATTCTGGAGAAACCAGGCAATATCTAGTATTTGAAGAAATTATTCACAATACAAGGAGAGCCTTCTGCTCCTGTGCAGCTGAACATGTAACAGGCAGATCTAAATTACAATTTGCCAATGTTTTGCTACAGTGGTATGTGCAAGACCCTGACAGGCTGCATGAGGCAAAAATAGGATCTCTGCTAGATCTTGGTGTCTTTCATTTCAGCTGCTGCCTTCTGGGGAGGAAGAGAGAGGAGTGAATGCACAGCTGGTTTTTTGTAATGTGTACCCTGAGAAATTTCCATCACACTTCTGATCTGCTCAGGTGGACCCATGTTCTCTTTTCCCAGCCTGTGGAGGGAGACAAAATGCCTGGCAGACAACAAATTAAATCTTTCAGAAACTCTCTGCAAGTGCTTTTCACCCTGCTGTTTGACTATCCAGTCCTGCAGACTTCCCTTCCTTCCCATCCCTTCCTGGAAGGGAGCTTTCTTTCTTGTCTCTCATGGTGATCCCAAGGTCAGCGAGGTGTTCATCTAAAGAAATCCATGTCTCAGGCTCTGATGCAGACCCTGAGCTGCAGCCAGGGGAGTGGCCCAGGATACCTGCTCACCCAGCCACTTCTTTGTTTACTGTGCATTTCCCAGCTGCAAAGGGACAAGGGTTTCCTTTGCAGTTATATGGAAATTATTGTGGAAATGGAGAGTGATAATGGTCTCATTTTGAGAATTGTCACGAATGCTTGGTTTTGAGTCCAATCATTCAGCTCCTGTTATCTCTAGGAATCAAGATGTTTATCTGTCTAAATGATTGCAGTGTGTCTCAGGTATTTGAAGGTGGTTCTTCCTATTTGTGGGAAAAGTTAAAAAAAAAAATCAATCTTTGTTTCCCAACCTATCAAAATGTCGTTAGCTTTCAGCAGATCTTTTTATCTGCAAGGAATAAAGCAGATATGTCCAGACCCTCAGCCGTATAAATCAGTTTAATGCCCATGACCCATTATTTTTTCTCATGTAACATCTCTCAGGAGGGATTTAGGCAACATTTAGGCATCCTTTTATTTCCACGTGTCTGGTGTAAGGCTTAACAGAACTACAATTACCCCTGGCTTTTGGAGGGCTTGCATCCGATGCCACACAGGTCTCCAGGGCCTACAGATTGAAGGAGGAGGAATGTGACTCATTTGCCAAGCAATGAGCAATATCTTTGAAGGGTCAGTGGAGAAATGTGAGTTCAAAAGAGGAAGGAGAACGTGGTGGAGCTGGGTCCAGGTGACCCCAGATGCCAATATCACGCACACGTGTGCCCCTCAGGTCACTGCAAGGCTGGGGCAGCTTTATCTGATGCTTTAGGCAGAGCTCCACCCAAGGCAGTGGGTGCCCTGGAGGGCTGCTGAAGGTTTAACACTTCCCAGTTTCCCAGCTGAATTGACTGGTGCTCTGACCAAGTGGGATATGTCACCGAAAAAATCTGGTTGCCACATGAAATCGGAATTTTTATTCCTCCCAAAATAAAGCCCACAACTTCTACTTGCGTTTGGTCAGGTTGACTGGGGGAACGTGGAGTTGCAAATGATAATGTTCATAGAGACAGAGAGCCCTCTGCCCAGAGGGAAACCTGCCCGACTCAGCCCTGAGC
Source organism: Sylvia atricapilla (assembly GCF_009819655.1). NCBI lineage: Eukaryota > Metazoa > Chordata > Aves > Passeriformes > Sylviidae > Sylvia > Sylvia atricapilla. The sequence goes on along the minus strand of NC_089142.1, from coordinate 108,551,319 downwards.
CTCTGGCAGCTCCCAGCCCCACAGTGGACCCCTATGTGCCCCCTACCCAAAAGCCAAGGCAGATCCTCACGGATCCACAAGTGGTTTCCTCGGGGATGGGGCAATCCAATCAAAGCGTGCTGACCCTTCTGGCCAAGGAGGTCAAACTGCTGCAGTTCTCCCCCACAGCTCTTTTCTTTTTTATTTTAAGGGTGTGGTATATTTTGTAAGTTTTGTGTTTATCAAGATGTTGATTGTGTAAATAAAATTGTGGCCTTGTGTGCCAAATAGCTGGGTTGTGATTTCCTGGAGGAGGGCCAAGGCGGTGTGTGGGAGCATGCCAGTGCTCATACGTTCACTTTGCTGAGGAATACGGCGTGTGTGGAGCGTGGAGGGAGGACACTTCCAGCCTGCTGCTGCTTAACCCTTCCATCCCCCTGCCTCTCCAAGCCTGCACTGGGCTTCCCCCGTGTGCTGCACAAACACTGGGAGCATTCACCACTCTGAGGCTCTCCTGGAATTGCCGGGAGCCTGGCCAGGTCAGCAGGGACTGTGCAAGGCTCAGGATCCCACCCTGATTCCCCTGCCGTACGGAGCCCAGCGCTCCCTTCAGCAAAGGCTCCAGTGCACAGAGCTCAGAGGAGCCTCTGAGAGAGGCCAGGCACGTGCCTGGGGATGCCAGGGCAGGGAGCAGGGCCTTGGGCTAAATGGGAATCAGCTCCCTGGCTCTAATGACTTTATTCCCTATTTACTACTAAGTGCTATCCAGAGTTTATCCTATTTCTATCCTGCAGAGGCAGCCAGGAGTTTTCTCAAGGGGCTGTTCAAACAGCGGCGAGATCACTGAATAGTTTGGGAATATTCTCAGCAGGGATTGGTGCCTCATGCTTCTGAAGGCAATGGGAAGATTGCTAGGAGGCTTTGATACACAAGAATCATGCTCTGGTTGCTTCTTTCGTTACTTTTTCCCTACAAATCACACAGCCCCATCTCAGAGCTGCTCTTATCTCCTTCCTCTCGTCCTTAGGTCATTACATTCTGGAATTATTTAAAACAAACGAATGCAGAAAATGTAACCTCTTGCTTTCCACCAAAAAAAGGACTTTGTGAGTCGTCTCCTTGTGCAGACAAAGCAGAAGTCCCAAGGATGCCGGAAAGGATTCATTTTGCCCAGCAGCAAGGAGTGGAGTGAGTGTGTTACAGTGGGGAGGGGGCGGGGAGCCTCTGTGAGCAGGGAATTCTTGCAACTCAGACCAAAATAGTGACTTCCATTATTTACCCACCTAAGCCGGAAACCTGCTTGCATTTCAGGCATTTATTGTAATTCCTCACATAGCTGGGGATGATAAGCCCTGCTAACCAGTCATTGCATGCTGCCTGAAAATGATAGTTAATGTGCACTGGCTACCCAAACAACCTTCTTTAACCTTTTCAAACTTGCTGGCTTTGGGGGTTTGTGTTTTTCTCAGATAATATTGCTGCTGATCAGCCTGGCCTCAACCCTCTGTCTTCATAAAACTCTGTTTAATGGAACACTTTGATTGCAGTCTAATCTATATGGGAGACTTCTCAGAGCAGTTCACACGTCTAAGATACAGTGACAGTTATGTTTCAAATTTCAAAGGAATCAAAGGGAGCCATTTGGCTGACTTCCACTAAATGTCACCACGATTTGGATGCATAACTCCTTGAGTAGGCTGGATACTGTGGTTTTAGCCTATTAATGATCCTGAGCTGTAGCCTGTTGCAGAGAAGGAATTCTTTCCTTTGTGCACTCTTTGGTGGCATCTAGGCCCAGATGCTGAGGTGGAAGGTGTCTCCTCTTCGGGGAAGACAGGAAAGGGGGCATCCACCAGAGGCTTTGGAGTTTCAGCAAGGGCAGCTTACCCATGACTGTTCCTGTGCCTGTGTCCATGTGTTCCTGCAGCCATCCCACCTCACTGCAGCTGGCGTGGATGTCCCAGGTGCAGGAGTGTGCCTGGCTGTCCCCAGTGTCCCATCCCAGGGGTCTGTCCTGTTGGCAGTGAGCCTGGCTGTCCCCAGTGTCCCATCCCAGGGGTCTGTCCCGTTGGCAGTGAGCTCAGCTGTCCCCAGTGTCCCATCCCAGGGGTCTGTCCTGTTGGCAGTGAGCTCAGCTGTCCCCAGTGTCCCATCCCAGGGGTCTGTCCCATTGGCAGTGAGCTCAGCTGTCCCCAGTGTCCCATCCCAGGGGTCTGTCCTGTTGGCAGTGAGCCTGGCTGTCCCCAGTGTCCCATCCCAGGGGTCTGTCCCGTTGGCAGTGAGCCTGGCTGTCCCCAGTGTCCCATCCCAGGGGTCTGTCCTGTTGGCAGGGAGCTCAGCTGTCCCCAGTGTCCCATCCCAGGGGTCTGTCCCGTTGGCAGTGAGCCTGGCTGTCCCCAGTGTCCCATCCCAGGGGTCTGTCCCGTTGGCAGGGAGCCTGGCTGTCCCCAGTGTCCCATCCCAGGGGTCTGTCCTGTTGGCAGTGAGCTCAGCTGTCCCCAGTGTCCCATCCCAGGGGTCTGTCCCGTTGGCAGTGAGCTCAGCTGTCCCCAGTGTCCCATCCCAGGGGTCTGTCCCGTTGGCAGTGAGCTCAGCTGTCCCCAGTGTCCCATCCCAGGGGTCTGTCCTGTTGGCAGTGAGCCTGGCTGTCCCCAGTGTCCCATCCCAGGGGTCTGTCCTGTTGGCAGTGAGCTCAGCTGTCCCCAGTGTCCCATCCCAGGGGTCTGTCCTGTTGGCAGGGAGCCTGGCTGTCCCCAGTGTCCCATCCCAGGGGTCTGTCCCGTTGGCAGTGAGCTCAGCTGTCCCCAGTGTCCCATCCCAGGGGTCTGTCCCGTTGGCAGTGAGCTCAGCTGTCCCCAGTGTCCCATCCCAGGGGTCTGTCCCGTTGGCAGGGAGCCTGGCTGTCCCCAGTGTCCCATCCCAGGGGTCTGTCCCGTTGGCAGTGAGCCTGGCTGTCCCCAGTGTCCCATCCCAGGGGTCTGTCCTGTTGGCAGTGAGCTCAGCTGTCCCCAGTGTCCCATCCCAGGGGTCTGTCCTGTTGGCAGTGAGCTCAGCTGTCCCCAGTGTCCCATCCCAGGGGTCTGTCCCGTTGGCAGGGAGCCTGGCTGTCCCCAGTGTCCCATCCCAGGGGTCTGTCCTGTTGGCAGTGAGCTCAGCTGTCCCCAGTGTCCCATCCCAGGGGTCTGTCCTGTTGGCAGTGAGCTCAGCTGTCCCCAGTGTCCCATCCCAGGGGTCTGTCCTGTTGGCAGTGAGCTCAGCTGTCCCCAGTGTCCCATCCCAGGGGTCTGTCCCGTTGGCAGGGAGCCTGGCTGTCCCCAGTGTCCCATCCCAGGGGTCTGTCCTGTTGGCAGTGAGCTCAGCTGTCCCCAGTGTCCCATCCCAGGGGTCTGTCCCGTTGGCAGTGAGCCTGGCTGTCCCCAGTGTCCCATCCCAGGGGTCTGTCCCGTTGGCAGGGAGCCTGGCTGTCCCCAGTGTCCCATCCCAGGGGTCTGTCCTGTTGGCAGTGAGCTCAGCTGTCCCCAGTGTCCCATCCCAGGGGTCTGTCCTGTTGGCAGTGAGCTCAGCTGTCCCCAGTGTCCCATCCCAGGGGTCTGTCCTGTTGGCAGTGAGCTCAGCTGTCCCCAGTGTCCCATCCCAGGGGTCTGTCCCGTTGGCAGTGAGCTCAGCTGTCCCCAGTGTCCCATCCCAGGGGTCTGTCCTGTTGGCAGTGAGCTCAGCTGTCCCCAGTGTCCCATCCCAGGGGTCTGTCCCGTTGGCAGTGAGCTCAGCTGTCCCCAGTGTCCCATCCCAGGGGTCTGTCCTGTTGGCAGTGAGCTCAGCTGTCCCCAGTGTCCCATCCCAGGGGTCTGTCCCGTTGGCAGTGAGCTCAGCTGTCCCCAGTGTCCCATCCCAGGGGTCTGTCCCGTTGGCAGTGAGCCTGGCTGTCCCCAGTGTCCCATCCCAGGGGACTGTCCTGTTGGCAGTGAGCCTGGCTGTCCCCAGTGTCCCATCCCAGGGGTCTGTCCTGTTGGCAGTGAGCCTGGCTGTCCCCAGTGTCCCATCCCAGGGGTCTGTCCTGTTGGCAGTGAGCTCAGCTGTCCCCAGTGTCCCATCCCAGGGGTCTGTCCTGTTGGCAGTGAGCTCAGCTGTCCCCAGTGTCCCATCCCAGGGGTCTGTCCTGTTGGCAGTGAGCTCAGCTGTCCCCAGTGTCCCATCCCAGGGGTCTGTCCTGTTGGCAGTGAGCTCAGCTGTCCCCAGTGTCCCATCCCAGGGGTCTGTCCTGTTGGCAGTGAGCTCAGCTGTCCCCAGTGTCCCATCCCAGGGGTCTGTCCTGTTGGCAGTGAGCTCAGCTGTCCCCAGTGTCCCATCCCAGGGGTCTGTCCCGTTGGCAGTGAGCCTGGCTGTCCCCAGTGTCCCATCCCAGGGGTCTGTCCTGTTGGCAGTGAGCTCAGCTGTCCCCAGTGTCCCATCCCAGGGGTCTGTCCCGTTGGCAGTGAGCTCAGCTGTCCCCAGTGTCCCATCCCAGGGGTCTGTCCTGTTGGCAGTGAGCCTGGCTGTCCCAGTGTCCCATCCCAGGGGTCTGTCCTGTTGGCAGTGAGCTCAGCTGTCCCCAGTGTCCCATCCCAGGGGTCTGTCCTGTTGGCAGTGAGCTCAGCTGTCCCCAGTGTCCCATCCCAGGGGTCTGTCCTGTTGGCAGTGAGCTCAGCTGTCCCCAGTGTCCCATCCCAGGGGTCTGTCCTGTTGGCAGTGAGCTCAGCTGTCCCCAGTGTCCCATCCCAGGGGTCTGTCCCTGTTGGCAGTGAGCTCAGCTGTCCCCAGTGTCCCATCCCAGGGGTCTGTCCCGTTGGCAGTGAGCCTGGCTGTCCCCAGTGTCCCATCCCAGGGGACTGTCCTGTTGGCAGTGAGCTCAGCTGTCCCCAGTGTCCTATCCCAGGGGTCTGTCCTGTTGGCAGTGAGCCTGGCTGTCCCCAGTGTCCCATCCCAGGGGTCTGTCCTGTTGGCAGTGAGCTCAGCTGTCCCCAGTGTCCCATCCCAGGGGTCTGTCCTGTTGGCAGTGAGCCTGGCTGTCCCCAGTGTCCCATCCCAGGGGTCTGTCCTGTTGGCAGTGAGCTCAGCTGTCCCCAGTGTCCCATCCCAGGGGTCTGTCCCGTTGGCAGTGAGCTCAGCTGTCCCCAGTGTCCCATCCCAGGGGTCTGTCCTGTTGGCAGGGAGCAGTGTGTGCTGCCCTGGCTGTGCACAGCACCGAGCTGTAGACCTGAGATCACCACTCACGTGCCTGATGGAAACACATCCTAATCTCAATCTGTGAGGGAAGGGAGAGGAAGAGTTTGCAGCAGGGCTCCTCCCCAGGGCTGTTTGTGGCAGGATGGGGCACCCCATGACTCCCAGCAGGCCATTGTTCCAGGATTTGGCAGCCTCAGAGACACAAGGTGCGTGTTGATGTTTGGTACCAATGTTATATAAAAGCTGCTTGCACAAGCCCAGCAGCCGACTTTACAAGATGTGGGGAAAGACGCCTCGTTGGAATTTCCAAGGGCAGGATTTAGCCCTAGCTGCAATATCTTCCCAGCCATGATACAATAACAATACTTAGCAGGCATGTAGTTCTTAACATCATCAAAGTGATGTACAAGCAGCAACTAATTAATCCTCACAACACCCCTGTGAGGCAAGTATTACCATCCCATTTCACAGGTGGGGATGATGTGACTTTGGAAGGTCAAGTGACTTGTCCAGAGTTAAACAGTCTGCACTGGAGCTCGTTAGCTCCTGGCTGACAGCCACTGCTCGATGTACTCACCCAGCCTATTATTGTATTTTATTATGCAAATCCTCATGGAAATTAGAAGCCCAAAGCAACCCACAGATCTAAACATGGTACCTTAGATTTAAATGCTGGGTCTATTTTGTTTGAAATCAGTTCTGAAGGCCTTACAGTAATTTTACTGGATTTTGGATGGAAACGTCAAAAACTGGAAACGACTGTTGTGCCTGGAATTCTCAAAGTTTAACAGAGGTTGTGAAGATGTGTGTTTGTGTCTGTCCAGCTTTGCCATTGTTTGCAGAGGCCACCGAACAGTGCCGAGCTGAGAGCAGTAAAAGGACACAGAAAGTCCATCCTCAGGTCCTGAAAGTGTATTGCCAGCAGTGGATGGACACTGCTCTGGTCCCTGCAGACTCTCTGTGCACACGGTTAAAGCTGGCAGAAGGGACAGCCCAGGTAAGCCAGCAGTCAACCAGGGTCTCGTTCAGGCCTCAGGGGTTTGGCAGTGCTGGCAAGCTTTGCTCAAAGGCTGATGTTGTCCATTCACTGGCACTATTTGGATGATTCAGAACATAAGCCAAGCCCTGCTTGGCTTGCACAACTGCACTTCTTCCGGAAATTGCCAGGGATTTCGTGTGTGCAAGGAAAGGGAAAGATATTCAGTGTGTAACATTGGATGAAGACTGGTTCTTGGCTCCACATTTCATGGACTAACCAGCGTGGTGCTAGATTTCATGGGGGTGCAATCAAGCCACTGGAAGTTATTTACACCAAGTCACCCTCCGGGAACTGGGTCACAACTTCTCTTTCGTGAATCTTGGCAGGGATCTCAAGGTTTACTAGAAGCTGAAGAGAGGATGTCTATGTGCAACGCCAAAACCAACTGAGATGCAAAGGGAACTGGGCCCTGTGCCACTGATCAGTGCGTGGTGTGTCAGGCTTTGAAGGTGATGGGATGGGACTTCACTGCTTTGCAGCTCCCGTCGTTGCCTTTTGCACTCTGAACAGGTGTAAATGACTCCCCAGAGGCAAGGCACGGCAGAATCGGGGCCAGATCTTCAGCTGGTGTCAATCAGTGCCTTGGCTTCAATGGGGCTGCATCAATTCGCCTTAGGAAAGGGTGTAATGTGGGAAACAGAGATAAAGTACTCATGTTCTAGCACCCTATATCCTATATAATTGCTTCAATGAGAGCACAGCCCGGAATGGGTTTGCCAGATGCCAGCGTGGCGCAGAGTCCAACCTGTGTTTCAACCCGGGCAGGTTCAGACCCCAAAGGGAGGCTGGCTCCAGGCAGGGCCATAGGGTCCAGGTCCGTGGTTCCAGGGCTGGATGTGGCTGCAGAAGCTGGGCACACAGCCCTGCAGGAGCCTTGTCCCCACGGCTGTGCTCGGCCGTGCCTCCATGTCGCCTCTGACCCACGGCAGCTGGAGCCAAGCCAGCGCAGGGCTGGGAGCTGAAGCTACAATCATACCTTTGTTTTGTGGGCAGATGAATAGAGAGATAGCAGGAGTTAATGGATGGCAGCCCCTTCCCCCTCCAATGTCAGGCCTATCACTCACCTCCTCCCAGCAAAACGAGGCCTCGGGGACACAGACAGAGCGCAAAGATTAAAACTAACCCGTGTCTTTGGAACTCCTCAGTGAAAGGGGCTGATAAGAGAGGCCTGAGATCAGGAATCAGATTTCAGGGGTAACAAATGAATAACCAGAAAACGGAAGGATGCCGAAAGGGTTATCAAAAGAGAGCGAGATGGTGAGCACGTCCCAACAGCTTCTCTTTTGGAAAAAAAAAGAGAGGAAAGGTGTTTCTCTTGCGGCAGCTACAAACACAAAGAGCTGTTCAGACCACTCTGCGCCCACCAAGACCCTGGAAAGATGGGAGCCTGTCTCAGAGCTCTAGTGGAGCTTTGCAAACCGTTATTCAAGCACAGTTTCCATGCTGGCAGATTCCCGGGAGCTGTAAGCACTCCTGTTTTGTGCTCTGGCTGGGAAGCAATCGGCACTGGAAAGACTCAGGGAGTAGACAGGGCTCATGCAGCAGGCTCTGGCTCAGGCTGGGCAATGTGGTTTCAATTTAGGAGCTCTCCTCTCAAGGCCTCCATAGAAGTGGTCTGAATATAAAAGTCCATGTTCTTGCAGTGCAGAAGTCTTGGGCAGATTGTCCCCACCTACGGAGAGGAGTGTGATTCAGCAAAAGAGGCTTCGCAGAAGCCCTGCAAGGGTAAAGTTCACAGCTCTGCAGATGTCACAAAGTTGTTGGAGCCACTGTGTGATCCAGGACGTGTATTTCCTCTGCCAAGACACAGACTGTTCATACATTCAGGAATACAGTAGCAGAGAAGTGTCAGGGAGCTTTTCCTCTTTTTTTGGATGGTGAGGAATGGGATGTCACTCGGTGTGTTTCAGGCCAGTGGAGATTGCAGAGGGATGTTTCACTGGGAGGAGGAAGGCAGAGAGCTGTGGCTGCTCCAGCAAGTGCACAATTAACACACTTCTGCCCGTCAGCTGGAAGATCTGTGTGGAGCTCTGGAAGAGACCAAAAGCAGGCAAGGAAGATCCTGGTGCCTTTTCCCTCCTACCTGGAGTGGAGTGAGCTGGGCTGGCTTTCATTCTGTGTGTAAAAATAAAGGTAAGCCTGAGGAAAGGGAGGAGGAAAGAGCTGCCTTGGAGAATTTGTTTTGCCATTCCCAGCTGATGAGCCTGTTCACTCACTCACTCAGGCACATAGTAGTTAACATAAGATTCTTGATGATAGTTTGGGGGTCTGAAGAACCATGAGGTGAGAGGCAGATGAAGCAGTCATGAAGGTGAACCTTGACAACTCCTTGGGTGACGCCAGCCGTCTCCAGCCTTGGAGCCCTGTCTACAGCTGCTCTTGGGGCTGGAGAGCTCCTTTGAGTTAGCCCCAGACATCAGTGCCATCATCAGCCTCCAAGGGGGTCCTTTAGCACCCACCTGAGTGGTGGATAGCCTGTGATTGTAGGGGTTTCCTTCTCTGAAATCTCTGGATTTGGAGCTCACATCCGTCCCTCAGTTTTGCTCCTTCAGTGGCTCTGGGCAGACCTCAAGGCTGGCGCCATTGCATTGTCAGGAGTTTTAAAGGTCGTAATTAACATCACAACACTTGGGGAAGAGTTGGAATATTAGACAATTTTCCTGGAACCTGTTCTGAAGAACCATTTTTAGGCCTGGTTTACAGTAAAAATTATCTTGATGCAACTTTTTTGTCAGGAGAATATTCTTGAAGTTTTTTTATCACTGGTTATACTGGGACAAGACTTCACATGAATGCAGTTATTTTGGTGTCAAAGGGCTTTCCAAAACGAGCTGTAGTGCTTTCTCTGTTCTAATATCCTCTACAATGCTCTTCCTTTCTATGTAGATGAGATGTTGATGGCAGAGACTCCATTGCAGCGTGGTGAGGCTGAGCAGGAAGGGAATTAGAGCCATGCTTTTTATTGTCTTTATATAATGCTACTGGGGATATTTTCCATCCCAGCTGTGGCCGCCCAGTCTGCCCAGCCTTATCTTCCATTGTGGTGTGGATTTTGGATCCCACAGATTCAGGGATATGTGGCAAGATACCACAGAATATCTGTTCATTTTCTGCAGAGGCAGACTTTTGCTTGCAGATTTTGTTTGCACGTGAAGCCAGGGTTACTGCTCAGTCTTCTAATCAGTTTTCTAGAGCCAAGACCCAAACACTGGATTCTTAGAAGTGTCAGATTTTCAAGAACACTTGAAATCTGAACTTTGATTTCTCCCCAAATCTTGTGAGCAGTGTTTGCACTTACGGTAAATTAGATCTGAGTTACAGCATCAGAAATCACTCAATAATTCAACTGTGCTGTAAAAGCCCTTGCCCCCTGCAGAACACAAGCACTGTGAGTGTGACTCTTCTCTGGGAGAGCTGGGCTGGAGGTCATTGTGCTTCTTTTGGGCTCTGGGGGTGTGCAGGCTGGGTGGCACTGCTGGCTGAGCCTTGTGGGTGGGCTCAGCCATGCGGGGACCTTCCCTCAGCCTGATGTTTCCTGGAAATCCCAGACTAACAGAGTCATTCCTCAACTCCTGCCGGGTGAGATTTCTGAGCGCGGAAATCAAGGGTGGGAAAAGGAACGTACAGCAGCGTTTCTTAGGCTGTGTGTTATTCCTCCCCAGCAGTTCTTGACAAATTCTGCAAAATTACTTCATAAAACCTTTCCCTGAGGTGAGAGTATTCTTGCACCCCGGAGAAGCAGAAATCTCTGCGAGAGCTCAGTAGGTGTTTCACACCTGATGAAGTACTAACAGAAATATTTAAGGAATATGGAAAAAAAAAAACCCAACCAAACATTCTTTAGGGTTTCATCCCATGTCCAGCAAAGATACCATCAGAGATCTTACACCTGAACAATCCTTATGATTGCACATTTAGACCTTCCATGATTCCTTGGCGAGACAAGGAGAGATAATAGCACACATCCCATGAAGTGACTGGTAGGGCCATCAAACCTCTGTCTCACCACCTTTGTGATGCTGAGTCACAGATCCTTTTGTTGAAGGCCTGTAGAAGACCTGGCATGCTGGGACCTGTTAGCACCACAATGGCACGATTATTAGTATTACTCCTATTAACACCACTACTGCTACTAATATGTTAATGAGTCATATGTTAATAGATTAAGAATGAATTACAGAGGTAATGGATGCTGCACTTCGATTTCCAGTGAAGGTCATTTGCAAATGTCATGCCTGCCTTGCTATGGGGATGTATTTCACTGCTTAGGAACTCCAGAGCTAGAGAAACATTTGGCATTGCTCCTGTTTTCCTAGAAGTTTTCCACAGAGCTGCTGTTTGTAAAATGGTGCTGCTCATTTTGCTCTTGTTTTTGTTAATGAAATAAGAAAGAACCCAATTCTATATTTTTAAGGCCCACATTTTCCAATTAGTTTTGAAAGGAACTAGGAAGATGATGAGAAATACAGGACCAGGCCTCAAAATGCTCATTGATATGGTGGGTGAGGGACAACAGAGCATTCTTCTTTCTGGCTCCTGCAATTCCAGAGAAAACTCCCAGAGAAGCTCCTTTAGGACAATAATATCCATAGTGTACCCCCTGTAGCCTGGACAATGTTGTGCACAGGAATATTCCTCAGAGTCATCACAATGAGATTTGATGTATATTGCTGGTTTGAAATTTCATGCTGTGATTAGATTTTTGGGGGAACTTGTTCCCTTCCAAGGGAAGAAGGAAGGAAGGAAGGAAGGAAGGAAGGAAGGAAGGAAGGAAGGAAGGAAGGAAGGAAGGAAGGAAGGAAGGAAGGAAGGAAAGGAAGAAAGGAGAAAGGAAGAAAGGAAGAAAGGAAGAAAGGAAGAAAGGAAGAAAGAAAGAAAGGAAGGAAGGAAGAAGAAAGAAAGAAAGAAAGAAAGAAAGAAAGAAAGAAAGAAAGAAAGAAAGAAAGAAAGAAAGAAAGAAAGAAAGAAAGAGAAAGAAAGAAAGAAAGAAAAGAAAGAAAGAAAGAAAGAAAGGAAAGAGAGAATGATAGAGGTTGTGATAGTATTACGTTACCGATTGGATAAACTGACAAAACAGCCTACTGTGACTGGGGGAGTTTAATTTTGTACATTTTGGCAACTTCTTAAAGCAGAAAATGAGAGCAGTACTGTCAACAGGGCTTTTGATATTCCTTAGTGTTTATACTAGAGATGAAAGTGCATTCTGAATGCGGGTGGAAGGCAGCAGGCCAGGTCCTGACTCTGGCGACAGAGGTGATAACCACTGCGGATCTGCCCCCCGTAACAGCGGGCAGGAAACACTTCTCCTGTTGCTCAGGATGCTGAGAGATTTCCAGCTCTTTCCATTGCTCCTGCAAGACACAGGATCTGTAAAGGGATTTGTTTTTTCTCATGACTGCAATAAACCAGTGGATGGCCCAGTGACTGGGACATGGAGAGTCCGGCACATGGAGAGTCGGGGTCATGTTCCTGCTCTTTCTGGGGCGCTGTTCTGCAGAACTGGGCTGGCTTTTACCAGCAAATATTGTATGCAGTGTGAAGTGACTCCTACAGGAAAGCAACATTCAAGAATGGCCTCTTGCCTGGGGGTCAACATGTCCCTCTTGGATTTAGGAGATCCAAGTTCAACTCCCTGATCTGTATCAGGCCTTCAAAAGTGCATCTTCTGGCTGCCGAAATCCTTGGCTGCTCTGGCCAGGTTTATTTTGCCCAGAAGATTCCTCCTGCACCAGAAAAACCTATTCCCAGTGGAAGTTTTGCTAAGCTAATGTGTGTAAGTAACCAGAAAAACATGTTAGGGGTGACAACAAGCTATCAAAATGAATTTTCTGAACAAAGAAGGGTTCGGACCTATGCTTGCCAGTGAACCAAACCAAGTGTGCCATTGTGTTCTTTTGCTGAGATTTCATGGAAAGAGCTATAAATTTGGGTTCTGATTAGCCAGCAAGCAAGGTATCTGTCAGGCAAGTTCTGCCACCCATACTCATGTGCAGGATTTCGTTTCTCTGGTTGTCTCAACAGTTTTGCTGGACCATCCCTGTCAGGCTGCTCCGCCCTGCTCCTCTCTGCCTGCAGCAGTGCTGTTAAGGGAAGGAGGGAGCTGTGAATTCCCACAGTCTTTGGTGAGCTACAACTTCCTTCCTTGCTCACAGCTAATGAGAAAGGCTTCACCTCTTCTGCAGACCTTCTGGCCTGTTTATTTATAGAGGCCAGTATCCAGACACTATGGGGAATGCTGCAAACCAGACTTGGACCTGGGATGTAGCTGGTCCAGCTCAGCTGCACAGTAGAGTTTTTGTTGGGTGGAGGCATCTCAGTGTCCTGCTTGGGACATAATATCTCACCTCTAAATAAATGCTCTGCCCTGCAGGGAAAGGTGATTCTCAACAGGAGTGAGGCTGGTAGAACCAGGCTTATAAAAATATCTGAGCAGGGGAAGAAAATAACTGCTGTTTTCCAAGAAGATGCATTTTTCTATTTTAATTTTGAAGGCTGTGATAAAATTAATGTTGTCTATGATGTAAAGCTGAAGGGTTGACCAGAACTTCCCTTGTGGTTAAGCTCCTTTTTTTACTGATCGATTTTAAGTCCTCTAAATTTGTCAGGCCTGCAAGTGCATGGTGACTTCAGTTATAAGAGAATGTTTGTGTCTTTAAGGAAAAATACAGCGACCCCTCCTCCCCCTTGCCCTTCTCAACCTTGCAAGGAAACCAACTTGACCAGAATAGTTTTCCTCCTTCAGTGGAAAATGTTGATTAAATACCCAGAAAAAAATAGCAATTAAAACCCCCAGACTCCTAAATCTCAAAAATCTTTAATGGGAAACTGCTGGTTATAGGATAGTTTTGGCTGAGAATGCACACTGGCATTTTTTTGGTAGAAGTTCAAAACGCTAAGAGAAATGTCCTGAAAAAAATCATTTTTCTATTGATGAAAAGAGATCTTTTTTCAAACATTTCTATGCAAGTTGCTCTGCTGTCAAGCTGGTTGAGCAAACCGTGGCTGTGTTGCTGAAAGGCACATGAGTGACTTTCCATACTCATTTTTTCATCCTGAGACAGGGATTGTTTCAGTTGAGCTTTTTGGTCATCCTTCACACCAGAGCAGACACCAGAGTTTGGGCTGGGATCATCTGAGTGGTCAAGCCCAGTCTTGTCACACTGCACTGCTGCTGTCAGCCCCTCAGGGTCTGGCACTGAGTGCTCTCTGCGTTTTTGGGGCCCATCTTTGCTTAGCTGGTTTTACTGGGGTTAAAATTCCTGCTCTTATTAATCCCCACTGGCATACACTGCTTTCCTGCTGACTCGAGTTTGTTCCAAAAGCAACGTGCAAGTGTTGTGTGAGGAGGTACCAAACATGAAGTGACCAGGGCAGATGACCAGGCTACGGGAAGTTCTTGGGAACAAGAACAGCAGAGCTCAGCTGAACTCTGTGTAGTGAGGTCACAAAGAACTTCTTAAAGAACACGCCTTGAAGAACGCAGAATTACTAATCTTCCTTCAAAATCCACGCCTGCTCGTGTAGCTGGCTTTTGAAAGGAGAAATGTATGGAATCTGGATACATGAAAGGAATTCAGGGAGGAGAAAACAAGCAGTATGAGCATGGAAGAGCTTTGCACATGCATGTAAATCCTGTGCTCTTCCTCTTGTCCCTGGGAATGCTGTCTGCTTCTCTAGGGCATTCCATGGTCCCTGGGGTTTTCTGTTTAGGGTCTGATCCCTCTCTCCTCTGGCCGAGTCTTGCTTCTGGCTGGACATTGAGAGGACAGATGGATATTGGCAATCTGCAAGAGAAGAGGTGGAGACACGTTTTGATGTCATCTGAGTTCATTGACACCATTTAGGATGTGGACTTCTCTGCTTTGTTTTCCCTCAAGGAAAAGCGATACAGAGAAATTAGAGGAGCTGCAGTGTGTGATTGCACTGTCAGTCAGCAGCAGAATCAGCCGTGTAGGTTGCCTGTGGGGGTATTTCCTCATGTTGGCTCAGTCTGGCTGCTGTTGAAGTGATGTTCTAGTGATCTCTATTATGGGAGCTGAGCTTGGCCATTCCTCATGCACATCCAGTTGGTGAGGGGCCCTTATGCTGGCCAAGAGTACAGCTCCAGGGTAAACTAGATGCTGACAAGGTAGTTTTCACTACCTAGCACAGTGGAGAACAGGGAACAGAAGGGAATGAGATTCCTTTCCACAGACCTTTGTTTTAAGGGGCATTTTGGGGTGCAGGTTCACCTCCCCTTGGGTCTCTTGCCAGCAGGTGGGAACATTTTCAAGTTGTCCTTTTCTGAGAAGGGCTGAATCGTCCGCCCTAAAGCATCCCTTCGTGCAATTAAAACCAGCAGTACTGCTTCTCCAACACTGGGGCCTCCGATACTGGGAGGGGAAGCGGTGGCTCTTCTTTGAAGTCCCACCTACATGAACATCAGTGGCAGGACTTCAAAGGGAAGCTGCTATTTCCTGTTGGAGCTCAGCCCTGGTGCTCAGCACTGCTAACAAAGCAGTCGGACTGGTTGCAAAGGCACTGATCCAGCAGAGAACTTAAGCACATGCTTAAGTCCCTCAGGACTTACCCACATGGTCTGCTGGGTTGGGACTCACCTCCACTGGAGACTGGACTGATGGCCAGGGTTGTGTCTCCCAGGCTGGATTTGCAAGGGGAAGAGCGAGGTTCAAGAGCCTGTCACAGATGGGTGGATGGCACTGGAGCCCTGCACTCCCCATTTGTCACCTTGGGGCAGCAGCAGGAGGGAGAACCCCGCAGGCCACACTGCGGAACTTGGCAAACAACCTGGAGACAGGCAGCAGACCACAGTGACTATCAGCAAATGCTTGTAAGTCACGGATTCAGAGCTAGCCCAAATCAGCACTGCTGAGCTCAGGTGAGAATCCAGCCAATTCAATTGAGTTGTAATGGTGGAAGTCTATTTGCAAGCAGGCAGGAAATGCTAAAGGCACAATCATTCAACCTCACCTTTTACTGGGTAATATTTTATTTTGGTGTTAGTTCCTCTGCTGTCCGTGGAGCTGCTTGCAGGCTAACGGATGGCAGCATGGAGATGTAATTTTCTAACGAGCATTATTTAGGTAATTCATGTAATTTGTACCAATTTATTATCTCAGTTTTTGTCCTGAGGCTACAGACAGACCTCGTGGCTGTGATCTGCAGCTGATACACAGGTACCACCCTGCTCTTGCCCTGTTCTCAGCATCACATAATCCCCTCTTTAGCGCTGCAGCATAAGAGCTTTTCCCTCATCACAACCCACATGGAGCCTCATGGTTGCCTCACGAGTAGAAATTAAAAGATGTCTGGGAGATGTTCCATGCTGGGAGTGTGGATAGAAACTCACAGTTGGAAAGGCTGTTGTTCTCTGTGGAACAGATGTATTGGACTGAGCACAGCAGGCTGTGGGAACAAACAGGTCACGAAGCCTGAGAAAGTACAGTAGGTTCCAGGTCCTGCTCCCTTAGGTTGTCCTATTCCTAGGGTAGCACAGCCTGCCAAACCCGATCGTAGGCTGCAGTTTTCCTCCACCTTGCTCTTCTCCCTATAGGGGAACTCATTCCCTGCTTGCTAATCCCCCATTCCAAGTGAGTCAATCAAGAGCACTGCATTTCCTGGAGATTATCCTCTGAGACAAACCAGAAACATCTTTATTTGGATGATGAAATGTCTATGCCACCGGTTTGGGACATCAGCAGACAGCTGCCCATTCATCCACGTTCCCAGAAGAAGCTCCCCGTGTGTCCTCACGGTGTGGACGTGCACTGTGTAGTCAGTGCTGACTGAAGCGAGCTCAGCTCTGTGCTGAGCTGCTCAGGGATGTGCCCACAGTCCAGGGGCACTGCCCAGGCGAGGCAAGGCCTCATGGCTCAGGTGCAGGCTGCCACCACAGTGCTGATGTTCCTGCAGGACGCCTCCCTGGCACGCTCCTCGTGGCATCAGCCTGGGGTCTCGCTGTGGTTTGTGTGCAGGGAAGTGCCCAAACACAGGGAGCTGTGCGCTCCTTTGGATGGGGCAGTGGTTGATTCTGCTCAGGCCTGAGCGCTCCTGCAGGGGGCTTTGTTCCTGAACCTGAGTCTGGTCACTTAGAAAAGTTAAACCCCAGCTTTCCCGGTCCTGGAAAATCTGTGAGAAGCAGCTGGTGGGATTTCTTGGGAAGGAAGCCTTGTGTTGTGACTGAGGCATGGGACTGGAGCAAAAAAATACTGTTTTGGAGGTGCCACAGGTGTCTCAGGTGACCTTGCACAGTTCACTTGGTCTCTTTATCCTTTGGGCTCCCACCTGTAAATTAGGCTAATGACCCCTTGCCCGTGTGGCTGCTAGCCAGGTAAAGGTGTATCTCATTGCATATAGGTACCAGTTTTGCACTTGAGCAGGATTCTCCTCCAGAAAGAAGAAATAATACCCAATTGAGACAGGGCGACTTTTTGGAAAGACTTCTTGCAAAGGCTTCTTGGATTCAAAGAAGGTGCATTTTTTAATCTTCTTCATTTGTGTGGTTTCTACTCATGAGTTAGTACTAAAAGGGTTTTATCCAATTGAGGGTGTACATGCAAATATTTCTATTTGAATAATACTGGAGAATAAATTTAGAAATGTTTGAAGAGGGTATGAATGCCTCAATCTGCTAGGTGGAAAAATTACTACTTCTTGTGGGTAACCCAACCTGTTTAAGTTGCTAAAAACATACCTGACTTAAAAAAAAAAAGAAGAGAGAGAAGAAAGAATTGCTGAAAAGAGAGCTTTTAAAAAAAACCAACTCTCTTCAGATTTCTAGTTTAATATTTCAGTATGCAACAGTATTTTCATAACTGCAGCTTTTTTTGGGTAGAGGTGGGGGAAATTAGAATAGATTAAAGAACTCTGGAAACCACTTTCTATTTGTAAAACATGTTGTGTGTGTATCATAACACCTACAGTACTTGTAGCTCTGCCAGATCGTGCATTGACTGCCAGAATTCTCCTCGCTAAATGACATTATACTACTTTGTGGGCATTGAAAACAAATATTTTGAGGGGCAGGAGCATTCTCATCCATAAAACCTTCATCGCACTTGCAATATTCAGTCAGAGCCTTTTACTGGAAGGGTGCTGCGTTTTTCAGCTGCTTGCCATGACTGGAAGGATAGGTGTGAGGAATGTTTTGCTCTCCAGCTGGTCTTTGGTGTGTATTTTTTGCAATCTAGCAGCCCCTAGGGGCTCTGAAGGAGATGAGGGCTTCAGGACGCTGGGCACTGTATGGACATGTAGTAAAGGACAGTAATGGGAATGAAAAGTTTGGTGGGTTTTTTTTTAGAAGTGCAGCCCCCGAGCAGCTCTTGTCACACCAGGTTTTGGGAAGGATGGGGAATTGCCCAGATGGAGCAGGGAGTGAGGTCTGGCCGGTGCAGCCCTGGGGCACTGCAAGGGGCACTGCTGGCTCCGTGCCTGCTGCTGGAAGTGACGGCAATGGGAGAGCTCCACCGCTGGCTGGCAGCTGTCCCTGCTGCGGGGTCAGTGATGCAGAGGCTGCAGGGAGATGCAGGGACACTGCTGGGATCTGACTGAGGCTCCCAGCTCACCCAGTTACCCACAGCTTGTGCATTTTGAGGGTGCCACAGGGTGCCTCCTTGCCAACGCGAGATGAGACCTGACATATCCCTCCTGTAAAAACCTGCAGAGGAGGAGCACAGGTTAGAGCCCCTGAGGTCTCCTTGGTTCAGCCACCGGAGCAGCATCCACTGGGCTTTTGGTTCTGCTCACGAAGCCAAGCTGCCGTAGACTGCTCTCCCTCACTCCAGGGTTGTGCCCCAGCCACAGCCTGGTGTATTCATGTGCCAGAATATACCATTGCCTAACACCCTGTGCCCTGGTGGCATCAGCACATTGCAAGCTGCACTTGCCAAGCTCTAAAGTGGAGATATTTGCTGACATTTTATATTATGTTTCAGTGGCACTCCTGTGTTTGTTTGGCATAAAAGCCGTGATTAAAATGCAAGCTAATTAGTAGCTACTTATTAGTATCTCCTTGGTTTTTAACCATAGTAGACAGATGCGATCAGTTTTCACAGGTATAAAGGAGTAGTGTCCTGCTAAAAACTGCAACGTGCTTTAATCCACAGCTGAGCAGTTTGCTGTGACTGCATAGACCTGTGGTTTTTAGAATTTGTTATTAGAGATGGATGATTAAAATAGAAAGGAAATGGAAAGACGTTTTAGAGCCAGTTAGGAAAAAATCTTAAGGAATGGACTCCTCTAGTTTTTGGGGTTTGTTTTGGTTTGGTTTTTTTCCCCCCTGTCCTTCTAGAAATGACACTATCTGGGATGGGCAGAGCTGCTCTAGAGGCTTCAGGGCACATTAAAGGGTAATAAGAAGGGCATGGGGTGAGAAAAAGGTTCCTGCTGGGTTAAAGAGAGACACCCGATAGCTCATCTGGGAGCAGAGAGTCAGGTTTAATAATGTCCCTGCTAAACGCAGTTAATTATTGAGGTCAGGGCCCTTGGTGAGGGCAATAAGGGGATAGTCTCCCATGTGTGGAGTGATGGAGTAAGGACAAGCTGCTCAGAGCACACAAGCCACGCTGATCGCAGGCACACAGCAGAGCCAGCCTGGGTCACCTGGGACCCTGATGGCAGCAGGTAGCTCACAAAGCACTGCTTTCTGTGGTTTTATTTTTTCCCAAATGCCCGATAATTGAATTGCTTGCAGAATAGGGGGCAGCATGGCTTGGATCGTGCTGGCTTGGCATTGCCAAAATGTTCACTGATCAGCTCAAGAGATCTGAGTCAGACAACAGGCTTATCTTGCTCCATCTTGCTGCTGTGGTAATGTATAGCTGGAATTAGGAACTAAAGGGCTAGAAATGTTTCCACCAGGAGGATCAGGTTTAGATATCTGAGAGTCGTTGTACATGCTGTACATCAGAGTCCCTTCCAGAGCCCAGGGCAGTCATCCTCAGAGTGCTCTGCTGAAAGCAGGATTACCTTTTCCTTGTTGTAGAGGTGAGGAATCAAACTATCAAATACCTGAGAGGCTTGGCTGCCTACAGCTGTGCAGGGCTCTGCCAAGGCAGGGTTAGTTCTCACTCTGAGCACCGGTGCTGGCCACTTCCCTTAGGGCACAACTTATTTAATGTTCTGCCCACTTTTCACGGCCGGAGTTTGCGGTGCTGATCCTGCCACAAGGTGCCGACGGAAGGATGTCCATTGGTTTTGGTGGGACCATGGGCTGTGTGCTGCAAGCCTGGGGCTTTTAGCAACAGCGTTTGAGCTGCAGCTCTCTGGGATGAGGCATGGGCCATTCCTGGCACAGCAGGGAAAAGCAAGTTCAACCTCTCACAGTTTCTTCCACCTCATGGCAAAGCTGGAGGGAGGATGGGGAAAAGGCACTCTCTGATTACAGCTCATGTATGTGCTTTGGCAGCGAGAACACAGTGTAATTGTGGGCCAGAATTTTGCCATTAAGTGGTAGGTCCTTGAAAACTGTAATTCTGTAGATTTCAGGTGAGGGAAAATCCTGTTTCCTAGGTTTGCTGTGGAGGGTTCAGCTCCAGACACTTGCCCAGCACGGGCAGCACAGCCCCCCCAAGCACTTGGTTAGCCAGCATTTTATTGCCAGTCCCATTACATAGGAGGGGACACTACTTCGAAAGGCTGGGAAAAGCCCTTTTCCTGCTCAGTACGTTGCCCAGCACAGCATCCAGACGTTGCTTAGTACAGGCAGGGTCCTGTGACCTGCAGGGACTGCCGTGCCAGCAATTAATAATAAATCACAAGTATCATACAAGTTTTCTGACAGACCCTTCCTTCCTTCCACGGGCTTGTACTCCAGGCATGGGGTAAGAAAAACAAAAAAGGAAAGGAACAGCTTACTAAATGGCCAGACTGCATTAGTTTGGCAGTCTTTGCTTGAAAAAAGGCCTGGTAGCACATGAAAAATTAATCAGTATGTGAAGGATTGGAACATAAGCACAAGATCTAGTAGACTGATGAAGGACTGAAAATAGCGCATGAATAAGTCATTCATAGCTTATCATCCCAGTAATCATTTCCTCAGTGATAACAACTTTTTAGAAAGCATTAAAGTGAACATGGCACGGACTTAAAATTTAAGATAAATCCGGGTGACATTTTGGCTGTCTGTGAGGTTGAGTAGCAGAGGGGGGATGGCAGGAAACCAACCTTTTCTGTGAGCTCTTTGTGCAGGGACACGTGCTGGGCAAGTCCCCAGGGGCAGCAGCGCCCAAAGGGGCATCTTTTAAAGGACGCAGCTTCACACAATTCCTCTCACAATCTAAATGTCACACTCATCCTGTGTCGGTCAAATCCTTGACATACCTTCCCTGTCCCTGCTCCCGAGCATGGGTCCTCGCTCCAAAAAATAGTATGTGGTCTGCAGAAAAATATTGTACTGGGAGGCATAAGTTAATCTTAATTGCTGCATTTCCTCACTTTTTAGCACTGGCTTTGTCACTGCCATAATGTTCTTTTAATGTTGTTATTGTTTCTTACATACATGAAGTGTTTTACCGATGATGGATGGCCGAGTCTCTCTGAAGTTTGGTTGCAACAGCTCAGTTCCGTGTGCTGCTTAAACGTCAGCCAAAGGAGACATTAGGGGTCTGTGTGTGCAGCTCAGATGGATTTGGGGCTTCTGATCCTCTGGCTGGCTGTTGCCTGTCCGCACAGGCATCACTGGCCCAGATTATGCTGCTGTACCCCGGCTGTGACTCTGGCCTTACTCCGCTGTTCCCAGGGGAGGATCCAGCCCTGCCAGTGGTGGCGGGTGCTCCCCAAATCACAGAGTCCCAATTGTCCTCACCGTGCAATTCGTTTGCCACATGTTTAAAAATGAATGTAGCTATGTGAATAAGAGGAAAAGTTCAGGCAGAGGAATAATTTATAATTCCCAATAATATTGCTTCTAGCTACTGCTCTATAGTGCCAGTTCCTGCCCACTGTGGTTTGAGCAGCTAACAGCTATAAAAGTTTGTTGACCTGAGAGGCTTAGTATCAACCATAGGTACAGTCAAAGTCAATATGGAGGCTGAAAATCCAGTGCTAATAGAAAAATAGAAGTCAATATTTAGGATGTGAGTCAGGTACTTAAAATAGGAAAGTGAAACAGATGAGGGCTGTAGCTGCAAGAGTGCTGGAGGTGAAATGTTTAGATCCAAGGACCACTGCTGATTACTATCTTCTCCTCTAACAGGGTTGCTTATTCTGGTTCCAAAATTCATTTCCAGCGGCCAGGCCACCTCCCTGACCTATATTCCTGCGACTGCCATTACGTCAGAGCCTGCCTATTTGGGGCTATAAGTGAAATCCTCTGTCTTCTGGGTGAAATCCGCAGGTAATTATTTGTGGGGCAAATATGGGCTGGGGCACGGAGAGGCCAGGAGAAGAGTTTGGCTCAGCTCTGTTTATACTGGAAAATCCCCTTTCTAAGGCTGCACTGTTAACTCTGAGAGAGGAGGGGGCCCAGGGAACTCCCCCCTGTGAGGCAGGAGCTGCTGGGAACAGGGATTTCACAGTGCAGCTCTTCCAGTGAAGCATCAGGCGGAAAAGCAGCCGGCCCTAAGAGGAGGTTGTCGTGTTAGAGAGGGGCACGAGGAACTGAGAGCTCTTACCCCCAGATGAAAATGCTGTGGCCTTATTTACATGGTGAGGGATGAGGAGCAATGCCCGAGCACGCCAGTGATGAATTTATGTGCCCTGCAGTGAGGTGGTGTTTTAGTTTCTACATCTTTTCCACAGTTTGGTTGCAGTGGACCAGATCTCCTACAGATGTGGATCTGTCCAACCCCATTAGAGTCAGTAGAGCTTCTTTATTCCAGCTAGGCACTGCATCCACATCTCCTGATTTTTAAAGAAATTGCCGCCTTCCAGGTTCTTCCACTGCACTTCCCTTTAAGAGAGAGTGTTGGTAGCCCAGGTGTCCCAGGATTTACAGTGACATTATTTTGCTACTGTTTAGGGGCCCCCATCACGTCCTGCTCTGACACATGTGATGACATTCCTTTGTTTTGGCTCTGATGTCACAACATTGTTTTCACAGACTCGCCCTGATATTGTTGTGACAAGGTCAAGTCCCATTCAATTCAAGAGGAAAGTATCAATATGAGAGTGAAAACCCTGGTATTAACTAAGCTCTGAGCAGTGATTTCAGGCAGATGCTGCTGCCTTTATTTCTCGCATGTACAGTGCTCCAGCCAACACCACTGGTGTTCATGGGGCAATCCCGTTTTGGTTTGAAAAAAGGTACATATTCAAAAAAACGTTTGCTGGACAGCAAAGAACCGGGTTCTAATTTTGAACTGAGCTCCAGTAAGTCACAGGGAGTTCAGCCTGGCAGATTGTGTCATGGCACACAGAGCGGACTGGCACAATCTGCCATTGCAACTGTTTTCTCGTGAAAAGTAGGGTTTGTTTCTGCTGAACTATCTGAGGTACCTATACAAATTTGAGCTTTTCACTTTTAAGCCCTAAACGTCCAAATATTTAAGGCTGAAACAATTTGATTGTAATAGAGTTCTGGTTTCATGCTGCCCCATCTGAGTACTGTGAACTGCACCAGGTTTTAATTTAATGTAATTGCAGACGTCTATAATTTGCAAGTATTATTGTAATATCAATAATGTTTGTTATTTTTTCTGACCAAGTGCTCAGGCAATATGGCATGTCAGCACATCCTAGAATGTATAAACTGGGTTCTGCAATGCCTGGTAGCTATTTAACTGACTATTTCAGGGGCAGAATCTGAGGCCCATTGCACAGAATGATTTGCCCATTGTTCTTAAAGCAACACGTTGTGGACTCTGTGTGTAACTGGATCCCAGCCTGATGGGATGGTTCTGAAGTGGGAGAAGTCCAACCACCTCACACTGCTCCTTACTGCGGCCTTGAATTCAATGAAATTGAATGAGCCATGAAAGGGCCACTCTGAATTCAAGGAAGGAACAAACAGATTTCTCCCCTCAGGGAGCAATATTAAGGTGGATATGACACCTTTGAGCCCAGCTTTTTCGGCTGCAGAGTTTTCAGAGATAAGCTATCCATACAGATACCTTGTCTGGACATAAGGGTGTGTGTAGGGGTTTCTCTTAAGGCTGGCAGAAATCCAGGGTTTCTGATTCTGCAGAAACCTAAAGAGACTTTCTCTCCTTTTTAACTTCAGGTAAAGCAGCAGCTCTTGGGTTTGGCAGCTGCTCACTTTCCCTTCTGTAGCAATCCCACCGAGGCTGCCCTCCAGAGCCTTTCTGCCTCTGGGGGGAAGGTTACTGCACTCCTGGTGCCCTGAGTGCCCTTGGCCCCTTGCTCCACCCCTGCACAGCAGTGGGACAGCCTTTCCCCAGCGCTGCCTCTGGGGTTTTTGTGGCTGCACCAAGGGCTGGGTGATGGGAACTCACTGCTCATCCCAGCACGCTCTGAAGCTGCAGGGAACTTCCACTCTCTCCCTGCTGGGGCACAGGCTGCCCACTTGGGAGTCACACACATCATCTGCTGCTTCCAGGTATTACAGCAATATGGGCAGAACTCTTTCCAAATCTTTGCTTTGCCTTTGGTAGGGCATAAGGCAATCAGATGCAGAATATTTAAAATGAATTTTTTTCGAGGCTCCTCAAACCATTGTCTGATGGAACTTTGTTTCCATGGAGAGCCTTTTGACTGGGAGCAGTTTTCATCATCAAACCTCTGGGGCAGGCCCATGATTTCAGAACAGATGAGCCCTGAGCCAGTTGTAAACAAAACAGCAAACAAGGTTTTGTTTGCAGACCATTGTATAAAGCCCTGGGTATGGGTCAAAGGCTTTGAAGATTTTGTTTTAAATTTAGTTTAGTCAAGCGTTCTTGTTACAACATATAGACCTCCTATTATCTGGACACAAGGTCAGCAGTACAGATTTTAGAGGGACAGAGTGTCCTAAACTGACCTAAAATTGTTTCACTCTGCATAAACATGTCATGATTTTTAAAGAACTTAGGCTCTTTTATGGACAGAAACTTGGAATGTCTTCCCTCAGACAGTACAAAGATTTCCTTTGTGAGCTGTGATGAGTCAGGAAATATTGGATCTTAGACTTATCACTCTTGCAGGACTGAATATTGCATATTCGATTGCTCAGGAGGTTGTAATTTTGCAGAGGCGTTACCCATTGAGGAACAGATCTTGAATCACTGTCACCTGGACTTGTGTCTAAAGGGATGTCCCCGAGGAGGTCCCAAGGAGAATTAGTGACAAGTGTTTCCTTACTTCCTTTACCAAAAAGAGGATGGAAAGTATCTTGACAAGTGGACATGAAGAACTTTGCAAGGCTGCTCTAAAAATGAGTTGCAAGACCAAGCAACAATCCCTGTACTGAGCCCATGACTGTTCAGAGCAGAAGAAACCTTCTTCCCTGTCATCCCATCCCAAAAAAACCGAGTGCCTGGGCAGGTTCAAACGCTAGCTCTATTTCCCAGACCCTCCTACAAAACATGGCACATGTTCTCGTGCACAGACAGGAGAGAGAAAGTTAGAAAGTGAAATAAAGTATCTCCAAGCAGCTATTTGGCACACAGGATCATATTATAAGTGAGAGGACAAGAGCCCTCACACCCTGGCAATCCCGTGGGAAAAGCTGGGGCAAACAAACCGCCAGCTCCTGGGCCAACCTGCTGCAGGTACATTTGACCCTCTTGGCCAAGCTGGATTTCATTAGTGTATCTCAAGGAGGATGGGCTGTTAAATGATTCAAGCTGGATAAGATTTGCCGCAATGGAAAACTTGTGTGCCTCTCTGGTTGAAAAACCCTTTGCAAAAATAGATTAGCAAGCCATCGTTGTGAACTGGGCTGTTAACCTAAGGGTAGAAAATACAATGGGGTTTGAAACTGGGTTTTAATTTGTCGTGCTGCTGAATAATTTATTGTACATCTCACCATATATTGAAATTAAAACCTGAAGTATGACATACAGTAAATAATTCAGACTGGCTCTTTCATCGAGTGTGAGCTAGGTTATTGATACTTCATTTTAGTGAGATTGACATCCATGTCAGCTCCTACCAGGCTCTCTAATTTTGCTTGTGTTGGTCCCAGTGAAAAATTTAGGGCTGCAAAGGCAGGCAGAGACCTGAGCAGAGTTGGGGTTGTTCAGCCTGTTGCAGCATTTCAATACTTGAAGTGGGCTTATAAGAGAGGTGGGGGGCAAATTTTTTAGTAGCACCCATTGTGCTAAGGTAATGGTTTTAAACCAAAGGGCAGTAGATTGAGATTAGATTTAAGGAAGGATTTTTTTATGATGAAGGGATGAAACACTGGCACAGGTTGCCCAGAGGAGCGGTAGATGCTCTGACCCTGGACACATTCAAGGTGAGGCTGATGAGGCTCTGAGCAACCTGATCCAATTGAAGATGTCCCTGCTTATCATGGTGGGGCTGGACTAAATGACCTTCAGAGGTCCCTTCCAACCCAAATTATGCTGTGATTCTGTGAAACCCTCCTTTAGGCCATCCATGAACTCCCTATGCACTCCTTCAGTCCTCCTCCTAAAAGCACAGTCAGTAAAACTCCCCGCAGTCCGAGAAGCGAGCAGAAAGGAGCCGATGGCAGGGTGCAGGCTCACAAACACCTCAGGAGCAGCCCCAGGATCTCGAGGAGCAGCTGGAGGTGCTGACCCCCGGGCTCCAGCAGCTGTCTCAGCTGTGTGCACGGGGCAGCAGAGCAGGGCTCTGGGCAGGTTGGGGCCACGTGCTTGCGCATCGGCAAACACAAACAGAGGGTTACAGCACAAGCCTTTGTGTTATTGGAGATCGAAATCTTGACAGCTAATTAGCGTCTCGTTAGGACTCTATTTACATAGCTAATGAAGGTAATTTATGGGGAAAGAAAACATTCGAGACTCCCTGGCACAGTCACTGGAACTGTGGTGGAGCAGACAGCCAACCGCGTTTAGAGCCTCCTTTTTTCCTGGATAAAAGGGACAACAAAAAGACATTAATCCGTGGGAAAGTGTGACTTCAACCTCCCTGTGCCTGAATTCCCACTAATCAAGGGCAGTGAGTTCTCCCTTCTTCATCCACGATTTAGGGTACTGACTTCTACAAAGACGAAGGCTAAAGGCATGATCTGCCTTTGTTTGTTTGTTTGAATCTCAAAAAAACAAGAAGGGTCATCAGACCTGGTCAAAATACGTGCGTTGATCCTGTTCAGCCCATTTCACAAGAAGTCTCTCTGTGTTGTTGAAGGTAATCCAGGGTTAACTGCAGAGCAGTCTGAATTTGTCATTCCCAAGTGCAGGGAAATATTTGCAAAATGGGTTTCTCTAGCAAAAAATCAGTTTCTCTACTTCTTTAAAGAAGTAGAATTATCCAGAGCAGTGCTTTGGGTGGCTGTGCTTACCTGCCTTGGCACTCCAGTTCTCCTCTGCTTTCTTGGCAGAACTGCTTATAAAAGACAATTTTTTATAAGTAAGAGGAAGGAGACACTTGTTTCTCATCAAAACCAAATATTGACTTTTCCTGCCTGCTAAACCTTTTGTTCTTGAACCATTGTTAAGGAAAAATATTTACAAAGTTAAGAGAAAGTCTAAAGCTAGAGCCCACATGGGGATCATGGGAGACTGTGTTTGAGGAAAAGATCCTGGTGTTTTGTCATGTTCAGTCTGGGATGAGTTCCAGAAATACCAAGAGACTGTAACAACTGTTTTTAGGAAGGAGTAGGTCTTCAGCTGGGTTGAGTGCTCACAGTTTCAGCTGAGCTTTTCAAGTTCACTAGATTTAGACTTCCTATTCCTCTCCAAGACTTAAAACGGGAACACCAAAAACCTGCAAACCAAAGCTGAGCTAAAAGCAAAAGCTGTTCTGTGTCACACTAGTACATATTCAGACCCAAAAGGAGGTATACAAAAATGTGAATCTGTAATTTTGATCTGATTGTAATTAGGAGCAAATTGCACTCTAGAGATTAAATCACTGCTTGAGGCTGTAGAAAACTTTCGTAGACCTCTGAGTGGTCATGGGAAATTAAATATCTATTGATGACACTTGGGCAATAGAATCAGAAATAATCCATCTTCTCTTCCTCACTAATAATTCCTTGGTCACTCATGGCCTTCCTGAGAATCTCTGTGGTGAGATTCTCAGATTTGTGCTTTGTTGGTTTTTCCTCCTTTTGCCACATCTGGTGTGGTGGAGGCTCTGGATTCTCGCCCTGTTGCCGATCCAGTTGGTGGAGATCACTTGGGCAGCATTCCCAGGGAGACCAGGTCACCCAGGAAATCAGCTTGGGAAAATCACTCCTCTTCTTTCATCCATCCTTGTTGCTCCTCCCCTCGCTCCTGTGTGTGTGTCTCTCTCACACTGAGAAGAAAAAGAGGATGGAAAAAAAGGCAAGAAGGCTTTGAAGGCTTAAATATCAGATATGAGCTTACTAGAACTTTTATTGCCCCCTTTTTATCCAGAAAAGCTTATGTTAACTCAAAATGGCAATTACTTGAATCTAATTGGAGCCATGTCATGTAGCTCCAAACTCATTGCTTGACCTCAGTAATAAATGAACTTACAAAATATTTTTGTTACTAAAAGAATTGTAGTTGTGCAGGCCAGATCATCAATCACGATTTCCTTTTGTGGGCCTAATATGAACCTCATTTGATTTTGAACAAAATATTAGCTGAAACATTAGCTACTGTACCTTCAGCTATGGCAGGGAAGGGAACGTGGATCCTATAGATTATTAAATCCTGGTTTACAAGGTAAAGGTTTTAACTGAGATTTACTTGTTAAACGAATTTACATTGCATTTAAATATAAAGGAAAGAATATATTTGTAATGCAGAAGTTCCAACCTTGATCAGGACCCCACCGAGCGAAGTGCTGTGCACGTGCTCCAGGAAGGTTTTACTTTTCAGACAAACCAGCTCTTTGACCCTGTTTATGGCAGCACTTTTGGCAGAAGGGATGGAGCTGGGCTGGGAAGGAGCTGTCTGCTCAGAAGGATGGTGGCAGCCTGTGCTTTGATCAGCAGTGTTGTTTGGGACTCTGCTCATGGCAGCCAGGCTGGCTGCAGGAAGTTTCTGTGCTGAGCAGAGGGCAGATGCAGCAGGGAGGGAAGGGTCCTTCAGCTCTGGAATAAATTAGCCATGGGAAATGCCAAGTCTGAATCCAAGCAAGGGGTTATCAAACGGCGGGACAGATGGGAGAAGTGGCTTTGCTGTGGTTGTGTGGAAACCCTGATGCCTCCTGCCCAATTGATGGCTTGACAGTGAAGGAATAAAACTTGATTGAGGTGTGACTGAAAAACTGTCTCCAGGACAGATTGCCCTTGGGACCATATGTTTATCTAGTGAACTGAATAAAAACATCTTCACATCCATCGCTGAGCTTTTTGTAAAAAGAAAACAACTCTGAGATTTAAACCTGCCCAAAGAGGTATCGGGCAGGTTTAAATCCTCACCTGGCAGCAGCACTTTCTGCCAAACGTCCCTGCCCCTCTCCCGGGAACTGCTTCCTCCCTTCACCTGCCGGCAGAGCAGCATGTACACTTGCTCCCCAACCCAGAGAAAACAGTCAGTTAGCTGAAATGTCTGGAGAGGTTTCGTCCTAACTTGGAGAGAACTGAGGTAGGGAATGGCTGCGTGTGAGAAGTGGAGGAGCCCTCTGTGAAGATGTGGGAGGAAAAGGTGATGCCTTTTTCTGCTCCCTGCAACCAAGGCAGGGTTTATGGCCACAGAGTGACACCCCAGTGAAAAGAATGCCAGTCACAAGCTGGGTGCCAGTTTGGGCCAGCCTGTGGATCAGACACAGTGCAGAGCTCTGTTGTGGTTCTTGCCACAGGCGTGCCAGCACAGGGCTCCACCGATCCTGGCAAACCTGAGCACAGCTTGTGGCAAACACCCGCCAGCCCCTCAGCGGGAACGGCTGAGCCCTGGGGCTTTGGGAGTCACCTCACAGCCCTCAGCCCCTCTGTGGGAATGAGCACTGGGTGTTCAGGAGCCCTCTCACCTCCCCGCAGCTCTGGCTCCCTGCGATCCCACCCCAGCCTGCCCCAGAGCTGCTCTCTGCATCACCACAGCTCTGCTTTCAAGTGGTTTCCCCTCTGGGCACCTTTAAATGCTCCCTTATCAGCAGCTCCTGTGCAGATAAAAGTGTGTTCAGCACTGGGTGAAATCCCCACCAGCTGACTGAAGTGGTGACAACCTTAACCTGAGTCCTGCATCCTCTGGGCAGGCAGAGGTGGGCACGGCCTTGGGAACACCTGCCCTGGTCCACCCTGCAGTGTCTGGGAACACACCCAAAGCCAGGGATGGTGGTTCCATCAGGACCCCCTCAGTGTGCCTTTGGTCTGGGCCAGGAAGCTCTGTCCCAGGTGGGTTCTCACCGTGGTTTGTTCTGCCCTCCCTGGGACCTTCCCCAAGCAGCAGTTTGCAGGCAGCCATCCCACTGGGGAAGCCAGCAGGGAAGCAGGCTTTTCCCTGCCAGCTCCATGGCCAGGAATGTTCCTGGGCACACTGGATTTACTAGTAGAGATGCTACCTCAGAGGAGGAGATAGAAACAGAGCTGTGGCTCTACCTTGCTCCCATGGAATTTGGCCCTGGGCTTTGGAAGAAGAAGGTTTTGCTTCTCTGAAAATGCAGTGGGCTCACGAGGAACATGGAGCTGTGGGAAGAGAAGGAAGCAGGAATAAGGTCCACTTCTGTCAGGGCTCTGAGATTGGGCAGATATGACAGATCACTTTAGTATAGCTGCACCTGCATTTCTGTTTAATGCCCTAAGGTGGGTATAAACAGTATTTCCTACACAAGTGAAGGAAAAGTTGCAGTTTCAGTAACCTGGGAAGAAACTAGAGGCAGCCTGCCCCTGAGCCCTCGTTTCTGGCTGGAAATCCTTGCCTTCCTTCAGCACGGCAGGGTGGCTGAAATCCTCCAGGCTGCAGGTGCCAAGTTCCATTTGCCCACTCTACACCACTGCCTTAGCAAGGGCGAGACAGAGGTTCCCTCCAGAGGTTCCAGGGTTGCCTTGGAAGAGACCCTAATGATCGTCCAGCTCCAACCCCTGCTGTGGGCAGGAGCACTAAACCAGGCTGGTCCAAGCCTGGCCTTGAACACTTGCCCACAGCTAACCTGGGCTTTGCTTTTCCCCCTGAAGATGGGATTTGTTACTGTGGTTTCTTCCACTTTTAGGATGGAGAATATTACAATAAGGGAAAAGCTCTAAGGTCTTTATTCCTCATTCACGGGAATTACGTATCTTTTTCTGGTTCTAGTACATTGTTTATATCAAAAAAGTATTGGTAATGCTTTTATCAGTAGCAGGACTACTGAAGAGGTTGCCAGGAGCTGTTACTCCTCTCTTGAAAAGCATTGGAAAACACTATTTTTCTGAACACAGTGGTGGTAGTCCTGCTGCTACCATGCTGCTCTGCTTGAAAATTTTAAAAGTTTAAAAGCTTAAAAATTTAAATGATGTTTGTGTGGCAGCTCAGGAGCCTCCTTTCCACATGGTATTTTGGGAAAGCTACAGAGCAAATGGCATTCAGTTGGGATAGCAGTGATTTCACTTCATCTTCAGAGGAATAAATCTTGGTTTTATCATATAAGTAGATATTCCTTTGGAGAGTTCATAGAAAAGCTTTTTCATGGTTTCAGAGCTGGAAAATTGAGCTTGTTTTATCAGAATGAGTCCAATATTGTAAATGAATGAAGGGAAGAAAGGAAATAATAATATTGACATATTATTTCAGTGGTGTATTTTTTTAATCTATCACAGTTCCTCAAAATTAATGTCTGACATTTTAGAAGTTGCTTAGGGGGAAAAAAAGATATACAAAACAGTCTACTTTTTATTAAGTTTATTTTGTAAGGAAACTATTTTCCCACCAGCTGCAGAAATGAATGTCACATTCGATTGCACAACTTGGATTTTCAATTTTCCACTGGTATGGAGAGACCAGCCCTGACTTTCCAAGGATTTATTCACAGACTTGAGTTTCAGGTCCTCGGGATTCTTCCTAGGCTGTGTGAGCATCTGAACCAGGACTTACAGTTTGTTTAAAACTATTTAAGGTATTAATTTGGGGCTTGTGGGGATCTTACTTCTCTGATTCAAGTGCTGGCTGTCTTTTCTGGCAAAGAGGGGCAGGAGGAATTTTGGGGCAGCTCTGTTTTTGAAACCCATTGGCTGTCAGGGCTTATGCAGAGGTTTGGGATGTTCAAAGGGAAGCAGAAAGCAAGGGAGACAGTCAGAGGTACAAAATAAATGAAGTTTATTCCATGCTTCCCCAGTTTATTTGTTTGTTTAGTATTATGATTTATTTGAGAGGAGTTTATTCCAGGGCTGACTAAAGGAATGTCTGCGATGTTTAGTACATCCACCTTAAGTGGATGTGAATGTTTACTGAGCCTCTGCACCTGAATACCCGAGAGGAAACAGAAAATGTAAGGAAGGGCAAATCTCCTACAGTAACATAGCACCAAGGCTGCCTAAGTCCAGGCAGAGAAAGCAGAATTGATGGGAATAATGGAATTAGTGACTGGACAATGCTGCACATCACGGACGTTTTATGGCACTGCTTTTCCAGGCTAATCCTGAACAGGCTGATGGATGTGCTTACTTTAATGAGCACATTAAGTGAGGGTAGATAGGTCACTGGAAATATCAGAAAAAAGCAGGAAGCCGAGGAGTGGTGAGGGAAGGCAGTTAAAGGTATTAAGGAATATAAAGGCTGGCCCAAGCTTTCCCAAAGTGCTGAGCAGACTGGCTGGGCAATGCCCATCCTGCAGTGGGGCCTGGAAAAAAGCAGTGATGGCACAGCAGATGAGGGAATTCAGTGTGTCCCTCTGCTGTGGGGACTGATCCATGCTGGGAACAAATCTGTACATGGATACCCTGACTGGTATCTTTATTATCCCGATCAAGGCTGTAAAAACCCCTCTCTCTTCAGTGTAAATAGTCTCCTACCACATCAGAGCTTTTCTCTGAAGTTGAATGGGATTATCATATTCCTGCTAGGATTTATGGCTTGCAGTAAGAACTGTGGACGAGGTGCTGCAGGAATTTTTCAGGAAACTATTGGGTAATATGTTTGGTATCAGGCTTTTAAAAAATGTCTCCACAAGCTGAGTACTGAGCATCTCACTTGAAGTTTTGGGATTTTAAGCCAAAGACTGTGTCTGACCTGCTTATGCATTGTTGAAAATCTGAGTGTGACCTCCATAGGTCTTTGCACCCCTGTGTACCTCTCGGTAAAAATAGTCTTTTACTCCTCTCTGCCTCTTCTTCCCTTCTGTAACATGGAGACAATGGGGATTCCTCCCCTTGGAGAGGAATGTGGAGGCTGGATGCAGGGAGATGACTTTGACTGGGACTCTGTGACTTTAAGGCTACAGATGTTCTGAGGATAAAGAGTACCTTGAAGCAGCTCAATGTGTGTTGCTAATAATTAGCCCCTGCAATCTGGGATGTGCTTCCTGGAACGCCGCAGAGGGAGCGCTGGAGCGGACAAGAGCCTGGAACAGTCAAAGGACGCCCTTCTCCAAAGGCCCCTCCCAGTCAGTGGCACACAGGCAAACAGGCTCCCAAACAAACGTTCCATGGTGCTGTTTGAATGGGGACCCGTGCCCATCAGAGCCCCTCCAGGAGCTGGGAACAAGGGATGGAATTGAAGGCAACTGGCAAATGGCTTTGCTGCCAGCACCAAGCAGGTGCAGCAGCTGATCCCTTGTGCCGAGCACATGCCACGGAGCAGGCACAAATCTTCACTATTGCCCTCTGTACTTCTGCCTGATCTTAAGAGGATATGTAAAAATTGGAATGATAATGGCCTCAGCAAACATGACTTTACAGCAGAAAATAAAATTGCAAGCATTCACTATCAAAGGCAAAGAAGTGTTAGAGAACAGGAATGCCCGATGATGCAACGTTTTTCATCCTGCAACTGAGCACAGAAAACCTTTTCATATGCCCTAAATCTGCAGCTACAATAAAGCCTTCATACAGACAATCTGCTTAAACAGAACGTCACGCTTGCCTTTATTTTATTTTAATTGCAAAACATTATCCAGATTCACTGCTAAAATATGCACTTCTTAAGGCAATATGCGTAACTTTACTTTATCCTCCATTTTGCTTGACGTCATCTCTGCAGTGATGAAATTATAAGCTCTTGAAGTCGACCATCTATGACGCAGCCATTTCCCTTTCTTGTGGGAGAACACCCTCACCTCATTGTCTTCCTAACAAGACTTATATAATTAAAAAATCCCACTTTGCTCCAAATCTTCTGACCAGAAGAGTTGGCATCCTTGTCTCTTCATTGCTTAAACATGTACGTCTGTACCACTAAAACAAGTAGGAACTTTGCCACTGTCTTTGAGGCAAGTTTGAGATTATTATTGGTATTAACCCAATATTTAACCCCAAACAACAGCAGTGACTAACTTTTAGTGCTTTTACTGGAAGGTCTTGCAGGAACTTACAAGTGAGGGATGATCAGCATGATCATCCCAGTTTCATGGTGGAAAAACCAAGGCACTATGGAAAGTAAAGGGACATTCCTATTGCTGGGAGAAGTGGGTTCTTCTGCATCAGCTTACAGCCTACTGAATTACCCTAGTTTGTGACTATTCCTACTGCATGGAATTAATGGTGCATCAATGGTGGCACTGCCATGGAATCTGTCCAGTGATGGCTTGGTTGTCCTCCAGGCTGTTCTGAAGTGTTGTGGCATTTTCACCTCTTCATTATAAAAGTCACAGGTCAAATGCTGGATTTTGAAATCTGGAACTTTGTAGCATCGAAGGAAAAAACATTTAAAAAAAAAAAAAGAAAAGTTATCGTATTAGCCTCCCTTTTTCCTCTTTCCCCAGTAATTTCATTACAAATTGTAGGAATATGTCTTGCAGTTTCAAAGCTGCACAGCCATCTGAAGTGATTGCTGCAGTCTGTATTCCCAGACATAACAGAGTTGGGAGGAACTGCTATTGTTCACTAGCAGTGGAGACATACTGGAAATGGAGAAAATCCTGGGTCTGCATTGTATTCCCTGAGAAATCCCAATTTCCCTGCCACCATGATGGAAAGCAAGGTGAGATTTGATGAATGAAACTGAGACTCACTGTGAAACAGAGCAACAGCTTTGAAGAGCTGCCAGATTTCAGCAAAGGTGAATAAAAAAGAAATAGACATTTCAGAATAAGCTGTCTTTCCTCTCTTCAGAAACAAATCACCTTCTTGTAACTTCTCTTCTCAGGTGAGAATCCATCCTTCACAGAACAGGAGACAGGCTGTGCAGCAGAGCCAGTTGATAGATGTTAAAAGACAAACCACCAAAAGGCAAATGTGTCTTTGGAAAACAGTATTAAGTAATATTTTAAAGAATGGCCACACATCATATTCACACAGATGCCAACAGGAAGCACAGCTCAGGAAAAGAAAAGCTTTCAGATAATCTCTACCCATTTGGAAGGCAAAACCTCAACATCACTAACACATCTTAACTCATTTTCAGCTGTCGCCCTGCACACATTTGATGCTGTACCATGTATATATTTCATACTCCAGCACAGACTTTTATCAAGAGGTTTATTCACTGAAATGTGCAAAATCCATAAAAAAATGCTCGCTACTATTAATATTTCATGTCTCACATACTTATCATGTCTAGGGGACAGTGGTCTAAAGTGGGAATTTTCAAAAGTGCTCCTCATTGGTGACACAGGGCTGCTGGAGCCAGCAGTAAAATGTTGAGTACCACTGTGCACAGAGTGATGTGAATGTTTCTGCAGGCTTGTGTCTCTAACTAGACCAGAATTCAGGCCATTTTGTTCAGGATTGCAGGCTGTGGTCACAGACCCCAGGGAGCCTTTCTCATCTAGGTCTTCCAGCTGAAGTCTTCTGCCCACAGTCACCAGCAATGCTGGGTGCAGAGTAACCAAGTTGGAAAAAATGACACTGCGTTGTGGCAGCGTATAAATGTGATTTTGCATAGGATTTGTAAGACAAAATTCTGAGGGAAGAGGAGATTTTCTTCTTTCCTGCCTACCCTGGAAAAAGGATTCTAGCCTTGTTGTAAAATTATTTGGATACTCTTCCACCTTTTTACTAAGGAAACCCAACAACACCTGAACACTTGATATCTCTCAGCTGTGTTTGGGTCCTCCAGGAACACCTGGAGCTGAAACGTTAGCAGCAGGTGCCACTAATTGAATACTTACTGGCTAAACACCTGCCAAAAAGGAAAAGGCAAGAAAGGAGTGCATGTGGTAAAGAAGAAAGCAATGAATCAGAGATCAGAGTAGTCAACTGTGCGAAGTTCTGGGGGGAGAAGTGACATTTCATAAAGGAGATTACTAAATATGCACAGTCAGGTTTACTAAAATGGATTTGTTCAGCATAAATGGTGGCTTCCCTCTCTGGCAGGACCTGAGCTGAAGAGCAAGATTGCTCTTGGACTAACCCTGTAAAATTCAATGACACTGTGGGAGCCCACCTCGATGGGGTTGGATATTTAGTTGATGTGCCACTGGACTCCTCATTTTCACAGAGGTTGTGAGGAATTTCATCTGCAGGAAATGCACTGGTGGCGCTTTAGTTTCTTTATCTCAAGTGTGCCGCTGCACCGCTCTAGGAGTGGGGAGGGGCCAAGGGCTCATTTGTGGAGCTGGAGGTCTGGGTGGCCACCTCCAGGTGTGTTTGCCCTCCAGTTTATGAGACCTAAATACACCTGTCTCCAATTCTCTCTGCAATCACCGAGATGCTTCCCAGCTGGTGAGGTCAGGTGGCGCTGGGGGTGCTGTGGAGCAGGCCTGAGCACAGGGCAGGATTCAGTCAGTTCTTGTGCTGAGGAGACACGGAGCACAACCCAACCTTCGGGGATGGCGCTTCGGAGGCCTTTCCTCCGTGTTCCAGCGTATTGCCTCCATGGAGCTGGATCTGCCTTGGTGAGAAATCTTTCTGCGGGGAAGGTGGGGGGCCAGGGCTGAGGTTCTGGTGTGGGCGAGTGTGCTCGGGGAGCATGTGATAGGTGCTTCAGGGTTGTTTTTTGGGGCCTCAAGGAAAGGGATGGCAGGGCAGAGTTGCTGCCCTAGTAGTTCCAGATCAAAATAGACTGAGACAGGACAAAGGATAAGGACGAGGTGTTTTATGGCCAAGAGAAGACTCTGTGAGCTTATTTACATTTAAAATAAGAGAGGGGCAAACCTACAAGACCCTGCTGATACCAGATCAGAGCACATGCAGGCCTTCAGACCAACTACAAACACATTTCTTCCGTCTAATGCTCGTTATCCTAATATAGAAAGCTCCCGGAGATAACGCTGTGCTGGGCATACAGTAGAGCCTATGCTCCAGGCACAGGGAGTAAGTGTTGAGGCAAGAAATGACTTTTTCCTGGCATGACCCACTAAGATTGAGCTGGAATGGCAATTAGAAGTTGAAGTGCTCATTTAATGTCAGTGATGTGTAAACTACGTTGCCATTGTTATTTTAGTGCTGATTTACATAATTGGCATACCCTGAAGTCACACTGCACGAACTTTCAGCTCATGCTAAAGACTTGCAGGAAGTCATAAAATTAAGCATTATCTGCACTGGAATGCAACTGAAAAATAGCTCAACTTTTGAGGGATTTCACCTTGCTTGGTGTCCGCTCTCCCACTGTGTGCACGGCGGCGAGTGAAAATCAGGTTAGCGAGTGTTGGGAGCTGTTGGCACGAAGGAGCTTTAGCAGCTCTTTAATTACGCTGGTGCAGTTCTGAGGTGGTTTGTTTTGCTGGTGTGTACCTCCCTGGGTGAGCTCCTCATCCTACAGGGACGTCCTGCGAGAATTGCTGGAGTCGTGATAGGGAAGCCAAGGGAAGAAGGCCCATAGGAGGAATTACCCCAGCCCAAACGTGCTGAATTCCTGTCTCAAAACGGTGTTCTTCCTACACTCAAATGTTGTAAGATGGAGGGGAAAGGCCGCTCCCAAAGGAGGAGCTGGTAATGGAGCTGTCTCAGTTGTTATTGCTTTAAGTCCTCCTCCGCAGTTATTCAAGGTGTCCCAGGCCGGCTGTGCCTTTTGCAAATGAAGCCTCTGAGATACACTGGGGAGAGAGGTGGAGCGCGGAGCACTTGCCGGGAAGGCAGCGGGACCCCGGCTAACGATGGTGTGCCGATGGCTTTGCCTTTGATGAGGACCCTAAAGGCTAGGTATCGCATACCTATGCAGGGCCTGGCCCTACCGCAGGGCCCAGGCGGACAAACAAAGAGCTGGGGCAAGGGACACAGCCCTGCTCGCGAGTTACTCGTTGTGTCAGATTTGCCAGCGTCAGGAAAGGGATCGAGGGATGCAGTTGCGACTGGAGTCCGGTCGCGCTGGGCGTGGACCCGCTTTCTCCACCCGTGCCACCGCTGCCGTACCCTGCGGGCGATGCCACGAGCCGTGGAGCCGCAGGCCGGGGAGCGCCGGAGCGGCCGCGGCAGACCCCGGCCCCGCGGGGAGCGCGGCTCGGCCCCGGGGCAGGTGCGGGGCCGCGCTTCGCGCCGGGGTTGCCGCGCCGGGCGATCCGCCGCCGTTCCACCACTGGAGGGCAGCCACATCTTAACAAAAACCCCACCCAGCCCAACCCCTCCGCCGCCCGCACGGGGCTCAGCCCGCATCGGATGCGCCGCGGCAGCGCTGCGGGAAGGGACTTCTCCCGAGTCCGGGCACTTCTCCTTCGGAGAGGAGAGCGAGGAAACCCCCCGATTTCCAGCTCTCGGCCCTGGCTCGGGCAGCGGGCTCCACGCTCTGGTAGGGGGAGGAAAAATACCTAAGTACATATATGTATTTTTAAAGTAGTTCTAAAGCACCGGGATTCTCCCGGTACCTTACGTGACCTTCGCACCTTACCACCCCGGCAGTCCGGGGCACGGCGCTAATCCGATTTGCGGCGGCGGAGCGCCGGGGCTGTACAATGGGTCATTGTTCCACGTAGCCCGGTCCCGCTCCGCCGCTGCCGCCCGGAGCGGGCTGCGGGAGCGGGCGGCCCGGGGGTCTTTCCGCACGGGAGGAGGCGCCGGTAGCAGAGTTTAACGGGACGGCCGCCCGCCCCATCCCTCGCCCCGGCGGCACCGCGACCCGGGCGCGGGCGGCAGCCGCGGCGAGGGAGGGAGCGGGCGAGGGAGGAGGCAGGGAAGGAGCGAGGGAGGGAGGCGGCGTCTCCTTTAAAAGCCGTGCGGGGCCGCAGCCCGCTCCCACAGGGCGGCTGTGATTGGCGCGGGCCCCCGAGCCTCCGGGGTCGTGACATCGCCGCGCAACAAAAAGCCCCGGCGGCGGCGGCGGGCGGCCACCCCCGGCCATGGTGCGGTGCGGGGCCGGCGGGGAGCCCGGCGCGCTGCCCTAGCGCTGCACGCGGGACGGCGGACCGTGCCTCCCCACCCCTTTTTTTTTTTTTTTCTTCTTTTTTTCCCCCCTCTTTTATTTACCCTCCTCCCTCCTTTTTTGCTTTCTTTTTTAAGGGAGCGGAGACAAGTCAAGCTTCGTCTTGATGTTGCTGCGGAAGTCTTGGTAAATGTCCATCTGTCTGATGAGCGTGATGGAAAGGACATTTTTGAAAAGGAGCCTTTTAACTCCGTAGACACGTAGGGACCCACTCACGGGCAGGCACACACACGCGAGGAGGAAGAAGAAGAAGAAGCAACTTCACGATCGCTGCTTTTAAAAGGGAGAAGCTTTTTCCCTGGCTGGGACTTGCCTTCTGCCTCCTGAACCAGCTGCTAAAAGTATGTTTCCGAGCCGGACTGCACTTCAGGGAACTTCTATTTTCTGCTCGGCAGCTGTAGAGGAGCAGCAGCGAAGTTTGGAGTAACACCAAGTGATGCGGGAAAAACACCCCGAGAGCAGAACACCCTCCTGCAGACACAACCCCTGCTGCTGCACACAGGTATAGCTCCGGCGGTCGCAGATCTGCTGGAAGTCTTCTCCGCAGGATGACTCCGTGGGCCACGGTGGAGGTGCTAGAGCTCTGGAAGAGAGAGGGGGGACGGGACGCTAATCATAACTATTATTACTATTATAATAATCCAGCCCAAAGTTTCACGGGGGAGAATGTTATCCTGCGGGTTTGGCTAAGGACGTAGCAGGATACGTATTTTTCTCCTTCCCCTTCTTCCACTCGGCTGAGGCAAAACGGCTCTCCTTTTCCCTCCGCTGAGGGAAGCCGCTGCCCCGCCGCAGGGGAAGCGGAGCGGGCCCGAGCCGCCGTGGCTGTGCTCAGCGGGGTGTGCGGGGGGAAGCCCGGGGGTCGGACGGGAGCACAGCCAGCGGGGAGCTGCCTTTCCTGGGCAGCCTTCCCTTCCCTTCCCGCTGAGCGCTGCCGGCCGAGGCCCGGCCCGGCGCACACCTGCGCCCCGGCCCCGGCGGTGCCCCCGGCCGCGTCCCCTCCTCCCCTTCACCTCCGCGCTCCTTTGTTGCGGAGCGCCCGGCTCCGCTCCCCCGTCCCGCCCCGCTCCCTTTGATCTCCTGCCACGGGGATTTCGGTGCCGCCGCGCACCTGAGGCGGCCCCTCGGGGGCTCCGCCGGCCGCTCCGCGCCGGGGGCTCGGCCGGCCACGGCCCGCCGCCGGGCCGGGTCCCACCTGCGGACCGTCCCCGCCCGTCCCCCTCCCCGCTCCCCGGCGCGGTGTCCGCGCTGACTGGCTCCCATCGCCTCCTCCTCCGCGCAGGTTGATCATGGTTGCCGTGACCCGCTCGCTGCTGGCGCTGCTGCTCTGCCAGGCGCTGCTGGGCGGCGCGGCCGGGCTCATGCCGGAGGTGGGTCGGCGGCGCTTCAGCGAGCCGGGCCGCGCCGCCTCGGCCGCGCAGCGCCCCGAGGACCTGCTCAGCGAGTTCGAGCTGCGCCTGCTCCACATGTTCGGGCTGAAGCGGCGGCCCAGCCCCGGCAAGGACGTCGTCATCCCGCCCTACATGCTGGACCTCTACCGCCTGCACGCGGGGCAGCAGCTGGGGCAGCCGGCGGCGCTGGGCTTCCCGCTGGAGCGGGCGGCCAGCCGCGCCAACACCGTCCGCAGCTTCCACCACGAAGGTAGGGGCGGGCGGGGGCTCCGCGGGCCGCGGAGGGGAGGCGGGAGGGCAGGGCCGGAGGAGGAGCGGGGGGCGGATTCCTCCCGCCGGGACCGCGGGCTTCGCGCCGTGCGTGTGCCGGCCGGGTGCGCTGCCCGGCGGGCCGTGCCGCGGGGCTCTCCGTGCCGGCTCCCTTCTCCCCGTCCGCCGGGGCGCTCCCGCTTTATTGCCTTCTCCCGCTGAACCGGCGCGACTCCGCGTTCAGCCTTCCCGCAGATCGCTGCGAGGCTAGCAGGCAGGGAAGGCTCCCTAATGCGCGGCCGAGCCGGGCCGCTGCCTAGGTTTCTAATCCCTGTCTAATCCCCGTGAGAGATCAGTGAAGCGATCAATCGCGACATCCTCGGGAGCTGCCGTCGAGGAGCGCTGCAGGCAGACGCCCCGGGCTCGCGGTGCCTGGGCTGGTCAAAGCTCTTGCAGAGCTCTGGGCCGGCCAAAGCCCTCGGCCGCGCCCGGCGCTCACCTGCGAGCCGTCCCCGCCGGCAGCCCCCCGAGGCGGCGCTTCTGTGCGGCAGACCCTCGCCCAGCGGCCGGGGGCGCTCCCAGAGCAGCGGCTGTGCCTTTACCGGGCCCGTGGGGCGCGTGTCGCTCACGTGCGTTTTTTGGGAAGCGTTTCCCCAGGTCGTAATTGCTCCTGGCTGCGGCTCTCTCCGGTGCTGCCGTGCGGTGGCCCCGCTGCAAAAGTAATGAAAACGCAGCTTCCCCCTCCTTTTAGAGTGAAAGTGTGTCAAGAAAAGATAATAATTAGTTTAAGCTTCTAAAAGGGGGTGGCCTCTGAGAAGCGGTTGTGCTGTTCAGGGAATGGAAAGCGTTATCGTAGGGAAGTTGAATGGTGAAATGTAACTTCTCCTCATCCACGTTCCCCTACGCGGGCAGTAAAAACCCGGCAGATAACGGGGGAAAGGCAGCACGTGAGTCATTCGTGTTAAACCCAAGGGCCGGGGACAAGGGGCTGAGTGAGAGGAGCTGAAGGGCAAAGTTGGTGAGGTTTAGACAAATGCAAAAATCTGCCGTTGGAAGTAGTCGTATGATTAGAGCACAAGCTGATTTCGTTAGAAAATCAGTGTTATAATTGATACAGAATTTACAAGGAAATCACTGTGACTCATTTTTTCACTGAGTTCTCCTTGCACTAGTGATTTCTGGAGAGCAGAAGTTTTGTCTTGTGACCATTCAAAATATTTGCATATTAGCAAATACTGCTCTGGTCCTGAAATACCATAAGGCTGAGCCTTACCTTACTCAAAAAGTTGTACTGGATTCAATGGGAATGATTACACGACTAAGAATTGCTTATAGCAATTACGGCTTCTGCTCAGAAAGTGATTTTTTTTTCCTCTTTAGTATGTTTAGCACAAGAATTAAAAACCGCGAGGGAGGCTTTTTTGGGGGGAAATATTTTATCTTCTTAATGTCTGTAGCAACAATGTATTTGGCAACCCTAGGTGTATTGCACTCCTTCTGAAGCTCTGTTCAGTTATTGCTCAAAGGTGGGAATGGTCTGGAGTTCAGTGACTCCTTGAATGTTTGGTGGTTTTATAAACTTCTTGTTTGGAGGTGACTTTGTTTCGTTCTCTCTTTTCCACCCACCCCTATTTCAGCATTTGAGTGTTCCTGCTGTTCTTTATGGCCCTTGTGGGTAAATATTGGGGCGTGCTTTGTGAAGTACTGTTATTGGTGCTGAGCTCACTGTCTCTAGTTACAGACACAAAAATCCATACATCAAGGTGTGTAGTCACCTAAACTGCAGAGTAGTATTTTTCAGAATGGAGTTTAAGGGATTGATGTTAGAGGTGTATTCACAAAAAAACCCCCAAAAAACCACAAAAAAACCCCCAAAAAACCACAAAAAACCAAAAACAACCAACCAACCAAAAAAAAAAATCAGAAATGCAACAGTTACCCAAAGTCCTCCACCAGTTTTGATGAATCCCCAGTAGCTGCAGTGCTTGAGTTTTTCATTCATGTCCTTGAACTCCAAATAAATGCTGTGTATTTCTTGCTTCTAATGATAACTACCTGGAAGGCAAAGGCCACCAGGATCCAATCCAAATGTGTAACAATGAGTGAAGCATTTTTAACTTCGCGCTATACATGCTTGCATAAACAAACAAGAGAGACAGTGTTTTTTGCCTAAAAGTCTTTCAGGTCTTGTGTGTCATGTATGGTAGGTGTCATTTGAAAGCTGTCATCAGCAGATAGTCTTAAGAAATTTGATTTTTTTTATCTCAGTTTCTGATTTTTTTTTCCTTTTTTTCTCTTTTTTCTTTTCCCTGTTTAATCAAATTAGAAGTTTTGGAAGAACTGCCAGAAACAAGTGGGAAAACAGCACGGCGTTTCTTCTTTAATTTAACTTCCATCCCTAGCGAGGAGTCTGTCACCTCAGCTGAACTCCAGATTTTTCGGAAACAGGTGCACGGAGCCTTTGAGAACAACAGCAGCTACCATCACCGTATTAATATTTATGAAATTATAAAGCCAGCCACAGCCACCTCTAAGGACCCTGTCACAAGACTTTTGGACACCAGGTTGGTGCATCATAATGCAAGTAAATGGGAAAGTTTTGATGTAACGCCAGCTGTTTTGAGGTGGATTGCACATGGACAACCTAATCATGGGTTTGTGGTAGAGGTGGTTCACTTGGACAAAGAGAACAGTGCCTCCAAGAGGCACGTTAGGATTAGCAGGTCTTTACATCAGGATGAAGATAGCTGGTCTCAGCTGAGGCCGTTGTTAGTGACGTTTGGGCATGATGGCAAGGGACACCCGCTCCATAAAAGAGAAAAGCGTCAAGCGAAACACAAACAGCGTAAACGCCACAAATACAGTTGCAAAAGGCATCCGTTGTATGTGGACTTCAATGATGTGGGGTGGAATGACTGGATTGTTGCCCCACCAGGGTATAGTGCCTTTTACTGCCACGGGGAATGTCCTTTTCCACTGGCAGATCATCTAAACTCAACAAACCATGCCATTGTTCAGACTTTGGTCAATTCGGTGAATTCCAAAATCCCCAAGGCTTGCTGTGTGCCGACAGAACTGAGTGCTATTTCCATGCTCTACCTTGATGAGAATGAAAAAGTTGTATTAAAGAACTATCAAGATATGGTTGTGGAGGGTTGTGGGTGCCGCTGACACAGCAAATATATTAGACAAATGCAAAAAAAAAAAAAAAAAAAAGCTGACACTTTAATATTTCCCAATGAAGACTTTATTTATGTAATGAAATGGAAAGAAAAAAAAAAACACAACTATTTTGAAAATATATTTATGTCTACGAAAAAGTTGGGAAAACAAATATTTTAATCAGAGAAATATTCCTTTAAAGATTTTAAATGTATTTTAGTTGTACATTTTATATGGGTTTAACCCCCAGCACATGAAGTATAATGGTCAGATTCTTATTTTGTATTTATTTACTATTATAACCACTTTTTAGAAGAATAGCTAATTTGTATTTATATGTAATCAAAAAAGAAAAAAATATAGGGTTTGTACATAATTTTCCAAAATTGTAGCTGTTTCAATTGTGTGTATTTAAGTTGAAAAGAATACATGGAAGGTTACTATGGCAAAGTGCATAGCACATTTGCTTTCTGCTGTGCTACTGTTAAGGTCACAAGTTCAAGTCCAGAAAAAAGTGGATAATCCACTCTGCTGACTTTCAAGATTATATTGTACAATTCTCAGGAATGCTGCAGGGTGGGCTGTCCAATCCATGAGAACTGGCATCCTCTTTAGGTGGAACATTTGGATAAGAACCAGACATTGCTGATCTAGTATAAATACTGCTATTCCCAACTAATTTGCAGTGGGAATATAAGGGCCAATAGAAATCCGATGGGAGGTGGGGGAAGACTGAATCCTTTCGAGACCTACAGAAAAGTGAATGTTTGATGTTTCCTTTAAAAGTCCTTCCTTTAAAAGTCCTGGCCAAATATAAAATAATAAAAACTAAAATGTCACCCTTTTTTTTTTTGTGATTATCTATGCTAAAGAGGAATACTTGCCTAATTTGTACCGGCCCTTGTCTTTAACAGTTGGAAAAGCCTTGATACTTCCTCACCTCAGATGAGAGCTCACTTCTATGGAGTGTTACAGTGAAATTATTCTGCAATTTTTGCCCTACCTACAGCAAGCTGTTGTCATATGCAG
Organism: Sylvia atricapilla; assembly: GCF_009819655.1. NCBI lineage: Eukaryota > Metazoa > Chordata > Aves > Passeriformes > Sylviidae > Sylvia > Sylvia atricapilla. The sequence goes on along the minus strand of NC_089142.1, from coordinate 108,506,905 downwards.
CCTTCTCTCTAACCTCAGCTGATGGTTTTGCTGTTTGGCAGATTAGTCTCTCTTCATTTCCAGGGTTTTATGTTGAAAACCTTTTTTTTTTTTTTTTTTTTTTTCCCAAATGTTTAAATGTTTTGGATAATAAACCATAGAATACTGATATTTCTTTCTGAGAAGTCCAGTCTGTAAGAAAAAAACCAGTTCACTTTTGCAGTCATCACAAGAACAACTTGTGCTTGCATCATCTTCCTGGTTTTTCAGTCCTTCATGTAAGGGGCAAAGTGTGATTTGCAGTAGGCAAACAGCATTAAAGCTGATACTGATTGTGCCTGTTGCATGTTCACAGCTGGTGTGGCAGGCAGAGCCTGAAGGTGTTGTGTGAAAGCTGTGTTGAAATAGGAGAGCAGGAAAGGAGCTTAAATGGGCTGGTTGGTCACCCCCTGGAGCTCTCTTGTGGGTCCTGTTCTGGATTTGGTGAACTGAGGCTACACTTCCTGAAGCCACGTGTGCAATGGGCTCTGTAGGGACTTCCCTAAGTCAGCTCCGGGTATCTTTGGGGCCTCCTGATGTGTTGTTAATGAGTCCCTCTTTTTCCTCCTGGCCCTTCCCAAACTCCTCCTTTGTTTTACCAGAGTCATCTGGGATGCAGTGATGGTCCTAGCTAGATGGGTTGGTTACAAAAGCTAACTTGATGATGTCTTACAGGTCCTGCTGTAGAACAGTCCTTTACTGCTGTTCATCACAAAAAGCAGAGGATAGGAGAGAAAAACTAATTAGCTGTTGGCTTCTTCCATTATTTCCTTGTGAGCTTAAAAATCTCTTGGGCTATAAGGTTCTGTGGTGAGATAAAATGGATGTATTTCTTGGTACCAGCAGTATATTTTTAACAGCTGACAGAGAACAATCCACCACTCTGCGGTTAGGCTGTGCTGAATTTTGAGAGGTAGCTGCTGTTGGTAATGCTGATATTCGGTGGCTGGGTGGACAACATCCAGGTGCTTTTTCAAACCCTCGTGCTGTTTTGGTGGCTGATGTTTTTAGGGATAAAGCATCACATGTGCAGGAGTTTGGTTTGCCTTTTGGCTCTTGCCGGCTTTCCTGGTGCTGGGTGAGTTTGTGGCTGTTGCTTTGGCAAGGTTGTCAGTGCTGCAGTGGAGGTTCAGCAGGGATTTAGTGTTTGATGTGTGGCTGTGCAGTCAAGTCAGAGCTGTGCTACTGTACTGTAAAAGCTAAGCTTGATAAAGCTGACAAGTGCTGAAAATTTAATGATGAGCATGAAAAGTGTGATCCCAACCCTGTGAAATTGGTAAAGAACCCACAGCACTTCCAACCAGACCCTCAGCTCCTGTGTTGCAAAGCTGAAGTCTCACAGCTCCTTCATGTGTAACGAGACTGAGGGAGCCTCTTTACAGAGTGGTGACTGCTTTACTTCTGCTGTAAGGCATGAGAACACATCGATGCTGATTTTGTTGCCAAAAATTTGGCTACAGCACTTGTCTATGCATGAGCAGGAGCTGGCTCATGGCGTGGTGCCGCGTTCCTTGCACAGGCAAACCTCCTGGTGCTTGACAAGGAATTGCATCCTTTAGAAAAATACACTGGGAGGCCAATGTATCATTGTAAACTTACTGAGAACCATTCATTTCTGTAACTGCTTAGTCTTAGGCACAGAATCCTCAGTGCCATACTGATTTGGAGGAGGAAATGTGCAGGTGTCAAGCTCAGCACGTCAATAAATTTCTGCAGAACTGGTTTTGTAATGTACCTTTAAATCCTTAACCTCACTCTCTAGGCTGGAGATGTCAGAGCGCTGCACTAAAGACTTTGTTTAGGACCTAGAGTAAAAGAAACAGAACAGACTTTCACACATGAGTAGTAGGAGGCTTTCCTAGAGATCAGCTGGGTTCTTGAATTCTCCTAGATAAGGGTTGATGATCAGACAGCCTTTCTGAAAGGTTTGGGTTTCTGGCATCTTTTCAAAGTCTGGTGATGACTGCTAAATACTAAAGGTATGCTGTTACCACAGCACACTAGTACTTACTTTAGTTCTTTAGAACTTATTAGTATTATAGTGCTCTACAAGGAGAAAAGAGCTTTTTTCCTCTTAAGAGGAGAAAAAGCAAAACATTTTGAAGGCAAAACTGCCATTGTTACCCTATAGCTCTTAAACATTTTGCTTCTAGGCACTTATATAATCTATATAGGCAGAGATTGTGATAGATAATGTCACCCTTTGTGCATTTCAGATAAGCATCTCTCTAAACACAAATGTGATCAGCATGTCTCCTTGTCCTTTTGAGACTCAGTAGCAGCTTTGCTCGAGTGACTTGATAATTTTTGCGCAAAATTCAGTTGGACTTCTGAGCTCAGCAGCATGTAGAGGAGGATCTTCAGTAGAGGTAAGCTCTCCCGAGAGCACTGGCCATTCCCAGCGGGCAGGGGCTGCTCTGCTGGGCTCCCCACAGCCAGGGGTGACCCTTCCCTGCCCATCCAGGGGCTGGTGGCCACATCCCTGCTCCCTGCCAGGCAGCTGAGGCTCAGAGAGGAACTGGGTTTGTTGTGCTCTGAGCTGCGGAGGACGAGCTCATCCACACCGTGTTTGTGTCAGACCTGCTTCGCTGCGCTATTAGGAGAGGGTAATTATTGAGCTATTTTATTGTATGGTTATTCCTAAGTTGTTGATTTTTGGGGTGGTTTTTTATTGATTTCAGGAGGCAGCTAATTGCCATGTGGCAGCTCGATGTTAATGTTTTATGAAGATCAGGAAACAAAAGTTTATGAAACAAAAGCTTTTGTATAGTAACTGCAGAATTTCAAGAACTGTTTTATACTTCCTGACAGTGCAGGTCTGGCTTAATGGTTTGTTTTTATTGCTTAAGAGTGTAAACCTTTCTTTAGCCGATGTGTGGAAATTATATCCTCATCCCGCATTACGCATTGCTCATTGCTCATTACTCATTCCTGCTTTCATTGCTGCCATCTGTAATCAGAGCTTTACTGTTTCAACTGCACACAAAATGCTCCTGTCCTTTGCACACTGAGATACTTTTCCTTAGCATTCACCCACCTTTCAAAAAAAGAAAAAGGAGGGGGGAAAGGGGGGGTCAAAAAAGGAGGGGGCGAGGGGAACCTACTCTCTCTATATTGTTTTGCTCTGTTTTGGGTGGAGTCTGTGTTAGATTTTGGTTGCTAGATGGTTTCTGTAGTAACAAGCAGAGTAAAATCCAAGCCTGAAAAGGCTCTTTTAAAGGTGCCATATCTTGCCTGAAGTATTATTTATCTAATTATGGATATGGAATGTTTAGTTTCTCCTTTATATGAAGGCAACCCCTTTTGGGAGGGCAGACTGCTGCTATGAGAACATGATATGTTGTGATCTTAAAACAGGAGAACCACAAATCTTGTTCCCAGTTGCCTTAAGCGGCTGAAAATAATAACAAAAAAGCTAAAGGCATTACATGCATTTTTAAAAATTGCCACAGGCACGGACCACTTTGTTTTTTAGTCACACAGGAAAGGAACAAGAAGCTGGGTTCATAAGGACACTTGGATTGTACATGTTAGTGCAGAAAGGAGGGTGTTGGATACAGGCAACAGTGGCTTGTTTTGTTAGACTACTGTGTACAAAGAAAAAAAAATCCCAGCTCCTTCAGAATATGACTTTGCTGTACTCCAATTTATTTTTGTTTATTTCTCCAAAGAGGTTTTGCAGGTGTGTGAGGAAGTAGGCATACACGTGGTTACTGGTTTTGCCTTGCTTAGGCACAAAAAGAATTCTAGAAGTATTTTAAGATTACTACTTTCCTGTCTCTCCAGTACTAATCCTTCGTTACCTGTATTCCTGACAGCATGGCCTGCAACAAGCAGTGATGGTTTCCTAAGGTGGAGTTCCTTTTTTTTTTGGAATCTCGTCACCTGTCTGCACCCTTCAGGATTTAGCAACCTTCTGTCCTTGAGCCCTGTGAAATGGTGACTTAGAAAAGCAGGTACACCGGGTTTGTCCTGGTTCTGTGTCCTCTGCAGAGACAGCTTTGTCTCAGCCCTCAGCAGGAGTCCTGGTTTGGTCTGGGTGTCTGCACCCACTGGGCACAGCAGGGACATCCCAGAACGGCAGGAACTGTGGCTGGAACTTGGCAGAAGGATGAGGGCCAGGGCTCATTTCCATCTGTATTTCCATAGTGCTGTGGAGGCACTTGGCTGGAATACCTGCCTGGGCTTGTGTGGCCCTCCAGAGAGCTGCAGAGGCTGAGAGCTCCTGTGCCTCTCTGTACATCTCCAGGGGCAGGGGATTTGCAGTAGGCAGTCCTGTTCTCAGCTCAGAGAGCTGGGTTTGCTCTTCCCAGTGCATTCTTGGAGAGCCTTCTGCAGAATATGCTTGGCTGCCTCCACAGAAGTTAGACCAGAGCCACTGGGAGAGGTGTGCAGGGGAGGGGAGCAGATCAGTGAGGTTTGAAAAAGGCAAGGATTTTTTACTTTGAAAAAAGGTTTTTTAGTTTGAAAAAAGGCAAGGATTTTCATCGGGGAGGTAGGGAAGGACCCCACAGCTGTTTTCAGCTTTTGAAGCTGAAAAAAAAAAAATCTTTTTGGAGCTTTTAAAATCTTTGAAGGGGACTTCAGATAGAGAAAGCAGAGCAGCGAATTCATAACATTATGAAAGTTCAGGTTCCCACAACAGCTGGACTGAGGAAGATTTACAATTTAATGAGGCTGATAATCCCATCAGAGATTAAATTAAGAAGGTTTTTTCTGGGAGATCACCAAGAAAATTTTGAGTGTTGTACTGGAGCTTGGCTCATAATGCCAAGGCTGACATGTGCTTCTTGCACTGCTGGACACTGTTTCATTCAGTGTGCTTTATTAAAACAAGGCCTTCAACTCCAGCAGTGTTTCACTACAAACAGAAGCAAATTATTATTATTATTTTTTATTGCTGTTACTACTGCTATTATTATCGCCATCTTCCTGGAAACAATATGCAGATTCCAAGATGCAGATATCAACTAAATCTGCAGATCAGCACAGCTCTACTGAGTTGGTTCTCAGACAATCCAGTTGTTTTTATTAGAGCCAGTCCTCAGGAGGCAGGGTGACCACGTATAAAAAATAATGTGTTTAAGGTATCGATTGACATAACTCCTGTCGCTTGGAACTTGCACAAACCACTTTTTATGGCATCCTGCACACCCTAGTGATGGGAAAGTGTTGTATGGAATAATGACTCTGTAACCACAGACTTCAAAAGTATAGAATGTCTGTGGTGTGATGGAAATAGCTGTTTCCACATCAATAATATATTCACAGGCATATTGAAGCTTAATTGCCAGGCCAGTGGTGATGGGAGGAGGCAGGGAGAAGGGCTATCTGCCTGTGGCTGCCTCTGCTTTGCAGCCAGAAACAGTGATTCAATTCATGATAAACTTGAATTGTGCATTTTCTCTCAGGATATACTGATAACTTCCTATGGAACTTCATAGACGGAGGGAGTTACTGACTCCTAAGGAGTTAGGAAGAGAGACAGGGTTTGTATTATTTCTTATAAGCATCACTCTGGCTTATTGTGTTAAATGAGTCTGTTTTAAGAGTGGTTGTAACACAACTTTCTCTCCTGCTTGTGTGTTCTCTCTTCCTTTGAATGAAAAACCTTTTTACTTAAAACGATCTCTCATTTTGAGTCCAGCTTTTTTAGTCCATTTTCATGAAGAATCCTGATTTTCCAGTTGACATCATAATGGTAGAATGAAGGCCGTTTTGATGTCCCAGTCTGCTATTGGACCAAGTCCTAATGCACGTGAAATACGTTTTCCTAGCCCTGACACTGTAAATGAAAGGTGGGCCTAATAGCTTTAAGTGAAAAGAGGAGTGGGTTTGTTCTGCAAAACACTGGTAGGATTGTTACTCTTTTATTCCTGTTTTCGAATGTCAAATATGGTGTCACTTTGCTCCTTTCAGTGTCCACACTTACAGCAGGATTACTTTAAATCTTCCCTTGCTGGAATCTCCTGGGGACACCCTGGAGCCTGAGATCCTTGAAAAGAGAATTTCCCCACGTTCTCTGGGGAGGGGCCTCAGAATGGCACCTTGGGACTCAAAGATCAGAAGGAAAAGGAATTGAAATTCTCCTTTGCTTAACCACTAGTACTTTTAAAATCCATCAACATTTTTTGTTGTTTAGGATTAGCAGTAACCCGTGTTCTCTAGATGTTATTACTGAGGGGAGGATCAAAGACTAATTGATTCATATTTCCTGGTCTGGTGTGGTGTTTTGGTTTTTTTTTTTTTTTCCTTTTGTGTTATTTTCTGTTTTAGAAATAGTTAATGGTTAACTACTTCTTGACGTGTTGGGCAAAGAAGTCTCCCAGGTTTGTAGATGAAAAGATTTTCATCTTTGAAAACATAACTCGAATGTACCCTAGAGGGCAGAGTCATTTAGAGAGAGCTCTTGCACACCTGCCGGGTTACTGGTGCGTGCCCACTGCCGGCTCCTTGGAGAGAGGCACCAAGCCCTGGGAAAATGCTGTTGGAAGCATGGGCACAGCCTTCTGGCTCCTGTGACCAGCAAAAAGTGGAGAAAATGGCCTGTGACTCTCCTGTGTGCAGGTTCTGTGAGAAGAACCCCAGCCAACAAAAAGCACATTAAAAAGAAACTATCAGTATTTTGCGAAGAGCTCCCTGTAAGCCAGCAGGTCATGCTGCTGACAGATGGCTGTTGTTGAGCTTTTCTGAGGGTTACGTCTAATTATCAAGCAGAAGCAGTTCAATTTTCGTTTCATAACGAAGAAAATAATCACTGTGTTGCCCTTTTCAGGCGCTTTCTCTTGAGCCACTCAGGGGGTTACTGCCTGCTTTTCCATCTAAGTGGTGAGCAAAGTTTGTTGTCAGACCTTTCTCCATGAGCCTGAGTGTCTGGGAAGGATCTGGGAAGATCTTTGCAGCTCCTCTCTATGGGAGTACTTCCTTCAGGGTTTCAGGCTCCATTTCTCTCTTTACCTCGTGCATCTGGGGGAGGGGAAGGGGAAAAAAAAGAAGGTCAAGTGCTGGGACACTTTGAAGAGTGTGTCTTTACCAAGCTTTGGTTTTTCTCTCTTCCTGGAACTCTCATTACATGATCCTGGTTTTCTGAGCCAATTGTTAGCCCAAGGCCAAATCCTTAACCTTGGGCTAGATAACAAAAGCACAGCTGAGGTGATCTTGACTCCTTTAAAAAGGCTGTCTGCTCTTTGATGCACTCAGAATGAGACACATAATTCATTTTAGTTCCAAAGGTTGTTCTTAGCATGGGAAATTAGCAACCTCTGTGATAAAAAGTCAGCATGTTAGGGATGTGTGTGTGTGTACGTGTTTTATGTTGATCCCTGTCTTTCACTGCATTCCACGTCCTGGAGGGTGTTGGTGTGTCTGGGGAGACCAAATCCTATCTGGGAAGTTTTGCTTCGTGCCTGCATCTGTTCATCCCAAGGCCTAAGGACTTTGTGCCAACCATGGGAATCATATTTTGGAAAATGTAGCTTTCTGACTTGCAGCTCGAAATGTAGTTGCAGTGTATGCTCAGGAGAAATAGGGATCAAGGTTTATAATGGATTTCAAAACTGGTTTGTGAAGTAGAGCCCTCACCAAGGACCCCAGAGGCAAGAGTGTGGTGTCATGGAGTGGTGTCTGGCAGTGCTGCACAGAAACTCCTCTTTATGGTGTGGAGCTCTCTCTGACTGGTCCTTCATGAGTTTCTCCTTTGGGACAAACTCCTCCGCCATTATCCAGTTTTGCTGAAGTCTCTGGGCTGCTCTGAATAACTTTGTGGGTTTATTCTGTGCTGTAGTCTAGCAAGCCTGATGACAAGAAACAGCATCACTGATGCTGTAGTGTCAGTTGAGTCAGGTCACGAAAAGGAGTGGAATTTAGAGGCAGGCTGACTGCAGTGGGAGAGGACTTTGGTGGGTAAAACGTACTGGAAATGCTGCTAGTCAAATACAACATCAGGAAAAAGAGGAGTGTAGCAGTGAGGCCTCCAGAGCAAGGACAGGAGAGACAGCAAACTGCTCAGCTGTGGAGCTAGAGTTGGAAAAGTCCCTTGTTGTCCCCATGTGCTAATTCCCAAATAGCTCTTCCTGCCTCCTGAGTGTTTTGTAGTGATATGTACCTTAGAGAATTTGGAGGTGCCTAAATGCGCTGCTGTTTATCCTGTAGGGTAGAGATAGAGAGCTCCATTATATGGCCTAATGACAGGTTTCATCCCTTGGTAACCAGTTTGCATGAGGACCAGGTCTGGCCAGTATTAAATTGGAAAGCAAAGATGGCTTTGTGATTAAGGTGCTGGAGTGGGACACTGGAAATCTGGGTTCAAGTTGTGGGTCAGCCATAAACTCCCTGTGTGACCTTGAGCAATATAATTATTCCAAGACTTCAAAGGTATCTAAACAATTTGGACACCCATTTTCCAGTCATTTTAATTAACTGGGATGCTTTGAAATGCTCAGCTTTAATCTCTCTGTGCCTAGGATTCTCATTTGTAAAGCCAGGATAATAATATTTCCTTGCTCATGAGGAGGATGTGAGCATTAGGGATTGGGAAGTGTGCAGCTGCTCGGAATGTGGCAGCTATGGAGCTTGCCAGCCTGGTGACAGAGGGGACATCCTGTGGGGTTTAAATCCAGGTAGAGGTGCTTTGTGCAGGATAAACGTTTCATGTGGGCAGGAACTGGGGGACACTTCCTTCCTGTGCTATATCAACTGTATTTTGGTTCATGGGGGATAAATACCACCGCAAGTAAACCGCAACCAAAATACTCACTGAGAGCAACAGCTCGTTTCTCCAGGATTTCATTTTGCTTCATGACAACATCTTGCTGTTTCTTTAGTGTTCTGCCATTCTTTAATACTGAACGTTAAACTTTTACAAGGCAAAATGAGTAGTTATTAACATTTCCATTTCTGGACTTCATAACAGGCCGTGCTCCTGCTTTAACGTCACCTACATTTTGTCCCTTTGCCCACTGTTATGTGACTGTGTAATGAAAAGCCTGCAATCCACACAGGCAGAGGGAAGGGTTAAAAGAGCCAAGGGAGTCTTTAATTCCTTCGTTTTCTGACTTTTGTGGGTTTAATACACAATCTTAACATTCCATTAGTAAGTGGTTGCATTTTTTTTTCTTTTTAACCAAAGAGATTAAAGGTTCCTTCAGATTTTGCATTTTTTCGGTACTCTTTAGTCATGTCAGTTTTGTGTGCTAGGCAGGCAGGAGGTGACAGTCTGTCCTCAGTGACCATTGGTGCTGCTCCCAGAGCTCAGAGGTGGATGCCTGAGAGTCCATAGGGCACTGCTACTCCCTAAAGAATGGCCACCAGGGTAGGGGAATGGTGGGGAAATGTTTTCAAGCCTCTGGATCTTGGGCTCCTCGCTGACAATTGCCCAGTGAGTAAAGGGCTTTGTAAACTGCTTGCAAAACCCTGAAGCGTTGTGTGCTGTCAGAACATCTGATCCTGCTCGTTAGGGAATTCATCAATATGTCAGTGGTAAACAGATGTTGAAATGAGGTTTCATATTTAAATATGAAGGAAAGAGATGGCTGCTGCTCTCAACAGCTTCCCCTGAATTGGTTGCATGGGTGGCTTTGGTATGAATCAGAGAGCTTTTCACTCCTCTGCCCATTGGCTCTTTATCACTGCTCTGTGGGCAAGAAGATCTGACTCTCTCACATTGTGTTAGAACTGGGCTGAGCTGGGAAGGGAGAAACTTGTTGTCTGTCATAACTAACTCTCAAATCTGCCTGTCAAGGTATGTTTTTCCCCTTGAAATTTGGGGTTGAAAGCAACCATGAACCAGAGTTTCTTCAAGATGCTTGTGGTGTAGGTGAGCAACTGTTTCTCAGTTTTATTCTAAATTCTGTATTCTGAGCATCCTGAACACCGAATGGCAAAATTTGCTCTAAAACTTCACTGAAACAAGATGGTGAAAATTCTGGTTGTAATTGTTGCTGAAAGCTGACAACCAAGAGTTATAAAGGATTTGGAGTGGTAACTGCTATTTCCAAAGATTTTCCTATTACTTGGGTTTAGTTTTTTACTGGAAGTGAGCTGGTGAGAAATAATACTGTTGAATTATTGCGTCATATGTGTGCAAGCAAATATAACCTCTAAATATTTTGCAGAATAGCAACTGCTGTAGGATTACTCAGCTGAACATTTTCAGATAGCCTTACCTCCTAGAACATGGTCATTTATCTCTGTTTGGTAGGTGCACAGTTTAGAAACAAAAGTAAACAAAACAGGAAAAGATCAGGTCTAGCTATGTTCCAAAAGTTAAAATTACCTCAGATAAAGAAAACTGCCTTTGTTTTACAGGGAAAAATAATGCAATGAATTGACTGAAAAAGATAAAGAACTAAATATGGCAATGACTTTTCTTTTAGTGGCCTGATTCAGCAAAACTTTCATGTTCTTATTACCTATTTTGTACTCTCAGCCCATGAAAAATTTTTGGACAGAACTTAATGTAGTACATTGTTACAAACTCTGATATCTGCCTGATTTTATCAAAGTTCATGAACCTTTTGAGCAGCGACCCCCCCTCATGCCCCTGGGGTTCTGGAGAGGGATTTATGGTTTCATGTGCAAAACAGTGTGAAACTTGGCACTTTCTCATGGCCTGAACTCTGACAGCTCCAGGAGCTCTAAGTGAGCTCAAACCAGCTCAAGAGCAGAGTAAAGCTTTATTGAGACCTGCTGGAACTTGGACCAAATTCCTCTTTACAAAATCTGGCCCTTAGTGTCCTGTCATTGCCTTCTCGTTGACCTGGAGGAGATCCACCCTGCGTGGCTGTTGTGGAGATAAATTGAGAACATTTCTGGGGTGCTGCAGTGAGGATGGTGGCAGTGGTGGTGTCGGAGCAGGAGTGCTCACAACGGGGCTCGGTGACCCGGAGATGTGAGTGTCTGAAGAGTTGGTGCATGGATAGGACGGTCCTGAGCTCCCTCCTGCTGAGGAGCCAGGGCAGGCCAGCCCCTGGGGCTGTCTGACAGGGTGAGTCATAGCCAAATCAGACACTCCTTTACATCACCAGGCTTTTTCAGGGCCTGTGCAATCTGCAAACTGAAGGCCAGGCTTGCCTCATACTAACTCTGCTTTCATTGTGCTTGAGTGATTGTGGGGGGGAATTCAGCCAAAGGTCAAAAAAACCTACTTATCCCCTGATTTATAAACCACAAAGATGCAGCCAGTGTTCAGGTTCATTAAAATACAGCATCAGGTTGCTAAAGTTATTCATCTACAGCTTGGCAGATTTTGTCATTTTTCAAAGCATTTAAATCCCTGGCAGTCATTGGAACTGAGCGATGCTGGGGATTGGGCCCACAAGGTACAGAAATATTTTTTCCTTTTCTCATTTCCTGGCCTTGCCCTCTGGCCTGTCTGCCTTTGGAGCTTCCATCACTCAGGTGGGTCACGTTTTGCCTCTTCTCACCAAGGCCTGGAATGAGCCAGTGTTGCTCACCTGAACTGTCAGTGAACACTTCTGTGTTGCATTGCTGGTATTTCTACATCGTTTAAAGTACTCCAGGGATCCTCCACGGGTGGATTTGTCAAAATGGACCTTTTTCAAAGGGGTCTGTGATTGTTGCATTTACGTGGTGTGGATTTCAGCTGTGATCCCACAGCATGCCCCTGATGACAGGCACCTCGGCCTGTGAAGTCCCAAAAGGAATATTCTGCTGTTAACTCATGCAAAAGGCTGGTTCTCAAGAAGTGGGTTTGTTTTTCTGACCATAGGCTAAACCCTTCAGGAGAACGTGAAACTCCCCACGTCTGCTGGGAGGGGCAGTGTGATGGGGATAAACAATCTGGGAGATGTATGGAGTACGTGAGGGACAACATTTTGGTACTGTGCTGGACAAAGTTGACTGGTGGAAGCCGGACCTACTGCTCCTGAATAAGGAAGAACTGTTTTGGGGATACTTGGCTGCAGTGTCATGAGATGGCTGGTTAAGAATCTGAGGGAAGTGAGAAAAGCCAGTAATATAATAATCACTCGAAAGTTCAAGCGTGTGGACTTTGGCTTGTTCAAGGAACTGGTAAGCAGAATCTCCTGGGAGTCTGCCCTGGAGGGCAGAGAGACCCATGAAAGCTGCTTGATCTTCAAGGACAGCCTCCTCAAAGCAGCAGAACAGCCCATCCTGATGTTCAGGGTGCTGAGCAGGTAAAGCAGGAGGCCAGCGTGACTGAACGGGGAACTCCTGACTGATTTCAAATGCAAAAGGGAACAATATGGAGGTGAAAGCAGAGGCGAGCAACCAAAGAGGAACACAGAAATATTGCCTGGGCATGTAGGAACAGAGTTAGGAAAGCTGAAGTGGAGCTGGAGCTGGTGAGGCTTTTGGAGTGGAAGCAGGTTGTTTCTACATGCAGCGCAGTGGAGACCAAGGAAGATGTGGACCCTCTTCTGAATGAGGCAGCTGATGAAAATTATGGGAAAAGGCTCAAGTGTTCAATGTTTTGTCTTGGTTTTTATGAACAAGGCCTGCTTTCAGCTCTCTATGCCTAGTGGCAGAGTGTGGTGGAGAAGGTGGTAAATGCATTAAAGAATTAAAGATCTCATAGATAAATGAGCTACTGTGAGCTCCTGGGGTCAGTCAGGATGGTCAGAGGCTGCTGAGGGCTGAGACTGTTTAACATTTTCTTTGGTGGCCCCTGATGAGGCACAGAGCATCCTTGGGGAATCTGCAGAGGACACCAGTACACGATAAATGGTTGGTGCCTTGGCTGGAGGAACCCTCAGAGAAGCCAGGTCCTACACCTGGCACAGAAACACCCTGTGCAGGTGTGGGGGTAACATCTCTTCACCTGGGGAGCTGGGAGTCCTGAGGGACCCCACATCCAATGTGTCATCCACTCCTGCAGGAATAAAAGCCAATTCTTGCTGATTGCCTGGCCTGACTGTCCCCTCGTGCTCATCAGGAGGCCACTGGAGCACTGCATCCAGTCGGGAACTCTGGTGGAAGTACAGGGAGATCCCAGGGATCTGTGGTGGGTGAGCAGCTGGGCTGGTGGCAGCAGGAGAGGGGAGGGAACCCTGACTGGTTTAGTGCTCTGTCATGACCCAGGGCTGTAGAGGAGATGAAGCCAGACTCTCCTCAGATGTGCACAGCAGAAGAAGAGGAGGCAGCTGCCATGGATTATAGCAAAGAGGAATCTGACTGAATGTAAGGACACAATTCTTCACAGCACTGATGTTTTAGCACTTGAGCCATTAGAAATTGTAGCATTTCCACGTTGGGAGAGTTCCTGAACTTGGCTAGTAAAGGTCCTGAAGGACCTGATCTAACCCGAAGTTGGACTGGCTCCGTGAGCAGGAGGTTGAAAGAGAAGAGCTCCAGAGGCTCATTAGTGTTACTGATTCTGTGGCAGAGAGAAAAAACACTGATCAAGAGCAATAGATGAAGCAATGTAAATAGGGTGAGTTCTTGTTTGTGTACACCGTGTTATTTCTATTTCTTTGTGCTCTATTTGACAAGCAGAGAAAGAGAAAACATTGTTTTGTTCTTTTCTTTGTTTTTCTTCTCCCCAAAATCATCAAAAATGTGTAAGCAGATGTGCTGAAGTGTGCAGATCTGGGTGTCACATACTTGTTGAAACTGTCTAATATCAATGAAATAATGTAGTGATTGATCATTTATTTCTGGCAGGTTTGTTTTTTTTTTTTTTTTTTCTCATAAATAGCAGTTTTGAATGAATCCTAGCAATGGGTTAAAAAGGATATCTGCATGTACCAAGAGATCTTTAAAGCTGGATTTGACCTGAACTTTCACAACGAAAATCATTCAGTGCAGGATAGGAAATAATTTCTGTAGAAAAATATTTTTTTTTACAAGATTATTGTAGCATGGACAAGAAGATATTCTAAGGACATCTCTGACCAGTTAAAATATTTTAGAAAGCAAAAGTATTTGGCAACCACTGGCACCTGCTGCAATACAAGCCCATGCTGGAATATCAGGCTTTTGCTGAAATATGTACCGAGCGTATTTTTGTGTTTTAAATGTGACTTCCCATCCTGGTATTTGCAGGTGCATTGTACTAAAGTGAACACAATCATTTTGTTAATTGCAGTTCAAGCTCATTAGGGAACTATAAAGGCAGAAGAATGAATGTAACCGTGCATTAAATGGTAAATGATTTTGGGGAGGGAAGCAGTCAGGTGTGTTGCCCTAGGCTATGATTTTCCCCAAATTAACATACATAGCAAAGAAAGAAAGAATGAGGCGGGTGGGAAGAAAGAAAGAAAGGCCACAGGTCACCAAAGAAAGCTCCCAAACTCCAGTGGTGCTGAAGGGGAACATCAGCTGCACAAGTCTGCCTGGGACTGGCTTGCACCAGCACAGGTTTGGTTTTTGGTTCATTCCAACCCAAAAAGGTGAAATCCAACCCACCATAACCAGCCCTGTTCACACAGTGACTGTGTAACTGAGCTCTGGAAGGTCACAGCACGGCCTGTGCGATGGGCAGTGTTCTTGGCTCGTTTTGAAAGCCCACCTTGAAGCAGTGTGTGTGCGAGCAAACAGCCAACACGTCCTTCAGAGCATTCAGGGGAGGTTTGTAAACCCAAAAACGTGTTTTCTGCAAAGCTTGGTTGCTTCCATCTCCCTGCTGGGCTCTTGAGCCAGCAGGGATCCATGGAATTCCAGATGGTTGGACGAACACGCTTTGCTGCCTCAGAATAATAACCACTGAGTGAAATGAAGACCTTGGCCAGCACTCCAGGGCTGAGTAGTAACCCTGAGTGTCTCAGCGGTTGGGTCTCCACATGGACACGGCTCCAAGAGTAATTTGGCTGGCTGTGATTTGGGTCTTCTGGAAAACCAGGCTCATTTCTGTTGCCTCTTCTGGTCTGTTTTACCTTTGCTTGAAGTGGAAATACTTGTTTTGAGCAAGGAGGAAGATGCCGGGAGAACTGAATGCAGAGCTGAGTAAGAATTATCCTCTGGAATGATTTCAGCTGATACTGATAGGGGTTATTTTATGTAGTAACCACTTTTTTCCTTTGCTCTTGTCCATTTCTCAAAAGCATTTCCATTTTATGCTGCTCTAGTGATCTCTTTAAGTAGTCTCCAAAGGCAAAAGTTCTGTGACTTTCAGAATATATCTCTAATAGTTGAATGGCAGTTGAGATGCAAATGACTCGAGGTTTTTTCTTAAAGCTTTCAGAGAAAGAGCTGTTTTCTATCTAGTCCTAAAAAGTTCCTCTGATAGAAAAGAGAGAGAGAAATACCATGATTTATTAATGCTTCTGTCTGGTAAAACAATATATTCCTTAGCCAGTGTTTAATCACTCAATTTCTTTGTTCTTTAGTTGTTTCCCAAAGAGAAAAGAGACTTATGTGGACAGTCTTTGCTCCAAGCTTAAACATGGCAATGAAAAGCAATTAGTCCAAATTAGCAAAAGTGTGTATAATAGTCACTAATTTTATAATTATTCACAAAAATAATTGCACTCTAAATCCCCAAAAGTGTACATAATATACAGGAGGATTAGGTGTGTTTTTTTTTTTCTCCTCCCTCTCATGTAACTGGTGCTGTGTAGGGTCAGGAAGAGCTTCTGGGATGGACTTGGTTGAATCTTTTCCAGCAAAGCCTCTGTTCTTTGAAGTCCCAGCTTTGGCAGCTGCAGCCAGCTTGACTGTCCAACATGAGACCAGTAAAACCAGATTTTGCTGGTAGACCCAGTCTCCGTGGTGGCTTCCTTTTGAAGAACCAAATATGGACAGTTAATTTGCTTTTGGAGGTACATGGTGTGTAATGAGATGGATATTTGTTCCTAACAGCCTAAACACAGAGGTGTGTTCTCTTTTCTGCTGCGTCTCTCCCCAGTTAATTCACTTGCAGCTTTTCCTAGCACAATTGTTATTTGCCTGTTGTGTGGAGTAGGTCTGCAAAGACAATGCAGGCAACTTTGTGAGTCTAAAATGAAAGTTCTCAGCTTGAGGTGGACAGATGGTGAGCTGCTCTGCCCGGTGAGGGAAAAGTAAGACTAAAAAACCTTCTTGCCTGACAGCTGATCAAAAGTCATAACATTAAAATATCAGCAATGCCTATGGCTAGACTGGTACCATAGTCACCTTTATTAGTGACATACAGACAAATACAGTAGAAATACTGTGTAAGTATTATAGGGAGGAATTTCAGCCATAGTGGGGGTTTCTGTTATGGTGATGGGTGGATCTGAGATCTAAAACTCCCAGGCAGTTGCTGTAAATTGGGACAAACCCTTCTCTTCACAGTGTGCAAGTTTCAGTGGCAGGGCTTCTGTGTGTGTGTGTGGCATGTGGCTGATGTGGGACTGACACCACCAGCTTTTTGGGAGAAGGAAAAAAGAACTTTTTCTTGCCTTGAAACAGTGAGACACCCGCCAATTTGAGCAGCTCTAGCACCACCGTGCTGTTGAGATTTGGCAGCCGAGCGACTTTGGCTTTGCTTTGCTGCCAAACTCGGCCACTTCAGTTCATTTCCCAGCTCTGCCCTTGCACGTGCTGGGCTGGTGCTGGAGGGACAGCCCTGGAAATCCTGGAAGGCCTGGGGTTCTCCCAGCTGTGGGGCAGCCTGGGATGGCTCTGTCCCTCGGGGAGCTGGAGAGGGGAATCGCTGTGATTTCCAGGAGGGCACTAACCCCAGCAGCTCCTGCATCATCTCTGTGCTCTCAGGAGGGGATGGGTGTCTGCTCAGCTTCTCTTGTTCCTCCACGCACAGAGACGTGTAGAGCACAGGAGAAACCAGAGCACAAGGCTGATGAAGTTTGGGGAGGTGACATAGAAATGTTTGTGTTCGACATGTTTCTTTCCAGAATCCTGAAGTGGAGCTGGTTCATTTTTCCCTTCTGCTAAGGCCTCAGACAAAGCTCCTCAGCTCCCTCTTGTCTGCACAGCAAAAGGCCCCGTGCTGTCCTCACACAGGTCCTGTGCTCACTTCAGCAACTCCAAGGTTCTCAATCCTGCTGGAATTTCCTTCCAGCTGTTCAGTGGAGGTTTTTGTAGTGCCTTTTTTTTTTTTTTTAAGTCAAGGACATCACACACATGCGTGCAAACTGTATTTTAAAACATTTAGGATATACCAAAATTATCTTGCAACTTTAATTCTCTTCCCAGCTCTACTCCCATTTTCTGTGCTATGGTACAGCCTTTAATTAGACCACTACAATTACAGACCTGCTTGGGGAATGAATCAGGGTTGTGTGGTAAAAGACACCATTGTCCAAGGATGTCTACCCCATTTCTGGCAGGAGTGGGAAGATGAATGGTGAGTGAGGTGGGGGTTTGTGGAAAGAGGGAAAAGTAGTAAAGGCTGTTCAGATGTTCACTAGGGAATTAGCACTTTCAGTGCTTCTGCCAGAATGATTCCAGGCAAGTTACTTAAACCAAACTCTCCATGGGTGGTCACTAATTTAAGTGTTCCTCATATTCTGGTATCTGACCTGAGCCCCAGGGTACCAGCCTCAAAACCTGGGCAGTTGCAGGAGAAGCTCAGGAGAGCTGCAGTGTAGAAAATACCATTGTAAAGCTCAGAAAAAGGAAAAATCTTTGGCGTGCCTGATTGCACTGTCCCCATAGCCATGGGTGCTTCAGGTCCTCGACCGGGAAAACGGGACTGTGCTGCCTCGGGAACGTGCATGAGGAGAGGGAAAGTGGCTCCATTTGCCCTAATTCTGCCTTTTTCTCACTTTTAAGTGCTTGGCTTTGCAGGAACATTAAGTCGTCTTTATCTGTCTGAGTAGCAAACATCCCCATACAGCCCCCAGCAAAAAAAAAAAAACCAAAACTTTCCTGATGGTCCTTTGAGGCAGAACGCCGTGCCTTACTGGCTTGTTATTAGGAAGAAATCTTGGAGGCACAAATGTTGATCTTCTGCTGCACGGCAGTTTATGGCTGGATAAAAGGTTTCTGAAAATAGGTTTGATTTAAATAAAACAAACTCTCTCCACTTTAATTTTTCATGTGTGAACGCTTCAGAGGGCGCTTCTGTAAACGTCATTACAGCACATGCCATTGCGTGCCAAATTAGAAGTTTCAGGGTCTTTGAAATTAGGCATCTGTTATCTCTTGCCTGGGGTTTACTCAATGAAAACAAGAATTCAAAACACGAATGCGCGCAATCTTTGCAAAAATACTGGTGTTTACAGCTTGACCTTTACTTTCTAGTGTTTGACTAAGGGCTAAGTATTTGAAATGATGCTTTGGCTTATAAATGTTTATCATCTAAAAGGGATGACAGCAGAGTTCTTGCAAAAATAAGAGTTCCTTGAAATAATGTGACTGAAAAAAGTTCCCCAGTAAGGGGAAGGAAGGGAAATGGTTGGGGCTCTCTGGGCAGGTCTCTCTGTTGTGCCGGCAGCCCTCCTTGTCTGGGGGTGACAACACAGTTCCCCACTGCCTGGCCCCGTGCTGTTCCTGTCCCCAGGTAAAATCCAGGGCCCTGGGGGGGCCCCAAGGACCATCCTGCAAAGCTGGTGGCAGTGGTGTGAGCCAGGGGGGGAGTTCATCCTGCAGTCTGAGCCTTGTGCAAGCTGTCTCACAAGGGTGGGGCTGTTCCTGCAGCTGTGCAGGAGAACATGCTGCGTTTTCTCCTGGGTTTCTGCGGAATTCTACAGTAGCAGGCTGTAACAGGTGCCATTTCTGATAGATGTTTTTGAGGAGCTGGAAGCAGGAAAGGGGATGGGCTCAGATATGGTGTAGGAAGGGCCACAAGGTGCTGTCATGTAGCTCCCCATTTTCACTTTTTCTCCTTTACCACACAGTATCCTGCTTTTCCAGTTTCCTGGGTACCTGAAGTTGCAGTCATTCTCTGTAGGGGATGCTGAGGCTGTCCCTTAGCTAGAAAGTGACATTTTCACAGGAAAATGTTTCACAGTATGAATTCAGTTCAGGAAAGGTGGCTCAAGGAGCCATTCCTGTGTCTCTCCTTTGCTGATGTAAACATGTGAAGATGATGTTTACATCGTCTTTACACCTCTGCTGTCGGTGAGGACAACTCTTTCATGGGTTTCTTTTATCAATTCTGTTTATTGATGAGCTTATTGCTTGATTTCTTTCCCTTCTGGTACTGTTTTTTCACTTGGCTGAAGAACGAACTCCTCTTCTCTTTCTCTTTGCATGTTCTGTTCCATTTCTTTCTCCTCAAATTTGGAAGTGCATAAAACATCAAGCAGGTTGGTAAGCTTTCTGCCAATGTCTCCAGCATTAGATATGCTTCATTAACCCAGCCTTGAGGAGATGTAAGAGTCCAATAAAACCGATTCAAGGTCTTGTTTTGGAAGGCGTGCAGGAACAGGGAGCGAGAGGTCCTTCACCATGTCATACCTTCCCTTCCTCTCCAGGAACAGGGCTGATAAGTTGTTTCCTGTCTGCCCTTGAAGGTATTTTTTAGAATATTAAGTAGTGCAGATATTCTCATGCTGATGGTTTTGCAGGCCTGGTGGTAAGGAGGACAGTGCCCACCTCTGTCCTGTCCTCCTTCCTGTGTAGGCTTACCCTGCAAGGCAAGAGCAGTGCGTGTGAAACGCAACCTTTTCAATCCACAGGGCGTGTTTTACCTGTAGAATAGACAGAGGCGCAAACACATTTGGTAGGTTGTACATTAGTCTAATTTCCTGATAGAGGCAAAGCTGCTCGTTAGCTCATATGAATTGGAGAGCAACAACAACAAAAATTCCAGCTGGAATCACCTGGCCACAGGAAAAGCAGAGATTCTCACATTTAGGACAGGCTTGCATGCTGTTAGACTGGACATACATATTTATTTAAATTATTTACTCTCGGTTAGCAAAGAACTTTTTTTTCCTTTTATTTGGAACAATTTGTTTCCCAGGTTAGGGATTCAGAATTTGGATTCAGATTTTGCTGAGAGAACTGCTTGACATGATCCATCTTGCTCTGTGTCTGGTATTTTGGGTTGCTTCAGCTATTTTCCCTCTGCTTTCAACATTGTGGTTTCTAAATACTTCTTCCTTTCAATGGCCAGTGGCAGATGAATTCCTTTTTCTCTCTTATAAGAAAGATGGAGCAAAGGGAAAGTGCAGCCACTGGAATGCCAGTGCTTCCATCAAAGTTCTGTACCCTCTGTTAGGACAGCTTTCAAAGTCCCACGAGTGTTTATGTGGAACAGTTGAATTTATTAGCTTAGCGTCTGAATAGTGCCATTATTTTTTTTTTTTTTCATGCAACTTTCCAGTATTCTTTCCACTTTACCCACTTCTCCAAGCAGGCCATTGTGCAGTGTTATCTCTGGAAGCACTGCCAGGTAACACTGGACAATCACTGGTACAGTCATTGGGTGGTTAATTATCTCTCCTCTATCAATGTAGCTGTGACAAGGGAACCTGTCCTGATGGGGGACTGGTAGGAAGCTGACTGCTTCCCTCAGTCTGCAAATGCTGCGTTGACGTTCTCAGCTGCACGTTTTGGTTCAGATTTTGGTACGTGCACACCGATCTCAGTGCCGTTCTCACGTGTCTCTCAGGTTTGTAGGTATTGCCTGGTAACCCGGATGGCAGCCTTTCACCATGCACTAGGAAAACAAAACGGGAAAAAAACCCTCACCCCACTAAAACACCCTAAAACACACACATAACCACCCCATTCCATTAGAACGTTTGGATTAAATGCCAGGGGAGGGTTCGGTGCAGAGCAAACAGTTCCTTTCAGGTTTCTCAGCTGTGTGCTGGGCAAAGCCAACATCCCCAAGGCAGAGTGCAGCCTCTGCCATCCGAGGTCAGGGCGGTGTGCTGAGGATTTCACCAGTGGCAGGAACAGCACACAGTTTTACTGAAATGTGGTTTTTCTGGGCTTTTGTCACACCTGCATTGTGTTCGCATCTCTGCTGGGAGAGACGATCAGGGGTCTTAAAGAGGGACCTGCCCTGGGAGGATGCTCCATGTGTTTTCTGTCCTTCTGTGACCAAACCATAGGTTTTGGGTGAAAGACAGCCTGTGTGGAACCTATTTCCAGTACTGATGGGGGGGACAACCTTCATCGAACACACTTTTACCCCCAAGCTTTCAGTTTGCAACCTGAGCTTTATTAAACAGAATTACAAGCTGTTTTAACTGTCATCACTAACACAGACAAAATCCCATTCAAAGCCGAGGGTCTGCTGTTCCGTTTTACCCTTAACACTTTCGTAAGGAGCCCATACCTAACACCCCTTTGGTCACCTGGCCCTACATCCCCCCCGCCCCTGGTTTTCCCCATTTCTGGGTTGCTGTTTGGGTGCCCTCGTTGTGTAACAGGACTGTAAGGGTGTGAGCCCGTCGCTCCGCTCGCAGGGGAGCGCTGCTCTCTCGGCTGCTCTGTCGGGATGCTGGAGTGTTCCCGGGAGCAGGGGATGCTGTCTCGGCCGTGGACAGGCTGCACCGTCTCTCAGCACCTCTCCTGTGGCTGGGGATCGGGAAAACTGCCTTGCTCTGGGAGCAGATGGCCACCTCTCCACCCATCCTCTCAGGTACGGGGAGGCAGCCAAAAGCCAGCTTAAAAGAGCGAAGCGTAACCTGTTCAAAGGGGAGCAGAAAGGAACATTTTTTCAAACAGCTTAATGAAGCACTCGGTGAGGACTGCCAGGGACAGATTTCCATTCTACTCGGGCTATTCATTAGGAAAGCAAACACCCTCCAGCGCCGTTCGAAGGAACAAAGCAAGCTTGCGTTTGCTAACGAGGTGTTAATTTAATGAAGGAGGGGGCTGGCAGAGGAGCAGGAGGGCAGGAAAGGTTTCCAGCCGTCCCTCTTTGCCGCCCGGGGAAGGCACCGCACCCGGGCACAGAGGAGCTGGGAGATGTGGGCTCCAAGGGGGCTCCCCACAGCCGAGGGTCGAGGCTGAACCACCAGGTCCCCTGGAGGCCACGGCTTCAGGGTAACCTCGTGGGCACCTTTCCCCAGGTGCAGGATCGATGGGATGTGTCCGCAGGGGCAGCTTCCACTTTGTGGCCCCGGGCAGGAGCCCCGAAAGCCATCCGAGTGGGAGCCGTGCTCCTGCCCTGTGCCCGGCCCCAAGGCCTGCGCTCCTGAGCGCTCCGAGGGCTGCGCTCGGGGTCCCTGTGCCTACTGCCACCCCCGGGCAGGGTCGAGTGGCAGGTACCCAGGTGTCAAAAGAGCCGCGTGTGTATTTCACAAGGAAGCTAATCCTGCGGAGGTTTTCGCGGTTTTTTTTTTTTTCTCTTTAAAATGAAACAAAACCCCCTGACTAATTTCTTTGCTGTGGGAAATCGTCTTTCCGAAGCGCATCCCACAAACAGACGCTCACGAAATGTCACGGCTTCTTGCAAAATAGCTGCACGGCAGATCAGCCGCCTCTGCTCTGGTGAGGATATCCGTGGATTTGTGTCTCTCCGTCCAGAAGGAGCCGGTGCAGGGCTGAGGTGTGCTCAGCAGCAGGTGATCCCGAGCCAGGCACAGCTCGGGGTCACTCACAGGAAAGGGGATGGAGTGTCCCAGCGGCTTTTCTGGAGAGGTGGCAAACACCCGGCACATGTGCCCTTCGGCACCGCGGGGATGGAGGTGATGTGTGTGCTCCCAGGACGAGCCAGCTGTCACCGAGGGAGGGCTGGGGGCTGAGCGCCAGGTTTTCTGCATCTCATGCCAGGACTTTAACCTTATCCCTTATTTTCATACTTGTGTGTAATTCCCACCAGGGAATTTCTTCCAGAGCATCCAAGCAGCACGGTTGCTCCCCGTGGGGACGAGGCTAAGGCAACCTGCTCTCCCAGCTCTGGAAGAAATGGAATTTCTGTGGGGCTTGGCTGGGGGTGAGGTTTAGGAGTTGGAGGGAAAGCACATGACATGAGGCCAAATCTCCTTTAAGATCCTATCCTGGTTTTTGCTCAGAGCGTACAGCACGTGGGAGAGGAGAGCAGGACTAAGGGCACATGAGAAATCCTGGCCATGAACCCACACAGTCATTGGGAACACTGGCACAAATGAGGTCATGGCTCGTGTTTATATTTCTGCATGCATTGTGCGGCCCTCGTTCCTCTGCTTGTGTCTCCGAGATGTGGAGGGAATTTCCTGCACACGCACGACGTTGTTGTTGCAGGGCTTTTGTGAGCAGAAACCACTTCAAGCGGCACGGAGGAACAATGCTCTGTTCTGGCGGCAAAAACACAAAGTTGGGAAAACTCCCTCAAATCGTTTTCCTTCTGGCTGCCTGGTGGATACTTTATTTGAAGATGAGGAGGAGAAGCGGCCGCGTTTGGCGGCTGCTGGCTGGTTGCAGCACTCTCAGGGTGCTGAGGTGGGCTCTCCAGCCTGGAAATCAGCCCAGCCTCGCTGCAGCCCTGAGCTGAGACAGCTGGGGGCTTGTGGAGAGCCCACCTGCAGCCCTCCTGTCCTTTCTGTCAGACCCAAAAACAAACAGCACCTTGGGAGGGGGAGCGTTCATCCTGCCGTCTCTCACCTTCAGGGGTGGTTCACTTGCCACAGTGGGACAAGTTGGAAAAAACGTGTCTCCTCAGGCTTTGGGATGCTGTGAAATAGGAATGAATGTATTTCTTTGGCTACTGGATAAAAAATGCTGGTTTGCACTGGGAGTCGCGGGTGGTGGGACGTGTTCAGTTACGGGGTCCTTGTCAGTGGGCCAGGTTTGGAGTGATGCAAAATGACTCAGAGTTCCACCAGAGTCCGATTAAAAGCAGATGTACAAATGAAGATGGTCCCCTGCCCACCCCTTCCTCCTGCCCCCGGCCTCGGCCCTGACGCTGTGGCTTAGGGCAGCAGAGTTTAATGAGGGCGGGCAATAAAACCATTCCCGGAGCTGTCTCCCAAGGCCCAGGCTGGAGGGGAGCTGTGGAAATGCAGGGCTGAGGCCTGGAGAGAGAAAGGCATCCCTGAGGGCAGCTGCAATGGGCACAGCTCCCCTTGCAGCACGTCCAGAACCCAACTCTGCTGATGTCCCACCCGGGCAGGGCAGCTGCCACCAGCCAGGAGACAGTGCCACCACCCACAGCCACACCTGAGGGAAATGGTGGTGCCCCAGACACTGCAGTAACACCCCTCTGCCAAAATTACACTTGGAAGAGGCTTCAGAGTGCGAAGAAACAACAGAGAAAGAAAAAAAAAAATAAAACCACCCCATGAACAAAAAGCCAACCCTCGTGTAAACCCCAGGGCTGGAGGAATAAAAGTGCCAGAAAACATTTATATTGGGCTCCCCTGATATCAACACAGATGAAATGGATCCCCATGCTTCCCTCCAAACCACAGGCTCTAAAGTGGATTCCAAATCCCATCCCCACTTTAATTTAAGGGCCTCCCAATTAGACCGTTGGATGCCTTTCAAAGCTTTGTATAAATCGGAGATTATGCATCCAGCAGCAGAGGTTTGTGTCCTCTCGGAGCAGCCACCAGCCACAGTGTGCTGCCCAGGCTGCCCCAGGGGCTGGAAGGGAAATTCAGGGGACAAACGTGGTGTCCGTGTGGCCCTTGGAGGGCAGCTCCAGCCCCACTGCCTCAGGACAGGTTTCTGCTCCAGCCCTTTGGTGTTAGAAATCCCTTGGTGCTGCTGGGGGCTGCAAGTGGCGGGGCTGTGGGAGTGAGATGTTCTCCGGTGCACTGACTGAAGGGGAAAAATCTCAGGAGAAGGGAAAAAAAATCCTTTTAGGTCGATTTGAAATGTTTTTGCTGTTCTCCCTCTTCTCTCCTCCCCCAAACCAGCAATCAAAAAAAAAAAAAAAAAACAAAACAAAACAAAACAAAACAAAAAAACAACCTTAAAAAAACCCCTCATAACAAAACATGGCACAAATCCAAATAGTTTTGGTAATGCTGTATTTTTCCCGGTTGATTTTAAAGACTTGTTGTTGTTGTTGTTGCCCAGAACAAGGATCCTCCAGTGTTTTCATAAGAAATGATACAGTCCTAGGTGGTGGAATCTTTCAGTGGGAGAAGGAAGAGCCAGAGTTTTTTCGTTCCTGTATGTACCCCAAATGTCTCCTCCTGTCCCACTGGCCTCCCCTCTCCCATCTGCCTCTGCTCCAGGGGCTGCTCCACCCCTGGAGCTTGTGGTGATTGTTATCTCCAGGACTGAGCTGTCCCGAGAGTGAAGGGCACAGGGAGATGTCCCTGTGGAATGTGAGGCATTCCCTGTGGGCACAGCCGCCTTCCTGCAAGTGCTGGCCGGGGGACAGTGAGTGACTCCTTTTTCCAGGGGTCCTACAGGACGCCTGGCAAAGGTCTCCTCAAGGTGGCAGGGGACGTTGGGTGGCTGCTGTGGCCTTGCGTGTCTCCTGTTGCTCCCCAGCCCTGCATTCCCCACCCTGTGCAGCTGCTGGACTGTCAGATCCCAACAGACTCTGGGTCCTGTCCCAGTCTGCCTGGAGATCAGGAGCTGCCACTCAGAGTACTCTGGATTTCCAAAGAAATGAACCAAACCGGCTGGAGATGGGTCCTTTTGTTGAGCTGCATGTTGATGGAAGTGTGATTGTTGTCCTAACTGTGAATATCTGCCATTATTGGGCTGCTGAGCCCAAACTCTTACTGGGCCAGCTCATTGCACTGGCTTCAATGAATGGATTAATTTAATAATCAATGATTAAATGAGCAAAGGGTAGGCAAGTCATTTCCGTGGGCTTTTCCACATCAGTTTAGGTCTGGACTCGAGGAGCTGGAGCTGCAGAGAGCCCTGAGCCTGGGTCTGTCACTCAGCAGATTCCTCACCTTTTGGACCAGCTGATGGATGCCAAACACAGGATTTGATTTTATTTTTTTTCCATCTCTTTAAAGTCATTTTTCATGGTCAAGTGCTCTATTTGGCATAGTTCAAATTAGGACAGTCTTTGTTTTTGGCAGGGGAGTGCAGCACTTGCAGGATGGCTAATTTGCTGCTACCACTAATGCCAACTGCTTCAAACTATGGAGCCTTGAGTGAGGCATGCAGTGCCTGACTGAACTTTAAGTTATTTTTTTCTTATGCACAAGAATGTTCCATTTTTATCACTCTTCCCTTGAAACATGAGAATTCCTTTTTTTTTTTAAAAAAAAAAAAAAAAAAAAAAAAAAGCAGGCAGGAAGAAATAATTGCAAAGCCCAAAGGATAAATTTGCATCTCTTTTAATGCAAAAACCACAACGTCACCATTAAACTGTCAAATTATCCTCTGTTTAATTTCTATATAAAATTTAAAACTTTCTGCAGACAGCCAATAAACCTCAGGGTGATAGGACTTGTTTCTGCTTCCATTGAAGTTGGTGGCAAACCTCCCATTTATTTTGGTGTGTAGGATCAAACCCCCAGCATATAAATAACCCAGCACTGAAGGTGCTCTATGATTCTTCTGTCCATATCTCTCCCTTCCTCTCTGAAAACTTCTGAGGCTGGGCTCAACATTGATCTTAGGCACTGAGAACATCTTTATTTCTCTCTTTCCTTTTTTTTTTTTTTTTTTCCCTTCTCTTCTTTGTGGGTTTTGATCTCTCCCTTTGAAATGGAAGCAGATTCCCTGCAGGGTGCTCTGTGATCATTTGCTGGGTGTAGTCGCATGCTTTCACTTCTTGCTGTAGGTGAAATGGCTCATGTGCAAGGATATTAACTCTCTGCTGGGCAGGAGCAACGTGCTGCATTCCTTCTGTTTTCCTGGATGCTTAACAGAGAAGGCAGCCCTCCCCAGCCCCAGAAAGGCTCGCTGTGTGCCTGTGGGAGTGCAAGATGTGGGAGAGGAGATGTTTTAGGGACAGCCAGCTCTTGGGCAGACCCACGTGTACAGCTCACCTGGGATAGCTGTGCTGAATAGGAGATATCTCCTCTTCCTGGAAATTGGTGCCAAATCCAATGCTTCTTGTCGATTATGACCTGCTGCTGTAGGAGAAAAGGTAATTTCTCCTTGGTTTCACGGGAATGAAGCAGTGGGAGAGGGAAGCTGAGGAGGGAAATGACAGTGATGGGATAAGTGTTGGGGAAAAAAAAAAGTCTGTTTTAACAGGAGAGCTCTGGTTAGGCCCAGCCCAGAGAAGTATGTAAGAATGTGCTTGTGATTTGCTTCCAACAACATTTTTAAACCTACACTTAACTATAAGCACGAGTATCTCATTGCTTAAGGTTAAGCACGTGCTGAAATCCTCATCTGGAGGTGAGCCCTGGCTGGCAGAGCTGGGAGACACAGAGATCACATAACCAACCTCCGGAGCAAGAGCCTGGTCCTACCCACTCAGCTATTCCGGGGGAGTTCCCGGGAAGGCAAAGAGGCTGCAGAAGCTGGATCTGCATCTCTGATCTTACAAGTTTCCCGGCAGGTGCAAAAGCAACTGCTCTGAACAATACCCGAGGTGTTTGCAGGGTTGGCCTAAGGCTTTGTCTGCAGCAGCAGATGAGGTTAACAGGCTGTTTAAAACAAACAAACAGCCCCACCTCCCTCCAAAAATTTCAGAAAGATGGCCCCTGTGGTTGTGGTGTGATTTTAAAAAATATTTAAGCTCTGAAACTCTTCCTATAGCTCTAGAGAAAAAAAAAAATCAGTCTTTCCTCCTTTGCCCCAATCAGTTTTATAAATTCACATCCTGAAGTCACACCTGTATTATGGAGTCAGTCTGGGCATCTCTTCTTACACCCTCATATCTTGGATTTTCTTATTATTTAAAAAAAAAAAAAAAACAAAAAAAAAAAAAAAAAAAAAAAAAAAAAAAAAAAAAAAAAAAAAAACAACGGGTTATGCTAAGCAGTTCTTCTTTAAATGATGTTTATTTAATAAGTGGGAATTTTAACAGGAAATTTTCCAAATAATTGCACTTAAGGAATGTGTGTTGTACGTGTAATGGGGTAAACTGTGCTCTTTACTCCTGAAAAGATACATGTGCACACACATGCACAAAATAACAAGGAAGAAAGGGAAAGGAAAAGCATTTGCTTAGGGATATGGAATGCAAAACTGGTTTTATTTTACGCCCTTGGAGAACGTTACAACATCAGTGAATGCGGTGCCATCTCTTGCCATCTGTGAAACACGGGGTGAGGTTTATAGCACGCAGAGAGGCAAACACACAGCAGAGGACACAAGGGCGGGGTGGCCGTGCCCTGCTGGGGACACAGAGGGGCTTGGGGCACTCCAGGCTCCAGCCAAACTGCGCTGAAGGTCCTGTTCTCACTGCTTCTGGCAAAGGCGCTGTTGGTGCAGCCCCTGGATTTCTGCTGTCTCCTGGAGAGGTGAGCGAGGTGACCGAAGCGTTTCCAGGCGTTCCTGGCCCCCGAGAATGCTCAGGAGGGCTTTTGGTGGCCTGTGCTCTGCACTCGGGCTCTGTCCTGCAGCACCACAGCCCGGGGACAGCGGGGACAGCCTGGGCACCGCACAGGGACAGTGCGGCCACCCCCAGCACCGAGGCTTTGCTGCCAGAGCGCCTGGCTGCTCTGGGAATGCCCTCTGCATTCAGCCGCTGAGCTAGCTGGATTCATGGAGAAAATTCGCTGCTTCTCGAACCCCAGAGCCCTGCCTGAAGGGGTTTGTCCGGGATGGAACAATCGGGTGTGGTACCACGGGTGATCACCAAATGGCGTGGATGCATTGGTAAGGCACCGGGCGGTAGGTGGGTCCTGGGCAGTGTTCAAAGACCTCGCCCTTGGATATTCATGGAGCTGATGATCCACAGAAAAAGGTAACAACGTGCTGGAACAATAGAAGTTATCTGCAAGTATGTTCAGGAAGGCCTGGGGCTTTCAGATGCAAATACAGAAATATATTTAACATCTTGACTTCTATTCTTTTGTCATAATACAAAGTGGAAAGACAATGTTTAGTAAATGTTTACATCTTACAAAGGGGAGTTTTGCAAATTGCATTGTAGCTCTTTGGGAGGAACCAGGAAAGAGGGCAGGATGTTAACAGCATAAAAAAGAATGGCAATAAAACCCACCCCTAATATTAATTGTCTAAGAGGAAATGCATCTATCTCTCATCAGGACATTGCAGACTCTGCTTTGCATTGCTGGAAGCCTGAGAACACTAATCGTTTTTTGGCATGGAGAAGCAAGTTCTTGCATAGTTGAAACATAACTCATTTACAGTTGTTTTGATGGATGCTTAAAGCAGCGTGGAGAACCCCCGGGTCCCATCAGCTCGTGAGCAGCAGAGCTCAGATGTAGACCTGGCTCAGCTCCCTGCTCTGGGAACGGGAGGGGGCTGCTCTGATTCGACACCTCCGTTCTGGTTTGGTCCTGGGGTTGGCTGTGCTGTGCAATGAGAATCTACCAGCAGTTGTCTCTGTGAATTAATGACACACCTGAAAGGATTCTCGGAGGCTTGTTGGCACCAGCAGGATGGCACAGAGCCACCACGGCGGTTCTGCAGCGAGGGGACAACAGCTCCCACTCTCTGAGGGTCTGGGTGGGGCAGAGGTGGACCCAGTGCTGGCAGGTTACATGAACAGGGATGCCTCAATGCTCCAAGGCAAGCGTGGGAGCTGCAGCCTCATCCTCTTCCTCCCTGGAGCAGCAGCTGAGGGTCACCAAGCGCTGGGGCCAGTGGAGCAATGGCACCCAGCCACAGCTGGTGGGGGAAAGCAAGGGCTGACCTCTAAGGATGGGCCCCAAACTCTGTGTGTGTATTTGTGCCCAGCTCTGGGGACGGAGAGAGGTGGAACAACAGGTTTGTGGCTGCAGTGAAACCCTTCATCGCTGGCCAATGCCAGACAGGGTGTAAAAGCCTCAGCTCTTGATGTTGTTTACTCAGATGTGAGCCTTTGCCCCACGTTTCAGTTCCTCCCACACTGCTGTCCAGAGATGAGTTGGAAGATGAAGATTAGCACCATCACACAAACTCCTGTGGGAAGTGCCTAGTGCCCAGCCCCCAGCCATTTCTCATGGTGCCCAGAATGCAAAACCATGAAGCAAAGGGGTCCCCCATGGGCAGTTTCTCTAAGTGCTGGAAACTGTTACATTTATGTTGGATTATTTTCATTCCATTGTGAATCAAGTCCTATGAAGCCGCAATGAATGACATTTCCCTTGCTGGCAGGAAAAGGAATGGGGTTATGAAATGTGGCTGTCAAGGATTCCTGCATGTAACTCACACGTGGCTTTGTACGGGAAGGATGCAAAGATTCCTGCATGAAGACTGGAAACCCACTTGTGGAGATCCAGAGGAGCTGATGCTAAACACTTCAGAGCCAGATTTTCTCTTTCACACAGGCTGTGTAAATGCCTATGCACCTCCCTCCTTCCAGGTGACGCAGAGACCTGCTCTCCTGCTGCTGTGATTTTCACAGCATATTCATTCCTGTTCTACACGTACCATCCCCAGGAAACCGAGCAGAAGCACATTCCAGTAGTTAAATAACAGTTCGTATTTTTCTATTTGTTCTATTCTTGTTCTATTCTTTCCGTTCCTTTCCCTCCCTGCCCTTTCACCTCCGAGCATCCATCCGTTCTCCCTGTGGGCTCCTGGCTGCACGGCTCTGCCATTCCCGGTGCTGCACATCCCTCCTGACAGCTGGCAGGGGAACTGCCCAGCCTCTTCCTGCTCCACCCTCCCAGGAGGCTGTGGAGCCCTGCAGGGAGCTGCACACTCACTGCTGGATCACTTGGAAGGGCAGGAGAACTGCTCCAAACTCCACGTGGTCGTGAGGAAGGTGCAGCATCTGCTTGACCAAGAGGTTTTGCAGAAGATATTTCTGGGGGGAAGGAAACCTCTGAGCAGTCAGAGGTGTGCAGGAGGCTGGGGCTGAAAGCCCCAGACCCTGCTGGTAATTAGTGTAATTAATAATAGAAACAAAATAAAATTCTAATTGTTCAGGGTGAATATTGGCTAAGATGCTCATAGTCATACGAAACCTCCTCTAGGATCTTCTGTGAACACAAGTGAGCTCAGACAGCTTTTTACAGCCAGAATCTCCCATGGCAATACTGTGTCCTAACAAAGTGGGAATGATCTGCAGGACCTTCAGCTTTTTACATCCAGGAGATGTTGTTGTTGTCTGGAGGATCCTTTGCACAGATACTGACCATGACTGGGCTTAGACCTGCTCATGTTGAGCTGGGAAAATGTGGCAGCTGGGATAAATAAAAGAAAGAGGACATTTAGGATATCTGACTTCAAAACGTGATTAGTACTGGGAATTTTTATTTTTTATTGCATGAGGACAAAATTTGCAAAATCTCCCAAATTGGCGTAAAGGTTGAAAGCAGCATTTTTAAAAGCAATTGAATGTTTAGGCCTTGGCCTCCCTCTCATTTTCTGTGGGAGAATATCAAGTCAAATGTTCAGAAGCATCACAGTTCTTTAGCCAAACTCCTTGTGGGTACTTGGTAGGATTCCCTTCCCTGTTTCTAATTTGGTTTATACCCCAAAGCCAACTGGTTTTTGCTTTTCGTTCAGTGGGTGGGAAAGCTTGTGAGAAGGTATTAACAGCTATGCATCCCAGGCAAGAGAGTTCTTCTCTGAACTTTCCTGGATGTGTGTAGGAAATTCTTCTCCAAATTAACAGCGTGTTTTCAGGCCTTTGTTGTTGTTGTTGTTTTGTCAGGCAGATCTACATCAGGAAACCTGAGCACCTGGAGAAGGTTCAAGCGCAGACTGAGCTTCAGGTCTCAGCTTGGACTCGAGAGATATTAATAACAAGCACAAACCTTTCATCAGCAGAGCTCTCCTGCGTGTTCGTAATGCCTGGAATATTGTTTATTGCTCAGGGTCTGTGTTCTGGCTGTTCCTCTCCGTGGCACACACACAGGATCAGTGCTTCCTGCCCTTTGAGCAGCTTTCACCTCTGGTTGGTGTCTGGATCCCAGCCGGGGTTGGTGCCCTGCATGCTGCAGCCACCAGCCGGGGTCTGTCTGTCTGTCTGTCTGTCTGTCTGTCTGTCAGGTGTGGCCTCCAAAGCCCTGCCCTGTGGTGGGGCATCAGCAGGGAGCTGCTCCTGTCAGCAACAGGCACACGAGGCACACAGTGAGATGGTCACGGGCAGGCTGGGGGACACCACGCTCTGCTGAGGGCTCCTGACCTCCTCCAAGTCATCCCACCTTCCTGGCCAGAAGCACTGGCTGCTCACAGGCACTTGCTGTGATCCCACCCCTTCCCACTCGATCCAAGAGGGAGAGCTGCACTTCAAAGCCCTTCGCTCTCCTCCTTTGCTGTTGGCTGTCTTTTAGAAGAGGGTTTTGTTTCTCCTGCAGCTGTTAGAGGGGAGCCAGTCCCTGGGCTCTGAGCCTCTCTTCTCACTCCTTCCCTTACCAGGAGCGCCAGCCACCTCCTAAGGGACATCTCCTTCCCAGAGGCAGAGGACGGCTGAGTCTGTCTGACCTCGGAGGAAAGGCTGACTGTCAAAGGGAGAGGCAAAAAGTGTGAGGATATGATTTTCTCTTGGGGTGGAGGGGCAGTGAGGCATCTCACGTGTCCAGGTTTACCCAAACCTCCTTTCCCAAAGCCAGCTGGTTTCTGTCACCCTCAGAAGCCCCCAGAGATGTCCCCTGAGAGCTTAATGGGTCACAGGTTTGGGTCAGTGTAGTAATTCCTGGAGCAGTTGCCTAGCTGGGGGGAAACGTGTGCTCCAAACACAGCAGGGATCACATAAAACAGATCATTGTTCTTTAATCAAATCGTACTTTGTGCTAATCCCACAGTTTCTTCCTCTGAGTAAAGATTGGTGATCAAAACTTTAACTACATCTCCAAATTAAATGTGTTAAAATGCTGCCTCCAGTGTGTGTGGGGGAAAGCTCACACCAACGTTCATTTTAAAGCTCAATTCAGTGCAGAGGGTTTAGGGCTAATAATGAATTTAGCAAGGTACTAGTTAGGCTTTGATGCTAATTATTTTAAGTATCGTAGGTTCTGATTCACAAGACAGTAATCACAGGTCGTTATTACTAACATTATTAGGTTAAGTTAAAAATTAGCTTTTAGACTTTGAGCCTCATGTACTAATGCACCCTGAAATGAAACACCTGTGTGATGCCTTAACAGACAATTGAGGGAAATTAGGCTCCTTAATTAAATGAGCTACAAGCATGTGTGTTGTTACACACATGAAAAATGGCGCTTGGACCTTTCAACAGTGATCTTCCATTGCTCAAACGGGACACTGGTTGGAAAAAATGATCACAGATTTTGCTTTATGATATAAAAGAGCTGTGACTTTGCTTTGAGATACTGGGGTCAGTGCCCCACACGCTGCCAGGAACGAGTTGAACTAAAAGAAATTTTGTTGGCTGGACTCTTAAATGGGTTAAAACAGGATCAGCATGTAGGGGCTTTGTGTTTTTAGGAAAACACACACACAAATCCAGTTTTCTGACACAGCTCTGATGGCAGGAGGCAGCACAGCAGACTCTTTTCTCTCTCACACTTTCCTGTTTGGGTGCCTCTGCCACATCCAGCAGCAGCCCTGGCATTCACGGAGGGCAGAAGCAGTTCCAGGAGGATTGGCTTTGGGATTGAGAGAGCTGGGATGGATCCCCTCACCGGTGGTGCTCGGGGCCCCATCTCCTCTGCCAGCTCAGGGCAGGGGATGGCTGGTGTCTCTCCAGTGCTCCCAGGACCTTGAGGCAGCCCAGAAAGGTGGCTCCAAGAGGCCCTTCCCTCTGGCTTTGTGCTGCACTGGTGTTCTGCCAACAACAATTCCTTTCCAGGTGCGCTGAAAGGTGCTCATTTTAATAATGTCTTAAATGGGGGGGTTATTTCCATATGGACTATTCTACTTCCTTTCATTTAGGTTATCTGTGGTACAGAAACTTGTTTCATTTGGAAGGGCTCAATATTTGCATTTCAATGGGACCTTCTAGGTATAAAATCCATTGGAAAGTATCTGCGGGCATGCTTGTGTGGGATTTTGGTCCCTTTGCATCTCACAAAGAATTGACAGATATTTAATTCAGAGAGGGAAGGAAGTAAGATAAAGTCCTCATCTCCAAGTGTAAAGTTTCTTTACAAGAAACTATGGAAAGCATGGATAATTCGATTTGCCCAAGAGCATACCCCAAAACAGGGCACAGATTCCAACCTCTAATCCCTCCCTGCAGCCATAGGATCATCTTCCTCCTCTCGATGCTGAGGAAAAGCCAGGAGCTGCTCACAGGAAGCTGTTGTGCAGGAAGGCAGGACAGGGCACTGCACCCGGGGATGGGTTAGGATTATGAGGGGCAGCACCTGGAGTGCGGGGGCCAGGGAAAAGCAAATGCAGCAGCCACCAAACCAGTCTGGCTGCCACAGCCCAAGGGAACACGCTGCTCCCAGGCAGCATCAGCCCACGGGGAGCTCAGCACAGAGCAGGACAGGCCAGCAGGGCTCCAATTCACCTCTTGCCCTTCACACTGGGCTTTGGGTTTTCCTGCCTCTCTGGCTGGGGCTGGGGGTCTTTCCTTCTGGTTTTTTCAGACACATC
The DNA here is from genome assembly GCF_009819655.1 of Sylvia atricapilla. Lineage (NCBI taxonomy): Eukaryota > Metazoa > Chordata > Aves > Passeriformes > Sylviidae > Sylvia > Sylvia atricapilla. The sequence continues at coordinate 108,472,600 of NC_089142.1, read as the reverse complement.
AGGGCCTCCTGCCAGACCAAACGAGCCTGGTTCTGCAGCATGTGTTTTGGTACACGTCCATTACACCCATCTTTCTCCTTCACCTGTTCAAAATAGGCCAGAGGTTGGCTTTCTTTTTTGGAATGAGCCTAAGAAAAATACATCAAAATGGAATCTCCCCTTTCCTGTGTGCCCAAAAACTGTGTCCAGCTGAAAAGCTATCTGCATCACCAAAATGCACTCAAATTTACAAAACCAATCTGGATTGTTCTGATAAATCAGAGATAACCAGGACAAAAAAAAGGGGGACTATTCCTTTGAAACTATTACAAGGAAATGCACAAGAACACCTACAGAATATGGAACCTCAGGAGCTAAAGACTCCCTGTTGCATTTTGTGTCTTGGATTACTGGCAGATCCTGGTTCATTGACTTCTGAGAAGAAAAATAATGAGTGGATTACTCGGTTGAGTCTCAAAGCACTTCAAAGTGCTGAGCGTGCCATCTCTTTTTGGTTTTCTCTTTCTGGGAGAAGAGGGAGGGAGATGGAGGAAGAGCTGGGGAACCTGGCCCCAGGAGATGGCTCTTTGACTCTCATTCCTTGCTGCTGGGTGATTAGCTGGTTGTCAGAGGTGTATCTGGCTATAAGCAGAAGTCACTGCATCACCCAGGAATGGTGGGTGGTGGGAAGTTCTGACCGTGGGGCTGCGGATTCAGAGTGCTGGTGCTGGAGGATAGGGTGTTCCTGTGAAGAGAGAGCCCTGGATTTAGGAATGTGCTCCTCACAAAGGTATGCCAAGGCCCCGGGGCTCCCTGCATCAGGGTGTGATGTAAGATACAGCTCTTTGTTGAGAGCTTTTCTCCTGACGTCCTTGCAAGCCAGGCAGATGTGTGGATATCTCCCAGCAGTTACTCCTGGAAGGAAACATTACTGGATATCCTAAGGGGTAAACAGTGCTCAGAGCTGGGTTCAGAAGTGTTGTCTGTTTTCTCCAGCTCTGATTGCGCTGCTAGCTATTTTTAGGGTGAAGCACTCATGTCTTATAAGCAGTGGCCAGTTTCCAGTATGGATCCCAGACCTGCAGAGGCGTCCTCTGAACTCCAGAGGCATGAGGAATCTGCCAAGGCTCAGAGTTTCAGTGCAGACCCAAAGCTCCGATCACACTCAGTGAAGGAGCTGCACAGGGAGATGGGAATGGATGGCTTGGGAGAGCACGAGCCATGCAATGGGGCTGATGCTGAGCTCCATCCACAGCCCTGCTCCAAAGGCCAGCTCCTTCAGCCCCTTGTAGCCAGGAGAGATGAAAGCAGATCAAGGTGATGGCCTCTCCTGAGGATGGAGCTGGGACCTGCCAGGACAAGGTGAGCACACCCTGCACCTCCCTGTGCTGCCACTTGCCTTTCCTGATGTCCTTCATCTTGCTCTGCCCAGGGATCTTCTCTCACATGTTAATCAGACCAAGAGGTGCTTTCTCCAGTAGCTTCTTAGGGCTGCCTGTGAGCTCCCTGTCTGTGAGGAGGGAGATAGCAAAGCCACCAGCCAAAGCTGTGCACATCTCCATGATTCCCTGTGCTCCCTCCTTTGGCTTATTTGCAGTGCAGGACAACTGCTGCTTATTCATCTCTGGATTTATTTTCCATCCTGCAATTTTCATTCAAGCTTAGGATGAAAGCAGCTGCTGTTGTGTACGTAACAATAAGGATCTTCAAACATTTATTCCTAGACCTTTTGAGAGTCTTTCTCATAATTCAGGCTGAAAATTTACCCTGAAGTTGTCTAGCTTCTGACAGGTTTTTTGAAGGGATAAGGTCTTTAGTCCTAGATGGAATTGAGAGAGGAGGAGAAGAGAAGAGACAGAGACAGACAGACACAAGCAGGTGGATTCTCCCTTTCTCATCCCTATATTTCTGTGCACCAGCCTAGTGCTGGACTATTTCTATAACATTCCTGGTTATGTGGGAATACAAGGTCCAAGCAATTGGTTGAGGTCAGTTGCTTGCCCTTGGGTTTCCACCTCTTCCAGGCAAATGCCCTGTTTTGAGGGAAAAGGAGCTCCTTGTGGCCTTCAAAATTCCCAGCACAGCTGATGTTGAATGCTCAGGAATCCTCCTAGCTGGAGTTTCCTAGCTAATGCTCTTTATATCAACTTTCCCCTTTTGCTTTAGCTGAGAGAGGATCAAAGCACTGGGAGCAGAGAGCTGTCACAGGCTAGGAATTCCGTATTCCCACCTCAGATTTCAATTCAATTTGGGGATGGTGTGGAATTCCTCTGTGGTCAAGAGGGTTTGGATGTCAAATCCAGAACACAATTTTCCTGTTTCGTGTGATGTGGGTGTGTCCCTTTGCCTTGCCCTTCCATTACCTGACCAGGCTGTGCTCCACCTCAGCTGCACTTCCACTGGACTTGAGCTCAGCCTCCGTTCTTGTAAGGAACACCAAGTCCAGCCAATGCTTCTGCCTTTCAGGTTCCATCAAGAGCACTTCCAGAAGCTCTGCTAGTGAATATTAAAATCTACTTACTGCCAACAAAGCCCTAATAATCTGTGCTTCCAGGGTACCTTTGATGCGATGATCTCAAAGCAAATCAATTCAGGGTTATCCCACACCCATGCTGTGGATGGAAACACTGAATGCATGGAGTGGAGGAATAAATCCTAGCTTCACTGGCAAACTGTGCCATAATGGATGGTGCCTTATTCTGAGGGCCCAGAGCCTGGCACTGATGGAGGTGTGAGAGATCCAAATTAAAACTGGTGTTAGGGCATCTTCAGCAAACCACCTTTGCTGCTCTGGTGAGTCCAACTCAGACACTTCATTTCAAAGTTCCCATATAGAAAAGAGACCCTAAGCAAACTTTTCCTGAAATTTGTCCCAGAACAAAGTCAGTTCCACTTGCAGGCTGTGAGCAGCAGGCTCCATGTGCAGTGCTGCAAACCTGACATAAATCAGGTGTTTGCAGCACTCGGCTGGAATCGGGGTAAAGAAAAGGGCCGTGCACAACTCACTTTATTTTGGCAGGATCTCGTGGTTTATCAGGCCATGCACAGCCCTTGCACACAGGAGTCCCTCCATGGGAAGCTGTGGCTGCTCCCACCATCAGGCAGAGGTGGGAATCCAGCCTGGAGGCACCAACCAGGCCCAGTGCTGGGGGCTTGGCCCATAGGTCTTTGGGAGGAGAAAGGTTACAGACAACTTTGGTTCTGGGGTCTCCAGACTGCAGTGGGTTTTTTGAGGAGGCACTTCAGCCATTTCTGATTAGGCTGAGTGCCCTTGTCCTGTCCTGTGTCCCTGAGCTGTTGCCTGCACAGGGACAGGTGGCCAAAGGAGAAGGGGGGAGGCAGGGCTGGGAATATTTAAGGTCAGCACCCGACTTTTGGTGCAGTACATGTAAACTCTGCAGGGTTACACAAGAAAAGCCTTCCCTCCCGTGTCATGCTTTGCCCTGAGCACTGGTGGCAGTGGGACTTAACACCTTGGAGTAAATCTGGAAGTATTAAAATGCAGTGTGACGGAGGAAGGGGGAAATGGCTTCTCTCCAACTACCCCAGGTGAGGAATATTTTCTGCAAGTTGCCGTAAGATGTGATGCTTCTTTAAGGCTCACCCCTCCTTGAACGTGTCTCTTTCCGAGGGATGGAATTCCCTCCACGTTGACTGAGTTTCTTGCAGTGCAAGTGATGGAAAAAGGAGGCAGTTCAGTGGAAACAGTCCCTACATCTGAGCAGATCCTCCCTTTTGTCCAGTTGGGCAAACATCTGCATGTGACCAGAGGCTTCTGCGTTAATCTCACCCTCTTGCAGTTCTGGTTTATCCTTTCATGTGAGTCACAGTTTGTATCTATACAAAGAGAAGCTTTAAACTGCCTCAAGTGAGGTATTTTTCCAGTGCTTTAGCACTAATTAATCATTAAAGTGCCAAGATCAAAGGGTGGGGAACTACAATGTTGGTATGTTCTTATGATCATATTGCGGCCAGTTCCTCTCATAAATCCTGGTATTTTGTGAGTTTCAAATCAAATCTGCCATGGAGAATGATTTGGCAACAAGATGGTGGGCTGCTTTTCTCTGCACCTTTCAGAAGTGAGGGGAACTTTGACTCCATGAGGAATGCAGGGTCAGCCCACAACAAAAAGACCAACCATTATTTTGGACATCACCCAAACAAGCCAGTGATTTAGGCATGGACATTAAACCCCGATCCTATGGAGGGAGAGTCCCTGTCCTGAAGATCTGGTAGCCCAGTCAGAGCAGCAGTGAAATGGTGGGAGCCTGGAGTCTATTCCAGAGGTAAGGGTGTAAACCTCACTGTGAGCCAGCAAGACTTACCCTTGAAGTGCTTAAGTTGCTTCTGAAAGTGAAGCTTTTAAAATAATACCGCTGCTTTTGAGAAAAACTTAGCCTAAGGCCGTGACTTCAGCGAAGCATGAGCCTCAGTGCTCAGTGGCTGTGGTCTCCTCACCGGCCAGCCCTGGCTCCTGGGGATGCTCCAGCTGCAGGCAGAGGTGTGGGCACGACAGAGGCTCTGATCCCCGCACCTTCCCGGGGCCGGCACGGGGTCCTGCCCCCGCAGTGGGCTCACTTCCCTCTCTGGCCGGGTTAACTGCTGTGAAATCTGCAGCACACAAGTGCCTTGCATCTGGGGAGAACTGGCTCTCATGCCCATGGCCTCTTAAAGATGGAGAGAGGAGCACAGGGACTGCAAACAGGGATGGCAAACAGGGATGGCAAACAGGGACTGCAGACTGGGACTGCAAACTGGGACTGCAAACTGGGACTGCAAACAGGGACTGCAAACTGGGACTGCAAACTGGGACTGCAAACCGGGACTGCAAACTGGGACTGCAAACTGGGACTGCAAACTGGGACTGCAGACTGGGACTGCAAACTGGGACTGCAAACAGGGACTGCAAACTGGGACTGCAAACTGGGACTGCAAACTGGGACTGCTGCTGGTGCCCACCCGTGCATGGGAACACCCAAGTCTGGCTGTTCTGGAGGAAAGGTAGGGGGTTTCCTGCTTTTGTGGGACTGGACAGGGCAAAGGCTTGGTGTTTCGTGTCTGGAGCAGGAGAGACTGGGGAGCAGCAAGCCAGAGGTGAGGCTGGGATTGAAGGAGGGGCAGGACAAGCACAAGCCTGCGGCACAAGTAACAAAGCATCTGTGACATTAATGGCCAGTAATAGCTGTCCTAGAAGCAGACAGAATGGAGCAATAGCTTTTGTGAAATGACTTTTTTCCCCATAATATCAGATGTTTGCAAAGGCCACTATTCCTGCTTTAAAAAAAAAAAAAAATCCTTTTTTGCTCCCTTTCATTCTTTCTCTTGTGAGATGCCTGGGACTTGACAGAGTGGGCTCTTCTCCAACATTTGTTCTGACCTAGATTTTAATCTCTGTTTTTTTCCCCTTACCTTCTGCTTAGCTGGCTACTACCTCTAGAAGACATGCATATAATCTATAAAACATTTGTGTTTCTGAATCGTTTTAATTTCTATTTTCAGGAGATACTTAGAACTGCAACAAAAACTTTTAAATTGTGGGGACCACCTAAATAATATAACTGTCAAGGGATGTGCTGGGCTTTATTTTGTAAGCCCCTGGTTGTGGCAGATCAAAAGCAAAGACAGAAGGAGGGAACCAACTTACACCTTGGGAACGCTGGTACGTGTCAGTGATGCAGGGCAGGTTTTGGGAGAGCAAAGGTGCTGTGCAAAGTCAGACGTGGAGGGTTCTAATCACCTGCACGGATTATTGAAAAATTTTTTGGTGGGAAGAGTGTTTGTCTGGTGGGAAGCAGGAAACACTGCTTTTCCTAGGGAAAGGCAGAGCAGGTCGTTCATTCCCTGCTGGGGGTTAGAACCACCTGGTTGTCACATCCCTGTGCTGCCGAGGAGCACAACCTTCTCCAGCCAGGAGGTGAAGGCTCGGGGAGAACTGAACTTTCCCCAGGCATGGAGCCCTGCCCTGCTGGCTCACCCGGCCCTTCTGCAGGCGGGCAGGCCCACGGGGACACGTGTGGGAGAGGATTTCCCAGTGTTTGCCACGCTCATGGCAGCACTGGTCACGCACAGAGCGACCCCAGCTCTCGGGGGGGTTCTCTCCCTCCCCTCCAAACCCATCGAGCCACGTGTGTGCACACCCGACATCCTGCACACCCCACATTCTGCACACCCCGCATCCTGCACACCCCGCATCCTGCACACTCCTTGAAGAGGCCGAGGTGATGGTGCAGCCCCTCTCCTTTAGGTGTGCACCACCCAGGGTAATTCATCCCTTAATCCTGTTTGATGAGCCAGAAAGAATGTTTCAAGAATGTTTCATCCCTCAGTAATTTTGTTAACCTCTCCTGGCAACAACAAAAAAAGGGCAGGTAATGAAGTTGTTTGAAAGAGTGTAAAACCTAGAGAGCATTTGGGAAGGGTTCAGAGGCAGGCGCAGGACTTCTCCACACGGCTGCTCACTTCATCTGGGTGGAAAAAAACCCCAAAGGACCTTGTGGGATACTAATTCAGCCCTTGGTTTCTTTCTTGTATCAATTCCACTAACTTTGCCTTAAATTTGGGCCAGATGCATGATGGTTTTATGATGTGGGGAAGTCTGGGCTGGATCTAACAGAGGCTGTGCTAGCAGGGCTGCTCCTCTGTGCAGCTTGGGATGCTCCAGCTATTCGCTGTTCCTCTGTGGGAATGCCCTCAGCAGGAATGAATGGCTCTGGGTACCAGGTGGGTGAGGTGACAGGGGCTCTGCAGCACGGCGACAGGAGCAGGAACACTTTCTGACACACGAGACTTTGCAGGGCACATTCCCTCGTTTGGGCAGAAAATGCCAGGGTTTGTTCAGGTTCACTCCTGAGGCAGCGGCGTGCTGCTGCAAGAACCACATTCACACACTGCTCCTTGTCCAGATGGACAAATGGACAACACAGACAGAGAGGGCTCCTGCTCATCCCAGGGTCTCATTCCCCCGCAGCAGCACAGCTCATGAGACCAGTTCAGTGCCCAGCACTATCCTCCAATCAAAACCTAATCACGAGACTGTCCCGTTCCTTTCTGATCATGTCACATCGCAGAAGCTTTGTGGAGGATCAACCAAATCTCCTGTGTTTTCATTCGCTAAGCTCAGTCAAGTGATAAAAAGCCCAGAGTGCTTTTTCTGCCAATCTGAATTTGCAGTGATTAAATTGCACTCTTGTGAGGGTTAACTTTCATGGACAGATATAAATAATTATCAGTTAATATGCTTAAGAATCATAAGGAATATTTGGTTGTCTTTACAGCTACTTAGCTAACTGAAATTGGCATAATTCTTTTGAATTTAGGCTCTGTAATTCAGTGTTGTCTCTTTTTTTGTTCTCTCCTAATAACCTGATCCCTGTCTTCACATCTTTTCTCCTCTTTATCCAGCATTTTTTTCTCAGCTCCAATTGTTTTGTCACCACCTGTTCTTAAATCTGCCAGCTGATACAGAGATTGAGAATGTTGAGATGACTACAAACAAGGACCCCCGGGCATTTGTTTGTAGGTACAATTTAAAAACAAAATTCAAAAATACCCTCCTAATGCAGTGACCTTGGCACAGAATAAAACTTCCTCCCTCCTTGCTACTGTGCAGAATCTGGGGCTGTGAGTGAGCAAAGCCACCTCAACAGCAGCCTGCTGAGCTACATGTACACTATGTCATAAATAAATGCATAATTTATTTATTATATATTTTAAAGTAAAATTATCGGGGTTTTTGCAGGACTAAATGGCTACAGCCTGTGCAATGCAGGGTGGGAAATTGGGATGCCACAGATCATGTACTCAGGACAAACTGTTGCAGTGGAACATAGAGTTCGCCCATTTTTTTTCTGTGCTTTAGAGAAATGCCAATAACTTGAAAAGTTCTCAATATTAAGACAGAACCACAGCAATTTCACTAAATTTAGTAAAAATGAAGGGAAATACAGTCAAATATCCTCAAAGAGTAGCATAAACCCAGTAACTCGTGACTCAGGACTGAATTAAATTCCAAGTGAGACACAAGATCTTTTTATTAGACAAATACATTTCCGCCTAGGATTCATCCAGGGAAAAGAGGTTTTTTTACAGCAGAAACATGATAAAATACAATTTACCCCCTACTTTTACCTGTCCTGAGGCCCTGTTAGCTGAGCAGCCACGGTGCTGACAAACTCAAATTTATGTGCTCCCAGGGGCGTAAGCCAGTGCTGTGTCCATGGACCTGTGGTGCTGCCAGCAGAGACCATTGCCCTCAGCTCCCTTTTGCTTCCCAATTTCTGCTTGGCCCCTGCACCCTTCAGGGAGGCCACCAGTAACTCCCCTCCGAGAGGCTGCCACCCACACTGCCCTTGGGGAGGTGACTGCACCAGCAGGGTGTCACCTGAGGCTGCCCACACACACCTCTGTGCTGTGGCAGGTGGGAGATGCCTCCTGGCTGCTTTCCAAAGCCAGGCAGAGGAAGATGTGGAGAGGGTGTATTATCATTTTCCTGGCCACTGCAGGTGCAAAGAATTCAGTGACAATATTTGTTCTGGAGCCAAATTGCTCTCAGACTGCTTCTGATGTTTATTCAGTTGAGGAGAATTACCCAGCTCCTGGGCTGTGCAAGTCACTGGGTAAGAATTCCCAGACAGGGTATTTTTCTTCCTTTTATTTTATTCCCTTTTGAAACATGTGTCTAGACAAGTGACAGGCAAATGTCAAATGGTTTGGTTGCATAGTTGAATGGTACCTGAATATTTCCTCCCTCAGTCCAGCCCCTGAATGCACTCAACCTGCCCCAGTTCCTGGAAACTGGGCCGAGAGTCTCAGGAGAACAGCCACTCTGGGGAGCTTTTCATCTCCTCCTGGTGTTGGAGAGTTCAAAGACCTTGAAGCCATACAGCTTTTGCAAATACTTTGCTCTTTGGATGTCAGATTCTGTTGCAAACCAAGAAACAACCAGGAAGCACAAAATGGTAAAAATAAAAAAAAAATACATATGTATATTACTGGCCAACCCTCCAAACCTTAACATAACAGAAAGCTGTTCTTAGTTGAAATTAAAAATGTAGTTTGATGACAGGAGAAGTGTTTGAACCCCCTTTTAAGCTCATTGGCTTACTGCCAGTGGCACAGAGCACTGCAGACATTGCATATTCCCATGGAATGGGCCATGCAGGACATTTTACTGGAAAAGCTCATGGTTGTGGTAACAGCCCCTTTGCTGAGCTGGACACATGCAGCTGAACAAATCCATTTGATTCCAGTAGGATTTCACTTGGTTAAGTCAGTGGCTGGGCTGATGGCAGCATTCACAGTACTGGATCAGTACCTTCCTGCTCTAAAATAATGGCAGAGCCAGGGCTATTTACTGGGAACAGTTAATTAAGGGTGAGTGGAGGCAGTCAGGAGTCTGTTAGATTGTCTGTCCATCCATTTGGTTACTTGTTTGTCCAACCAGTGCTGCAGCTGCTCCTACCCTTTGGGCAACAGATAACCAAGTGTTTTGGTAGAGTCTGTCCCGTTTATACTATGTCATAATTTTAAAAATTATTTTGGATGTGGGTTTTATTTTAGTAAGTCCTCCCAGGAACATGCTCCTCCTCAGCTGGGGCATTTCCCTCAGGTTTTGTTCTGATGTGGAGGTGGAAAGGGGCTGGGAGAGGTCTGGTTCAAAAGGCAGAGCTTTACTGTGGCTCTGGTCTCTCCAGCACACACTGGCTCAGTGCTGACACACAGCAAATACCTGAGCAGAGCCAAAGCACCTAACTCAGGGTGGGAGCAGAGGTTCACTGCCATAAATTAGGCAGGAGGAGGGAAAATCACTGATTTCTGCCATCCAGCAGTTCATTCCTGCTCTTACTGTCCAGTTAGCAATCTATAAAAGAACTATTACAAGACTTGACTCTTCTCTCCAGACCCAATAACATCCCCTGTGCCAGGTGGAGCAATAATTCACAATAGGGCAGACCTAGGAGAGAGTTAGATGGGGTTAGGAAGCAAATTCCAGAACTCCAGCTCCACTGCACCTGGGTCCTTACTGCTAAAGGCTGAGTAAGGAGAAACTCAATACTGCTGCTCTGCAGCAACACTGCAAGATTGTAATTTCCATTCCATTCAAACTTTAACATGAAAAAAGGTATTTATGTGGCTTGATAAGTTCCACGCGTCCTTCCCACCTGTTTCCATTTTAATGCAAAAATAGAAACTCTTTAGTTCATATCTGGTTTCCAAGTTGGCAGAAGTCCCTGGGTCGCTCAGTGCTGCTGTAACTCTGAGTATGATGCAGCTCTTTGTCTCTGTCTGAAGAATATCAAAGAGGAGCTCTTTAGGCAAAGGAGGGCAGTGGTGCAAGACTGCTAATAGATGCCATAGATGGGCTTGGGTGGAATTAGAGCCAGGTTTCCAACTACTGTTTGGAAAGGACATCAGAAAATCTGTTTATTAGGGAAAAAATTATATAGAAATTATGTTTCTGCCCAAGAAATGGAAGCTTAGCCCAAAAGAATGTAGGTAACCACAAAGACCCTCCTAAAAAACCTGTCCTCCTTTCAGTCCAAGGGGAGCCACCAAGCCCAAGCCTGAGGGGCTGCTTCACATACAGCTTGTCAAAAAGGAGAAAGGCTCTTTTTGAAACTGTGGGTGATGTCAAGAATAAAAGACTTCAGTGAGTAATCCTGAATAAGGAGCAAGCATTTAAACAAAGAGCCACTGTGGAATTTACAGACAAATGCATGAATTGGTCTGTTGTAAAATGGACGGGCATTTTACTCAAGGGTGCAGTAGACACTTCCAGCCTTTCAAATTTCCACCAAGTGTTAGAGGCTAAGTGCTAAAGAAGATAAAAAAGAGAGATGCTAATCAGCGATGGGATTGGATCTGTCCTGAGAGTTTTGATAGGTTCAGGCTGGAGGAATTTCCTCAGTGGCCAGGCTGGCAAACATTGCAATGGGCTGCCAGGGAGGTGGTGGAGTCAGCGTCCATGGAGGTATTCAAATGACTGAATGTGGCACTCAGTGCCACTGTCTGGTTGACAAGGTGGTGGTCAAGGTTGGCTCAATAATCTCAGAAGCCTTTTTGAACCCCAGTGATCCTGCGATAGGATGTGTGATAACCGACTCCAGCACACCTGGGCTGGCTTCAGTGCTGAGATCACTGTCCTGCAGCTGGTGGAAGGTACAGAAAGAACGGGGAAATCCAGCTGGACAGTCTGGAAGTCCCTGCACCTCCATCAGCTCCCACCCAGCCACGTTAGACCTCCCCTTCTGTGCACAGAAATAACAGCTTCCAGCACGGCAGGGTGCTGATGTCACATGTGCAGGTTCTACTGCACTGCAGGAATACTGAGTTCTTTAATACTTTGGAGTCAATGAGAAGAAAAAAAAAAAAAAAAAAAAAAAAGAGTAAAAAGAACTCCTTCTGCCTCAGCTCTTTGGCAGAAGAGCAATAATTCCAGTGCACACCCCCAGCAGTGCTCTGCTGGGTTACAGCAGTGGTGTTGCCTGCAATGAAACACCACAGCTGTGCTCTGCTCCGCCTGAGAAGGGAATGAAATGTTCTCTCCTCCTCTTCTGTTTGCAACACGGGCAACAGGATTTTGGATTACACTACCTGAGTGGTCAACATCCAAATTATTTGTCCAGATGTAGTGCAGCAGGGCAAAGAATCCCACCCAAAAAACTGTGCTGTTACTTCAAATATGTATCTGAGTATTTCCATGCCTGCAGCTCTCCTGTGTAGGTGTCTAGTGATTCCCACTGATTATATAACCTTATGTTTTATTTAGCTCTTTAAAAAAAAAGATTCAACGCATTTTTGGGATACGTTAGATCAGTTAAAATAACACATATAATAATCCTGCCCTGATTGAATTTAATGCCACCATTCCCTGATTGAGGATTAGGCCCCTGAGAGGAAAAGTGGAAGTGTGTGGAAGAGGTTGGGACTGTAAATGCAGTCCCTCTGCACTGGGGACACACTGATCTCATTTAGTACAGAATGAATATTTTTCCATGACCTGGATGTACACAGATGGTCCAGTTATGCACAGCAGAAGAAAAGCTCCCACTGAACTAAGAAGAGGAAAATCAGGTTGAAGATTTGAGATTGCAATTGAGCTCAGCAAGATCTGTGTGGTTGGAAATATGCACACATTGCAGCTTTTCTTTGGAAAAATCGTAGCCCAAACATGGTGTTCAACTCACAGCAAGAACTGTACAGTTCCCGCAGTAAATCTCAGCTTCCCCTCACTGAGGCTCTCTGCAAGCACCAGGGTGATGTCTGGGATACAGTGCTGCAGTGGCTTATCTGCGTGTCCAGCAAACAGGTTCTCCAGGTGCAAGGTAGTGCATGGAGCAACACCCAGAGGGGTAACACTCAGAAACTCCTGATAACTCCACGTGGCACCACAACAGAGCCAAGGCAGACCTGAGTCACGGTGCTCAGGGACGCTTCCCAAACACACAGGTTTCAAGGATGAGGCACAAGTTGAGTCTCAGGTGAAGTTTATCACAAGTTTGGCCCTTCCTGCCACACCCTGGACAGCCGACTGACGGGGAAGTGAGAACGACGTGGGGTAACAGAGCAGAGGTGACATTTTGTGACACAAGGAAATGGCCTGGCAATGCTAACTGCCCCTTGGGGTTTCACACTGCCGTGAGGGCTAAGCCTCCAGGAGAACTGGAGCTGTACCACAGGACGGCAAAGGGAGTGTGCAAGCAAGGCAGTTTCAGGTGAAGTCACTTCCAGTGTAGCTGAGAATTCCATGAGGAATTCAGGGCACGGAGGGCAGCCGACAGCAGCAATGGATATTCTGCAGGCACCTCTCAGCTCTCCTGCAATAGGGCACTCAGGACAGATTCTGTGGGTTGGGTTGGTGAACTTTAGGAATTCAGTGCCAAAGGTGTGCAGTTCACCTGTAAACAGAAGTGATTCTGTATCTGGCAATAAAAGGCGCTGCTGTATCTGAGTGTTTCTTACCAGCCTGCGTTCCACGGTCTGCACGACCAACAGGGACAGACTGTGAGTCATTAAAAACATTGACCTGACAAATGACATTCCCTGCCTGGGGAATGAAATCCTTGACACTCCAGATGGGCCTTCTGATCACTGATTTCTCCTGCTTCCCCACTACATATTGGTAACATGCTGAGAGGAGTTCAGAGTCCTGCTAATAAACACAAATGCCTAAAAACTGTCTGCAACAAGGCTTCATGGTAAGAGATGAGAAACCAAAGTTTATTCCTGCAGTTACAAGGAGTTAAAAGCTGTCTCTTTGGAGGATGGTATAAATCTCTGAACACTCAGAGTGGCTGGAGGTCACTGGTGGGTCCCCTCAAGGCCTTGGCTGGTGTCTGCCACGTGTCTTTGTGTGAGAGAGGTTTCATGCATTACTTAGAACTGGGTTGTCGTTGAAATGCTAATCTGATAGTGTTCCGACACATTCAGAAGTGGTCTGGTAAAAAGGATGAAGAGACAGAAGTTCTGCAGATGATGCAAACCAGCCCAGAAAGCACTGCTGAAAGGGTTCTCCACGCCGAGTGGCTGGGCAGTGAGAGGGCAGATGCAGGGCAGTGTCAACAAAGGCAGAGCACGTGCAGAACACTCACCCTCACTGCACTTCCACACACAGGAGCCCTAAAAATAGCACTGAGCAAAGAGAGCTGGGAGGCCTCTGCAAATATAATTTAAAGTCCATCAGAAGAGACAACAATCACGTTAGGAATGAGCTGGAAAAAGGCAGGAACAAATCAGAAGACATCATGACAGCACTCCTCAGTGAAACTGCACCTCCATGGTAGTGTGTTTTCTGGCCATGGAACTCCAGAAGAGCTGGGCTGAACTGGAAAGCACAGGAAGGAAAGCACTCAGGATGAGGAGAGATGGGCAACAGCTTCCACAAAGATGGAAAAATAAGCACATGAGGAGCCTTCACTGGAAAGGAGTGACAGAAGCAGGAGGTTCAGTGAAGGTCTGTCAGATCGTGACTGATACAGAATAAAGCAAATAGGAACTGGCTGCTCACTGGTTCTCCTAAGAATTAGAGGGACCTGGTGGCACTGTCACACAAGAAGGTTTAAACCAACAGAAGGAAGTACTTTTTCATACAAAGCATAATTAAACTGTGGAACTCATTGCCACAGGATGTTGCGGAGGCCAAAAGTTATAAATGGCTTGAGAAAGGGATCAAAAACACTTGAGGAGGACAGATCCATGGGTGGCTGTTAAAACACGCTGGTCTGGAGGCAGCCTCTGCTTTGGGAAGTCCATAAACCACAGATTGCCTGGAGCAGGGAGGGTACAGCAGGGGAGGGATGGATTCTGCATTGCCTGCATCACCTCCTGGCTGCGCAGGGAGAGGGGACACTGGGAGCTGGGACACTGGCCCGTGTGGCCTTCTGCTGTGACACTGCTCAGGCCCCAGCTCTGCTGTCTCTTCCTACCTTAAGTAAAAAAAACCCCACCAAAAACAAAACCCCAAAAAGCAACAAAAACACAACCTAACACAGCAGAGGGGGCAGAGGCAGCCCCAGCCCTCCACACACTGTTAGTAGGCAGCCTGGTAGTTGTTTTATTTTCTTTAGAGTGGACTTTGTGTTGGAAGTGGCAGGAAGCCATGAACCACAAAAATAAAATAATTCTAACCCTGGTGCTAAGTAAGGAAAACAAAGATGGCTCAGCAATTAGCAGCATTATATATGTTAGTACTAAGTAACAACAGATGTCAGGACTCGAGCCCTTTGCATTCCTCGCAATCCTTTGGAAACCAAAGCCTTCTGACGTCGCTATACGTTATTGCAGTTATTTTGGGGCTGGGAGAACAGCAAAGGCTCTTTGAAAGCTGCAATATGTAGGTTGCCAGGACTGGTTGGGTCCTACCTGCATCTCCCTCCCCATCCTGTGTCCCTCTGCTGCCTTCCCATGCTGTAAACCCTGCTCTGTAAAGACATGCGCTGGCCATGAGTCATTAGCAAGCATGCGAAGCTAATTGGCAAAATACTCATAAAAGATTTTGAAGGTGGGTTAATTACAATTCATTACACTGCAAACTGTCCCCAGGCTATTGTTAAAAAATGCAGGAGTTTCAAGGTCCAGTATTTTATGATTTATTTTGCCATGCAGTGAAAAACAGACTCTATATCAAACTACATTCATTATAGTTAAGACCACAAAATCTTTATTGGTTTTCCCAACATTCCCTCTTTGTTATATGCATTCATATGGACTGCACATTTCTAGCAATTGGCAAGAAGGCATGAAAATAAAAATTATTATATTTTCTTACCTTCTACTTGGTGCAACCTTAAAAACTGCCTGTTCTCATTGCTTTGGCTCTTCCCAACTCAATTTGAGCTGACAGGATGGGACACTGAAAATGAACAGAGCAATGACTGGGAACAGTTCTGCCACACTGATGACTGAGGGGATAAACCTGGATGCTGCATGTGCACACAGCACTTCCAGCTCCAAAAGGACACTGCTAAAGAAACAGAAATAGCTTCTCCTTCTAGTGTAACAGATAATTTTTTAAAAATTCAGGATAGACACATTTTTACCAGTCACTGGCATTTCCAGATGGAGGCTCTTGTAGCTAAGCCCAGGATGCACCTTCAGAGAGACAAAGGTACCACTTTACTCACATGAGTGATGGTCCCCACATGCTCCGCTGGACCTTTGTCTCCTCAGAGCCAAATTCTCCAGCTTATAAAAGAAGATAACAGAGCCTTTGACTGTCTTTGCCGATGCCAGGACTGTCAAATAGCAGTGAGTAACTTGGTGTAATTCTCAATACTGCTGTGTTGAGGAAAATTTAACAGAGGACCCAGCTGTGACCCCTGTGGGAGCAAAGCCAAGAGCTGCTCATCAGTGCCACCTTTGTGCCCTTCTCTGGGGGCTCCTTATCCCCTTGTGCTGGCTGGCACTCGGGCTCTCCTTTGAGGCTTCAATGGTGCCATTCAGCCAGGCTCTGCTGAGCTCTGCCTCTGCAGATCCAGGGGTCCCTCCTGGGCTGTGTGTGCCTGCAGCCAGCCCTGCTCTGCAGGTACAAACGTGTCCCTCAGAGAGTCCCTGTGGGCATTCCCAGCTCGGCCCAGCTAATTCTGGGGTTAGCACATAAACATATCATTGTTGCAAAGTAAATGATGAAGGTAGCCAGGGACTATGGCTCTCCCCCATGAAAAATGTTGATGACATGGAAGGATTTGGTTCTTGCAGGTAATATTTTACTTTTTGACTTTTTTGAGGTGATGGGGAGAAGGGGGAATACTGAAGAAATCTCTCACTCAGGCAATCATTTAATTGCTGTTCTTCATTTTTTTTTCTTGTTGAAACCTCTAAATCTTTCAATGAAACTGGACATTTTTGGAGGCAAAGTTTTTCGTTCAATTGAAAAATGCCTTCTCTATTATGAAAGAATATTAATAGCAAAAACCAACCCAAACCCTTCCAAACTGAAATTGGCCACGTGGGAATATCAGTTTGTTCTGGTAAGACTCCGTAATGGATTTATTGCAGCATGCAATGTTTTTGTTTGCATTAATGTAGTGTGAAGTGATAAATATCTTGGGTTGGTTCTTTTGTCTGAGGTTTCTCTGGGAAACAGAACTTCCTTAAAGGACAGTGTCAGAACTGCCACACTTATTAGGACCAGGACTCCAGCAGAGGTGTGCAGAGAAGAGAGAAAACGGACCTGAGCATTTCTGGTCCGTGCCCTGGGTGTCCTGCCAGGCCTCACATCTGCTCTGTCCCCCTGGGGCTGATCCCCTCCGAACGACGCCTCTGGAAGCTGTGACCTTGGGAATGGAGCTCTAGGGGTCACCTGCGCCGCAGGATTCACCACGGGGCATTTCCCTACCATGCATGCATCCTGCCACGTGGATGTGCCCCTTGCTGCCCTGCTGAAATAGTCTGGTGGGCACCAAGAACTGGGCAAGCCCCAGAAGGTTCTCCCAGGACAGCAGCCAGAGCTCAGCTGGGTTTTCAAAGCCGGTGGGAGCAAAGAACTTGGAAATCAGAGTTCAGTGATATTTACGGGCACTCTGACTAATCTCTGTGCCTGGGACATAACAACCATATCCAAAAACATTAGCAAATATTCTTTTGCCTTGTTTTGGTGAGAGTTATAGCTGTTCCTGTTGCCATCTCACCTGGAAGCAGCACAGGGAGCAACTCCACAGCTTCACTCCGTGACATTTAGCAATGGACAGATGGACCAGTGACTAAAATGGAAACAAAGGTGGAACAAATGAATGACCAAACTTTTCCAAACTCTCCTAGATATTTGTTTCTTGTGGTGGAGATATTTTGCAAGTGGCAGGTGTCAGTATGAAGTACTGAATTCTTCATTCTCCCTTTGGTCTCATTATAACTGTGGTATTTGTTTTTAAACTAGCCTGACCTCTTTCATCACTCCTTTTTAGGGTCATTCCTCTGTAAGGCTCCCAGACCCTGAGTTTGGGCAGGACCTTTTAGCCACAATATAATCTATAGTATATAATATATAATATGTGAAGCTCCAAACTTTCACAGGGCCCATTAAGAAATTGTGCAGAAATTGGGATTTTTGCCATTTCTTGATTGGCCCCAAAATTATACCCTTGCTACTCCTTGGAAGTCATCTTTGATTTGGAAATCATTTTGACAAGTGCTGTGATCCATTGCTCTCCAAGGAGATTCCTGCTACTTCATTGTTTTGACGAGGCTGTAAATAAGAGAAGAGCTTTACTCATCCAGTGCTCCTCTGGTCCCAGCTCAACTCAGAGTACTCAGGAACGGGCAACAGCAAAATGTTCATCTAATTCCTTTGAATCTCAAAACAAATGTTGAGTAGAGCTTCTCCAAGGCTGCGGAAAACTCTTCATGGGAAACTGACAACATTTCTATTTAACATATTGTCTCAACATTTGGCATCTGTGAATCAAGTGGTGAAGTGTTCAGAAAAAGAAATTTTTTTTAGATATTAGGAATATATATCTACGTGAGTTTATACACACAGAATGTAAACATCCTTCTATCTCAGACATACCACCTATATGAGGTTTTTCCTTGCCAGCCATGTGTGTGTAGATGTGATATTTATATATGGCAAGAGGAAAGTTCCAGCTGAGAGCCAGTCACCTTCAAGGCAGAGTTGTTTTTCACTTGTTTGTTTAACAAAGTCCCTTTAGACAAACAGGCTCTCCTCACCAGGAGCTGGACACCCCCAAATCTGCTCTGGGATGTTTTGCCTTTGGGATTGCCCATCCCTGTTGGTGCCTCAGTCACTGCCATCACTTCATGTCCCTGGACTTTTCCATGCAGGTGTTTAGGGAGAGGTCTGGGCCCACCTGGCCATCTGTGCCAAAAATCCCACTGACCTCAGCAAACCTGGATTTCACTCCCAGTCCCTGGAAGATTTTTACAGATATGCAAATAACACACTGTCCATCCCCCTGAGTTAAAGCCTTCCCCTCCTGCACTGTCCATAGCATTAATCTCCAGTTCTTTCAATCCCTGCTCTCATTCCAGGCCCAGTGGGAGGACTCCCTCCTCTGCCTCCACTGACATTCAGCCAGGTTCGTGGAAGTACCTCACTGAAGGCCCCTCATGTAAAGTGCTTCCTCCAGTAAATTCAAAGGGATAGGACATCTCACAATTGGCTTTTATAAGAGCCAAGAGACAAGTCCAGCTGAAGGCTGCTGACTTTTCCTCTAGCAGAGAGAGCTGTTCCCCTCAGCAAGCCAAACCCTGTGACTCAGAGCAGGGAAAAGGGTCAGAAAAGTGTCAGGAATGGCTGCACACACGAGGCACCGCTGTCCAGCTGTGTGTGACAGCACAGCCACCACGTTTGGAGCAAACAGCTTTGATGCCACCTTCGTCATCTCTGACAGCCTTGGCAGGATCACTGCCATGAAGGCACCTGGAGCCCTCCAGTGAGTTCAGGTGCCCTGTGTGACCCTGCCCTCCGAGAAGATGGAGCAGCAGCTGGGTGTGCTCACCATGTTTGTGTCATGATGAGCACGTCCAGGCAGGGCACTCCTACAGCATTTCTGTACCATGTCTGAGAGAGGGCCCTTGCCTCAGCTCAGCCAGTGCTACATGGAGGCGAATAGCAGTGCTTGGCAGGCTGCAGATTTCCAGCCAGAAATCTAACACCAAATAGTTCTCATTCTCTCCTGCTCTTGGCCTTATTCAGGATGATTTTGTTTTGGTTTGTTTTTTTTTCAAGAAGGGACAAGGCCAGCTTCTGAGGGGCCTCTATCTCCGATTCCCATTACGGTTTACATTTCCCTCACTGGCAGATTGTCTCAGAAGTGTCGCAGCGTTTCCCCTTCAGATTTTAAACCAGCAGAAAGCAAGACAGCATGACCTCTCTCTGGTCCTGGAGCTGCAGCTGTAATCAGAAGCCTTATGATGAAGTTCAGCTGGAAGAGCAAAGGCAAGGAGAAAAAAAAAAAAAACCAACAACCAAAACGCAAACCAAAAGAATCCCATCAAAGTCTTTCAAAGTCAGAAATTCATCTTACCTTTGTCAATGGCTGTGGTTTTGAAGGATAAAGATCAAAGTGCTGACCGTGGGCAGAGCTCAGCCTGTGGAAGCCTGGCATTAGTGCCACAGTTAGACTGTGTCTAGACGAGCACGGGGTGCTCCTGCCAGCTTTGGCAAACCTGGGACCTGGGCGCTTGCATCAGAGCTGAAGCACAAAGAGTGAGGCATCCAAACTGCAGAGGGGAGAGAGCAATCAGACTCCAGCAGAGTGGAACTGGACAAAGGAAGTTTAGGGAAAAAGAAGGGACAACAAACCAAAAAAAAAACCCCTAAAAAACTAACCCGTAAAAACCCCACCCCCAGAAAGACAGCTGAGATGCACCCCATCTTCCCGGTTTTTGCATTGTGATTAATGTACACAGAAAGCTTAGATAACTGGGGGAAAGTAATGCCAAATTTTTATCAATACAGATGAGCTGGCTTCATATTCTTCCAGCCCTTTCATGTGGAAATGAGACTGCATTTGATGAGGCCAAGCCCACGTTTGAAATAGCTCAGCTGGGATGTGCTTGTGGTGAGGGTTCAGGTGCCTGTGCAGAGAATCCTACAGCTGGACCCTTCCTGGGGACAGAGAGTGCCTCCAGCTTCCTGCCTTTTCCTTTTCTTCCTGGGGAGGACAGAAAGCTCTGCCCCACGGGACAAACACACGCCAAGTCTGAGGGACTGTGCACGGGACAAGGTGGATTTGGCCGCTGAGGGGCCCTGGCCTCAGGGTCCCCAGGTTCCTCCCCGTTCTCCTGCAGGGACCCTTAAGGATGGCCTGTGCCAGAGGAGGGGGCTGACTGGGGCAGGACACACACAGGCTCAGCAGCTCAGGTTATCACACCCGGGGCTTGCTCTGGGCTGCGACTCAGGAGAGAGGAGCAATAGCACCAGTCCCTGCATGTGGCACCCTGTGCAGCCTCAGGCTGCTCTGGCCCACGGCTGCCACACGGGCAGCCACAGCTCCAGACCACTGTGTGCTGCCGGACAGCCCCACCACCAGAGCATCCCCAAGCTCCCCAGCACCTTCAAACCAAACATCTCTCCTCACAGTTACTGCAGCTTCCACCAGCCACAACAAGTTCAAAAGAAGCTGCAGATTGATGTGGGCAAACATGATCTCCAATGGGCGAAGACAGAGCAAAGGAAATATTTTCACGAAGCAGCTGGTTTCAGCTGTGCTTCACACCAGGGAATGCACTGCCCATTGTCAGGAATACGGTGCAGGACTTGCTGGAAAGGATGAGCTCAGAGACCGCCCAAAGCTATTCTCAGTCCTGCTCCTGACTCACCTGCACGGTGAGTTACTCGCAGACTTGTGCCTCAGTTTACCCACTGGCAGTGGCAGAGATAGTAACAGTCTCACAGAGTGGTGAGAGAATTAGTTAATTAATATTTGGAAAACAGTTTGTGCCTTGACGTCTTTGTACCTTTGCTTACCCATCAGTAACATCAGAGATAATAACTGTCTCATGGGGAGGTACAAGGATTAATTAATTATTTGAAAAGCAGTTTGAGATTCTTGGATGAAAGGTCCTATGTGAGTAAAACATATCATTAAAAACATCTCCTGGTCCTCTGTGAAGTTAAAATAAAGCTGTAGCTTCTTAGTCATTCAAATAATTAAACCATAAATGCTGTTTATTTTAATCTTCCCTTTCAAAAAATAATCTAATCTAGGCAGTGATACCAGCCAAATAATGAAAAATGTTTCAAATTCAATTTGAAACCTATCAATTTGAAGAGCTTGATTCTTAATTGCTTTTTGATGTCTATCAATGGAAAGTGAGAGCAATTGCATTTACTGATGCTGGGGCAGCTGGGAGGATGGCCACAGCTCCTCTGCCTGCACACTCTCCTGGGCACAGCAGCTGTAGCCACACAGGGTTTCTCACACTCTCCTATTTGACTTGCTAACCGACAGGGAGGTGCAGAACAGCCCATCTCACTGGAGTATGCCCAAGGCAGCTGCCCCCAGAACAGGGCTGCTCTGAAGCAGGAGCAACTTCTCCTCCCAGGAATGGTGGCAAGGGGACAGCTGGACCAGGAAAAGGCACCATCAGCCCTTTGCACCCTGGGCAGCTCACACTGCTGCTCTCTCCTAAAACTCAGCACTGAGTGGGTCCTGCACAGGCCCCAGGGACAGAGACCCCACAGTCTCAGGAGCAGCAGGAGAAGGCAGGAGGTCTATATTTAAAATCATCTTTTATTTAGAGAGGTACACGCTGAATGTGGAGTCCCCTCTGGGGACCGACTGTAAATTTGGGTGTAAAATACATGAATTTGGCCCACGTACCTCTCTTTGTCTCTGGGGTTTGTGCATGTTTTTATCGTACAAAGTACAGAGGTGAGGCAGAGGCTTGCAGGATCAAGGTTTTAATTGAAAGGAGCCTCTTTTAAGGTGTAACTACTGCTGGGAACCTGCTGATCACCCCAACCACCACCCCACAGAGCCTCCCCCAAGCTCAGAGGGCCTTGTCTCACCCTGTCCACGGCCTCCCACTCCTCTCTGCCCGGAGAAGATTCTGCAGCACTCACCAGTAGCCTGTGTGGGAATGTGGGGAGGAAGAAAAGATGTAATTGCCTTCCTGAGCCCCAATGCTTTCATTATTTAAATGTCCTCCCATCTCTCCATGCTAGTCCAGCTTCTACTGAATTTTCATCAGGCCAGAAGAGGCCTTTAGGGCCATTTGAAAGCAACCATCAGATAAAAGTGGTTGTCATCCTCCTTATGCAGCAGGCAGGGAAACAGACACAGGCAGACTGGTCACACAGGAAGGGGAGAGAGGAGGGACCAGTGACTCAGAGCTTTTGACTCCCAGCTGTCAGCTCCAGACGCTGCTCCAGCCAAGCATAAAAGCACATGGTTATCTCTCCACTCATGAATAATCCCGCTGATTTAAGCCATAAACTCCAGCATCCAGGCCTTCAGTGTCTGACTACGCTCACCAAGAGTGGATAAACAGGAGTCCTCTCCGGATATTCCTCTCGACTAGAGGAATGGCAGCAAATGGTAGTTTGCCCAGTTCAGGTTTCTAAGAGAACCAGCAATGGACATGAAGAAGTGGCTTGGTCCTCAGGACAAGGAGTCCCTCAGGGGTGATGGATGTCTTTCCACGCTGGACATGAGTGGGCTCAGCACCTCCTTCACAGTCATGTTGGATGTGTGTGTGTGTGTGTGGTGACACTGACCTCAGCGATGATTCCCCAGGCACAATGCCCAGGTGATGTGATCCCAGTGCCCAGGCTTTGCTGCAGGTGAAAGGGGCATTTGCACACAGGATGACAGCCAGTGTCTGCTCCCAGCTGGGGTTACGGAGTTCTTCATCCCTGTGCTCACACAGAATTGGGAAATGTCCTAGCTGTGAAGGAATCTCACTCCCAATCAGAGATGTCTCTCAAAATTCACAACCCCAGTTCGGGGTACAGTTCACTCCCCACAGCTCCTTCTGGCTTTGCCATTTTAGCACAGGGCTGAGAGATCAAGAGAAGCAAGAAGGAAGCTCTGTTCCTGTTGCTGATGGGAGAGTGAGTGAAACAACCTAAATTTATGGTGGTGTTGCTACCAGATGGTCGAGCATTGTTCCCTTCTATTATGCAAAGTAATAGTGTCACAGACTAAGTAGAGAGGACCAGAAATACCAGAGCTTCTGGGAAACACATCCCATAGCTGACTGAAAAGTGTGTTTTACCTTTATCTGTTGACACAGGATTTTAGCTGGATGTCCGCTGTTCAGCCCTTCCCCAGAAGGGAAAGTGTCAACTCGGAAAAAGACTCTGAACCCAATGAAAATGGGGTAATTCTGTCAGCAATTTAATGGGCAGGGTGTGGAGTCTTGCAGACTGGGACAGGGGCTGACGGTTTAAGTAAAATGTTCAATAAACCTGGGCAAAGCTCATTTTGCTTCTCTTTATGAGAAGCCTTCAGTTTGGCTCTTTACAGCCTTGTGATCTCTCAGCTGGAGATGTGTGAGCTGAATGGACCAATCCCCATTGCCCAATATGTCCAAACATTCCTCCTGGTCTGCATCCATCTGCTGCCTCATGCCACGATGGCATGTTGACATGAAAACAGAAGGTGTGAATGGAAAGCTGCTTCTCCTGGCTCTAGCTCACGACAGCTCAGATTTGGGAGCAGTGCTCCTCTGACACTGTGTGACGCTCAGCGTGTGCTGAAGCAGTGCTGGAACACATTTCTGGGCCTGAGGCTTCCAGGGGGGCTCCAAGATATAAACACAGCTTAGGTGTCCCTTATGGCTTCCCAATAGCTGAAATTCAACTTCAGTTACACCTCAGTTAGGAAGGGTGGCTCTTGTCCCCACTCAGACATGTGGGGTCTCAGCTCTTGGCTGCTTTCTGAACCAGCTCCCTCTGAGACAAGAAGTTCTTTAAGAATCTGTGGATACTGAATAAAACTCATCCACTTGCATTTGGTTGCAGATTCCCCTAGATGCTGGAGTTTACGATCCACATTTTTTTCCCTCTCATTTTCCTCCCTAGGAACACAAGGGTAACAAAACCAGGAAAGGACAGAAAGGATGGAGGAGCTCCACTTGTGCCTGGCTGCTGGGAACTTGGCAGTCTGACTCCTGCTCCAAGCCCTTCCTGCAGACTTCTGCCTGACCTCAGGTAAACTGCACCACAGCCTCCCCACTGCTCAGAAATAGTTAAATACACCACTCATTCCATAGCATTTACAAACCAGCAGGTGGGAAGCATCACCTTGGAGCCAAGCACCTGTAAAATTGCTTGCTAAAGGTATGTGCTCCCAAATTCAAGGCATGGAAAACCCAAGGGTTTCATAACAAAATGTGGAAAACCCCCTACAAATATTCCAACACTCCCTTTCCAACACGGCCCAAAAGCAGGTGAGGCTGTAATGGCCAAACCCCCTCTGGCAGGGCCAGGGCCAGAGCACCCCTTGCCCAGTCTCAGCCTACTTCAGCCCATATAAACCCCCGTGGGAGGAGGCTGGCACAGCCCAGACACCCCATGGCAGTGTCCCTTTGCTCATGGCAGCAGTGCCAGCTCACGGTTAGCGTCTCGGTGTCTGCCAAAGCGCCTGGCAGACGGCTGTCTGAACCTGGGACCTGGGAAAATGGGATAACATCAGGAAAAAACAAAACCACCTGCCATACCCACTGCTGCCATCTCACCCCGCTCTGGGAGATGCCTCCTTGCCCTGGACTGAGTCAGCGCCTGCTCTTACAGTCCCTCAGCTCTCCACGGAGCTGCTGCCTGTCCCAGGGGCTCTGGGCATGTGGCATCCCTGCTGCTGTGTCCCACCTGCTGCTGCAGGCAGCACTGGGAGCAGTGCCTTGGCTATCTGCACCCTGCTTGGGCTGGCTTGGCTGTGTGTGTGTGAGTGCAGCTACCAGCGGGTCAGGATGGAGCAACAGCCCCTACCCAGGAGTGTTCCCCTGATCTTCATGGGGTCTTAGGGTACCACAAAGCATCTGGGCTTTGGTTCTCCACTCTGCAGCTTCATTCCAGGCTGGCTGGGGCAGTGCCTTTCCCTCAGAGACCACAACTGACAGCTCTCCTCTCAGGGAGAGGGAGGAACGGGGCAGTGGTTGTACTTTGAGGATGGGGACAGGGAAAAGCTGTTTGAGGCCACGGGGCAGCTGCAGGGCTGGTGAGGATGATCAGGAATCACCTTTTTGCTTCTCTGGATAATAAGCACAGACAGAGAAGCTGAAATTGCCAAGTGGGAATTCAGTTTGTATTAACTCTGAGAGCTGGCCAAAGAAGGAGAAAACATCCATCTCAGGAGAGTTTTCATGATTTGGACACTTGGCTTCACGTTTTGGTATGTTCAAACATGATCTGTCAACTCCCATCAAGGGAAACGAGAGGAAGAACAAACAACTCAGTCTGCTGAAGTCAGGGCTGCCATGGTTAGAAAGTTCATGAAGCACATGGCTAAAAATAGGTTAGTCTGAACCCATGATGTGAACACAACTCCACACTCCACAACTGAATATTGTGGGGCTCCTTTCCCTCTTGTTGTGCTAAATCCTGGAATATTAGGAAGTGAAATGCAAAAACAACTCTTAAAAGTAATAAAAAACTTCCTACCAAAATTAAAGCTCGGCTGTGCAACTTCCACATTCCTCAGCCACTTATTTGTGTTTGAGAAAATTCATGGTAAAGATTTTACTTACCTGAGCTTTGGGTGTCTGCATTATTAGTAGGCCACAAATGAATTGAGTGGATGATGCAAAAATGAGTACCAATAAAATGTTTACACCAATTCTTCATCCTGTGTGAAACTTCTTTTATATATATGCATATACGTAATACTATAAATAATAGGAATTATGCTCATATTTTGTACTAGGGATGTAAACATTGGTCCCAACAGCAGTGGCAAATGAACCACTCACATTTTCTGATTGCATAATTTGCCTAGAGGATGGATACATAATTACACTATAATTAAGTATAATAAACAGAGAAAATGATTTGAGAAGGAAAAATTATCACAGCCTCAACCACATCAGCCAGAAGCTCTCTTCTAATTAAGTTATTTTATTAAACAAAATGTTTTTAAGGTGGGTCTGCTTTATTTATAAATTGTACATTATAGCCCATATAATGCAATTTACTTTATAAGCAAAACACAGCTTGTGTATGGACAGATGATAACACAGGGCCATGGGGTCCAGCCCAGACAGGTGCTGAGTACCTCACGGTCCAGGGAGCAGACCCTGAGTGTCTCTGGGAATTTACTCTGGGAAATTGCAGCCTTTCATGTGCACTTACTCACTCATGGGCTCTTGGTATGTTACTTGTTTGTTTGGGTTTCTTTCTGATTTAAGGGAGGGATGAGAGCACCAAGGAATTCTGATGCTGTCACCCTGTAATGATACAGTGGAGGCAAAGGACAAGAAAAGAGGCAGCTCAAGCTGGCCCAGATAACTGATGGTGTTTGGAGCTGAGTCTTGAAGCACTATTCCCTCTCAAAAGCTTTACCCTCGCTGGTGGGGCTCAGCGCTTGATGAGATGAGAAGATGAAGTTGGCTTTCATGTTGCTGTGGCAGAAGAAATCCAAATCACTGGCTCCTGAACTACAGGACTCAGAAGGATCCCCTAATCTGCTCCTGCACATGGCAAAGGCCAGCACACACCTCCAGCTCATTCCTCCTCCAAGTACAGCTTGTTTCTTCAAGCACTTGCCCCTAGCCACCCAGGGACAACAGGAGCCTTGGGGTGTTACTCTGCAGGAAGCTACTGCTCCTGTTCCTCACCACCACAAAAAGCAAAAAATGTTCAGCTTCAAGTTTCAGCCAGAAGATGTCTGGATACATCTGCCTCATTTCCCCTCCTCCTGTAAGTGCTTGGAGATTGTGATCAAGCCTCTCTTCAAGCCTCTCTCCTGTAAGCTCACTGCCACCTGATACCAATCTCTGCTGGTTTCCTAACTCTTAAGGCTGCTCCAGCCTTCCAATGTTCTTTGGGAAGATCTCTGTGTATCAGGAACCTGATTTCTTAGCTATTCACTCCCTTCTTCAAGGTTTACTTGCAATCATTTAGGTTTTCTTTCATGTCACTGTAAGAAACAGTGTAACTTCAGTAGCACATCCTATACCGACAGGTACATGTTGGTACCTGCTTGGGATGAGATTTGCATCCCAGCATAGGAGAAAATGCCTGGACAAGACCAGGTTGGATGGGGCCCTGAGCAATCTGATCTAGTGGGTGACATCCCTGCTTGTGGCAGGGGTGTTGGAGCCAGATGATCTTTAAGGTCCCTTCCCACCCAATCCATTCTATTCTATGATTCCAAGGACAATCAGGGAAAGAAGTAACTGTGTTCTAAAATATCAGTAGTGCACAACAGCACAAGGTCCTTGAATTCAAACAGCTGAACATCATGTTATGAGAACATCTCCAAATGCCCAATGAAGACCTTTCTCCAGCTCTGCCTACTGCTCACCAGGGTAACAGAGAGGACTGTGGTGGTCAAGAGGAATCTTCTCTTGTTTGGAGTTTTCCACTCTGAAGTATTTGCAGAGCTTTGAACCACAAAGAGCTGTGAGTTACTGACAGATTGCTGATGTGTGTGGCTACAGGATGCCCCAGGGTCTGCATCCTCCTCGTGCCCACTTCAGCTCCTCTCCCCACCTCAAGAACTCTCAGGTGAGTGGTGACCTGGTTTCAACAAGGAGCTGCCATGACGAGTCCCGTGGCAGTCACAGACGCTGCAAACTCAAGCCAAAGAGTCATTCTGAGGTGCTTGGCAAACACCAGACCACAGAAACTCAATGTGTCGTAAGATTCCACTTGGTCCCATAATGATGGGTGGGAAAAAAGAGGAGGATTATCCATAGACCTCAGAGTGTTTTACAAAGGGAGACAAATGCTGCTATTCCCATTTATTGGACAGGGCAGTGGCAAGCTGAGACTTGCATGAAGTCACCCAATTAATCAGCCAGAAAACTGCCACTGAAACCCATGCTCTGGTCTAAACAGGTTCTCAGACTGCCCTCATCACTGGAATATCTGAGTACCCTCCCGTTGCACATGAGGAGAATTTGGGCATGTCCACGCTGGCTGAGGCAAACAGCTGCCTGTCCATCCAGCCCCCTTCCCAGCCTGCTGGACACCAGCCATCTCCAGGTGGAATGCAGCCACATTCACACCATCCTGAGCCTGGATGTAGGAACCCCACCACAGGCTGGGCTGAAAGCTCAACCCACCCCACCCTAACTCAGCTCTGTGGCTTCCAGGGTGCAGCGTGGTTATGGGGCACGGACAAAGCAGATGCAAGGCATCTCTGAGAGCAGACAGACATTTCCTGATTCTAAATCCAGTTTCATCATCTGTAGGGCCCTTCAGAATATGTCCTTGTGCTTTAGTTCCCACTGAGACACGAAGACAGAGCACAAATATGTTGGTTATCTGCTCATGGCTCCTTGGAGGAGAGATATGTAAGAAGCTTAAACCTATTGAGATATTTGGATACAACACCATAAAAAAACCCCCCAAAAAACCCAAAACAAAACAAAGAAGAAGAAGAAGAAGAAGAAGAAGAAGAAGAAGAAGAAGAAGAAGAAGAAGAAGAAGAAGAAGAAGAAGAAGACGACATCCCAGTATATTCAGTAAGTCAGGAAACAGGAAAAAGGAAAGAGGAGGGCATCTCTAAACTCAAGATCTATTTGTCATGAGCAAGAGTACTAAAAAATAGGCAACTTAATGACCTGAAGGAAGACTAGCTGTTATTATAGGGCATTACACTGGCAAAGTTCCTACACCACAACAATAGCTCTCTCCAGACTCCTCTTCCCTTCCAAAGCATGAGGAAACACTAGTGCATTCAGCCTCAATTCCCTGGCAGGCAGCATCACTTCCTTGTGAGAGCTGACACAGCCATGGGCAGGCTGTTCTCTGCAGCAGCTACACAAGCCCTGTGTGACCCGGCAGGTCAGACACACAGATGAAGAAACGAGTCCGCTCCAAGGAAGCTAAAAACCCCAAGGTGCTCTGAGAGCTCATCCTGGACTAGTCATGCTCCCAGGCTTAGAAATCCTTTGAGCATTGCTGAGTTCACACGAACCACTCCCAACTCTAGAAGTCCAGCTCTGCTCCCTCTGACCTTGTTTTCCTCCTTAGGCACCACCTGCCAGCAATGGGCCATTGGGCAAGGTGGGCTTTGCTCTGATGCTCTTCCCTGTTTCTGGATCCAGATCCCTGCTGCCAGGGATCCAGTGGCTTCGTTAACTCATCCCCTTCTCCCAGGTAAAGCAGGGCAGCATGTGGCTCTCTGCAGCTTTGCATTTGCTGGATTTTTGGGCCAAGCCTGACTAAATGTACAGCTCCTGCCTGTGCAGAGAGGGCAGGGAACAATGGACCTGGTTCACTTGGCCACAATCATCCAGGAAGTTTGTGGCAGAGCTGCAAATAAAATCCAGACATTTTGCCTTTTGGGGCTGTCTCTTCACAACAATACTGCTCTTCCTCTGGGCATCTGGGCTTGTTGTCTTATTAGGATGAGCTGCTCAGCAAGTCTCCTTAGGGGGAAAGAGCCACACTATCATTCTTTCATTCAAAACCCCATAGATTCTTGCAATTATTGCCATGCATGGACAGATTCCCCTCCCTTTGTGATCTTTACCACTTCCTCACCATATGGAAAAGGCCTGATCCTGATGAAAATAGTCATGGCTCCAGAAACACCACCCAGACAATGTTGATTTACCTCTACAAAGGATGTGGCCCAGTGCTTTTGGCCAGACTTTCCTGCAGGCAGCCAGTCCCATCCCTGCCTCCTCCAGGGCTGGGGAAGTCAAGGGACAATAACTCTGCTCAGTTTCACCTGGCCCACCCAGGGAACAGCTATTTCTGTACAGACACAGAAAACCCAAGCCTTGTCCCTTTAATCTAACATCTCATGCATGTTGCTAAAACTAATTTGAAAAAAAGAAACCCAAACCTGAAAATAGCATTAAAGGAAGCAGAGGATTTGAAGTGCTCTGTATTTTTAAGATAGTCTTTCTGGAAAACACTGTATTTAAAAAATAACCCTGTTACCCTGAAGTTTCTGAAACTATAGAGCCATCCCAAGCTCCTGTGAGATAAATCTTGTAATTTGGAACTGAGCAATGAAGTAAACACAATCAGATTTGCATTAAGAGGCAATGTGTCTGTCTCATATTGCCTGCACCCAGAGAGGTTTCGGGGTATTTGTGCTGGAAATTAAAGCTAAGAGCAATGATGGTGGTGGTAGCTCATCCTCCATTCCTGACCAAGGGTTCTAACTCAGGATACAAATCTCCCTGGGGCTCTGGAGGAAAATCTGCTTTGAAGGAAAAAAACACCACTTTTGAGAATTTAAGGTCCCCTGTGTCCCACACCTGCAGGACTGTTGATTTAAGCTGTGAGCCTGCAGCCTGGCGTGTTTGGGAGGGCAGCTGTTGAGCTGTGGTGGGCAGAGGCTGTACACTGCACCCTCCTCTGAAGGGAAGTTACACCAACTCAAGACTATTTTAACAATAAGATCTCATTCTTTCATATTCACTTGACATATTCCTATTAAAGGAATGGCAAAGCCAATGAAACACAGAAGTTTCTGTTGTGGTTTTATGCCAGGCATAAATATCTATGTAGGAGCCTTTCAAGCTTCTTCGCATCCCCAGAGCAAGGACCAGATCTGACTTTGGATTTTTAAATTTTCTTCTAATTTGCTGACATGCAATCTGCCAGCCAGGCAGTTGTATCTGCCTTGATCTGTGTTTTGGATCTCCTGTTGCACTCCCCTCTGTCTACCCAAGCCTCAATAGGGGAAAGTAAAATTGCTGTCCAGAACCATGATCACAGCATCTCAGGTCTGTAAATCCTCAGGAGTTTCCTCCGGGAGCTCCAGAATACTTACACCCAATTTCAAAACCGGGTATAAAGCACATATATATCCATAAGGGGAGCACACACACTTGCAGCATCTGCAAAAACATGTGGCAGCTTCACATCCCACTCAGCAGTTTCCTGGGCTGAACACACAAAGTGCAGGCTTTGTGAGCACCAGCAATTCCTGCCTCTCTTCGCTGACCCAGTCTTTCCTTGGCTCTCTGAGGTACCACTGCCCTCCTCATTTTGCACAGAGTCCTCCTTGACCTTACTCTTCCACGGCTTTTTTCACAGGTGAAGCTCCTCTCTGGCTGCCCTGAAAATCTCTTTCCTCACCTTCCAATTGCGAACAGAGGTGTTGTGTTATCTCTTCTTAACCTCAAATGGTGTAAAGAACCATTTCTAGGATCAGTAACTACACTTCAGATATCTTGGCATTGCGCTGGGCTGCTAATCTGCAGAGCTCATTGCAAATTTTTCCAGCTAAATCTTTTGTTTAATGAAAGATGTTTTTGCCACAGGAGCTGTTTTCCTTAAATATACTTCTTTGAAGCAGAACTTCTAAAACTTTTGGCTGTTGTTTCTGACGACGATATCATTTTTCCTGTCTTATCAACATTTTCTGTGCAAACATCCCCACTAATCAGCATGTTTTCCATGTCAGCAACCAAACTTGAGTCCAACATTCCTTCTACTACTGCCAAGAAAGCAACAAACCCCATAGAATGGATTTAAATAAATCACGTAGGTGTGGAGAGACCCTTCTGTGTCATTTTGTGCCTGTGCCTAAGCCACTCATGGGACACATCACTTTAAACCCTTAGAAAACTCCCAGAGATGGAGATCTCTGCATCATCAGTTCCAGCATCAACCCCTCTTTATAGAAACAGCTTTCTTAAACTCTCACCTCCTCTTGTCCTTCCCCATGCAAATAGATCCATGACCACTGCACTCTTTTACCAGACCCCTTTCAGCTGCTGTCTTCACAAGTGAAGCCTCTCACAGCTGTCCTCAGTCTTTTCTAGACTAAACAAATCCAATGTAAAAAATAATTCCTTACAGGTTGTGTTGTGTTTTGTGAAACCTCTTATCAGTCCTGCTGCCCTCCTCCAGACTTCCTCCAGAGTTTACATCTTTATTTGAAGTCTGGAGCGTGGATCTGAGGCCTGGGCCTCTCCAGCACCACGAGGATCCCCATACAGAGGGTGCTCTTAATATCCCTTCCAACACCAAGTATCTTTCTGGTCACAGCATCACACGGTGGATTTAGACTGGAGCTTGTCCTCTACCAGCTCCCCTGGCATAGTGCCAGGACCTTGACTTGATTCCTTATGTGCACTTTTATTGTGCACTTCCCTTTTTCACCTAAGGTTATGTCTAAAGTGTATTTATAAACATTTAAGAACATTGAAGATCCATCCTTCTCCCAAAGTCGGGATCTGCTAGACTGTTTTGTTGGTTTAACCTACTACTCCACCACCCAGACAGTTCACAGAGGTTTAAATGAACCTGCACAGTCTTCTGTGGATGGTCCTCTCATTTTGGTAGTGAATCATGCCTGCCTAATCCTCAAGGTGTTATTTCAACTGATGGCTGAAAAATAGCAATTATGCTGATAGGTATCATTTCTGATACCAAGAGCAGTCCAAAGAAGACTGAAGCCAAGAGTGATACCAGTGAATAACAGGTAAATCCCTGTTTATCCCCTGTACCGAGAAACAGGCTTGAGCACCAAACCCTGAAACTACACTCTCTCTTTCTTTTTTACAAGAGGACAGCAGCAAAGCTGGATTATTCATGGCTCTGAAAGCAGGATGGGCACATCAGTATGCCCCTAAAGCCAAGATGATGAGCTAACCAACTTTGTATTGTTAGAAGAGTCTCCACCTACACTTTCACACAAAGGGCCGATTAGCTCATGCAAAACTCTGGGAGGATGCCACCTTTCATCGCTACCAGAAGATGTTTAATAAATGTTAAGTGTTTGTGTGTGTGTACACAGCCCAGGAGCCACAGTGTACACCCTGTGCCAGGGCAGAGCCAAGTGCTGGGCACAGTCCACAGTGCCTGGGGTCCCTCCACCAGTGTCCTGCTGCAAGGGAGCCGTGAGCACACCGTGGTCCAGGCCACTGATGGAAATACTGACTGTCCGAGGGCACTACAACACACAGGGACAAGGGTATGAAGCATCACTGCTCCATGGCACAGAACACCTCTCAAAACCACTGGGCTTACACTGCTGCCAGCATCACCTCTATAGGAAGTGCTGCATGGCCCAAAAGGGAAGCGAGCAGGTGGGAGGAATGGGAAAAAAAAATCCTTTGAGGTAGCACATTCCGCTGTTCCTGCAGTGGTGAGCTGTGCTGTCCAGAGGAACAGGCTCTGTGAGGCTGCACACAGCCTGTCGTTTGTGAACCACCAAAAATGTACTGTCCCCTTTCAATGGCCACCAGGAGTTCTCACAGTGCAAACAGCTAGAATGATCTCTTTACGTCACGGATCTTCTGTCACAGAACGAGGATCAAAGGCAGAAATCCTCTCCAGCATAAGAAAACAAGAAAGTCAGTGATACATCTGCTATGTTCCAATGGCATACCCTATCCTCAGCTAATGGAAGTAATATCTTCTCGCTGCTTTTTTTCTGCACTGCTTTTCCATGGTCCTGGCTGAAGATTTGCAGGATGTTAGGAATGCCCTATGCTTCCCATTAGCTTAACAGTCACCTGGGAAACAGTGACCAAAAAATCATGCCTAGAAATGTGCTTTTGACAAACATTCAACAATGGATATCTCCCTGACATATTTTCTGATAACAGCCTGAAAACAGTAACAGACACAGGAGTGCATTATAAAAATATTTGCTTGCAAATCGGAGAGCTTTCTTGCTTCTTGTTTATACAGGGAGGCAGCAGCTATTGCGTATAGAGGATCTTTCCACCTGGACCACCTGTGTCCTAAAGAGTGGATGCTGAGCATGTGCCACCTGCATCTCCTCTTCCCAGGGATGTTGGGCAAATCAAACCCCTAGGGAACTGCCTAAAAACTGATGCCCTACAGCTTGTGGGGAGGAATTATCCCAGAATAACTGTGGTTGTTTCTGACAAAGAGTAACTGGCTGGATCCCAAATGGGTACATCCCTGTAGAATCTTGCAGCAGTCCTGGTTCTGGCAGCTGGGCTCCAGCACAGCCCATTCACCCAGTGGCATTCCCAGTTCCAAGCCCAACATGATTCCCCGTTCAGACTGCCCAGGATCTCTCCATCAGCGTGCGGCCACAGCAGACGCATCAAGTGAGGCAAAGAAGGAATTTGTGGAAGCAAGCAGCTCCCTCTGCTTCCTCAGGCCAGCGCCTGCACTTAGCACAGGGCGTTTTTACCCTGTGCTGGAGTCTTTGCACCAAATGACTTTGTCCTAATCAGCACACTGCCTCCGTTATCGCCCGCACAAACATTCCCTTCGGATCAACATACCGGCTGGGCCAGGAATCACACAATTGATGTTTTGCTTTCCACTGTCTTATCTAAATCCAGTTACTGCCCCAAATGAGACTAAGTCAACAGACTTAATTGAATGAAAAGGCTGTGAGACAACGTGGAGATTTGTGGCTCTGTGTGTCCGTGCAGGAGTTAATCACTGCACAAACACTTTGCCACAAACGGAGCCAGGTCGAGTGGGATCGGGTTCTCCTCAGCCTGGAAGCCCCTGACGTGCTGGGGTTGTGTGAGGTATTGTTGGGGCTGGCAGGAGGATTTACACAGTGCCACAAACAATGTACCACCATGGAGAAAAGCTGGGCATGGACAATGGAGCAGCCCATCAGCAAACACTTCTGCTTGCTGCCTAGATTAGGAGATAGCAGACATCCCAGAGTAATGGCCAAAAAGAATTGCTCCCCTGTAATTGCTGCTGTCCAGATATGTGAAATAGCCCTGGGAAACCTGCTGGGAGCAGCAGGTTGCCCCATGTCCTTAGCTCTTTCCAGGGAGGCAGCTGCCAGACTCCCAGTGGTCAGCTCTTGCAGGCATCACAGGGTTTTCCAAGCTGTACAGCCATGGCATTCCTTCTGCAGATCAGGAAAGGTCTAAATGACACAAGTGGGAACAGCCATGCTGGGACAGATCCCTGCTGTGCCTCTTCTCCCATCCTTAACAGCACCATGAACAGACTGTATGGAAAGAACATTAAACCTGAACAGGGCCACAGCCAGGATCCAGTCCCCGCTGTGACAGTGCTAGATGAAGCTTCCCCAGGGCTGCAGGAGGAAAAGGGCACAGCCTTGCCCTGCAGTTACAGCTTGCCCTGGCAAAATAGGCGCCTCTGCTTTTCCTCACACCTGCTCGGCTCGGAGGCCCCGTGCTGGCATCCAGTGCCACTGCTGTTCAGGGAGGCTGCAGTGGGAATGTTCATGTTCATCTTTGCCACTGCCTGAAGGGACGCTGAGGCTGCAAACCTCCGAAAATAGACATTAAAAATATCTTCTAATACAATATGACTCACTACTTTCCTGGCTGGGAGGACTCTCTCTCGGCTGATGGAGAACCTGAATCAGGTTCTTCAGTAGGCAGTGACATCTCAAGGTGACTTTGCCATGAGCCATGTAGAGACAAGAGCCATTTTAGCTGGGGACTGAACATGGATTTTGGCTGGAAAAGCTCATCTCCTGCTACAGAGAGACCCCATGCCTTGCATAGCCCACCCACTTGTCACCACACACTGGCTTGGGGCCAGGACATTTGGCTGTAAAACTGCAGCTGTGTTGGTGTCCCTTAAGAAAAAGAGGGCGCTGACCCAGCCAGATTCTTCCTCCCAACAGGAGCTCTTGCCCTTTGGCATGCCACAGGAGCAGACAGCACAACTTTTCCAGCAAAGTCAGGAAGGATGGGAAAGCGATGAGTTTTGTGTTCAGGTGCATGTGGCCAGAGTGCTGTGCAGTGTCAAAAGAAACTGCTGCTGAACGCCCAGGATTCGGGATACAACAATAACACACAGCACTATATTTCATTCTTTTAACAAGTGCTGAATATGCAAAGGCTCCTTTCCCAGCTTCTGTCTTCATCTTGGAAGCTGGGGAAGAGCTGTGTGTATAATTATTTTCAGATGCCATCCACTTATATTGATTATCTGAGTAAGATGCACAAATAATGGCAGCTAATGCCAGAGCAGAGGTTGAGTGAAGCTCACTCTCTTTTGGGAAAAGCTGAAAGAAACTCACCACGTGAACAGGTCACTGAAAATAGTCTGGGATATATTCCCTATAGTCATTCCCAAAGTTCAAGGGCAGGGGAAAAAAGAGGGGAAGGAAAAAAAAAAGAAAAAAAAAAAAAAAGAAGCTGTCTCTGTGTTCACTAAACTTCTAATATCTGAAAGTGCTTAAAAAACCACTCACACTTTTTTTCATACACTCATGGAAAAACACACTAAGCTTTCGACTCGATGGTTTTGTTTTTCCAGCGAGTCCCTTCCAGGCTCCAGGCGCCCTCTCACAGTCACATCTGCTGGGTGAGCTGGGAGCTGACAAACACGAGGGGAGCTCTCTGTGATTGTGCCACATCGGGTTTCAAGTATCAGCTTGCTGGAAGTGCGGCAGGGAGGCAGGAGGGAGGGAAGGGGTGCGAACTTTGCCAGCACACCTGCACAAGCTTTGGGCTCTCCTGGACACTCTGTGCTAATGATGTATAACCTGCAGAGCCTGGCAGCTCACTCGCTGAAGACTCTACCAGACAGCCTGTGCATGCCTCTGATTCCTAATTTCTTGTAACAAGTAAGAAACTACCCCCCACTCCCAGCCCTGTGCTGTAGGTAAATGCCCAGGATGGAAACTGAGATGTGCTCAGCTGGGCAGAGCCAAGGAACAAATGACAATTTAATTATGATGTTCTAGGTCTATGTAATTTCTCTTACAAAGCAAAAGGGAGGAAAAAAGCTGAAAGAGAGACAGGGTTCATTTCAGCTCCAATGTTCTGCTAATTTTTCTTTTCACTATTAGAGATGCATCTGGATCCTATTTCTAATCCACTCTCAAATTTGCTTGAATTAAAATCCCAGATCACTGCTGTGTTTTCAAGTAGAAGTGTGCATAGTAGCCAAGGTTCATATTGCAATTTCTGGAGTTAAGGAATTATGAGCTCCAAAAGCGGAAAGTGTGTTGTATGCCTGAGTCTTGGGGCGAAAAAAACCTGGTTGGCATCAGTGTTATTTGGAATTGGAGACCATCTGTAGAAGAAATAGCCCTGAAGTTCAAACAGGGCTACATTTTACATGTAGTTCTGCCCACTGGAGCTGGTCAGTGTGGTAGAGCAAAGGCTGCCATGCTGGAGATGTAGGAATGGGAAATGGTATTTAATTAGAAAGCCTGGATATTTTTCAACTTTCCCCTGACATTTAAAAGTTCCCCCATTATTTTGGGGCTTATTTTAATGAGACATTAACTTTCTGACTAAAACAGCACTTGCTTTGAAGTACCTGCAGTTCCCCTATTGCTCCCCAAACCCCAGCCCAGCATCCTGCCTGTGTCTAAATCCAGTAGTCTTGTTAGACTGGAAAACACCACAGCTCTCATGGAGTTGTGAACCCCCATGTTCTCTAGGCTTTCATCTCTGCCATGACAATTCCCAGCCTTTGCCAGGTGAAGCCAGCCAGCCAATATTTGTGGAAAAAGAACAGACTAATCATTTCCAATGGCAGGCCACGATTATTAATTGCATCAGTTTACATTGACATCCAAATGGACAGATTGAAGCCAAAAAATTGGAGTAATGGCTCCACCCATCTACCACCCAAATGTAAACAAGCCAGCATGGTTAAAAGAGGACTGGAAGTCAGGGCTGGGGCGTTCTCCTTCTGCTGGGTTACGGTGGAATAGCCAAACTTCCACACAACCTTCCTGCCAGGCAATTCATCCAGCCCTAAACTGACCTCACCTCACTCAGAAAGTTCAGTGGCTTCTCTCAGTATCAGCTTCTTTTTAAACAGGGCTGGAAGTGCACTACTGTCAACAAGGGCAAGAGATTCTGTTCTGGAGATTGGGTGTTGCAGGGTCACAATTTAAACCTGTTAAGTACCTAAAACACAGCTCAGCCCCAAGACGTGGTTGGCCCTGGTGTTGTGTGTACATGTGTGGGCAGGGAAATCGCTGCAGAGGGGAAGGGAGTCCTGAGAAGAGCCCTGAACTTAAAACTTTCTTCCTTGC
The DNA here is from genome assembly GCF_009819655.1 of Sylvia atricapilla. Lineage (NCBI taxonomy): Eukaryota > Metazoa > Chordata > Aves > Passeriformes > Sylviidae > Sylvia > Sylvia atricapilla. The sequence goes on along the minus strand of NC_089142.1, from coordinate 108,434,597 downwards.
TCCTCTCCAAGTTGGCCGAAATTCAACCAAATTAAAGTATTCCCCAAATTACATTTCCAGTAAATTCATAACCCTGAACAAAACAGCATCTGCTGTTTGTTGAGGCATCTTCGCATGCCATGGTTGATCCACTCCTCCTGGTACCATCACCTGGGGAAAAAGGATTCAGCTCAGCTTCCAGTTCCCACTCCCAACCATGAGAGCAGCATGGCCTGTGTCTGCCTCTCTGGATACCACGAGCCTGCTCAGGTGGGCTGGCTCAGGGGAGGGAGCTCCTGTGGAGCCCGGGGAAGTTCACACCAGCGAGGCTCTGGCCTGTGAACACTCACACTTGCAGGGGGAGGACAAACAAAGCCCATGCTCCACAGCGTGGAGAGCTCCAACCTCCTCAGCCGTCCGAAATCCCACTTCCTCCCCACTCGTGCTAAATGTAAAAACAGAAACAAAGGCACACACCTAAATAAACAGAAAAGCAGAGAGCAGGAGGGAGGGGAGGCCCCGGTGCACGCCAACTAGTGCAGAGAGATGTTTTCTATTTGCAGTCTGTCGTGTCAGACCTTGCCATGTCACGTGGGCCAGAATGTGAGCGGAGACTTGCTGGACACATTGGCTTTACAAATGTCTCACAATTGCAGAAACACCTGCTTTACATTATTTTTTTTTGCTGGTCCACAACAAAATTCCTCCCTGGTCAACAGTTCTCAGCAGACCTCCTTTCCTCCTTTGCTGTGGATGGCTCAAATCACTGTTTCTAAATTCTGGGCCACCACAAGATCACACTGGAACCTCCTTCAGTAGGAGGGTACATCAGAAGGCAGAAAGGCCAGTTCTGCTCAGAATTATGCCAAAGTGTTGGCCAGAGGACCAAACCTGCACCAGGCTGCTCCTGGCTGGGTGGGGGGAGTGGGCAGAGGGGTTACCCAGCCCAAAGGGACTGGTCTGTCAGACCCATCTGTTTTCAGCATGAACCCCCCTGGCCACACCTCTGCAACTCACACCACCCCAGCCACCGCAAGTTATTGCTCTTGGTCTCCACTGCTTCCTGTGAAGCTGGAACAGGTCTGAGACAGTGTCCAATGAAACCAAAAGGAGCCTTTCCATTAACTCAATGGGCTCTGGATCAGGCCTAACATCTGTTTGGCCCTTTCTGTACACAGCACAGCCAATTTATTCCTTCTCCATTCCTGGGCCTCCTTCTCCAATAGTGTCCATATTTTTACTACTTATGGTTGTCATTAACCCCACTAAGCACCACCCCGAGAAGAAGATTGCCTATGTCCCTTTGGCAGCCAATGCCCTGGTGTGGCACAGTGATGAGTGCTGCCCCAAACCCTTACCATTTCAGCAAGGCTCTCCTCTCTACTTGTTCAGGTTTCCAGCACATCCCTCTGAGCTGCCAGGCTCCTCCTACCCCTTCCCACCAAGTAATGGGCCGGCTGTACCTTCTCTTCTATTGAAAACCTGATGAAGAATCAGTGCTGAAACCAAACAACAAGGTCCAAAAGCCTGTAAGACACCTGAAGAGCACTGCCAGAGCAGGGACGGTCTCTCTGAACAGACATTTCCACCTTGGTTGATGACAGCCCGGGCAATGGGTTCCCTAGAGATCTGGAATATGAGGGAGAACAGCCAACACTCAGATCCTTTGTCTTGTATTGGAGTCCAGGGCTACAGTAAGAGACAAGCAGCAATTATTTAAACTGGCTGTATCAGACCACAGAATATCTTACGTTGGGCAAGGCCCATAAAGTTCATTGAGTCCAACTCCCCACCTCCTCACAGGACTTTAAAATTAAATACAAAGACAAGCATCATCCAGACACTCCTTGAACTCTGACAAGCTTGGTGTTGTTACAACTTCCCTGGGGTTCTCTCCCCACCATCCCTGTATCTCCTCAAGTGTGAATTTACGTGTTGTGCCAGTTCACAGCACTCCAGTCTCCATCTGTTCCCACCAAATCTGTGACTCACACTGCAGAGACACTTATGGGACTGGGCACAGGTCTTCTCTTGATCCCACAGTGACAGTGACAGCAATGGTCCATGAGACACCATCCATGCACTGAGCAACAGACAGGATTATTTTTTTTTATGACTTTGCTGAGCCCTTGGATTCCAGGATCTTGTTTTCCAGCACACATGGATTCCCATGCTGTGACATGCATGTCATTGCTAAGCAGGGCAAGAGCCTTCGTTCAAACGCCAAGCTGCTTCTTACAGCAGAAAAACAAGTCTCCAGAGCTAAGGCTAGAGACTCTTCCAGGCATGGATTCATTTGGGGCACTGCTGTTGCCTAAGTGAGAACCCCATGCAAAAATACCTCCCCAACATACCCCTGAAATCACATGGGTTTGGAAATGGGAGCGTGTTGCCTGAGGCCAGATGTGGGGACTGGCAGGCTGCTGGCACTGCGCAGAGGCACATCTGCATGTCAGGCAGTTACTCATTCCTGCATACTTCCCTGATAAAATCTGGATTGCCTAAAGCTGGTATTTTCACTCCAGTTTCCTTATCAAGGTATTTACCACCTCCTGTCTGTGTCTTGCAGAGTGAGGGTGTTAAATGCTCCCTTATTCTCTTCCTGCATGGGGAGCTGGAGCATGTAGGAGCTGGAGCTGCTGTCCAGGATGGGATTTCTGACCCCACCAGAGCAGGCAGTGTGCGGCTGCTGGCCTGGGCTCCGTGGGATCTCACCTTCTTTGGACCTGGGACGTTGGTCTGTTGATCCTCGTGCTGCCTTCCTGCAGCTGGTGGGCTCCTCCCTGTGTTTTGAGGCATTTGTTGTGGTGTTTTCTGGTAGTCCCTGATCACATTTTAGAAGTTGTTTTGTCCCGTGCAGTGTTCTCTCCTGATGTGGCTGTTGTACGGCTCCAGGAAGAGGAGAGTTTCGGATAAAGTTGTCTCAAGAACAGCAGAAGTGTACACAGCACCTCAATAATGCACAAAACATCTTTTTCTCTCTAAAGCAAAAAGCAGGTCTCTGTCACTCAAATACCAAGACTGAGATAGGGCCGTGATCACACAAAGCTAAGGTGTCCTGGAATTTTGAGCGGTCCCTTTCCAAGAGCACTCCACGCCTCTTTCCCACCCTCTGCCGATATCAATCACCTATTTCAGCCAATGGCTCTCACAACCCCCTTTTCCTCTGGGAGACCATTGCCCTGGACACTTCACAGGGTGTCCTTGGGGGCTCTGCTGTTCCCCTCTGAGCGTCACGAAAGGGGAAGAAGACAGACATGTTCTGAAACACAGTATCTGAAAAAATATTCATTTTCTTGAGGAAAAATACTACTGCATTCCTCATTGGGGAAACCTAAGCAACAGATCTGTTTCAGTTTGGTTTCACAAACATGGGAAATATTTCGTCTACTTAAGAGCAACATTTGTGGAGATTGATCAGCTGGGTTAACACTGCCTTGAGGGAGGATGTAGTTTATTTTGGGATGCTGATTCTACAGACAAGGCTGTCCTCAACCCCTCCCATGAGCATTATGCTACAGGCATATAGTTTGTGCCAATTAGACTTAAAAGAACGAAACTCGGTTTCAGAAATGCCACCAAGTAATTTTAGCTCCAGATTACCCCCAAGCTTTGCAGACTTCATATAGAAAGATTTTCTTCTGGCATTTTTGCTCCATTTTTGAATTGGTGTTTGGGATGCAGAAAAAAACCTCAGAAAACTATCACATGGGGTAGATTTCTAATTTGAAACTTCTGTCTTGACATAGGCTGGCTGAAGAAAGTGACATCTCTTCAGGTGTCCCAGCCCAGCTGTTACCAACTTGAGCAAACTTGTTTAAATCCCACCACTACACCTCCCCACATGAGAAGTGCTCTTGGGATGCTGGGCAATGCTCAGTGAGAGCCAGAGAAAAGACATCTGCTTTAGTGCAGAACCCCTCTGCTGGCAGATGCCAGACTTGGATCTGGGGTTGTTGGCTCTCTTGGTAGTGCCCATCCTGGTGAGAGGTCTCTGAACCAGACGGGCAAAGCAAGCCCTGCCACTGGCAGCAGCCCAGAGGAGCCAGACAGGGGTCACAAGTTGGGTTTTTCTCCTCCCTCTGGTGTTTGGACAAGCCAACACTGAAATCAGAGACACGGCTGCTATCAGTGCTGCTGTTAATTGGGTGCCAACTGCAATGAAGCCAAGATGACAAGGACACTGCTTGGGACTATATCCTGTATCCAAGCTCTAGCCTCCTTTGCACTCTCCCTCCCACTGGTATTAAATCTAGCTAGGCTAAACCAGCTCGAGACATGGCCAGTCCTGCTGCGATTTCTCCTTGGACTCTCTCAGGAGCTGCAATACTTCGGAGGTGTTGTGCACCTGCTGCAATCCCTACCCAGGTGCTCAGAGCACGGGGAGGAGCAGCCTGGAGAGCCCCAGAGCAAGAAGTACAGGAAAGCAGAGACTTTTGCCCTGCCCTGCAACCTCCAGAGACAGTGCATGAGAATAAAATACAGGGAACCATGTCGTGTGAGAGAGTAACTCAAAAATGACTCCTGTAGTGAAGAAACCACATAATATATTCAAGATGTCAGAGGTTAGCCGTGGTGCACGTGAATCATGCTGCAAATACCTCACCTTTAACTCTGCCGTCGTAATTAGATTACAAAGTTTTTATTACCGTTTTAAATTCTGCCTTTATAGGTTGCTGTCCAGCTGTGCACTTAAATCTGGTTTTATCACACTTTCTGAGCTCATCACATTTAATTCTGCCCCCACAATGCTGGATTGACTTTAAGGGTCGCTGGAGTCAGAAGTCACTCACCCTTGCCCTACTAATGGATGCACAGCAGCCCAGCACGGCCCAGCAGTGACGTGTACAGTAACCCAAATTTATCATGGGGCGGAGGGGAAGGCAAAGGGGGGTGTTGTTCATTCACTCCTCTGCTGGGCTCGCTGTCGGGACATTTGCAGAGATTACTGCACCAAGGAGGTGTTGTTTACCTCCTCCTGCAGGAGCCTGTTGCAATGCTGTCTGCCCAGCACTGCTCTGAGAGCGGAAAGGGAGGTTCTTTAGGTCTGCTGGGGAAAGGGGATGGCTGATCCATGAGACCACAGACCTGTACCACCTGAGGAAATGACCAGCTCCCTCCATCCAGAAATCACACCTTGATGCCACACCCGCTCCTGCCAGAACTCCCAGTCCTGGTATTTTGTGGGTCCCATCTCTGATATTTGAAGCAGTCCCAGAAGACTGAAAAAAACATTATTTTTTTTTATTCTAAGGATGACTTCTTTGTTGTTGCCTATTATCAAGAAAGCAGGACAGGGTACAAATGAAACTCTTCATCTAAACAACGTTCACCCCTAAGTTTTTACCTCAATCTCTTTTTATTCTCTGACCAGCAAAGATTCAGAGAGGTTGGTGTTAGATACCACCAAAATAAGACGATTCATTGCCTTGAAAAAATCATCCTGCAAGCGAATAAACATATTCTATTTTAAAGAAACAAACCCCAAATCAAGTAGAAATAAGATGCTGAAGGTACAAGTGACTTACATGAAGTCACAGGGACTCTGGGAAATCAAACTTGCTCCAGTGGAAAGGACATTTCTCTCTTTTTTGCTGAGGAATATTTTATTAAGGTAGACCTGAACCAGAGATGGGCAGCATGGAATTTAGTGGAAAGTGGAGGGCAAACTGAGTAACGCCATGATAATTTTTGACCTTTGCCTTTCAATGACTAGACACATTTTTGGAATCAAGGTTAATAATCTTCAGCAATATACGACCTTCTCCCAAGGAATGTGTGGTGATTAGGGCAAAGAATTTCACATGGTCACAAAATATCTATCTCAGAGTCCTGGGCTTATAAAATACTCTATTTCCTCCATTAATTGTGTCCACGTGGAGCTGTAACTAAGTAGCTGCAACAAATAAAACCAAAGTAATATTGTTTCCTTTTAAAATATTTCACTTAATTTGTGGAAGAGGTTTGGGCTCATTAAAAATAGGCCATCTCCCATGAGGGCTTTTTCCTTTTCTTCTGCAAGCTCTGGCCCAATGCTCAGTAACATGTAGAGCAGCACGTTGCTCCTTGGCACAGCCCTGGCTGGAGCCGCTCTCCCGCTCAGCTCCGCAGCTCCTGATGTGTCTCTGCCCTGAGAGAACAGTCCCTGACTGAAATTTCCTCCTTCCCTCTCCTCCAGCTCATTAGGGAACTCCACTTCTTGCTCCTACGGAAGGATGCGACTGTCCCAATCCCTCTGTTTCTTCTGGGGAAATGACAATATGTTGACGCAACAAGAGGCGCAAGCAAAGCCCGGTCCTGAGCTGGAATCTATCTGGAGGCACCATGCAGCACTTGGCTGCTCCTGGTGGATCTCAGACTGCTCCAGAGGAAGCTGTGAGTCAGCTGCATCAGGGTGACACCAGAAACTGCCGTCTCATCACCGGACTGTGACAGTGCTTTTCCCTGAGCTGGTGTCAGTCACAAAAATGGGCACAGAGCACGCGAGACAGAAATAAAGAGCAACCTGGAGCAAGGGTGCCAGGCTGCCAGCAAAACCTCCACAAGACAGCAAATGATTCTACATCCCTTCCCTGGGGAATGTCCTTTTTCCTCCTTCACTGGGGCATCTTTTCCAAGTGCACTCCTCCAAAAGGTTGCACCCTCAACCAACTACTCGAAGCAAAACCAGAAGATCTGGCGATCCCACAGTCCCTCGTGAACTCTCCTGCTGCTGTGTGCTTGGACCTGCAAAGTGCTTGTGCTGCAGAGGGACGGGGGCAATGGCCCAAGGGTGGGTGAGGGAAAGATCTGACCAAAGGGCGCCAAACAAGCTCGTGTTTGCTGAAGTTAGAGAAAGCTTAGGGCAGAAGCTGAGATTGTGATCTCTACACTGGCACGTTTCACAAGGTGCCCTGTTGGCATCAAACACCCCTCCCTTCTCCCCCACTACTGATGTGGCTCCAAATACTCATTGGGTATCTGGGACAGACGTTGTGGTATGCACACTTCAGCTCTGTTCTATGAGGACGTTTCCATAAAATTAGAACCCGTGATCCCTCTCCCAGTTTCTCCTTCTCTCCTGTGGGCTCAGTCACACTGGAGAAGAATTTATGCCAGTGTTAGCAGGCAACAACCAAACTATTCATGAGAGCATCCCAACCAAAAGGAGTTCAGCGGCTCCCCCAGTGCTGGGTCCCTCCAGTTCTTCTCACTGGTTCTGTTGTCCTTCTAGGGGGAAGCCACATCTGGAAAATTACTGATGTCCTGCTGTTCGCTGTGGACACCACTGGGTCTTGTAAAGTGTGATTAGATCTACAAAGCAAACCCTCATTATGACCTCTCTAAAGGTCTTTAAAAACACATTTCCCTAACTGCTATGATTATATCCAAATTCTTTTATTTTGGTAATAACAACATCATCCACAGTTTCCTCTCTCCCTCCTCTTTCTTCTGATCATAATCTTGTTACGCACAATAGAAAAATCATTCCACAACTTTCTTTTCTCCCTGTGGACTTGGCCTCTGAGCATGAACACTCTCCTCCCACCAGAAATCAGAATAAACATAAGCAGCTCCTCTGCTCCGGATGAGGCATGGGGCTTTTCGGGACCATATGGAAAAGTCACTGTTATCAGACTCTCACTGGCATCACCATCACCATCATCATCATCAGTGCTATGATTGCCTATGTTAGAGCCCCCATTAGAGATGACAGTCATGACCAAGACCCGGTGAGCGTTCAGATAGTATACAAACACAGCATGAAGGCACTCCATGAAATATCTCTGACACTCTCGACAGCCAGCTCAATTAACCTCCTGGCACTGCCATTCCTCTGCTGCCTCTTTGTACGATTTGAATTCCTCCTTCTGCAGCCCCTGTGATCACCAGCACGCCTGCACCAAATTTCTCTTCTCAGCACACAGCAAAACTCCAGAATTGCCATCACTCGGCTCCACCAAACAAATGACTGGGATGGCGTGAGGTTTAGCCCGAAATCTTGTCCCCACCATAAAAGCCATGGGAGAACTTGAGTGGGAAGGAGATTTCTGCCTCAAGTATGCTTATTCCAGAGTACAATGTTCTGCTCCAGGCAGGCAGGCACCAGTCCCAGGTGACTTCAAAAGAACTAATTCAGGATCACCTCTGAGCCCAGAGGGAGAGCTGGACCTGCCAACTCTGCAAGGACCAGTTTAGGAACTGCAGCACCTGGGAAAAGGCATCTGACCACAGCAGGAGAACTCAGCCGAAGCCATTCTGGCATTCTCTGAGGGACAACGTGCAAAACTCACACACCTGACTGGGAGCTGCGCTTTGCTTCTATCAGACCTGTAAAGAATCATGTGATGGTGCTAAATATTTAAAACGTTGGGATTGCAACAGAATATCCCACTTGGATGAATCATGGGAACCAAGGAGGTAAAAATATGCAGCAGCAGTTCCCTGTGCAGTGGGACTGTGTGTGCAGGTCACATCTGTCTATACAGGCATTTTCTGGATCATGCTCTCCGGGTGTGTTCCATGAAGACATAAGTGAACACTTGGTTGGAAGGCCTGAACCATTTGACTTTGATAAGATTTTATCTTGATGAACACAGAATTGATTGACATCTCATATTTCTTGGGTTTAATGAGATCATAACTGCACTTTAATTGGTTTAATTACCAGGGCATAATATTGCAGGTATGTAATGCAGACCTGTAATATTGAGTTATACAATATATTTGCTGTACATCATGAATTACAACATGCAATATAACACGGCTTTTCAGAAGAATTATTACCAGGATTATCAGTAGTGAATATTCAGCGACATGAATAGAAATTTCCTTTAAGTAATGTCTTCAGGATTTGCCCTCCTTGTATAAGCTTCTAAGAACAACGTTCATCTGAGGAAAATGTGAAGGCTGTGAAATATGAAATTATTTCTAGGCTAGGGTGGGATTTGGCTTCAGAAAGCTCAGGGTCTAAGTTCCTCCAAGATGTTTGGGCACCTCACTCCCATTTCAAGTTTCCATGTTTGCGTCAGAAATACAGTTTTTCCTCTAGCTTTTTCCAAGGCTGGCTCAACGCTCACAGCATTTTCTCAATCTATTTATTGTCCACATTTTGGAAATTACTGTTAACAGTCCTCCAGTGTTTTCCTACTATAATTGTTTGGATCTCTCCGGTGACACAATTAGCAGCTGGGGAAGCACCGGAGTGTGGAATTGCGTCTTTAATTATCTTTCCATTGTGAGCGAGGATGCCGTGCGCCCAGGCAGTTATTACACCTGACAAGGACAATGTATTTACAATGGGTGTTTATACAGGCTAATTCCTTACAAAAATAGCTTAACAGAAAGTGCTCCACCTGCCTCATGTTCCCTATCGCAATTGCTAATTAATATTATTGTGCTGAAAATGATCCCATCAACTAAAGCCTCTTCTGTCATAACTGCTGCTCCCTGCCCAGCTATGCCTAATTAAACTGCTGCTGACTCACTCAGCAGGAAGGATGTTCAGCAGACCTGGTCTCACTGCTCTTTTACAGAGTCTCTCAGCCTCCCTGAGGCTGCCCTGGCTGCCTCTACTCGACTCCTGCTGCTGACTCAGGGTCTAAAGCCATGAGCAGGTTCCTGGTAAAGTTCTGGCTTTACCTGCTCACTAGAGCTGCCCATACACATACATTCGAAGCCAAGCACCATCTGATTCCCTTTGCCAGTCACGCTGGTTAAAATATATCTGTGAGGGCAAAATCATTCTGCAGGACACTGCTCACACCACGTTCTGTGCATTTGTCAAACTAAAATGATATTTACACTGGTGGCATAAATAAGACCTGAGCCTTCAAAGTGGAACCAGAGTGGAATTGGTCTGCAGTCCTCTGGGAGTTGTGCTGGGGACTGAAAGGCTGCCATCAGCCCCAGAAGGGTCAAGTTCAGCGATCTGGGCTTGTCTCCAGGTGTGTGAGGACACAACCAGGAGTCTAATGGGATTGACAAAAGGACATTACTCACCCCTCGGGAGGCTGCCTCCTCTGCCAAAGAGCTCAAATTGCAAAAGCTGCGTGTTCCTCTGTTTCTCATCTGTTACAGACAGATAATTACAGAGGTGCTAAGAGGATAAACGCAGCAAAGTCTGGAAGGAGAAAAGAGCAGTAGGAGAGATGGGACATGACCAGCTGCTCTTGTCTGGGGCACGCCTGGGCTCTGCAGTGACACAGACGGGGCCTCTGGCCAGCAGGAAAAATCACTCATGACATCCCTGTGGCCACTGGGGCTGGGTGAGGGCTCTGAGAGCACAGGGCTGTCCTCACCAGCTTTGCTTTAGCTCAGCTACTGATGCAGGACTCAGCCTTTTCTCCTGGGAAGCAGCTCTGCAGTGCATGTTACAGATAAATTCTTGGGGAATACACCGAAATCCTGGGGAGGGATGGCAAAGTCAGAAACCCACATGGCTTTGCCTTTGGGCAGATAAAGCATCCAGGCTGCTCCTTCTGGAGCTCACCAACAACAACAGCAACAACAACAAACCAAGAAAAAACCAGAAAAAAGGAAGCAAACTAAACTTAAAAATTGAATGCAACTTCCGGTGTATGAAATGAATCAGTCAATCAAACTGATTGGAATAAGAAAGGATTAAGAAAGATAAGGAAAAAATGAAGACTTTTTTACCCCCATGAAATCAAGGGATTCCTGTGAAGAGCAGAAGATGAAATATTTACTCCCCAAGAAATGCAAGAGTGCTGCTGTGAAACGAAGCAGGTGGTCAGCACACTGCATCTGGGCACCTTCAGCACTAACCAGGACTAAGGCACTGCAGAAAATGTTCCCAAAGCACCCTGGGACCCCCTGCCCATGAGGAGCACTCTAATCCCAGAATTCTCCCTCTGTGGCAAGGCCCTTCTTCCCCCTGCATTTGGAGAAAGGCTGGCAGGTGGCCAAGATTTCCCACAGTGCTGGGACATCCCAGACAGGTGTCCTTTATGGAGCCAGGGACTGCCAGGGGAGCTGAAGATCTGCAGCACCACATTGGACAGCACTTGCTACTGCCACTAATAATAATGATAATAACAAAGGGCAGGGAAAAAATAATACTTAAGGTTCCTTCCAACCTTGAACTCCGTGTGGGATAGCAAGGATTCCAAAAGGCACTTGGATCCTGCTCTGCCTGAAGCAGTAGTAAATAGAAATGGTTGGTGAAGCTTCAGAATAACTGTATGTGTATGTGGCTAACAGGCTAAATATAAGGGATACACAGCTCCTTCTTTAAAATATGCCAAAAGGGAATCACTTAGCAAAATAAAAAAAGATTGCTTTTCTTGACTGCACTTTGCTTTGGAAGGAAAACATCCAGAAGAAAAACAAAAATGCCAAGAGCATGGCAATTGTGTCATTTCAAAATTTACAGCATGAAGCTTTTGGCTTTTTTACCTTCAAGTTTTCATGCAGATTGTTTTACACAAGACCATGGAAAGCAGGAATGGAGACAACTGACCTCGGCTCACTTTTCAGGAGGGAAGGTAGAAGAAGAGTTTTTCTTCTGGGGTTATTCTTGAACTCAAGTCAGGCTTCAAAATTCCTTCTTGTCAGGGATTCCATTTGGAGTATTGCTCCTATGTCTCTCCTTGTGTCACCACAGTAGCCACCCATGAAATCTCCTGGGGTGCCAATTCCCCCCGAGCCCACGGCCACAGCTGAGGAAAGGGAGGCAAGGAGCAAGGAGGTGACTTTTGCAACTCAGCAGAGAACATCACTGGCAGCAGTGGGTGATGAGCTGTATATTGTGACTGCAATCGGCAGCTCTGCCAAAAAAATCCCCTTTTCTACTGCACTTTGAGCCAGTCTGGGTAATGACAAGGAGGCTTTTGTTGCCATTTGAGGAGCTGGCTGTTGGTCCAAGCTCTCTCACTCTCATTAAGGAGGCAGTGAGGGGGGAGCAGAGCGCTGATCCCAGCGGGAACACGTGTCCTGGGTTGGCCCATCTGCAAAGTAATTCTGAGTGTCATCCAGGCCAAAAGCTGAATCTGGGATCAGACATGGCTAAGTTCCCTCACCACAGCGCCCAGAGCAAGTGTTACAAGATACAGGAAAGGAAATGGAAATGTTTTGGGGTGCTGTGGCACAGAGAGTGACACCTGTGGCAATGGGCTCATCAGCTAAGGATTTGGTGTAGTACACATTGCAACAAGGTTATATCCTCAGAAATCCATGGCTTGCCAGAAAAACAAATGAAATCAGACAGGCTTGTGATTTGGTTTGATTGCTTCCAAACCCATCTTTAATCTAAGTCCTTTTCATGGTCATCACAACGGGGCTGGCTTGAATCTTGGGGCCTAATCCTCAGCTGGTGCAAGCTGGAGTGAATCCATTTAACAAAGGGAGCTTTGCCAGTTTACATCAGATTGTGGCTACATTTAAGTGTAGGCAATTTAGAAACATGCAAGTACTTATTTCCAGCTACATTTTATGAATAAAACAAATAAATCTGGAACCAGAATACACAGCATCCCAGTTAACATTTTCTTCTTGAAGGGACAAATATGATTAATGAATCACTTACACTGTAATGCAGGAAATCCATCAAATGGCATCAAGGTCTCCCCAGTCCATCTTTTGCCAAGAAGGGGTGTCAGAAGACTGGTCACTGTGCTTAGAATGGTGGCAATCCAATGTGCCACCTGGAGTGAAGCTGCAGGAGAGCAAAGGAGACGCTGCTCACCTGCAGCCTCTAGAACCTTCCACATCCCAGCTCTGTTGCTGCACTTTCACTGTCCCTGCACTGCCACTGGCTCCTTCCAGAGTACCCCACAGACTGAGGGGTGCAGAGCCTTTGAAATAACTGGGGCCCTTTCAGATTTTACCAGATGAGGATTTGGCCGTGGGATTCAGACAAACCCTGTTCTCACAGTCTCCTGAAAGAAGTCAGATGAAGGAAGTATCTGAAAGGAACAAAACCTTGAACAAACATTGGGTCCTTCCTCACATTTCAAAGCTGGTCAGCTCAGCTTCCAGAACCCCAAAGAGCCCCTCTCCAGACAATTTTGCAGTGTCAGGGAAGAAGACCAACCATGACTTGTCTCACTGCTGTGATGGGCTGATTCTGAATAAGCCACTCGTTCAAGAGGAAGCACAGACTGGGAATTGTGATTCTTTATCTCTAGGGACAATTCCGTTTCCCACATCCTAATTTCTACTCATGGAGGATTGCTTTGACATCAGCCCCACAGGAACATTAGAAATCAGAATCCACAGGAACATTATCCAATCATGGGAAGAGTCACAATGGAACGAGTAAATGCATTTCCCCAGGAAGGGGAGACTGTTCATAACTTAAGGAAGAAAGAAGGTGATTACCTGGATTGAGCGTAGTTCAGCAGGCTGGAAGAAGTAGCAGCAGTTCCCTGAAAGAGAAAGAAAAGGGAAATAAGTTTTCAGACCCAGGGACCAGCAGCTCTTACACTGTCTTTTGGCAGTAGCCTCTAAAAACCTCAGTGCAATGGTCTTCAAACAAGACTAAAACCTCTAGGTAATATTTGAGCATCAAGAAAACAAACAGTTCCCTAATGAAGTCCCGAGTAAGAGAAATACTGATTTTGTTCCATGTTTTGTTGTTATTTTGGGGTTTTTTTAACATCCTTTGCACTTGATAATTGTCTCCCTTGGTGAAAGCGGTCACGTAATATAAGGTGGAGGCATAAGAGCTACATTATAAGCCATAATTACCACTGTTTCACAATTAGTAGTTCTATTTGAAGATGTTTTGAGTAAGATTTATGGTATGTTTTCTGATTTTTAATTTATAATTATGAGGAAGAAACGTAGCCTTGAGTATTTCTTCTCTAAAAAGTTTAAAATAACATATGGCATGTTTTTGGTCTGTAGAGTGGGATACAAAAACAGGAAAAAACATGTAGGAAGAAGAGGATAAGTTTTTTGTGTGTGTGTGTGTAAGCAAGGTTTAAATGGAATAATTAAATTTACCATAATCAATAAAACGTGTGAGTCGAGTTTATTGAAGTGGCTATTTCCCATTGCATAATTTCCCTAGGGAACTTTCATTTTTAATTCAAAAATAAAAAAATAATAATTATAAAAACAAACCCCTGAGCACTAACTGTAAATATGCCAGCATATGTGTGAGGTTAAGAAAAGCACGAGCCTACACCCAGGAATCAAAGAGGGGCTTACCACTGCTTTGACACTAATTGTAAAAGCTGAATATTTTCTAGAACCATAATCAAATGTTAACTGCCATGGGGGACTCGTTCAGCAACTCACAGTAATTGTAATAAGATGCAGAGCCTTTCACCTTTAGGTCACCAGTTCAAACCCACTTCAGGTTGGGTAGTAAACAGAAGGCAAATCCCGTGAAGTGCCAGAGCATCCAGAGAAGATGCAGAACAGCTTTTGGGCAGGAGTGGGAAAGGGTTTTCCTGTGTCATCCATGTTTCCCCCGGGACTGATGCACCCACCTCCTTGGAGGGCTCATCTCATCTCTCTCGGTGTCAGATCCTCCCTTCTGGAAGGGGGATGGGAACCCTTCTGGCTCCATTTCCTCATTTCAGCTGGAGTCTCCCAGGTGCCCCAACGCTCCTACCCCAGAGACCCTGAACTGCCATGGGGTTTTCCAACACTTCTGTAACGCCTCTTCCAAGAAAACACCACCCATGGGATCATCTCTGTCCCACTTCCACGGACACAATTCCCTTCATTAATGGGTTCATCTACTTGAGCACCTGATGGAAAACAGATGGACCAAACACACAACTGGAACCACCAGGCTCTCCCCCTGCTGACCTGGGCCACGCAGCAAAGAGCTCTGCCAGCCCCAGCAGCACTCGAAACCCAAAGCTGAGCCCTCACCTCAACATTTTCAGGTAGAACTCCTGGCATCGCTCCGAGCTGCTCCTACAGGAATTCCCAGCTCCAGCTGAGGCCCTGGCACTGCTCACAGCCCCACAGCAGCTGAAGTTTTGTCACAAGCACCCCACTGCTACCCCTGCTACACCCTGCATGGCTCCTGGGGTCTTCCTTGGGGAAGCCATGGACATTGGTGCTGCGTGAGTATCAAACAGCAGCTACATGCTCCGAGCAGCCTGGAGACAGCTTTGCCTGTGGCACGGATGGCAGCTGTCCCTCTGGCACAACTCACAACCGCTTTATGGCTGTGGCTCTAGGAGGCAACCCCAGCTTCCTGGCGGTGATGCTGTGTGCAGTCCTGTGAGGGGATAGAACAGTCTGAGGCCTTGATTGAGTCTTGTGTTACTACAGCTGAGAAGCTGAGGAGCTCTAAGGAACAATTCATTCATTGTCCTCTACACATCTGGGTTAATGTTTCCTCCTTGGAGTAGGCTGTACCAGCGTCTTCCCTCTCTGCTCACCACAAGCCAGCAGTGCCAATTTCCCTCTGTGGCAGTTCCACTGACAGCTGTTTACTTGGAAGCTCATGAATTTGATATATGGGTGCTAGCCACAAATTAATGGAATACTTTCCAGATGCAATGTCTTTAAATATTCAAACAATAAGCCAAAAGCACTAAGCTGTCTTGGCCATTTTTTTTTCTCTCAGCTCTGGATATCTCTCAGAGAAGATGTAAGCACAGTTTCTTGTGCCACTGGCCAGAATGCCTCCCATGTTTGAAGGGCCAGCAGTGGCATGAGGCGCTGGGTGGGAGATGACTGATGGTCTTTGTCACCTGAAGCCACACCCAAAATGGCCAAGAAAGAGCAAAATGAAGTAAAAGGAATCCCCAAGCCTGAGCCATAGGAGGCTGTCTGTCCAGCCTGCTCTGGTGAGGAGCTGCTGGCCTGGACCCTGAGCTCAGGGGAGCTGCACAAGCTCCAAGGAGTGCCTTCCCAAAACATCTCCAGAGCCTCATCTGGAATAGTTCAAAGCAACAAGAGCAGTCTGCTGAGGATGTTTAGTGGGCAGTGGACCGGGACCACCAACATGCCTTGAAGCTCCTTGGCCAAGTGTTACCTAGAAACCCTCCTGAGAGGAGTGAGTGCAGAGGAGTGGAGCCCCAGCTCAGAAATGCAGACAGGACCTGCCCAGGGCGGCCCTTCTGCTCAGCCCAGCTTTCACCAGCGGCGTCACTTGGTGACCTCAGTTTGCACCCACAGCCACCCTCACGCCGAGGACTGGGACAGAAACAGCTCTGAGGGCAAAGATCAGCATTCAGAAGTGAGCAAAATTGCTTTGGGAGTGCTCTAACTCTGACTGTTATCTTTTCTACTGGAAGCTGACAGCAGGTCAAGCTGAAAACATCGGTGAAGTGGAATGGCCATGCCAAAGCTGTGTGCTGATGATTTATACACCGCAGAGCTGGGCCAGGAAGCAAAACTTAGTTCTTGGCCAACTTACATCACTTTTTCTTCCCTCCTTGCATTTTCTTTGGCATTTTCTTCTTGGCATTTACTTATTTTCTTCCAATGAAATTTAACGTGATCTGGACAGTTGGGCTACCAGGATATGGATTTTCTATCCAGTAGTTAAAGGGAGGAACTTTCTTACATACTTTTATCTATGTAAAAATACCAACAAACATGGGCTGTGTGGAGGAGGGCAGGGGAGAGCTCCAAGAAACCCTGTCTGAATTTGAAACCAGTTCAAGCCTGAAATGCCTATTTGAAGATTTCTCCTTTATTCCCTCCAATGCTGTTATTAATTAGAGAATGAATAGTCATTACAGTTATCAGCGACTTCATGGAACTGAAAAATTCAGGCTCATTATCTTATGGGAGGAAAATAAACATCATTTTACAAGGTTTTAAAAGAAACAACAGTAATAACAAACCACCCCAAACTCCAGTCCACAGGCAGAATGGACATCTGCTAGAAAAAATATGATTATTCCCCCACCCACCACCCTCAAATTTAGGGATTTGTGGAATATGGGCCTTGCCTAAAGTTGCTTGGCAGAAATCCCCATCTTAAGTTCTTATTTAATGAAATCATGTGGTAGTAAATCAAACACAGAAACAGGAACAAGTAAATCCACCACATCCTTTGAAAACAGTATGGTGTGACTCCCTCACCTCAAGTTGCCTGGGCAAGGAATTTTCTGTATTTGTCAACCCAGAAGCAATCATCCAACAGTGACCCACCTTTTGTGTTCGCCTCTGAACGTCACATGAAAGGTGGCAAATCAGCATCAAACACCAAGAGGGAAATCAGGCAAAGAATGGGAGAACAACATCAATATCGTGTTGTAACCAACAGGAGGTTGTCATGGCTTAGTACCTGCTGAATCTGACAGAAATCTTGGCCCAGACCCTCTCTCTGGTTTTCTCCACACCCTCGGTGCACTCACGAGCTTCAGAGCCTGAGAGACATCCTGGGCACACTTTGTCAGCTGAGAAATTGATTCTTTGGTCCTACAGAAACCATGTCTTTTCAGCTGACAATATTTGTAATGATTGATCACTATTAAATTACGTTTCCATTTTCTGTCCCATCTTGCCTCTTCCCCCCAGAATAGAGATAGTTGAATTTTGGTGCCCAAACTCTATGGAAAAAGTAGGTTCAGTGAAATTTTCAACTTTTTTTGAAGGAAATGCAGATGTCACCTGGAAAGTTATGACAAAAAATACACTTCTCTTGTCAAAAATTTGCCTTAGATGTATGGAAACATGGATTTCATTCCCTGATATGTCCAAGAAAGCAATTGCAGAAGAGAGATCATCAAATAATATGTACAAAGAGAATGATCCTGTTGAGATCAATTGAAAAATGCACTGTATCAGATGCTGCTGGTGCCCAGTTTGATCCCAATCCACTCAGGTTGCTGTTTTACTCATGGCTGCCACTCGGAATTAACTTGGTCACTCCATGTTCCACCATGTGGAACCCCTCATCTCTCCAGTTTTTAAAGTAACTTCAGTGATGAAATACACACAATTTGGTATCCTACCTCATCTCCTGACATTGTCGACTCCTAATTTAAGAGGTTTATTTTTATAACTCGGATATACTAAGATGATGGTGTTGTGCCTGTTGGTCTGTCCTGGATCCATAATTGTTTTGGAGCTGTGATTCATGACTGTGAAATCGACGTGAAAGGAACTTCCCAGAAATCCCAGGATTTCTCAGAATCTCTGACTGAAGGCAATTTAAGAAGATATGACTCTGTAATTAACATTTTCTGGGGGAGTTAAAAAATATAAACTGCTCAAACGTGGCATTTTTACAACCTTAATAAACCCGAAGGCAGCATTTACCAGGTACGCACTCTAAGGACAATAAAAAGGTCGCTATGGAGGACTTCATTTGAACTTTAGGTTGTATTTGAACTATTTTTTGATTAGGATGAATTTTTCCCTGTATTAAATTCACAGCCCAGTTCTAAAAACAACAACAACAACACAATCCCCCCCTCCCCAAAGACACACATTCTGAAATCAGCAAATACTCAAGTATTTTTGTTCTTACACTAAGAAATTTGCTTGTTTATTTAAATTTCAAATTCCTCTTGTTTCCAAATGTCTTTTCTTTCATTAAAGTGGTAAATTCCAAACATTGGGAGCTGAACAAATGATGGTTTTTCATGGTAATTTTTTTTCCTCCTTTATTCCGTTTACTTTAAAGAAAGGGAAATTGAGGGAAATGCTTAGTTCCTGCACTGCCCTCCCTACAGAGGGTGCCGTGCCATCACCATGAGTGACTGTGCCCTGTGGGACACTCTGCTCTGGGATGAGGACTCGGGCTTCCCAGGCTCCATCACCTCCCTTTCAGAGCAAAGAGGAGATGAATTCGGAATGAGCCCTCTGAGCCTTCTGAGCTCCTCCTCCGGTGTCAGCAGGAACTGGTGCAGCCATCAGGGTGGGAGAGGGTCCCCTGTAACCCTACTCGAGCTCCCGAGCACCACGAGCATTACGTTTTATGGCTCCTGCAGAATACCGGGGGATACTAATTTTACAGGTGCATTCTAGCAAACTGCAGTCCCTAATATCAGAATGCCATTAAAAATAATGCACTCCTTATGCCCAGGCAGTTAATTTAATATTAAATCAATAAAACATTTACTAGAGCTGGTCAGGGGCCTGGCTGCTGACAGCAGACTCAGCTCACGGCAACAAACGTCTCCTCACCCTTCGCAGACAGCTGCTGGTTTATTGTGGAAGACGTCTCTGGTCCTGACAAACGGCCTCCCTAAGCCCTAACGAGTGCAGAAATTCAAAACATTTGTGGGACATTTATTAGCAGGAAAATACACCAGCCTTTTGGGAGATTTGGATCGACAGAAGCAATCAGCCACGGGCCGAGTTCAGTCCAGCGTGTGCAGGAACACAAAATCACTTTCTTGGCTACAGGGAAAGGGATCGGAGCTCTTTCCAGTTGGTTTCATCTCTGGGATATGGAGACTGGGGTGGAAGCCTTTCCCCGTGACGAATTTTCACTGGTGGAGTCATGTTTTACTCGACCAGGTTCCCAGCAAAGTCCCGAGATGGCAGAGGTCACTGGGATGGGATCCATCACATCCTACCTGCTGCTGAACACGAGGGAATCACCTGGCACGGCCACCTTTCCCTCCCCATGGTTGCTTCCAATTTAACACAAGCACAAAAGACAGGATTTTGCCAGGATGCCTGGCAGGCAATGTGGTACAGTGACATTAGGAGGTGAAATTAGGGAACTGATTTGTTCTTTTTTGGTTGGTTTGGTTTTTAGCTAATTTGCATAAAAGAATAGAGGTTAACTTTCTACCAAGAATCTGAGAAGCAAAGCAGAACTTTCAGAGCAATTGCAAATGACACGTCAAATAAATGACAACAACAAAAAAGATTAAAAAAGGAAGAAAACCAAAAAATACCAAAATAGAAAGAACTGACCGAGCTCCCAGGGAGCAGCAATCTGGCACTTCTCTCTGAAGAATGAGCAGCTACCTTCTACCCAAATGGCTTTGTGTGGAAAGTGCAATTACTTGAAAAATCCCCTGCACACACAGTTTCCCATCCTTGTTCTCAGAAGGCTGGGTCTGAACTGAGCCGACAGAGCTCCAGGGACCTATGGCCAAGATCCTTCCCTCAAGAAAGCAGATTTGGGACGCTGATTTCCATCAAAGTGGCAGGAGGCACTGTTTTAGGCACACTGCCCCAAACCCGCTCCCAGCAGACTTGTCTCCAGCACCGAGGGCACAGGTACTGGGATGGCTGGTGGGGTCATTTGGCCCAGGCAGGTGTCTGCCTGCAGGCCAAAGTGCTTCCTGCGCCTTCCCTGACCCCTGAGGCCCTGGATGAGCAGGGTATGCCCAGCTTGGACTTGTCCTGACCCTGCTGATGTTGTTTGTGTGGGGAGTGGCCCCGCCACGCTCATGGAAACGCTTCAGCCGTATCCCACAAAGCCAAGCCTGGCCAGAATTAATATCCAACTCAATCCATGGGAGCTTCCCCTGGACATCAGCATTCCAGCACATCTAATAGGATGAAAACAAATTTCATGCCATGAAAGCAGAAAACTGGGTGAGGTCTGGGAGCATAGTTAGGATGTGGTTTTCATAAGCTCTCAGTGCTGGCTTAACTGCTCTGATTACAGTCTAGGGCTAAGAGAGTCCCACTGACTTCAACAGGAGAAGAATTAGGGCAGAACCAAGTGGTTTTGAAAAATCCCACCCTTAGATTTATATAATGGAGAAAATAAGAATCACATGCCGACCTGCAGAGGGGAAACTGGTCCGTTAAAATGTGTATCATTATTTTAGCTACCATTTTTAATTAGAGGATTTGTGGCAATGATAGATGCGGCCCAATGGTGGCTGGGGAATGGCCTCTGGCTGGGGAGAGCCAAATGTCACTGGGGAGACTCACAAGGATGTCACAAGGCAGCTGAAAGCAATGTGTTGATGATTTCCTTTGTTAAAAAAAAAAAAAATTAAAAACCCAAACGCATTTGTAGAGGGAAAGAAATTTCCTTTGAAAGGAAAACAAAATCTCCTACGCCCATCTAACGGCCCATTTCTATGTTCTCGTGTTCTCCCTGATTTATGACAAAAACAGCTCTGGAAATCAAACAAATGTCTTCGTTCCACCTTGCCTTTGGAAAGAACTCCACAAAAATTGTACCGGAAAATGTAGGCTAAAGATTTTTTCTTGGGAAAGATGGGACAGGAAGGGCTTATGGATATGATTGTCTGGTAAGAAGAAATACTGGAGATGTAAAACCTGTGAGTGAAACAGAAATGAAGGGCAGCTTTGAGATGTAGGCGTGGCAGGCAGGAGGACAGTGATTAACTGGAGATAGGGTGAAGGACAGAAAACAAAAGGACCCAAGAATGCAGCCCCTCTCCACCCTGCCAAGGCATCAAGGAAAAAGTAGATAAGAAGAGTAGTCTTTAGAGTTTAGAATATCGGATGATATGGTAATTTAAAGTTTGTAGGTAATAAAAAGTTTGTAGGTTTTGTATCTTGCGCCGGTTGGTCACTGTTAATTAGAATATTCAACACAAAAGGAGATTTAATGTGTTGGAACAAGGTCCTCGCTCTCTTCTTGCTCCTTTTTCCTCTTGCCTCTTTGCTCCTTCTCTTGCCTGCTCTCTCCCTCTGCCTCTCCTATCTCCCTCTTTCCTACTGCTCTGACCCCAGCACTCTTCTCACCTCTCTTACCCCTCTGAGCTTTTTCACCTCCCTCACCTCATCCCCCCGTCTCTCTCCCTCTCTCTTTGGGGCTTCCCTTCAGCCGAGGCTGGTGGCTGAAAGCAGCCCTCTTTACCCACCACCCTTGCAATAAAACCACATGTTTCTAGGATATCTCAGGTCTGCAGAGTTCCCTGTCCCTGCCATCCACGGATGTCTCTACAGTTTTTCACTGGTAGCCTTTGACAGGGAGGTGCCAGTGTCCCTGCTGGCCACCGTGGTCCTGCTGAGACAGAGGCAGCAGGTGGAACACGGTGTGATGCAGAGCCAAAGGGGCAGGATTCACTGCTCCAATCTGGAACACAATATTCACCTGCTTGTATTGCAGGAGAAAAGGAAGAGTAGGACAAAAATGTCATTTAAAGGCTGTTCCCTGAGGCAGTGCTTTGGAGCACAGCACCATTTCCTCAGGAGGTCGCAGTAGGAAGCAGATAGTGAGGTGTTTCCAAAGGGTCTGAACCCCCGTGGCCAAGGCGGGGGGTCACACAGAGTGTCCCGTGTTTGTCCCCAGGTGTGCGGGGTCCTGGTGCGCCCCTGATGTGACCTTGAGCCAGGAATGACTCACGAAGAGGACAGACTTGGGGAAGGTCAAAGAGAGGAAGAGGACAACCAGGACACGATGGCATCGTGGCTGTGCAAGAGGATCTGCTCCTGGGTGTATTCACCAGCACGAGCAGAGCAAAAAAGCAGAGGCAGTGCACTATTTCAAGGATTTGCCATCACCAAGGATAAAGGGAAATGGCCACTGACCTGTTCCTTTCTTACCCCAAGTGCTCCAGCTGAATGTGTGACCTCCCCATGTGCCTTGACTGGAAAGTGCTGTCACCTTAATCCCAGCGCTGTCAGCAGAGCACTTATCAAGCTGATGGATCAGGCTGGGATAAAAACAGTGCCTGTGCTTCGGAACACTGCAGTTAAGTCCTCCCATCACTCCCAACTCCCTGCCAGTCTCTGCCCTGCCCAGCTCTGAGACACGCTGATGGTGTGTTGCTGGTGCCCTGGTCACTGCTACAGGCTCCTGTGCCCTGAACCCTCACCCATACCCTCCAAATAGGGTCCTTGGCAACAGAAACGTTCCATGGGTCAGGCTCAGCTGGTGACAGCTCTGCAAAACCACATCTGGTCTCTCTCCCACCACTGCACAGGCATTGAGTGGGAAAAAGTCACCGTGAACAAACCATTAACAGTGCTAGGCGCAGAGATGGGAGCCCCAGGGGAGATGCCACCACCCTGCCCAGGTTTGGGCTCCTCACTCATCTCCAAGGTCACAGTGGAGGTTTCTCAGCCCTGTTCTGAGGAGCCCAGCTGAGGCTCCTGGCACTCATGACCCAACCAGGAGCTTCATCTGCCATGAGAAGCCACCCCAGAGGCTTTTGGGGAAAGGATGTTTTTATCAAACATTTTTGCCATAGCAGACACAGGGAGCTCTTGGCCAGGTCCCTCCACTCTTTCCCTTGCTTTATTTGCACAGATGTTTTTGCCAAGGCTTGTCATCAGCCTGGAGAGGGGGCAGTTGAAAAAAAAAAATAAGAATAATAAAAATGACCGAACAAGTTGAAGAAATTGCAAACAGTAAATCTGGCGCTCACTAGGCTGAGCCCAATAAGTTGCTGAGGTTGTACTTTTCAGATTCGGTTTTAGGCTCTTGTAAATTTTCAGTTATTTTTAACCCACCTTTCTGAGCGAGCCTAGGAATGAGAAAGTAATTGTTTCATCAACTCGGGCTATATAAATCTCCTTGGGGTTTATTATTTGCTGTTTCATTTTACTGGCACAAGAGCTCCTAGGAAAGTACAATAACCCACTCCTTGATTTACAACTTGGAAGCAGGCGCACGCTGAAAACCCGAGAGCGCAGCACCTGAGGAAAAGTGCTCCAAGTTAATTGAAAAGCTTCAGGAAACTGGAATTCCTCGCAGTGATACTGTCACATGCGTCAGCCACCAGATGTAACTCCAATTTTCTGCTTTCAGAATAAGAATCCAATTGATATCCCCAGAAATAAAAACCTGCAGCCAGAATTACAGCACATTTATCACGGGGAGGTTTAAACCCTACAGGAGAGCTGCCCTCAGCACAGGGGTTAGAAAATGCTGGGAGTGCTTTTTCTTGCAAAAAAAAAGCTTTTTTGTTCATGTACCTCTGCATACAGACACACAGGTATCTGGATCTCCAAAGGCAGCCTCGGATGAGAAAAACAATGTTTCCTCTGGAGAGGATGCAGAGGGAATGGCATTTTTGGGGGCCAGATTTAGAGGTTTCCAGCTTATGCAGGTTTCACACTACCTTCGGTGAGGTTTGCATTTTGTCAGGATGGGGTTTGTTGTGTAGCGTTTAAACTGCAAAACCACTCACATTCCTGGCCTGAGATTTCCTTGGGATGCCAAGCTGTAGCATCCCTGAAAACAAAACTGCTTTGCTCACCATCCCTAAGAAACAGGATGCTCTGCACCATGCTCTGGGGAGAACCCACCTCAGGCTCAGAGGTATCCAACGTCCCCAGTGGGATTTAGCTGTCCTCACGAAGCTGGCAGGCACTTGTCTAATGTAAACATTCCCATGGAGATTTTACATACATTAGGGTGAAAAAAACCCCCTTTGGTTGTTTTCTGACCAGTCCTAGGCCATGTCTGACTTTACTCAGACCGGATGCAGTTGGTTTAAGGATGTTCCTTTTCAAAGGGACAGCTCTGCCTCTGGATGAAGCACAAGTGCCCCTTTATCCCGTTCTACAGCTGGAATGTGCTATTTCAGACAGAAACCACAAAATGCAATGAAATTAGTGATCCTACTGGAATTTAAACTCTTTCGTGTATTTCCACAGTCAACAGTCTTAATATACTGCACCCACGCACGCGTACAAAAGTATATATCTATATATACATGTAATAAATCTATAAAAATACATTATAATAATACTGTCACCTAAGCAGCATGTTTGCAATGCCAGTCCCTTCCACAGCAAAGCAGGTTTTTCTTCTGCTCCCACCCTCCTCCCTGCATCTCCTCCAAGACTGTTGCAAGCTGAGGGTTTTTTTTAAAAAACCCTAAACTGCCAAAATTGTAGCAGTTTAATTACATCGGCTAACTTTTGTCCCGTCAACTTATTTAACAGTCTCATCTTCATTAGCAGCACACATGTCGTGCTCAGGAGTAACTCAGCTCAAATATAAGAGGCCAAATTACTTCTCAAGTTTGTCAAACTTCAGACACTCCTCTCAGCAAACCCACACCAAACCCACTTATGGATAATGCCACTGGCATTAAACGCTGCCTTGGAAATTGGCCCCCACTCAGCCCTGCCAGAGGAAGACCAGGACAGAGCAAGCCTCCCTCCTCCTGGGCATGAGGGATTGATGACAATCACCCTCCTGCTGGCTGTAGGGAGTTGGGAATGCCCCTTCTCACAGCTCCTGGGAAACTAAATCCAACTTTGCAATGTGTTGGGATAAGGTGCTCTTCAGTACTTTATGCAAAGTGTCCTTCTCCCGTCTGAAACCCTCTATTTTCATTTTTAATCAATTGCCCAAGTCTCACCAATGCCTATTTTTTCATGACATGGGGTAGGAATGACTGATCTCCAGGAGCAGACTAACCAGGCAATTCCAGAAGGCTCTGCTCTCCCCAAGAAGAGCCATTCCAAGGAATCAGCCCAAAGTACTCTCATATTAACCTGCCTCTGAAGTTTAGGTAAACTTCCTGATCACTTAGACTTTCAATTTATTTTTAGGGAACTATTTCCAGTAAGTGGTTCAAGATGGATTACAGTTTAACTGGAAGCTTGGGAATAAAAAGATAGTCACAGAAAAGCTGGGTTCAATTCTTGCCTCTGCCACAGACTTCCTGTATAAATGTGGACGTGCTGCTTCGGGGGGGAATTCACCCACCTAACTCAAAACATCGAATTTCAATGGCTCTATTAAAGAGCTCAGGCTGCCATTAGAGCCAGAGGAGTGAGATGGGCTGGGGGGATCCAGAGCATTCCCAGGAGAGCTGCAATCCCCAACTGGACAGGGAGCACAGGCTCCCAGTGTATCACCTCTGCACTTCTGACATCCTTGGGGGGCAGTTTCTCACCTCAGAAACATTTTCTGCATTACTGACAGGATGAAAGTTGTGCCCAAACCGAGCCTGAGCTCAGGACAGATGCAGGAGATGCACCAGGCAAGACCAAAGTTTGGATTTAAATTTTTTCATTGGTGTCTCTGATTTATCAAATTTCAGATATTTTAAAAAAGTTATAAAATGAAAATATTTCAAGTGTATTTTTAATAAATTTGCCCCCCCCTCGCCTTTTTTTCTTTCCCAGTGGTTATCCCTGGGATCTTGAGAAACACAGCATTGCTGCAAAAGTACTTGTGATGACATTGGTGAAAATACTGTCACAAAATTTTGGAGCTTCATGAGTAGGCCCCCAACACTAAACATCCTTCCTGTCAGTGTTTTTGAAATGGAAAAAAAGGCCGTGTATGCTACTGAAGTACATTCAAATTCTTCCATTCTTGTTCTTCCCCAGACATAAGTTGCAAGGACTTTTTTTTGTTCACCTTTAGTTCTGAATGACTGAGGCCACTTCTCCCTATATCTGTTGAATGCAATTATTTGAGAACACTGAAATGCCTAAGAAAAGGGAGCAACACCACGGACCAGCATCCAAAATTGGGTAAGGAATTTTGAAACGTGAGGCTTCACGTGTATCAGGTTCAGCTCTTAACAATAAATGTGTTGAACATTCCTGGGGCACTTTTTTTCCTTGAAGATTGGTTTTGGGTTTTTTTTAGGACTGTAAGTAAACACTCCCTTCACAAAATGTCCCATTTGGGATTGATGCTATATCAGCATCTGAAAACGGTGCTACTGAGCAGCTACTCAGAATCCTGCTGGTGATAAATTAAACCAGAGGAAACGGATCATTTCTACTATCAGGGTCACTGTTGTCAACTCCTAACAGGGCAATTGACTTGTCAAGTTGTCTCTGAAAGCCCGAGCTCAGATTTCATTGCCTTTCACGGGTTTTTTTCAGAATTGTATACAAGGGCTCTCTGAGCCTGTCTTTCACCCGGCAGGTCGGGAAATTCCAAGCACCAATCCTGCTCATAAATCGCAGAGGAACAGCCTCAGCATGAGACTCTCCTACTGGAGCAGCTCTGTGGAAATATTAAGTACAAGAGAAGATCCAACAGGGATGTGCATGGGAACAGATGGGGATTTGCTGGTGTGTCATTACCAGACACGAGCAAGAAGCTAAATGGTGAAAGGTCACTTGGAAAAGCCATGGGACACCTCCAGCAGCACGGAGAAGAAAAAGAAAGCTGTGGCATAGAGGCTCACTGTATTATTAGGAATAACAACCCAATCCACCTGCTAGAGACCCACCAATAACATTCCCTAGTTACATTTTTACAATTTACCTAACAAACTTATAAATAACTGTGGTAGTTAGAAACCAGAACAAGGCCAGTTCTGCATAACATTGATTCAGCAGGAAAGAAATCCTCTGTATTAACCAAATTCCAGGCTAAAGAAACAGGTACAGCAGGAAAATTGGTACAGCATCTTGTTTTAGTATCACAGAGAATGAAGCAGGAAAGCAGAGGCAGAGCTATCTGAAGTGCTTTGCCATAATGTTTGGGTCACGCTGCTACCCAAATTAGAGTTTCAGTTTTCCAATAATGCTCTGGAGTAATGCAGAAATTCAAGTGATTACTTAAGGGAAATGTCGCTCTTACAAAAAATGCTCTGGTTCCAAACCCAAAATTGGTCAGTGGTCAACTAAGATATTTCTTTTGTTGTTAAGATTTCTCTGAGTGGTGGTAATGCTGCTGCTGCAACTAAATTGAAAGGGTTCTATTATGATGATTAACATCCTTGGTCTTATTACTGATTAAATAAATAGTTCAACTTTTTTTTTTTTTTTTTTTTAGTCTCCAGAACTAAGCCACATCAGTTTTTCCATGGAAGCTCTCAGTTTCAATGCAAATCATTCCTGGAGGAAAAATGTTCTGTTGAAAAATAGTGACCAACTCTTACAATTATGGTTGAAAATCCAAACACACCCGGAGGTACCATGAACCCTTGTTGTCGTTGGGATGTCTGAGTTTCTCTGGCATCTTCACATGCTGCCACGGCACCTCGAACGCAGAAGTGAAGCAGGAATATGTGTAGGGGGTTTCTCTGCTCGGCCCTGTGGGAATTCCTCTTCCCTGCAGCCCCAAAATCCTGCTTTCCCTCCCAGCCCCATGCTCTTTACCACCTCGCCCCCAGTTTACCCTCTTGTCATTTCCTCTTGCCCTCTTCCCGCCGTATCACGTTTCCACTGCAGAATCTGTAGATCCACAATTGTTTAAAAAGCAGCTCAAACTTCCAACTTATAAACATCGCTTCCTCTGTCTCCTGAATTTATTTTAATAGCTGATATTTGAGCCCAGGGGATTGTTTTAACTAACACTGTATAGTCAGAAGGAATCATTTTCCTCCAGGCTACCTCTGGGTCAACAGCATAAGGCAAGACCCCCTCACATTTCATTACCCAGGGATCAGATCCCCTTTCCCAATCTATCACTCTGGAGCTCATTCCTCCTATTCCTCTCAGATTTGCCTGCATGATTCATGCGGTGCCAAATCAACAGTATATTTGCTTTTTTCTCAGTTCATTGTTTTTATTTGCTTACATGTTCCCTGTCATAGTTCAACTCATAAATCAAGGCTGGTTTATTTTTTACAAACCCGTTGAAAGTTTGAGCCAGTTTCCACTGTTATGAAAGACTCCCAATACTACATGTCCTCTAACAGGTGGAAAATGTCTGTGGAGGCTGTTTGGACGGGAATGATTTTCTAACTTAAAGACAAAGTAGTGTTTATTTATGGCTTAATCTCATTCCAAAACAAAGTAACAGTTCCCTGCACCAAATTATCTCCTTGTGCTGCTATCCCGCTCCCATATGGCTTTATTATTTAAATAAAAACTGTAATATTGAAACAACTTCTAGCTATTAAATTCGTGTAACTGATGACAGCAAAACAACGTTCCTGAGATATTTGAACAGACCATTTTCCCTTAAGACAAGCACTAAGTGTCTGTCCTAACTAAATTTGGCATTAAAAAAGCAGGCAGACCTGCCAAACACACTCTCCCCCTCCAGTGTTTTTATTTAACCTTTACTGTTTCAGGCTCAGATCAAGAGCTGTAAATTTACCAGGTTATCAGTGGAACACTGACACCCCTTTCCTGGCGATCTAGACAAGGAGAAAGAGAGACTGCAATGAGCTTCCCCCAAAGCTGAGTTCTGTGCAGCTTCAGGCAGGTCCTGCTGGGAATGAGATCCACCTTCCCCAACAGGAACAACAGAGAGGAATTGCTCTGAGGTCCATCCTGCCTCAATCCCACTCACCAATTTGAAGGGCAAGTGGCTGCTGTGAGTGACAGCTCCACCCCCACCTTGACAATTTTGTGCGTTGTAAAAATTTAAGAAAGAATTGAGAATAATTGAAATGTTTCATTTCTGTAACATTTCCTTTGGATTTGAACACACAACCGTTTTCCAATATTTTTGTTACGGTGAGAATTAACGTTTTATACACCATATTGTTTTAGACAGGAAAGGCATAATATTTCTCTAAAAAATGCAAGAAAATTTTGTTTGACAATTATGAGCTTTGCTACCTTGCTTTTTCTTCAGATGAAAAATTGACTGAAACTGACCTTTTTCTTGTAAGATACTTCAGATTTGACACATCAGCATTTTCCAACCACAGCACACTTTGAAAAAAACTCACTCAACTTGGACAGTTCCTGTGAACTTCTACTCTCTGCTTGCCCCTTTCCAGCTCTGAGATCATTAGGGATGGACCCAATACTAGGCTTCCATATTAGTGGAGTCAGCAACCTGTCCTTCAAGTCTTTGCAAAAATCCTGAATTCATCTGCTGTAGAGCCATTAGGAATAGTTCCTCCTTCCTAAGCACTGATACTGTCTTTAACCAAGACCAGCTCTAAGTTCAGATCAGGTGTTCATGAAGCCACGTTAAGTTTATGCCAATTGATTAAAACCAAGAAGCACATAGAAAAATTAAGAAAGCAGGAAAGATTTCAGGATTTATTTCCTCCCCAAAAAAAGCAGCACACCGATTTTGTGGTAAGTTTTCACAGGCTCATCTCCTCAGCTGAAGATGGCATTACATTAATCCTTGTCAGTGGGACGGGGGAGAAGCAACATTTGGAGTCGAGACCAGACACACAGAGATAGAGATGGGATATTCAGGGATGAGAACACACAGCCCACGTCCCAGGATTCCCTGCCACGGGCTCACAAATTCCCATCTGGAAGCAAGACCGGGGAGGTGATTTCTGGATGGGGCTCCATAGTCAAACAACACCTAACAAAATTCTGTAGGCCAAAAATATGGGTTGTCCAGCTAAGTAGTTCCTAATGTTTTAAAAATGCATTATTTGCTCTTTCTTTCTGTTTGCCAGAGCAAGAAGGTAACTCTGCCCACAAACCTTAATTACACGAGCTATAACGGCTGGAAGAAATAATCCCATTTTCAGGCACACAAACCTTTTCTGTGTGGGTCTGTGTGCCCAAAACTGTTCCAGCTGTACCTAACAAAGAAGATTACCTGTACCTGAGAGCCTTGTCTGCCTTATGTCCACAGACAGTCCAGGCTCCTGCAGCACCACTGCTTTAACTGTGCTTTTCAACATTCCTGGCACAGCGAGACTTTCAGCTTGGGTTTTACCTCTGGAAGTAACAACATACTGGAGGCAATTAAAAATATTAAAAAAAAAAAAAAAGGTTGCTTGGCTTCTATTTGTCCCTTTCAAAACCTCCCCCACTGAAACTAAAATGATATAAATCCAATTAGGAAGGGAACTAAAAGGGTTTAGATTTTTATACACTCCTCTAAAAGCCTGGATTAGCTGCTGCAGCCCCAGTGACACAGGGCAGGACGCCACTGGTGGACATGGACCCAGCCTGGACAATTCCTGCTCCCTGTCATGAAAACAACAGGGCTGTTGCAATGTGCACAGACCCATTATTATTAATCTCCTCCAGCTTCTGGGTAATTTTTGAATTGTTCCTTGATTTTTTTAAAAAAGTGATTTATGGGTTATAGGGAGAGAAAAAAGCAGGGGTTTTGCAAATAGCCCCTCCTTTTCATTCCATTTGAGGGCATTAATTGCTCACTGTCTGTAATTAGAAACAAAGTGCATTCCTACTCAGATCACATGCAGACAGCTGCCCTGATGTTATTCCACGTACAATAAACCTCCAGCATGGTCCTGCAGACTTCCTTGCATTAAAGGTGACATGCACAGGTCTGAAATGCATGGAGCTATGTCTAAAGGCACTGCTGGATGAAGAGAGAATTTACTTGCTGCTTGGAGAACATTCCTCCACTTCAGAAGTGTGCAGATTAAGGCAATGACCTGAGATACCATAAGCATTCTCAACATCTCCCCATCCAGTTTAAAGTCAAAGTCTTGGGTAGGATTTTGGCTTTCCCACATCAAGGTAGGCCCCAGAAAACTCCCTTGAAAAGGAAGATAGAATAACAAGAAAATAACAAGACATAAATGGCTGTTTCCAAAACACAGAGTTTTCCATTTCTCTGGGTTTATCTCTGTTTCTAAGCCTGGTAAATGCAAAAAGGTGAAATGCAACCACATGATTTTATTGGCTTTACAGCCAATTTCCCAGGCTATAACTTGCCTTTAGGAAATGTGGCTGAGAAAGCCAGTCCATTAACTCCCCTGTTGCTGTGAGCAAGCAGGAGAGCAGTGGTTTCCACAGAGGGGAAGGGGAATGATTCCCCACTCCACACCTTGCTTCAGCTTTAGGGAGACTCCCGTTGGACTGAACATCTTTTACAGTGGGAGCTACTCACAAAGCCACAGCTCAACCAAACTTATCCTGTAGCTCCTGAGGAAGTCAAATAAAAACAAGTTATTCTGAGTCAACCCTTCTGGAGAAAAGTAGGTAAAGAGGGGGCTCTACAAGGAGGGTGGATGACAGGAACTGAATCCCTGGAAGGATCCTTGGCCAGGCTCCTCACACAGGGGGAGCCTTTAGAGAGTCTGCAAACCATCTTTGTTCGCCACGCAAGTTAAGCTGGAGGATTCTGCCTGAAGCAGCACAGGAAAAACACATCTCGTTTATTCTGTGAGCAGATTTGTGGGACTGCAAAGCTCTGGTGCCAGTCAGCCTGCAAAAACCAAGAAATGCCTGGGTGGGTGCTGGGCATCCGAGGGCAGCAGGTGAGAGAGAAAACTGAGACTGCAATCCTGCCTCTGGGCCAGGCGTGGTGACCCAGCAGATGTGCCACAGGCACAAGCCAAGAGAACATGAAATAGTTAAAATTCTTAGGGACAGTTAGCTGTGTTTATTTTAAAGCTCACAGCAGCCCTTTAAATGAAGAAATAAAAACCTTCATCTCCGACTGCAGATAGACCTAAGCATGAAAGTGTTGTGGGGGAACTCATTATTGAAATACAGACCACACAGTAAAGGCTGACACAACTGAGAAGGTATTTTTGTTTCCAACGCTAAATTCACTGGAGATATGTGTTTCACTTACAGGAACATCACTCCTGCTAGGCACTGTGTAGAAAAACAGCAACAGCAGCCCCCCCTGAGCCCCTCACCCATCCATCCATCCAGGAAACATCTTATGAAAACCAATCCTCCTTTAAAAAGAAAAAATTAATTTATGCTCCATATCATGTCCCGATTATTGCAGATTTAGGGAGATTTATTTTTTGTTTAAAAAGTAAACAAAAATTGGCATGCTGCAAGAAAAGTGATTGCCTCAATAGAGAAGTGCCCATTTATGTCATCCCACAATTATTTTGAGCACTATAGTTGAGGTTAGTCCCTCCAAGGCATGTACAAATTGCAAATACACACAAATAATAATGCTCATGCTTTTGGAAAATGTGAAACCCTTTGTTTTGGAAAGGTTGTTCCTATTATTTGTGGCTTGCAACTGTCATCATTATTCAAGCCTTGTCTTCTTTCATGATTGTTCTGCAGCTACTGGGTGCTTGAGAACTTCCCCGAAATTAATATACTTCAAAGAACCAGACATTTTGTATATAGCTTAATTACAGCCTATATAATTAAGTTTTTAAATGATAAAAACTCTTCTGCGCCATAAGTGTACTCAGACTTCTGCTCACAGGCAAGCCACTACATATCATCCGACTGAGGGAAGGGCCAAGAAATTCCATTTCATTAATTGTTTCCTCCAAATCTGAAATGTAATTACATATTTTCCAGGGACCTTTGACATTTTCACACTGTGGCTTGGAATCTGATCATACCCTGAAGTGAACTGCCTGGCTGGTCACAGACTTCACAAAAAAATATGGTTAGAGAGGTAGACTTGGCTGTTTGCAGACTGCAGAGAGGAGGGAGCTGCTCTGGGTCAGGTTTTGGTACCAGAACCTTGCCAGGAATGAGGAAGAGCTGAGCTCTGGCATCAAGTAATCACTTTCAGAGGATCAGAAAAGGCTCCGGGACAGAGGAGAGTTTTTCTTTGCCACAGCCACGGCTGGTTCACACAGAAGCTAGAAGGGACTTGTGAACTTTGCCTTTCCCTGAGTTTTGGCCCTGCTGTGTTTCTGGACTCTGTTTTTGAGCACCAAACCCAGCCCAGGTGAGCAGACAAATCTGATCCATATGGATGCAACACTCCAACACTTGATGCCTTCAAGAAACATCCCACCAGGGAAGTGCTGCCAGCACCAAGAGGCTGTGCTGCCATCCTCATTCTGAGTGGGCAGGTCCTTGGCTCTATCAGAAGGTGCAGTGATTTTATTAATGAGTAACCTCTTACTGATGAAGAAACCATGAATGAACTCACTGGCTGAGAACTCCTGAGTGCCATCAGCAGGCCCAGCCCTCTGTCAGTGTCAGATGAGTGTGCTGTGGACACACATAAATAGTTGGTTCATCTACTTTTGTTTAGAGCACACTGGACCTCAGTGCACTCAGCCCCAGACTTCTGCAAATGCTAAATCCACGTTAAAATTCCGTTTTTAATGTAACACCACATGGGTTTTTTAATCTCAAAACGCTTTTCTTGTGTTTCTTTGGATGCCTCAGCTCCTAGACAAAACATATTTCTTCAAAATGTCGCTCTGTTTCCCCTCAGTTTCACGTACCCAAGAACGGCACCTTATTAGAAACAAAATCGATAGGTCTCCATGAATCATTACGTGGAGTTTGGAAAGGAAAAAAGAAATTTGGCAAGCCTTTAGTCAGTAATATGTGCTTCTAAACCCTACTCTTTGAAAGGGCCAAGTTATTACATTGTGAAAAGTAGTTACTCAGCACGTGCTGTAACTTTTCATAGGGATTTTTAGGCCAAATTTAAAGAGTGCTAATGATTTTGAATGCCAG
Source organism: Sylvia atricapilla (assembly GCF_009819655.1). NCBI lineage: Eukaryota > Metazoa > Chordata > Aves > Passeriformes > Sylviidae > Sylvia > Sylvia atricapilla. The sequence continues at coordinate 108,400,619 of NC_089142.1, read as the reverse complement.
ACTTGAGACCCTACAGCAGGATGAGGTTTTAACAAAACTTGAACAACTGCCTTCCCTCCCCCAGGTCGTGCCTCTTTAAAGAGCTGGATTTTTGATGCCTTAAAATAAAGTGCCCCCAATCTCCAGGCATGGAAAGTCTTGGCCTTCATATCCCTCTCCATACACTGAGAGCAAACTCCCACTGAAGGCACTGGGAAAGCTCCAGCAGCCACCAAAATATGCTGGCACTCTGGGAACATCATTTATGGTTAGAAACAAGGAGAAACCACAACGGGAAGTGCCTTGTTCAGCAACGTGAGCAGTGACGGGGCACATCAGCTCCTTTCAGACTGCCTGGTTCTGGTGCTGGGAGCAACCTCACCATGGAAACTTGGAGCTGACTTATCCTGTTTCTCCATTCCTTCCCTGAGCTCACCTATCACTCCAGGGAAGCCTGGTAAAAGGTTCTCTGACCCTGAGAGGCTTGTACTGAGTCCTTTAGAAGATGGCATAACCCATGGGTGATGTGGGGTGAGGGCCAGAACCCACTACTTACTTATTCCTCTTTTTCATTTGTTTTACTAAATAAATGAAAACACTTGTGAAGACAGACTAGAGATAACACATAATTAATTAGATCACAACTCTTTGAGCCTACTGAACATCACAGACAGCAAGGGAGTTGAATGTGACCCCTCTACTCCCAGAGCTCTGGCTCAGCGGAGGCCCGCAAAGCTGGAGCCCTGCAGTGAAGTGGGCAGGCAAGAAATCCCAGTGCACATCCAGCCAGGCATCAGCTCCCAGCCCTGAACTGCCTCCAGGTCCCTCATCCACCATCTGGTTCCCCATGATGATGCAGCTCCACTGCAACCTGAACCTTTCCTTAACATTTCCCAAAGAAAGGGGAGACGAAAACAAAAGGATCATTTACTTCCTCTAATTGAGAAACAAGATAGGAAGACAGATAAGCCAAGGAAAATTGGCACAATTCCACAGACTTCAACTGATCCTGGAGAGCAGGGTGATGAGTGTGGCATAAAGAAGGAGAGCTTGCTGCCCCTGTGATAGCAGTACCAGGCTGTCACCTTACACATCTCATCTGGGCACAGAAAACTTCTTTATAACACTTTTTCCCTTGTCATTCACAATCTGATTCTTTCCTTGCTAGGACAAAAATAATACAGTGCTAGTTGTTGCCAAATATCCACTTTTGAAACTCAGGCCCAGTCATTTTTAGCTAAGCAAACTTGGCACAAAATGAGTGTTGCCTATGGACAGAGTTTATAACGTGGGAAGTTTGCCAGGATCCTATTGCAGCCTGCTTTGAGGTCTGGTGCTTCACCTCCTCACCCTACAACAAAGATTAAATAGTCTTCTAACAAGGGAAAAAAAAAAAAAAAAAAAGAACACCTGATACTATTTTTCTTTTCCCTCCCTAGGAATTACAGTCCACAGGAGATGAATTTCAATAATGCCATGAGCAAAAACATGAAGGCAGCAGAACTTCTCCAGGCTGGGATTATTTATGTGCAACACACATGTAAACACACATAGTCAGCTTTAACAGGAACCCAAGAGAAGAACCCTGCTCTCATTGGGTTAAGGGCATGAAGAAAAATATGCTGTTAAAATAAAAGACAAATAACTGCTGTGAAAAACTCAAAGGCACAGGAACTTTCCTTTAGAAAGATCTTGGACAGCCCCAGGGTGCTGCAGAGGAAGGAGTGTAACACACCAGAGCTCTCAGGTCACCCCAGCGGGACACAGTGGATCCCAAAAACATCTCCTGAGGAGCAGACTATCAAATCTCCCTGGGCATTGTTTAGATCTCTTTGCTGACAAGGGAGATGGAAGATGCAGCAACATCTTCCCCCACCTCTTCTCCCCTGCAGCATCAGCATGTCTTCAACAAATTCCCTGCTTTCCTCTCTGCAGAGGGGAAAGTGAAAAGGCCCAAAACCAGCTGACATCTCACTCTGCTGGAGCCTGTGCACAGCTCTCACCTCCACAGCCTCAGGAAAGCATCTGGCATTTTCTGGGTGTGACAGAGGAGACAGAAAAAGAGCAGCATGGGGATGTACCCTGGACCAACTCTGCCTCACCTCTCTGCAAGAACAGCTGAGACAAGAGAAGAGGGTGTGGGTGGGAGGGAGCCACGGAAAGATTGATGCAAATTCATTTTTAAAAGCCAAACAGATGAAAATAATTTTCACAGCCTCACAGCTGTTCTGTGGATTTTTTTTTTTGTTTTTTTCAGACCAAGCCCAAGCAAGAGGCAGGGCACATAACTAAAAAACTTGGGGCAGATGAGGGCTGTGGAATCAGAGCCCTCTGCTCTTGCTGGCAGAGTGTGCTCTGGGGGAGAGGAGTCTCTCTCCTGTCCCACAGCCCTTTTCCTCCACCTGACACCCTTTGCCCATCCCTCCGCCCTTCCCACCTGCTCGCCAGGTGTGCTGGAGAGGACGGGCAGCCCTCACCAGGCCTCCTCAGCTCCCTGTCAGCACCAGACACGTAGGGAAGCAAAGCCAGGACAGGGAACAGACCCAAGCCCTAACAGTGCACTGCAGGGCTGCCAAGCCTCGGCCACAGGGCTGACGGAGGGACTCGCAGCTGCACTTACCCTGGTGATTTTCCTATAAACCAGCCCTGCCAACAGCCAGCCAGTGCTTCCTGCAGCTTCCACTGCATTTGTGGAGCAAGACCTTACACTGGTTTGTAAAGGCTACAAAAATCTCTCCGTTTTGGAGCCAGACAACACATGTTCAGGAACTTGCTGTTGTGCTCCGTGTCCTGGTGCCTGCTGGGAGGCAGAAGGGCCTTTTCCAACACAGGGAAAGCAGGAGGGCCCCCGGGCACCCCAGCTCCCTGTGGACTCCTTCTGGCCACTGACAAGGGCCAGCACAAAGTGAAGGTGTTGCTCTGCATTTGTCCCAAGGATCTTCTCCCTGAAGTCAGACTGAGCTTGTACCTCATCCTCACTGGGCCCTGGGAATGGCCTCAAAGAAATGATGGGAATAGAAAAAACTATGATGCTTTCAGGAGTCCAAGCTGGCTCCTTAGCCTGCCTGGAGGTTCCTAAGTGGAACTGAAAACCTTGCTTTGAATGTTTTCTCTGGGACTGTTTCACTAAATGAAAGTGTTCAAAACTGCTTTTATAAAAATTGCTGAGGCTCTGAAAGCAATACCTGGAGCAGGCATGAGCAGGGCAACTGGAAATCCACTGCTGAAGACGACACCAAATGGGATGGCAGCTGAGCCTTGAGGCAGGCTTAGGGTACCTGGGCCCAAGAGCTTCCCTTCCTCAGTGTATCCAACCCCAAACCACACCTGAACCCCTTGGGACAGGGAACAAGAGGCTGCAAGGGCATCTTGTGCTGGGCACAGCCCCCCAGCCCAGTGCTATCACAGGGCATGTTCTTTATACATAATGACACAATATAAAATCCATTTGGAACCTGGGCTCACTTGCTGCCAATAAAGAATCCATCAGTGAATTTCATTTTTTATTGGTTCACTTACAAAACTCACAGTGGTGTGTCGTGTTTATTTTTCCAGAGCACCAATAAAATCTTTTTGATTTAAAAAAAAAAAAAAAAAAGAAAAAAGAGAGAAGGAAAGAGAGAAAGAAAGAAGAAGAAAGCAATGAAAAGCTGACCTGGTATAACCCAGGCGAGTGCTGAACCTCACCAGTGCTGGATGAAATGAGCTGAGAGGCAGCAGAGCCAATTGCTGAGCAAATGCTCGACTGTGGCTGGAACCAGCAAAGACTGAAACCTGCTTATGGCAGAATTTTTGCTTTATAAAAGTAAGTGCAATCAAACCCTGCTGTACTAACCCAGGCTCTGTCACAGCCTGAGGACTGAAGGGAGGGCAGAGTGGATGCAGAGGTCACACAGGCCCAGTCCTGGTGGACACAGACAGCCTGGTAAATACTCCAGGTATTCCACTGCCACATTGTTCCAGAAACAGCAAATACTCTCTGCTTCTTGTTTCTTGAAGCTTTTTCTTCCTTTCTTTTCTCATTTACAAGCCTGACTACCTCTCAAACCCAGCACCCTTTAGGTTTTGTGATCTGCAGGCATCCTTGGCCTTTGCTCAACCCTGCCACTGCTGCCTGCAGCTGAACTGCAAACTGCATGTCAGGTGAATAGCACCAGTAAACCCTGCAATGACAATGACCCTGGTTACAGTGAAGTCACCAGACTGTGCCTGTATGGGCACAGAAAAACTGTGGGTAAGGCCTGAGCCAGGGCCACCAAGCCATGCACAGGTAGGGGACAGCCTGGCTGCACTGCAGTTATGGCCCAGGTTTCCAGAACTATGGCTGTGAAGAGCAAATCTAAAGTTCTTCAGTCACAGGATTTTAACTTCCAGGGATATGAACTGGTTGCTGCCCTACGTAACTGCAAATATATTGTAACTGTGTTTTTATGAAAGAGAAAGAAATAAAATTTGTATCTTTAAAGTAAAAATATATCTGAACGTAATTTCCTAAACACAGAATATCAATTGTGTACTTAAGAGAGCTGGGTTTTTTCCCCTTTAAAATCAGGTTATTCTGCCCTTTTCCACCTATTATTTCTCAAAATATAAATTTGTGCATTTTTTAAAAGCAAACAATTGAAGGAAACAACTTGCTTAAAACATGCATGATTTTTCCCCACTTATTTAACAGAATATTCAAAACACCAGCTAAAGTCTATATGTGATTCAAATATTTGGCAAAAATGAGAGTAAAGATAAAAGTAAAGTGAAGTATTTTAGATGTTGCATTCCTCTTCTTATTTTTTTAAACCATTTTCAAAAAGTAAGCACAGTATTCCTATTTTATTCACAATTCAATAAACTATTTCACCTATTACACCCTATGGCATGTTAGTGACCGCTCATTTTGGCTATTCATTATTAGTTACTAATTCTTGGCTGGCCAACAGTACCACAGGCATGGGGTTTGGGTGGGAATGCCATGGACATCCATGAATCAAGGCCCAGATGCACAACTGGAAGAGCTGTGCAGGACTGGAAAGAATATCTGCACTCACTCCTTTTGTCATCTCTGGTTATCTTTACAGGCGCTCTTTAAAGGAGCACAAATCTTGCTGAAAATCAGCTCATGTGGCTGAACCCCTCAGAGGCTTTCAGAAGTCCTCACTCTGGGGCTTGTGTAAGCTTGGAAAACAAACCAGGCCAGTTATCACGGGTGGACACTTGGGAAAGAAGCCATTCAACAACCCTCAGAAGGCAGCTGAGCAGGAGCACCCACTCTGGGCAGTGCTGGGATGTGCATTCACTTGCCAGCTCCTTCTCCCGCCACCCAAGCGCTTGGCATGCAGATAAGGGGCTGTCAACTGAGAGGGAAGTTTGTCCCATCAAAATCTCCAAATCCCTGGGAAAAGCCAAAGTGTGTAAGAGCTGGAGCCTGTGTTTTCTTGCCTCCTTCTTGTGGGTGGGGAAAAAACGCAGCCTACACAAATAACACAGCGCAGGAAGCCTTTGGGGATTAAAACATGATCCACTGTATTTCAGCAGGGATTTGGACAGGCTGGCAGGGGGAGGAATTCCTCATGGAAGGAGGAATGCCTCCCTCACCATCCCTAAATTACCTCAGTGCTTCTCTTGCTTTCTTCTTTCACCAGGAGCTTTCACCTGCAGAGAAGTCACCTGACACTGGGATGTGTGTGGAGAGGGCAGCAAAATCAAACCACTCTTTTCACAGAGGGCTTTTCCTTTCCGCCCCGCGGGCAGAACAAATCTTACAGAGACACAAGAAAACTATTATGCTAAGCCTGTTGCCAGGACAGGAAAAGTCCTCTCCCATCCTCATTAACATTGTACAAAGCACCTCAGGCTCGCAAGTGCTGTAGGATAGGCCTGACAGACGTGACTGCTGACCCGGAATATCAGTGAGCGCTGGAAAACACCGGGCTGCAGCCTTCTGAACACGACCATCAGCGTGACTGCCAAAGCAAGCAGCAGCACCCGCTACTTCATGAACCAACATGTGACTTGCAGAAACACTTACACGGCTTAAAAAGCCTAAACCTTGCTTTCAAAGGAGCTTAGTCACCGCAAAGTGATTTCGGTATCTGGGTACGTTCAGGGGCTGGCCCTTGGAAGTGCAACTTTCCGTGGAAATGAGTCGTTGGTGATGAATTAACAGAGGGAAATTCCTGCTGCACAGATATTGCAGGAGAGCTAATGCTCCTGTGACATCCATGTCCTCCAGCACTGCCCCTACACCTCCACTCCTGGGCAGAGTGGGCTGAAACAGCAGCAGCTGAGCCTGAGAACAATTACATGGGCAGGAAATGTGAAGATCCCAAATGAGGTGGGGACAATGTGACGGAGTGCTCACGTCAGGACGGGTGACTTACTGCATGTGCACAAAACAATCAACACACAGATTCTTTGCCCATGAAGACACCAAAAAAAATCACCACCCCCAACACTGAACCTGCACACAAAACTCAGAAAAAAAATAAGACAGTCGCATAATACAAGAAAATTATTGATTCAGTTCCACAATTATTGATTCAGTCCTAGAGAGAACAAGATACTTTAAAATTGGTTAAACAACATCAGACTTCCCTTGTGTTTTGTTTAAGTCATTCAACAGCTTTAGACCTGCCGTGGGAGACTGTTGTTCTAATATGGAATCCACACAAGGTCTTAAGGCAACTATTTTCAGAAAGGCTTTTACCACTGCTGAAACTCCAGCCATGTGCCAGAGACCCTTTCCTGAGCCCCTACCACATTCAAATTCCTTGTTATTGTAACTCAGAGACTGAAATCCTTCACCTGGAATGGGAGGAGCTGCTGTGCCAACATCCTAGCAAAAAATCAGCATAACTTACACCCTGGCAGAGAAGATAATAAACCTCAATCTGTGCCTTAAGTAACAGAAATGAAAGAGAATTTGTGTCCTTCTCCTAAAGGACTTAACATAGTAGCCAGAAGCATGGACAGGTAGAAAAATGGAAAAGGCAAAAGGTTTGAATTCTGAAGTTTGAAACAGCAATGAAAGTGAAAGCAGCATGGAAAGTCACTAAACATCACCAATCAAGCTGCAGCCCAAACCCTTTGCCATTTAAAAGCCTTAGATCAATGTTGGAGTGGCATTATTTGAATTTAATGGGCACAGAGTAAAGGGCTGTTTAATTAAGCATTGAAAACTTGACACGACTGTTTAAAATACCCTTCAATCTGCCATTAGCTTTAACATATATTAATAGCTAGTGCTTGCTGGAAATGCTCCACTGGGAGAAATTTTGGAGTGAGAAAAGCTCCAAAAATTTCTCCATGAAAATTTCCGCTTTGTTAACTCTAAAGATCATGGAAAATCACCTTAAAGCAAAATATTTCATTTTGAATCAGCTCAGTAGTAATGGAAAAACCCCACATTAGCATGTTCATCTCTAATGACATTCTGCCTGATGCAAATCTAAGTTTTGATCACTAAAACCTTGAATTTTTTTTTTCCTTTTTATGAGCTGGGTTCTTTTCTTGCACTTCTCAGAACACCAAAATCCCACTGCCTTGAGCTGTTTGGAAGATGTCTGGAGGAATGTGCCTCTTGTCTGATGGTTGCTTCTCCTTACCACTCATATCTGAGCAAATCCCCACTGAAACAAGCCAAAAAAACCCCAGAGAACTCTAAGAGGTGGCAATGCACAACTTTAAACTCTAATGGAAAGAAACTGTGAGACAAGCAGAACAGATGAAGGTGTCTCTATTCCATTTATAACAGAAACAGTGGGTCTGAAAGTGAGCTGAGATCATATTGATGGTCTGCCTAAGGACACCCATGGCACAGGTTTATCCACATAAGCACGGTGGTTTCCTAGTCCAAGGAAAAGACTCTTTCCAGAATGTGAGAGCATTGTCTTTACCCATAACACAGCTGAGCAGGCTGATGAACTCATTCCTGCTTACCAACACCTTCTTATTTGGTTTTCCACCGTGAGATTAGATCATGCAGGAAAAGTTCACTAAATACTACTGTAAAAAGAGATGAACTCACACAAAATTTTGTTGGTCGTTGAGAAAAAAAGAAAAGTGCCTTCTGTCAAACTACTGGAAATTAATTAACTTTGAATACTCAAATACATAAACATTTCGGCAAAAACACTTTGGGATGAAAAAATTATTTACTGTGCCCTCCAGGGAAATGTACCTTGTCAATCCCTTGTCACTAAATCACTTGCTAACAGTTACGGTGTGAGGTAAATCACTGTTCAACCCTGATGAGTTTAAAGGCCTTGAAGCCTAATGAATTCTCCTATTCATTCTGGAGGCTACATCTGCTCTCCAGCTCTCTTTTAACAACCTGGTGCTGAAAAGATGTGATGTAATTTTGCTGTTTACTAAACAGGTGTCAGTAATCCTATCCAGTGATGTCAGGCCACTTGCTCGGAATTCGTTTTAAGACAACTATTCAAGCTGGTGCTTTGGGATCAGAAAAAGTCTCTTCCCTGGGGAGCTAGAGCCTCCCAGTGAATCCATCTCAGGGACAGCAAGGTGTGGTTAATGCCACCAGGAATATTTTATGAACCGAAGGGGTTATTTCTGCAAATCCTGCTAATCAATCAGGTCCCCTGCCCACTCCTGGTGCTCCATAGGAGGGCTCTGCTCACCTGAGTGAGTGTCCCAGCAAGTGGCCTGCTGGAATACCCAGGATCACAGAGGTGGCACAGCCCACAGTGGGGAGATGGTGCACCCCAGAGCACAGCACGGGGCTCCACAGGTAACAGGAGAGTGGCAGTGCTGTCCCCAGACTCTCTGGATAATGTCTCCCTTACCTCCCACATCACCCAGAGGCTGGCCCTGCCCCACCTTCCAGCAAGGCTGGCACAGAGCACAGGGCCCTAACAGACTCTTTGGGAGCTGCAGGAATATCCCAGACGGAGCCTTTGGGAGCTCCCCGTCTCTACCAGCCCAAGAAACAGGTGGGCACAGCCCTGATGGCCACTGTGTTACAGCCCTGGCAGCACCTGCTCAAAGCCACCCACACTGCTGCAGGGGCACTGCACATTTACACTGTTGCCCCAGGCAACACCCAGCCCTGCGTGAAGGAAAATGTCCTGGGCAGTCAGGGTTGGACTCCAGGAATGTCTTAATTTCATTGAGAAATGGTATTTGGTGTTAACAACGTGGTATTTTAATTGTTTAATGCTCACTTACTCATGCAGCGTTGGGCTGTTGGGGCTTTCCAAGGATTTTGGCTATGTAATACTGCTCCCTTCGCAGGAGGGGAATTTGAGGCAAAAAAAAAAAGGTAAGGCAAGAGTGCTGGATTTGGGGGAACAGCGATGCTCAGCCCCCCTGCAACATGAGGTTCCTTAGCCCATCTAGGTTATTACCTCCATAAACTGAGTAAGCCTAATTAGGCTATTATTATTTCTAGGTTTAGACAGAAAATGTCTGGTTTAACTAAATGAAACCTTTCACCGAAAATGCAAAAAGGAAATTTTTACAGCATAAAAGGTTTTAACTGAAAACTTTCCCATTTTAACCCCACACTGAAAGCATTCCAGGTTAGACTCAAAATGTTTAGTCTTTAATGATCATGTTAAATATTTCATGAGAAAAAAAAAAAAGAAAGTGTTGCTTTTTAATGTATCTATGAAACAAGCTGTGTTCCTCACTGCTGGAAACACGTTCCTCTGCCCATATAATTCTGGGCTCTAATTTAGCATTCATATGCCTGGAGTTTTAATGGGAGATTGCTTAGTTCCCTCAGCCCAGTAAAACAGCGTCAAAACTCAACACAGGCATTTGTGCAGATATAAAATCATCCTGATTTGTTCACCTGAACTTGTAAATGGAAGGCAGAGTGAAGGGACATTTGAACTCAAGTCCAAGCACACTTGCACCTTCTTATGAGACCCCACGTGGACGGTCTTACTCGGAATGCTGGCCTTTGGTTTGAGAGGCTCTCTAAACATTAAATTACATTAATTACATAAACTACATTAATCTCATTACATTCAATCTCTCAATTCAGACCAGAGGAGCTCATAAGCCTTGAAGTTTGTGTCTATTTTTTCCAGGTACACCAGCTGCATTTAACAAAACACATCACCAAAGAGCACCTCTTGCTGCAGGAAGTGAGCATTCACTTAATTTTGCTCTGTAAAACCAGGTTCCTGACAATTTTATTTTTATCATGGCAGTGGATGTAAAACAGTCGATTTCAGTGTTTTGTTTGCTTAAATAGAACATTTTCTGCTCTGCACAAACTAATTTTCCAGGCCTGAGCCTACGTGTTTTTTAGATTTTTTCCCCTTTCAGCTTCTTTACTGGGTATTTAGCTCTTCCTTCCTTAATGGGAATTTAATAAGACCCAGCTGACAAGTGCTCAGTGAAGTGACCAAGCAGCACCTGAAGGAGATGGGATGTAAGATCCATATAAAAAGCCTGAGTATGATCATTGTTATTAAAAGGATAACCAAATGAATTCATAATGATGGGACACTCATTTCAAAGTGTTTCCATAGCTGTTACACATCAGGAAAAATACGGAAGTTACCTCATTTTCTCCAATCCTAAATAACCTTATAAACTCACCAAAGAAATTAATTAGCCAATATTTCTTGAAAATTCATAACAAAGTTTCCATTTTTCCATCAGATAATTCCTTAGTGCATTCTGGTTTTTAACTTCCTTCGAGTCTGGATCATTTTGATGTGTGAACAGACATTTTGTGTTTCCATGGGTTATTTCCACAGGTTCAAATATCTTCTGTAATTGACATTTTCCTGCTTACAAAAGTTGTCAAACTTGAAAGTAGCAGTTGATTGATAAAACATGGGTTTTGTCTGTAGCTTAAATTCATTGTTGGGGCTTACTGCTCAAGCTCTGAATAACTTCTCTCTTCAAAATTACCCGCACTGAGAGTTTTTGGGGGTTTTGGTTTGGGTTTTAGGGGGTTTTTTTAACCATCCATATTTTAAGCTACTTTTATAAAACAGAAAGCAGCAGCTGCTTTTCCCCTTTTCCTACAGGTAAATCTATTCAACAATTTGCTTCCACTTTGGAATTACTACTGTCTAAATAAAGGAGTGTAACTTGACTTTTAAAATAAAGTCTTCCAAAGTCAACTTCATAATCATTCAGCAGCATTTATCCTTTCCAACCCTGACCATAAAGGGAAAGGAAAAAGCAGAAAGCACTGAGGAAAGCACTGACATTTACAGCATCACAGAGGACAGCAGCTACACAGATATTATTTAATACTTCAAAACTCCACAACAATGTTAATTAGCATTAAAAAACCCCACACAATAACTACAGAAGGAGCATTTCTTCTGGTGATGAGAAACACACCAAAGCATGACCCAGAGCCAAGCAAGGTCTTTTTGTTGGCTTTGGTGGCTTCTGCGCCTTGTTTGTAACAAAGGCACAAATAAATCAGGACAGGGCTGAAGTGCCCAGTGCTGGTACAGACAGGGGTACCTTTGCCTCTGCACAAGTCATCACCAGCACGACCCTGAGTGTGGCAGCTTTTCAGCATTCCCACCTGGATGTCACTGACTTACAGCACAGACACTCGGCAGCACCAAAAGGGCACCTCCCTGCTCTCTGTGGCAGGGGCACATCACCCTCCTGCTGGCCCCAGGGTGTTCCTGCATGTCACAGAGTGATCCGGACCTTAGAGATCACCTGCTTCCAACCCCTGCCATGGGCTGGGACACTTCCCACTGTCCCAGGTGGCTCAGAGCTCCATCCAGCCTGGCCTTGAACACTTCCAGGGATGAGGCAACCACAGCTTCTCTGGGCAGCCTGGGCCAGAGCCTCCCCATGTTAACCATAAAGAATTCCTAATGTCTAATCTAAACATAGTCTCTTCCAGTTTGAAGCTGTTCCCCATCTTGTCCTGTCACTCCAGGCCCTTGTCAAAAACCTTTCTCCATCTTTCTTGTCAGCTGTTTCAGCTACTGCAAGGCCATAAATGAGTCATCCAAAACCTTCTCTTTTCCAGGCTGAACAATCCAGATTCCATCAGCCTTCTCTCAGAGCAGAGGTGCTCCATCCCACAATGAACTTGCTGTCCCTCCTTTGAGCTTGGCTCCAGCAGGCCCCTGGACCTTCCAGTGCTGGGTACAGCACTCAGTGGTGCCATGCCTGCTTTAATTCCCCCTGGCGGCAGACAGTGGGTGACAAAATCTGATAAAGCCATGGAGTGCGAGCGAGCTGGAGAGGCTGCACTCTGCCCAGGCACAGCCCTCCCACACAGATCATCTCCAGCCTCTCTGCTCCCTCTGCTCAGAGATGGCTCACTGACACTGTGCCAGCCCATGCTTTAATTTGGCCCCACTATAACCACTGCAGTCTCAGAATCAAATTCAATTGTCCTGGATAGGGATGGATTAAAGCTAGAGCTAATTTTTTTTTTTTTTGGAGTCCCAACCCAGACACAGTAGTTTCTTTCACATGCCTTTGGCACAAAACTGTTATTGCTTTCTGCAGCAGTTGTTGTTTCAGTGACATGACTTCCTGCAGGGGTGTTTTAATTATGGTTGGTGTATCACCCAACTTCGTTATGTGTTGCTTTGAAGTTGTCCTTTGTATCTCACAGCAAGAGGATGGAAAACAAACATGACTGTTTATTCCCTTCCCCTTGCCCTGCATTGGTTTGGGGCAGCCTTTGCTTTGGATCACACAAACACGGAGCAGACGGGAAAGGAGATCCCAAAAGAAGAGGCCAGACAAAGTGCATGCACCTTTGGGCTGGCAGGTGTTTTCTCTTACCTCAGGAGAGTCTGCCCTTAGGAAGAGTCAAGCAGACATTTAAACTCCCCCAATGGCAGGTCAAGCCCTGAAGACAGAAAACTGCTGAAAACGGTTAAACTATTATTTCCAGCTGAAAAAAATCAACCGAAAAAACCCAAACCAAACCCCACAGTTTCTGAACTGAACACATCAATGTTGTACTGGGAAATGCTTCACTATAGCAAAGAGGTGATATTCGCAAGCATTTTCACATAATCGCATGAAGTGACATCACAGCCACTCACAAAAGAGAGGCAAGGAACACTTCCTGATTGGGCTTCCAAGGCAGGGAGGAAGATTCCACCTTAGCCACATGGCAGCAGAGTTTGCACAGCCTCCAGTGGGCTGCCAGAGTACACCCCAGGCTCAGTCTCCTGTGTATTTCCAACGAATTTAGGTACCCAGGGCTGGGTGATGACACTCAACTCACCACCTTCAAACACAATCCACCTCCATATCCATATACACGTGTGTGTTTGTGTGTGTGTTTAATAGTATTTTTTTATTTTTTTAAAAAAGGCAATTCAAAAAAACAAATGGTTCCTAAAAGTCACTGTGCCAGCAGCCACATAAAGCATTTCTCACCATCTGCTGCAAAGCCCGTGCCCAATGAAGCTGCCAACTGGGATATTCATTTTGGAAGAACCCTCTTTCCTTATCTTGAGTGAATTTCAACAGCTTCAAAGAGAGACAGGGGAGATCTTGTAAGTTCATCAACATCTTCCCCCTCTCTATCAAAGACACCAGGGGAAGGCACCGCAAGAACAGCTTCTAGCAGGGTCAATTATTATTAATGGTTTCTTCATTAACACAGCAACGTCATTCCCATTCTGCCTCTCCCATGGAGGACAGTTGTCATCTTTCAAAAGGAATCTGAGCAAGCCATGTGGAGATTTCGCCATCTGTGGCTTGGGAAAGTGGAGATGAAAGACTTCTAAGACCTTTAACTTGGGTTTGTTTTCTGCTCTGGGATGATGATGACATTACTCACCACATGTGTCATCTTTCTGCCCCAGGAGACCATCCTGGGGAGACCCAGTGGGCTACAGAAATCACTTCTTATTTTAGGGCTTTTGGCTTCCCTGTGGTTTCCACCACCACAGCTGAGATCCCACCCTGAGAGTTTGGGAGTTGGATACTTAAGACGATATTTACACTGAAATTTCAAAGGAGGGGCACAATGTCAGAAATTCCCTGTTTCTATAACAAACTGCTTTTAAAGAGTTTTTTTTGGGTTGGTTTTTTGCCTTGAATGTTGCACCATGCTGAGGAAATACCTTAAAATAAGGGTGCACCTACACCCCTTTGGCAAGAGCTTGGTGACTGGAACTCTCTGCTCATGGGAAACAGAAGTCCAAACACACAGGGAAATCCTCCAGCCAGCTCTCCACTCCCCTTTCCCAACACTGCACACCTGGTGTTTAACACACACAGAGGAGCCTCTCGCCTTCTCCCACAGCCCAAAGTCTGGACTGGAGCAGTAAAGCCAAGCAGGACACAAACCTGGCACATCCTCCACTTGCTGGTCCCTCTCCATCCTTATTATTTGCTGAGGCTTCTTTTCAGGTTCAAAGCCTTTCCACAGTGCCCCAGTGAATAAACCTCATTAAAGAGGAGGAGAAGAGTCAACTCCTGCTGCTGAAACCCCTTGGCTCACACCAGCTGCCCACGCTCACAGCCACAGGATGAAAAACCATCCTGAAATCCTATGGCTTCAGAATCTTTGAGCCCTGACAGATGTTCAGGGATGAAAGGGGGAACGAAGCTGCTTGTGTTCCTTTCCTGCCATGACAGAAGTGTACACACAAGTCGACTACTTCCTATGGCCAGCCCCACCCTCTGAAATTCTGAGAAAAAAGGGGAAAAAAAAGCTCAGCTAATGAGAATTGCAGCACCATTCATGCCACAGTAGCTAAGGTTGTATTTGTTATAAATCCCCTTTTCAAGGTTTCTGTCGCTCCGCCATAAAAATCATTCTGGGTTGAAATTTAGCATCCAAGCTTTCTGCCCAAGGACAATATTTTTGACAGAACCTGGAAACAATTGGTTTGGCAAAGCACAGCTGAAGTTTTAAAGAGTGCAAAAAAGAATAGTGGTTAGTGGTGTCAGATATTATTTTATGCTCTCATAACTTAAAAACAACTAATTTAGGTTCTGTGGTTATTATTACTCTGTAATTTCCTCTGAAATAGTTGGCTCATTCCTAATAACAAGCTCCTGCAAACTGCTAGCACTTCTCTAAATAGAAAAATAATAGTATTCCTGGGCCAAATCTAGGGCTGCCATAAATTAGCTTAGTGTCACTGCTGCCCATTTATATCAGCTGAGGGCTTGGCCCCAGGTGTTAAGCAAAGCTCATTTTTGGTGTGTGCATGTGTCTGGTCGGTTCCATTAGCCCTGAGCTGGGCAGTTCCCAGGAATTCAGACAGCAGATGGTTAGGTAATGTCTTCAGGATCCAAGAGAAGGGATGGTGCTCTCATCAAAGGCTTGCTGAACACGCCTTGACTTCCTGCAGTGCAATCAGCACTCACCTAGAGCAGTCAGGGTTTCCTGGGAAGCACGGTCACACCAGGCAGCCACACCGGCCCCCAAGGCTGGAGCTGAAGGCAGCCTCCCTCACTGCACTCAATCACTCTGTTTGGCTCCTCTGCCTTTGCTCTGGAGAGCCCAGGGTTTAACTTCTCCTTTGGAGGCCACTGCCTGCCCAGGCACAGGAATTCAGGGTGGTTCTGCAGTGCCTTGGCAAGTCAGCTACCTGCTTTTGAAGTCAGGCAGCACTGGGGTTCTTTTCAGTGGGCTACAAGTATGATTTGGATATTTTTGGAGAGGCCATCACAATAACCACCTTCTTCCTTGAACCTATATAAACGATGTTTTCTTACTGAAAAAAATAGCACTCAGATAAATGAGTACTTTTAAAAGATACTTTTGTGCTGTCAAAGTTCCTCATTCACACACCACACCAGGGTATTTGGGAACTTGCAAATCATCTGTGCATATACCAGAGAAAAAGAGCGTTTTTTCTTCCTTTTCTTCTTGTTAACCTGATAAAGTTTACCTAGCACTGAACCATTAAAATTCACCTATTCCTCCTGTATTTCCCTCAAGTTTCACACCCACCTTTAAAATAGGCGCTGCTCAGAGGAATGGAGCCAAAGAGCAGCAGCAGTAAAAATTAGACAAGTACCAGGTACAGGATACTCGGGTCCTTATCCAAAATTCACACTCCTTGTGCAGTGGAATCCCGCTGTAAAATTCCCTGTCCTGCCAGATGCCCTTTGACAATCCACAGCTGTGTACATAGTGGTGGGATGCTGAAGTTGGTGCATTCAGCATGAAAAAAGCCAGCCAGGGATGGGCTGACTCCTCATGTCACTATATGAGAATTTTTAGGTGATCTGACACCTATCAATTCCTCTGTGTCCATAACCTCCTAAACTCAAAATGCCACAAGTTTACAAAGCAACTTTCTCCTTAAAGCTTGCTCATTTAGACATAAAAGAGTGCAACAAGGAGGCTCCAACCAATTACATGATTAAATAGTGTAATTTTTCTCCTTATCTTTGAAGCAGGAGGACAAGGCCCTCGAGCAGATGAGATGGCTCATGGGCAGCTGGAATTTCTGCCCCCAGGAGGAAAAAAGCAGCAGTGGATGCTGGGGAGAGGTATTAGCACACCCATCACCCGTGCAGCAGGGACCAGGTTGGTCACCAGAGACAAACCACTCACCTGACAAGAGTAGTAAATTGCACAGTGTCAGATGTCAAGAGACCTTCCCAAACACTGTTTGGAAAGTCCAGAGACTGTTTATATTGGGGTGGGGGGAAAAGTATTCATTCCTCCTTGCAATGGGTTAAGCAGCTCTTACCCCTAAGATAAGCTACTTGTGCTAAAATGTCAACAACTGACCTAATTTATTTTAGATATGGAGCAAAAGTGGCCTCTGCTATTCAAGTTTCGGTGGACAGCTTAGGGGAGGATAAAAACCAGAAGAAAAGGGATCCCTTTTCACAAAAAGGCACTATACTATCCTGTCAGTCGATGAGGTTTTTCTGCTTGAGCTACTCCATCTTCCTAAATGAAGTCCTCTCGGTTTTGAACGTGACAATCTGAGAGCAGTGTAGACAGAAAGCCATTCCTGAGAACTGGTTAAAAATTCAGGGATAAAAATAGCAGCTTTCTGCTTTGACACAGCAGCTATAGCTTGCTCCTGTCAAGGTGGTTTTAAAATAGTATTTCAGGTCACAGCCAGAGAAAGCCCCTCTCAGCTACCATTTCAGAGCTCTACTTGGCTTCTTCCTAATCCCTGTAGCAACAAGAGCAGGCTCCTAAAAATACCCAGGAAAAAATACAGGAGCTCAATCAGTCCATTACTTTCAGAATAATATTTGTAGATTCCTCATTTCCCTCTGCAATACCATCACATTTCATCATGAAAGTCAGGTTAAGGTTTTACTTGGCGCCTGCACCTCTTGTGGTGAAGGAAATAGAAATTTTGGATTTCCAACAGCTGTGGAGAAGGGCCTTGAATATTACATCATTTATCAGTAGCGTTTCCAGAAAAAAAGGAAACATTCCATGAAAAGATAATTTACTTGTCTTAATAATATAAGCAGGAATTAAAGTGGAGAAATCCCTTCTGGCAGGATTTTTGACAGTTACCTTCATTTTCATCCTTGCTGACTGCACACGTCTACTTTGAAAATGAATACAGTTTCCACTTCAAAAGGAAAAAAAACAAGGAAAAGAGTGCAAGAGGGAGCTTGTGACGTTAAACTCACCGAGTACAATATTTTCTGGGAAGCTTACCTGTTCTAAAGTACTCATAGGCACCTTGGAGAATAGTAGGGAAATGTTTAAACACATTTAGTAGGAACACGCATCAGGCTTTGGCTTGAAATAAAATGTGCATTTAGGCAAAGAGAAGTGATGGATCCAAAACTGCACAGAATAGACACACAACACAATAATGACTTTTTCCTAGTCAGAAGAACTGGAAATAGCTCAGGAGAGGAGGAAATGGTGACTTGTCAGTTCCCATGTTATCATTACTACTGCTTTCAGTGGCAGGACTGAGTTTTCTCTGCCCCCATGAGATCCCTCCTGTGCCAGGCTCCGTGTCAGCACAGAAGCCCAGAGGCAAATCACCAACGATTTCCTGCACCTACAGTCAAAAAGCATTTTTGGATAGGAAGTACCTTCCTGCACCAGGAGAGCCAAAGGCCAGGGAGACCAAACCTCATTCTCAGGCCTAGTGAAGAGCAGGCTAAATACTGCAGGGAAAATGTCCACAAGTGAGTGGGATAAAACAGACTCCAGGTCACCTGGTGATTCCTGCAGAAGTGACAGTGAAGCAGGTCCCACTTGAGACTGACCCTGGTTATCTTCAGTGGATGCTCCTGCCCACCTCAGTCTTCAACATTTTTGGTAGAGTGAGAACTTAGGGCCCGAGTTCTCAACTCATTTCCAATTTCCATTAGATCCAAGGTGCTTATAAGCCTTAAAATTTATAATTTGGTAATTTCCAACACTGCTTAGAATGAGAGACTTCCATACACATAAACTTGTGCATGAATGCAGTTCAAAAGGAGAAAAAAAAAAAAAAACAAACCTGCAAGTCATACTGAAACCAACATACCCTACTGCTACTGCAGTAAATGTGGCTGGGGTAGAAAGCTTGCCATGTAACACAGCCCCACTTCAATAAAACCATGATGTCCGCACAGTGCTTTAAATTATTTTTTAAAGCCCAGATATTTTTTGCAGACCTGCATGTTAACTCAGTCACTCAGGGTAAGCTGGTGCAAACTTAACCCTGCAGCTATAATAAGGTTTTAATTTTTGCCAGAACGATGCATTCAAAAATCCTTGCTTGGCCACTGAGGGATGAGATTGCCTTACCCATTGCAAATTCGAAATAAGACAGATTTATGTTTTGCTGGTCTCTCCAGTGAATGTTTTCAAACCTTCCTGTGCAACCACAAGGAACAGAACCCCAAATATAGAAGCACCATCAGACAGACCAATTTATCAGGATCCTGTATAGATTTTTCCAGACACAGAGCTTGGCTCCCTACCGAAGGCACTGCCAGGCTCTAAAAGGAGTTTCTGACAGCTCCTCAGAGGTGTGGAGAAGAGAGGGTGCTTCTGACCCCAGCCCAGCAAGGCCGTGCTACCTCAAAGCCACATGGGCCCCGATGGGGAACAAAAGCTGCCCTGGGAGAGAGAAGAGAGGAGCAGGGAGGTGAAGGCATGGGGACTTCACCAAGCACACAGTTTCCAGGCAAGATAGGGGCTGTACTGGACTATTTTAATGCCCTCTTAAAGTGGGGGCTGCAAAATATAAGATACTTTAAGAGAGACAACTGATGCAAGACAGGACTGGAGTCCTCAGGTTCACTTACAGCACCAGATACTGAGCCCAGAACACACCAGACATGTCACAGCCTGATGGGCCACAGGCAGGAGGTGGACACTTCCCCAGGCATCTGTCTGGAGTCCAGGTCTCCACAGCCACAGCGCTAAAGGGGTAAAGACTCTTTTCCCCAGTCTGGCTGACTCTACCTATGTGAGCAGCCTCATCCATCTCCCCAGTGAGACCCCAAAGCCCCAGCAGAGTGAGCAGCACCAGCACTGCTCCCCTCCCCTTGTAGGGGGGCTGGAATGGAAACCCCACCTCGCAGGGCTTAGGAAGAGGAAGACCAGCTCTAAGCAGTTTAACCAATGCACAATCCCCTGCACAGAAGCCCTTTATGTGAAATCCATGAACCTCTGGCTGTTTCAAATCTCAGACAAAACACAGGAGAGTTTTGATTGTGGTTTAGAAAGAAAACTGCAAGGAACGTGTTGGAAGGGGAGCAGATCTCACCCAAGGAGATCCGTGTGAGTGCTGGGATTAACACACTGCTGGCAATTCCTCCCCAATACTGACAGCCTTGTCACATGCACTTTCGCTGCATGGTTTTAAGCCTTAGCAACTCCTTGTGTGCTTTAAAAAAAAAAATATAAAAGGCCAGTGTGAAGTGACCTATCTGACATGTTTTCTGTGCCCGTGGTCTCTGTCCTAGGAGCAGAGGGAAGAGCACAAGGAAAAGGATAGGTTTATGGGATGCTCAGCAGCATTTCCAGACAGCAATGTGGATTTATAAGCTATCTGAAGAACTTCTTCCAACTCTTTTTACCCACTCCCATTTTCCCCTATATGAGTGATTTCTAGCAAATCACAGCCTCCGCTCTCCTCCCCTTTCTGAAGGGCTGGGATCCAGCTGGAAGCTGGTCCACTGGGAAATAAAATGAGGAAAGGAGTAAGCTGGCAGCATGATCCTTTGGCAGCTGGTGCTGGAGACAACACTTCCCTCTAATTCACAGCATCCCGGAGTTCAGATTTCAAGGGAATGGCTGCCTCATTTCCTGCCAAGGCACCTTGCAATGGCACTGCAGTGCCCTACCAGGATGCTCCAGCGGCCAAATCCTCCACAGGACTTTGATGGAGCTCAGCTGACAAAGGAATGGCTTTACACTGCTGTGCAAAGCCTCCTCAGATAACTGCTATCTGCAACATAAACCACCATCAGCTAACAAGGACTAGCTGTTCCCAGCACAGCTGAGATTTTACTTGAGGTATTTACACTGCTCTTTGCCATAGATAAGGAATTATGATAAGAATTCAAGCGATTGTGTAAAAAAAAAAAAAAAAAAAGAGAGAGAGAGAGAGAATAAAAAGAAGCACCCAACCAGGCAGTTTAAAACTCAAGAGGTTTCTCAGGAAGGAACTGGGTAAAAAGGTAGTTTGGGTGTCCTAAAAGCAAGGGCTGGGACTCTGAGTCTGGGTTGTCTCGCTTCCAATTGCTCGTGTGACTCTGGACAATCCATTTAACTCTGGACCATTGGATCTCACAGTTCTGTGACTGGAAATCAGAGAACAGTAATATAAGAAATGCTTTTATGATCACAAAATCTCATTCTATTGACACAAGGCCACTTTACAGATGGAATTTCAAACTGACATCCTGCTTCTGATACCCAGGATAGGTTCTGGGATCATTCACTGCAGACAACCCTGCAGGGCTGAGGGGAATTGCTGAGGCTTTTGGGTTCCTCCCAGGGAATTATGAGGACATCAGGTGTCCTCAGTCTTGTATCTCCAAGAGCATCCTCACTGTACACACAGTGCCCTGGAAGTGGCAATCCCTGCCCCATCAACCTCCCTGCTGTAAGACTCCCAGAGATCCCAGAAGAACAGGATATTTAGGACCACCTCACCATTTTGTAAAATTGAAGACAGAAAAGCATGGGGGCATTTAGGAGATTTAGGAGGCATGAGGATCTATTCTTTCCAAACAAACAAACAAACAAACCACACACGCAAAAAATCCCCCCAAAAACCCAACAAAACAAACCCAAACCAAAACCACCCCAAGCCTAAAGCAATCCCTTTACTCTAAGCAGTTGGCATGACTTGAGTTTTGCAAAAGGGTTCTTGTCCAGTACATTTAGAAAATACTATTTTAATCTGAAATTAGAATGAAAATTTGAGAAAAATATTAAAACAAGGCAGCATTTCAAGTCAAACTTCACCAGCTGCAGCCAGGCCTGAACAGAATCCTGGGGCAGAGCTCTCTCCATCCCTCCTGGCTGAGGTCCACAACTACTGTGAGGAACCATCTGCTCCATGGGAAGGTGTGGAGCACATTCTGCCCTCTTCTGCTTCCTCCTCACACAACAAGGAAGTAATTTAGCTCCCAAGAGCTCGTCTGATCCTGGGAAGGTGCTAATTTTAATACTATTCCTCCTCTTTGCACCTCTGCTTTCACGGTGGAGGGTTGTCATCAGCTCCCCCAATCCCCCGTGACACATACAGGGGTGACACGTGCTTCCTGCCCTTTTGGGACAGGCATCTGGGCATTGCCTGGCATAAGGGGGTCCTGCTCTGGGTTGCAGCAGTTGTGTGACATCTCTCAAACACAGATGACAGTGATTTGCAGCGTGTTCCCACCCCAAAGCTGCATCCTGATTTTAGGCAGATTTTGACATCACCCAGGGCTAAACTATGTAGTGTGGTATCAAAAGGCTCACTTTGGACTTGAAGGAGGCTGCAATTTCAAGCCCTGTCTCTTTGACCCAAGTGCTTTGGAGTGAACAGTAGCAAAGCAAATACTCCTGCTTTTCCTGCTAGTGCAAAGAAAACTTCACTTTTCAGGGGTTTGTGCACTGAGCAGAGCAGATCATATTTCTGTGACTCCACCCCACCTTTTTTTTTCCCCCTTTTCTTTTTCACAATGACACTGGCCTTTCTTTGGAGAATATTTAATTGCAGAACGGTTCAACAGACCCTCCCCACTCAGAGCCCTGTTTGCAAGTGTCAACCCCAACTTGGAGTTCAACTCTCAGTCAGCAGAGCAGTAAAGCCGGCAGGCTTAAGTACTACAGGAATGCTAACATGGCAGATCTGAGAGAGTTAATTTGGCCAGAATGCACTCTAGTAATGTTTATGTTTTAGATAAAGTGCCTACAATGTTGCAGCTTGCCCTTCTGACCCCATTTCCTCATTCGTGTGCAGCTCAGAGAAAGTGATACTTAATTCCAAATCTTGGCTTTTATTAGCTCCCAGAGAGGGATAGGATTTCATCCCAGCCTTATCTCTGTTATAAACATCCTGTTACCATTCATATCAGGGGGATATCTTTGGGAAAATGATTAAATACTTTTGTCCAGACACAAGCAGCATCCCCCGATTGATTGTGCACAGTCGGGGTGACTTTGCACGCGTGTGTGTTGTCAAACAGCACGAAGCCTCAGGGTCCAGCAGGGGGGAAATTTTACACACAAGTGTGAAAACTTGAGGGGCTCTTCTGTGAAATCCTGGTATCTGTGCATTTAAGAGCTCAGTGCATAGCCAGAGAGACTGAATTCTTCATTCTACCTTTTGCTAAATGTGCTGCAAACCACCCCTGATTGCAAAAGTCAACAGCAAGTGCTGATGCTTTTCCAGCTGGTCTCAGGACTGAATCAACTTGGACGCATTCTTGCAGTACCATTAACATATTTCCTGTGCATTTCTTAAGTAATTTTCAATTAAGCAAACAACATGATGAAGCATGGTGAACTCAAGGCAGCTGGACTCCTGAAAAACCCCTTCCTCCCACTCCACAGCTGATCACACATCACTGCTCTAAAGCAGCAGCTCTTCAGCCAAGGCACCTTCCCACACCTGAAGCCCACAAAAGGGACTGAAAGAACAAATCTCTCCAGGCTGCCCAGCAGTACACATACTGCCAGAACCCCTGGTACTAGAACCTCTGGTACTTCTAGAACCTCTGGTCTATGCAGCTCAAAGGACTCACAAATCAAAAAAAGCTTTCACCACAGAATCACAGAACAGCCTGGGTTGGAAGGGACTTGAAAACTCTTCTCATTCCAGCCTCCCTGCCATGGGCAGACACCTTGCACTAGCCCAGGTTGCTCAGAATTCCATCAGCCTGGCACTGAACACCTGCAGGAATGGGGTAGCCACAGCTTCTCTGGGCAACATGTGCCAGGGCCTCCCCACCCTCACAGCAAAGAATTTCTTCCTAAAAACCAATGTAACCCTACTTTCTGGTGGTTTGAAGCCATTCCCCTTTGTCCTGTCATCACACACCCTCATCAATAGTGCTGGGGAGGCTGAGGCTGGCAGAGACACTCTCTGGATGTGCCTGCACACAGTTTGGGCAAGGTAAAGGCCTGGTAACATCCTGCACATGGCAAAGGTGGGTGCCCTGGCAGTGCAAGGATGGGGTTCCCTCGTGTCACAGCTGCATTCCCCATGCGCAGTCCATGGATTGGACATGGAGAGGAGGAGGTGTGATGGGGTAAGCCCATGTGCAGAGGCTCTCTCTGCTGTGGCTGTACCCAGAGCTGACACACCAGCTCCTTTTGTAACATCTTGCCAGTTTAGAGTCTACCTCTGCACCCATCTTCCAGCTCCTTTATACAAAAGGGCTGGGCCAGGACCATAAAACCCCCTATGTCCAACAGTAAACCCTTGAATTCACTCGTTCAGAAACACATTTTCAGTGTCACCAAGGCTGGGTCAGAAGCCAGTTCTCCATGACTTTCCACCAGAGCCGAGTGCAAAGTTATGCTCTTTTTGACCTAAAAAACAGATCTGCTCAACCAAACCCCTGGATTTCCAAACATGCTCAGCAGGCAGCACTGCTCCTCAGTGAGAAGCCGTGGTTCAGCTCCACATTCCCCAGCATGCATCTGCAAACACTTCCATATGGAAGAGAGTGACCCACCAAAACACACCCAAATTCTGAAAACAAATGTAAACCTGGGTCTATGTGACTTTTAAAGGGAAGACTGAGTATTAATATATACAAGGAATTTGGGGTAAAAGAAAAAAATGCTTCCAGTAGCATTTGGTTGGAAAATGACAATTATTTTGTGTGGAAGTTCAGAAGGAATTTTTTTAATATACATGGATAAAAGGAGACATTTCTCATTTTGGAATTATTTTTAACAAGTTCGCAAAGATACAAAGAAAAGACCACCACCAAGAAAAAGTTTTTTTTCCATTTTCTGTAATTAGCTTCTAGTTCCTTTTAGCTTTGGAGGTTTGACTAAACCCAGTAATTTGGTAATTTAATGAAAACAAAATCACAAAGCGAAAATTTTAAACAAAACCCCTGAATTTTACATGGAAAGTTAGTTCCTGCTTCTTTCTTTCTTTTCTGTCCCAGATTGAAAGATAAGAACTAAAACTGAACATTTTTCAGAATTTCTTTCTCTCCTCTTGCTGGAGGCTGTAATAAATCAAGCTGACTTTCAAATTAATCTTTTGATTTTAACAGCCTTTGTACCTAATTAAATAACACACCCTCCAGGGGACAAAAAGAGGGAACAGTCCCTGTGTTCTCCATCCCTTTCAGCCTTTCCCTCTTGCAGAAGCAGAATGAGACGCCTTGTGCAGCAGGGGATGATCGTGACCAGGGAGAAGTTTTTTTTGCAGACCTTCCAACACCACCCCAGCGCCTTGCTCAGGTAGGGAGGAGCACTCTGGGCCACAGCAGCACCAGCCCCTCCCACAGCTCCAGCACTGCACATCCCAGTTTCCTGGATCACCTGGAAAGGGTCATTCTCAAGCAACCAAAAAAAACGTTCATGGCTGGTACTCAAGCAACCTTTCCTCGGAAGAGCCTCCACATGGGCACAAATAACAATGGAAACAGGGCCTTTTGGGATCACCACCAACAGATCCAGTCTGCTCAGGAGGGAGAGAGGAAAAGTGGCTTCAGCAAGGTAGGGACAGGCTCAGAGGGGTGCAGAGGGCACTCACTCACCTCTCCACCAGCCACTGCTGTCCCCAAGCGGGGTTCAGCTCCCCCAGCAAACATCACTCATGGCCCTGCTCGGCACTCAGCCAGGAGATTTTGCCTCCCAGCCATGCAAAATCTTCAATTTGAGATTCCTACAAGCTGAGCTTACAGGAAACTGTTTCCTGAAACAAACTGTTCCCATTCCCTCTCCACCCCACTGTTCCTGCTAGAGCAAAGCCAAACTCATTTATTGATCAGCCAACAATAAAGAAAGGCCCAGAAAAACTGATGCATCCTTTAAAAGCTGGCGAGACATGGTCTCCTATCGGGTTTGCTCAGTTTAACAACACTCCCCTCAAACATTACATTCCAGAATGTGTATTTAAACAAGTCTTAATCTCTTGGGTACATTTTCTAATGACCTTTGTTTTAACCTAGAGCATTCACTGGTGCAAATGAGATGCTACGAGCCATGTGTGAGTCATGAGTTTTGCTGAAGTGAGAACTTGATCACTGATTCCAATAAAAACCAGATCAGATCCTATATCTTTACTTCCAAAAGCCAGCCTGCCTGCTGCTTCTACCATGGCTGGGTATCAGAAACACGACATTACACTGCAGGATGTTGGGCAGAAGAAAACTGGATGTGAAATTATTTATTTCACTTGGGACCAGGACACCCCACTAAGCAGAAAGCTTTTCTGAAGGAAGGTGAATGGGCAGTAGAAGAGAAGTGTTGAAGCACATCAGGGGCCCTGACTTCTGGGATGAAGAGTCACCATTAAATCCAGACACTGTGTGTGTCATCCCTGCCTGCAGCACGAGGAGCAGCTCTGCCATGACAGCAGGGGAGGAAAGAGCCAGGAGAATGTGAGGTCAGACAGTAAAGTAACACAAATCTGGTTATGTCACAGGCAGATGGTGGAACCTCACCTGGAATAACATGTGAACATCTGCTCATTCTTTCCTTAGGATGAAGGGCATTGGAAGGAATTAAAGACATGGAGGGGCATAAAGAAAGTGAAAACTAGAAGAATGCAGTCAAAAGACTAGATAATGTTAAAAAAACACCATTTTTTTTTTTAAAAAATAGTTCTTAAAAAATCCCCCATCACCTCTGCTAAAAAGAGTACTTTCTCAGGAAAGTTTGTTTCTTGCCTTTACATTACTTTTTGAGAAAAGAAAACCTCTGTCTTAGAAAAGAACAGAGAAACTTTTGCTGAACTTTTCATTCAGAACGGATGCCTGACTTTCTAAGTCCATGTCATGTCTCCAGACCAGTTTCTAGGTGTATTTTCTAGGCAGATATTTCATTTTCACTTATTTAACTGGGATTTAAAGATGCATTTAAGCCTGGACTTTTCCAGGACTTGATGACTGAATCTCCTCAGTCTCACCAAGAGAGCTGAGCTGAGCCCTGCATTGGCCATGAACCTCAAGGAGTCCACAGCCAGCCCATGGGGAAGCATCATGCTGGGATCTGGGAAGAGAGAATGTACCATTAGGCTGGGCTTAGACAATCCTGGGAGCCAGTGGAATGCAGGTCCTGCAACCCTATCAAGCCCTCTGCTAATCTGAGAAGTCAGGTGTGCCCCACGGTAGAAATGTGGTACCTCTGGGACAGAAGCAGCTATGATGACAAGTGCCTGAGTGTGGCAGAGAGGATTTGGGGACCTGCTGCCATTTGCACAGCCCTGGAGCCAGCTTTGGCCAGCTGCTGCAAGGATTGACCCACTGAAATGATAAAAGGATTGCTCTTGAAGGCTGTCACCCCCACCTACTCAGAGAACCTCAGCCTGGTTTTCTCCACAGCGAACCAGCCTCCTCCCACGGTGATGCTGATTCCAATCAGGAACACACCAAGGTTTCTAAACACAGAGCTTACACCCGCTTCTTTTAAAAAACACGTTTTGGTGCTCAAGGAGCTGTCAGCCTGGGTTGGAAATGCTGAGACCTGACATTTCCAGATTAAATGTCAACCAGATGTTCACGCATTTCCCTCACGAGCCCCTCAAGAAGCTTCAATTTGGTATTGTGTTTCATTATTAGGGAAAACCCAAGTTCATACCTTCAGCTGGAGCTGAAAGAGATTGAATGCCTCAGGGAAGAGGGAAGGCAGAAGAAATGACAGGTACCTGAGCAGTAGGAAATACTAATCCAAAATGCAATACTCAATAACTGGTGTCTATCTTTTCTTTTTCTCTAATGGATTTGAAGCCTGGCTGCAACAAATTTGCTTTGGTTCCAGAAACTCTTTTTATATAATACTAACATTTTCCCTCACCCACTGAAGCAAGGGAAATGTGGACTGGGACACTGCCCTTCCCTTAATCCTTTCAGTCTCAGTGCCAGAGGTGGCACTGCTTCTGACAACGGAGAGTGGGACCCAGGGGAAAGGAGATTTATTCATGAAAAGAGAAGAGACCAGGAAGCATCACTGGGGCTGGAACTCCAATAAAGCCCCTACCTGAGATGCAGGAGGACTCTCATTTCTTTGTGCAACTTTGCCAGAGAGAAGCCTCAGTTCCTGCTACGTAAAATGGGATTTTTAGGGAGATTTTTTTGTGTTTGTTTTGTATGGTCTGCACAGCCAGGCACTCACCCTTACTATGCTTTTCATGTGTACTGCAACAGGGCCTCAGGCCGAGATGGGAGCTCTAGGTGCCAATGTAGTCAATAAATAAGGACATAAATAATACAGCTAAAACATGTGGCTGAGAACTGGCTCTCATCCCAGAAATTCAGAGCGAACTTTCCTGGTTTTGTTGGTTTAGTTTGATTCTAGTTTCTTAGACAAAGTAACAATGTTTTAAACTGCATTTTCAGTATTATTAAGAAATCAGCAGCAAGACCTGGACAATGAATGACCCTACAAAATGGGCCCCACGAACATCTCCAAGAGGCAAGGAAAGAGGCAGCTAAGGGCTGTTCATGGAGCAGGCAGGATCAACACTGCCTCCCAAGCCAGATCCTTCACTTACAGCATCCAAATTCCAGGATCCACATTTTTTGGATCAAGCATATCTATAGAAAGAAAGGCATTCACACGTGCACACACCCTGCTAGAGTTCAGGTTTGTGGTAAAGGCCAAATTATTCTTCTCCACATAGAACAAGCTCCAAAAGATGCTGTTAGAAGTAAGACTCCCCTCAAAAAATCCCCACTGGAGCAAACATTCTGCAAGAAGTGAACATTTCCACAGCCTCCCAGCACACCCTTCATCTGGCTGAGAGCTGATTCCTAACCCATGAAGACACAGGCAAGAATTCCCATGAATTTTGTTACTGAGAACAAGGAACAATTCCACAGGAGTCAGCAAATGGCTTCCAGACTGTGCCACAATGGGACCATGAGGAGAGCCTGATCTTGCACACTCGTGCACTGGGAGGCTGCAAGATAAACTGGGTGAAATCCTGGCTGTGATGAAGTCTGTGGCAGAATTCCCACTGACTTCAGGCAGGCCCAGGATCTCACCCATTATATTTTTGAATGTCAGGGCAGCAACTGAGTACCAGATCTCATTCCAGCCTCCCAAGTCTGTGTGGAGCCACTTGTCAAGGTTCAGTGCTCCCTCCAGAGCACCACTCCATTCCCCAGCAGGCTCACAAGATGCTGGTGAGCCCGGGGGAGGTAGGCAGCATGGAGGAGTCTCCATAAAAGTGTCACCCCAAATGGAGCAGACGGAGAAATCTGATAACTTAGAGCAACTCGTGTGTTACTCTGCTTGGTGGGGAGCAGCAGGGACACCGCTGAAGGCTTTTGGAAACAAAAATACTTCATCACAGCAAAGGCTGGGGGACTCATTGTCCTGCGTGAAGTCTCTTTTGATAACACAATGGCATCTGGAGAGAACAGATAGAAGAGATGCTCAGCACAAAGATGTGCTCTGAAGGGAAATGAAACCCAGGCAATCAACCCATCCACACTGTTACAGACAGTCCCATGGTACTGTCTTTGCAAGAATCCAAAGACTAGGAAAGTGCTACAGTCAGTCCATAATTCTCTAGCAAAACCCCACAGATTTATCTATGTCCTGCTGAAGTCAATGAGGGTGATTTTGGTGCCACAATCAGAGCACATAGCTTTAATATATTCGTTTGCCATTCATTAAAAGCCGAAACACTTCCTAGGAAGCAAGATTCTCTAAATCATACACATACTCACCGCTGAAGACATGTTGGGGAAAATTGCTTACAACCACTTTTGGGTGACAGTTGTTCTCAGGGAAAAGTTGCTAATGGATCTGCTGGAGAGCAGCAGATGGAAAACAGAGTTTAGGTTTGCTAACAAGATACAGGAGAAAATTAAACCAAGAGTATAATTTTCTCCCAGTCAAGCCAGTTCAGCAGCTGGCCATGTTACCTACAGAATAAATACTTTTGTCTTTATGATCCAAATCTAGGATTTGAAGTGAAAACTTAATGTTTGGTTCAGCTCTAACAGGAAAAGTATTTCCAGAGAGTAGATAAAATCCAGCATCTAAACTGCAAACCATACACCTCATAGTTCATTTCCCTGGAGGGAAGAATATTAAACATATCCCCAGCAAGTCTTCCTCATTCCAAAGTATGAAAACTTTAACACCTACCAACTTCTCAGACAAGACAACAACAAGCCTTGAATGAGCCATGACCTGGATCTCTCATTGAAGAATCCAGACTTTGCTTCAAGAAAACAAACTCTTCCCGGTTACCAAAAATCACAGCTATTTAAACAGCACCAACTGTGTAACCACAGTCAATCTTCACTCCTTGGTGCATACTTGAACAGGGATATGCCGTCTGATTCTGTTTACAAACAATTAAAAGCCCCACCTTAAAAATCTGCCTTGGTGAATTCACATTGCTCAAATGGTTTTCTCCTAACCCAACTTCTTTTGTAGTGTTGAGGCCTGAAGTCAAAGAAGTTCTGCATGTTTATAGTCAACAACTCCCAAGACCTTATACAATATACGATCGCCTTAGTCCAACACACACACACAGGCACGAACATGCAGAACCAAAGTTCATCTTGCAAGGTGGGAGATGCTGGAATGCTAATAGGTATGACCAAAACAGACATTCCAGTGTGTTAAAACTATTCCTGAACACTGGAATGATCCTGTGCTTCCCCAGAACTACGAGTAGTTAACACTGGAGGAAAGCATGGCTGTTGAATTGAATCAGCAACAACCTAGCCCTCTTAGACCCAGGAGAGACAATGGTGAGAAACACATCACAGTGCCCTCCACCCCTCGGGCGGATTCTTTGTAGAATTCTTTGTGCTTGTTAGAAGCACCCTGCGTGTGTCAATCTTTCTCCTGAGCTTCTTGCATAAAAAAACCCAAAAAACCCACAAAACCCCACCACAAGTCTCAAACTACACATATCCATCCTGCCCTAACAGGGATAAAGGCATCCAGCTAAGTGGTAACAGCACAGGAAATGCAGGTGTGTGGCTGGATGCAGCTTCCTCTGCACATTTTGGCTCAGACAAGTCACAACACAAGCCTTGTGTGACCACAAGTCCTCCTGGGTTGCAGAGATGGTGCTCGTAGCTGCAAAATAATTGTGCAGAGAGCAACAAAAATATGCATGTTTTGGAGCACCAATTGAAAGAAAAAGACTTCCCTTGAGAAACTTAATTCCCCTTGGATTAGCTGAGGGTGAGTTTGTTAGGAGAAGGAAGGGAAAGAGAGGAAAAACACTTGAGGAAGCAATAGTTGAGCTATTTTCAAAACTGATTTTGTTTTTAAAGAGCAAAACCACCTCCACATGAGTATCCTTACAAATCACATTTTTTCAGCCTTTCAAAAATAATTTAGGAAGAGGGTAGTAACTGGCAGCAGGTGCTGAGGAGACCTGCTTTTATTAGTGTGCAGACACCCCAATCCCCAGCCCTGTGTGAGCAGGGCCCAGGGTGATGCTGCAGAGCAAACCCAGGTAACATGGGACCTGAAGCTTTCAGCACCTAGAGCAGGCAGGGAAGCACCACTGTTTGCAGCTTATCCATGCAGAAATTAAACAGGATAAAGAGTAACTAACCTATGGTCAAAAATGAAGCTTGTGGCAGAAACAAGAGCAACACACAGGCCCACTCTTGCCCATCAAATTGTCCTCACCACAGAAGACAAATGCTTTCTGAGTAGGGAAATAACTCAGATGTCAGACCTGTGTTCACACAAAATCCATCTCTTCGCATTATTTGTGCGCCTACAGCAAGGCCTATTCCTGAGACAATCAACATGTATTTCATGTATTTAAGACACATAACCAGGCCCGTATTTCAATACGGGCCTCTCCCAACTTCCTTCCACCTGCTGAGGTAAAGCCTTTTCTGGAGTCATCACCAGAGCCAGGCAAACTCCTTTTCACACCCTCAGCTGCCACCAAAGCACCCCCTAATCTGCGAGTGCACCTGCCAAGGGCATGTGTGTCCCCTTCCCCCCTGCCAGCACCCCGAGGGTGTGTGTGTGTGTGTGTCCCCTTTCGCCCTGCCAGCACCCCGAGGGTGTGTGTGTGTCCCCTTCACCCCTGCCAGCACCCCAAGAGTGCGTGTGTGTCCCCTTCACCCCTGCCAGCACCCCAAAGGTGTGTGTGTGTGTGTCCCCTTCACCCCTGCCAGCACCCCGAGGGTGTGTGTGTGTGTCCCCTTTCGCCCTGCCAGCACCCCGAGGGGGTGTGTGTGTGTGTCCCCTTCACCCCTGCCAGCACCCCGAGGGGGTGTGTGTGTGTGTCCCCTTTCGCCCTGCCAGCACCCCGAGGGGGTGTGTGTGTGTGTCCCCTTTCGCCCTGCCAGCACCCCGAGGGTGTGTGTGTGTGTGTGTCCCCTTCACCCTGCCAGCACCCCGAGGGTGTGTGTGTGTGTCCCCTTTCGCCCTGCCAGCACCCCGAGGGGGTGTGTGTGTGTGTCCCCTTTCGCCCTGCCAGCACCCCGAGGGTGTGTGTGTGTGTGTGTCCCCTTCACCCTGCCAGCACCCCGAGGGTGTGTGTGTGTGTCCCCTTCACCCCTGCCAGCACCCCGAGGGTGTGTGTGTCCCCTTCACCCCTGCCAGCACCCCGAGGGTGTGTGTGTGTGTCCCCTTCACCCCTGCCAGCACCCCGAGGGTGTGTGTGTGTCCCCTTCACCCTGCCAGCACCACGAGGGCGTGTGTGTGTGTCCCCTTCACCCCTGCCAGCACCCCGAGGGGGTGTGTGTGTGTCCCCTTTCGCCCTGCCAGCACCCCGAGGGTGTGTGTGTGTCCCTTTCACCCCTGCCAGCACCCCGAGGGTGTGTGTGTCCCCTTCACCCCTGCCAGCACCCCAAAGGTGTGTGTGTGTCCCCTTCACCCCTGCCAGCACCACGAGGGCGTGTGTGTGTGTCCCCTTCACCCCTGCCAGCACCCCGAGGGTGTGTGTGTGTGTGTGTCCCCTTCACCCCTGCCAGCACCCCAAAGGGGTGTGTGTGTGTGTCCCCTTCACCCCTGCCAGCACCCCAAAGGGGTGTGTGTGTCCCCTTCACCCCTGCCAGCATCCCAAAGGTGTGTGTGTCCCCTTCACCCTGCCAGCACCCCAAAGGTGTGTGTGTCCCCTTCACCCCTGCCAGCACCCCGAGGGTGTGTGTGTGTCCCCTTCACCCCTGCCAGCACCCCAAAGGTGTGTGTGTGTCCCCTTCACCCCTGCCAGCACCCCGAGGGTGTGTGTGTCCCCTTCACCCCTGCCAGCACCCCAAAGGTGTGTGTCCCCTTCACCCTGCCAGCACCCCAAAGGTGTGTGTCCCCTTCACCCTGCCAGCACCCCGAGGGTGTGTGTGTGTCCCCTTCACCCCTGCCAGCACCCCGAGGGTGTGTGTGTGTGTCCCCTTCACCCCTGCCAGCACCCCGAGGGTGTGTGTGTGTGTCCCCTTCACCCCTGCCAGCACCCCAAAGGTGTGTGTGTGTGTGTCCCCTTCACCCCTGCCAGCACCCCGAGGGTGTGTGTGTGTCCCCTTCACCCCTGCCAGCACCCCGAGGGTGTGTGTGTGTCCCCTTCACCCTGCCAGCACCCCGAGGGTGTGTGTGTGTGTCCCCTTCACCCCTGCCAGCACCCCGAGGGGGTGTGTGTGTGTCCCCTTTCGCCCTGCCAGCACCCCGAGGGTGTGTGTGTGTCCCCTTCACCCCTGCCAGCACCCCGAGGGTGTGTGTGTGTCCCCTTCACCCTGCCAGCACCCCGAGGGTGTGTGTGTGTCCCCTTCACCCTGCCAGCACCCCAAAGGTGTGTGTGTGTGTCCCTCACCCTGCCAGCACCCCGAGAGTGTGTGTGTGTCCCCTTCACCCCTGCCAGCACCACGAGGGTGTGTGTGTCCCCTTCCCCCCTGCCAGCACTGTACCTCGGGCCCAGGCTCTGCTCCACACTCCGGCACAGGACAGGTCTCCAGGAGCCAAGGGAAGAAACAGGACAGGTCTCCAGGAGCCAAGGGGACCACGAGGAGCCCGGGCCGTGGGAAGGGCTGCAGGTGAGCCCGGAGGGCACAGCCTCCCAGCACTCCCTGCTCTGGGCTAATTAATTGCCTTAATGAGGCTCACCCGGAGCAGTTAACGAGGGACAATTGTTGGCTGCCCACTTCCCACCTGGCCCGTGATCAGCTGCTGAATTGCCCCAATCCGGAGGAGCTGGGGCCACTGGTTCTGCTGGGCTGGACCCCGGTCATTTGTCCTAAAGGCGCAGCAGCACAGCCGGGGCCCAAAGCTGTGCCTTCAGCCCGTTTATGGTGCACAGGTGAGTGCCCCGGGCCCGGGGTGGCTCCTTCCATAGCGTGTGCAGGTGTTTCCGAGGAGCTCAGGAAGGAGCCAGGGCACCCCAGACCCGCCTCCCTCCCTCTGTGCTCTCCTAGGCACCCACCTGCACTCGGGCTCCTGAATGTCTCACAGCATCTCCCTAGTGCAATGCTCTTCTCATACAAAGAAAAAAGTGAAAGCCTTCTAAAATAACTTGCCAAGAAAGAACCAAAACATAAAAATAATAGAATTGGCTAGATGTGCTGATTTTCAAAGAAAAAAAATGCCATTATGTTCTGTACTTGACCTGAGTTTATACTTTAACCACTTAACAAGTGTCAATTTTAGATCAGTCTGCTTGAAAAACACTGATAATTTTTTCCTTCACGTTTTTAGAAACAAAACTCCTTTTCCTCACATTTTAGTTACGGATCAATTTAGAAAACATGACAAAATATATGTATGTTAAAACATAAGTGGTGTGGCTCCACAACAAAATTCAGCATCTCCTGCTGGGCTCCAGGAATCTTGTAAGATGTTATTGTGCACCCACTGACCTGTCAAAACACAAAATGCCCTCAGAACCTCTAACACTGACTATCTGTGCAGTAGATCACTGTACTTCAGTATTTCTGGATATGTTTTGTCCACTCTCTACTTGTTTGGAGCAGAGAATAAGCAAAATGAGATGGTTCAGGCAGATGCTGAACTAGGTTTAAAGTCTTTGGACAGTAAAATACTCTTTATTTATAGTGTAGTGCTTCTTTCACAGTTCAGGCATAGTTCAATCCCAGTCATATAAATAATACTCTGACTATTGTAATAGAAAAAAACCCAGTGTGTAGATCTACTTATTACACCAACCAGATAAGCCCTTTAAGGCCAGGGTAATTTATGGACTACACTGGAACGTTTATGGGCTAATTAGGCAAAGCTACAACGATAATGAATTTTATGGACACTGAAAAAATCCTGCAGATGAGCAGCCTGGCAAAGCCCAGAATGTCACACAGCTTTGAAGGCCATTCATCCAGCACTAGTAAAATACGGCCCTGTGAGAGCCGGGGCTGTGCCAGCAGCCAAAGCAGCGCTGTAAACAGCTCCTGCCCCCAGACAGATGGGAGCTGGGAGCTCCTGCAGCCTGTCCTCAGCCACTGGTACACATGATACATGAAAATATTACATTTGTTTGGATAACAGATAGTTGCCACCAAAGCACAAAGGCACCGGCCCAGCAAAGCAAGATCGATGCGTTCCTAATTTTCACATCTTTCAGGAGCAGACTAGATCCTTCCTGAGATTAAAACCCACTACTTCAGCCCTGACTTTTGGGGGACTGAAATTACTCAAGAAAGGTAACTGCCTTGTTCTCTCAGCAGTGATGCTTTTGTCTGGCTCTAGAAAAGAAAGGAGTCCAGAAAGGTGGTGGATTTTCAGGGACAACCCTCTCCAACCTCAGGGAATACCCATACCAACAATCTGAAAAACAATGGCAGCAGGAGCCTGCACGGAGGAACACAGAGCTCCTGACAAAAGTGAGCCATAAAGAGGAAGCATACAAGAGGTCCAGGTAGTTACAGGTGACCAGGAATTCCGTGGGTGACCAGACACTGGAGCAGGTTGCTCAGAGAGGTTATGGAGTCTCCACTCATGCAGGTATCGAAAACCTGAGAGGCCTTGGGAAAGAGCAGGGGGTACAGGATGGTGACAAGACTGTGACACTGCCCAGAGGGTGCTGAGCAGAGATGTGGGTGAAGTACCACCCCAGTGGTGTGCCCAACACACCTGAGTCAGAGCAGCTGGGAGGTGCTCACCCTTCACCCCCAGCACCTTCTCCGAAGGGTCAGTGCTCACGGCTGGTTTTCTCCCAGCTGCAGACACACACGGGTGGGAATGCCCTGCCCTTTGCACAGCCAGCCCATGGGCAGAGCCCTCAGCTGCATGTGGGGAGCTCTCCCAGGAGCGCTCATGTATTTTACAATAAACAACCTCGGCATAAAACAAACCCAAACAAAATGAAACCCAAGCAAAATGATCTTGGGAACTGGGATGAGAAGCCAGGAAGCCTACCTGCCAGCTGGATGCCCTGAGTGCTGGTGCAGACATTTCTTCCCAGGGAATTCTCCTCCTTGGAGCTCTCTGAATCCCCAGCCTGAGCTGAACAGAGGCTCTTGACTGTGCCAGCCAAGCCTGTAACCCCAAGACCATGCAATGCCATAAGCAGAAACCACTGGACATCTCAAAAACTCATCTAAAAGACTCTGCAATAAACACATCAACTTTCCTGTGTTGTTTGTTCTGATTCTGTTTGCCTGCTTTGCCTTACAGCACATCTCAGCATGAAAACAAGCAGCTCAGAGATCCCTAATCCCCTCGCTGCAGCTCCTACATTGTTATCTCAGGGCAGAAGGTCTGGCTTCGCAGCCACACACTGCATGTCACACCTCAGTGTATTGATTTAGCAGCAGCTTCCTCTGATTTATGGCTGCAACTGACATTGGAAGTGGTTCCTGTACAAAAAAATATGTGATAAAATGTGGCACAGTCAGTAGAAATTAATTTAAAGCCGCTAAACCTGCCCTGTGAATAGTTCTGTGCTTCTAAGTTAAGCACACTCTGGGGTTTACAGGTATTTAAGCAGGGCTCAGCTCTGTGCTGCCCAGTATTTCAGGAGGTGTTTTTCAAGGTGTTTGACACACTACAATTGTAAATTGAAGGTAAATATGATTTTCAAATGCTCCTCAAATAATACTTTCATTACTCTCAGTAGCAGTTAGTACCCACATCAAAACAGATCTGAGTGTTTCCTCCAACTCAATGAGGAGACTTCAATCCTGAAATGAACTGTCTTAAAAAGCTGAAAGGCTTGGTCCTGGGAGGGGTCTTAGGTGCCTTCTGGAAATCTTCCTCTGCCCAGTGAGGAAAGGTGGCCTTCAGCTTTAGGAGCACTGAGCAGGGAATATCCAAATATATGACTTAGGGACTTGGGAGAAAAAATGCTCACTTTGACCTAAAACCTGGACTCTTTTGGACAGGAACTCTGGGCCTGCTAATTCATTTCAGTGCCTGCTGACACAGCTAATTAGAGACAGGAAAATCAGACGGGAGCCACCTCCGCCAGTACAGACCTCTGCAGCTGAATTCACCCAACTTCACGGCCAACTAAAGATGCTTTTTGTAGGAGCTGATTGCTTTGTCCCATTTCAGGGAGAACTCTGGGCTCAGAGCCCATTTCTGTGCCACCGGAGCACCAGGGGTACCACCGGTTCCCATGTGGCTCTGAGCATCAGCCTCTGGAGGTGGATAAATTTAGGTGAGACAGATCCTCTCCCTCCTGAAGGGATGTCATATCCCATTAAATCTGCAGGGTTAGCCACCGCCAGGCTCTGGATATCCCTCCAGTTTCTGCTATTGATTTATAAATTCATTAATACACATTAACGCATATACACGTTAGTATATGACCTTTTGTCTTTGTATGCATCTGCTTGGGGTTTGGTTCATTGGGGCACCAAATAACATCACAATTTCTCATGGAAATACCACGAACAACTGGTAAATTCACATGTATAAGTGAATATGAGTATTAGAACAGAATTCAACAAAAACTGGAAATCCAGTGAAACACATTGACAGTCAAAACCCATTCTTGGAGAGTCTCTGTTTCCTTTAGGTTTCTGAAACGCTGAACACACAAATGGTTTTGACATTACTACTAGGACCTTTCAGGCTTTCCCCTCTGTTACTTTTTCCCTACTTGAAAATTGGAAAGACATTGGAAGTATTCTGATGTGTTTTGATCACCTTTTACATCTCATCCTGTTTTCCAGTCAAAAAAAAGTGGGAAAACAGGAAAAAAAATCAATAAAAATAGGAGGCTGGAACTGCAGCTAAACCACGGCAATGCAACAACTGAATAAGGAAGCAAAAATTTGGTTTACAGAAACCAAAATATATAAATCTTTCGGTCTAGTACTTCATTCTGATTTAGGAAAAAAACCCCATTTTCCCATATTTCCTTCTCAGTCTGACTGGAGATGAAAACTTGCGGTGTATTAATCCCTTCCTAAATTAGATATGCCCTCTGAAAAGTATGGAATTGCGGGCTATAAATGGCCCAGCATTAATTGCAGTAATTTCCCCATGGCTAAAATGGATGTTGCCGGGCCATTTATTCCCTCAAATTCTCTTCATCCTTTCTTTAAATAGCAGAAGTGTGAATGTCACCTGACAGTTCTGTTCCTTTGGGGAGCAGTTGCACCCCCTGACCCTTGGCTGTGTCTCCCAGAAGCTGCAGTCATTTTCAGTTAAGGGTAATTGGCAGCAGAATACACTTTGTTCTGTGCAGTGTTAAAAATGGGGGACTTTGTTTGGCCAACCTTCCTGAACTTCCTTTCAGTTCAACGAAGGAGTGCAACATTTGTATAAGAAAGAAATATTGTCTTCAATGGGAAATGTATTCCATGTGTGTTATAATTTATATTATGACAGATCTTTCTTAACGTACAATATTGTTATTCACTGGGTGGAAAGAAACTTTATCAACTTCTTTTTTTTCTTTTGGAAAAAAATGAGTTCTTTGAGGTGACTATAATTTTTATTTGCGGAAATATGTGATAAATTTGAATAATAAATTTATATTAAACCTCCCATTTGTATTCGATTTCCTTCATAAATCTGGGTAAGATGTCAGCTGAGCTGTTCATGTATAAAATATTAGAACAAACATTGCCTGTCTAATTGAAAAATCTGTCTTCATCAAGGACCTGGAGCTGAGCTTAAGAATGAAAGATGGAGGCTTTATTTAATACAGCTCTGCCCCGACTGTCATGAATGCTGTCTTTTTCCTCCCCTTCACCACCTCGACAGGAACAGCAAAGCTCTATTCCCCAGCTGGTCCTAAAGGCAGAAATACAAAGATATGCAGAGAAAGGAATGGTCGGTGGTGTCTGTGGAGTGCTTTAAGGGACTTGTGCTGGCCAGCGTTAATCCTCCTGCACTTAGAGGATGGGAGCTGCAATCCCTACTGGATTGGCTGGCCCAGGCTCAAAATTTACAGCCAGTGTAATCCTCTGCCAAGGTCACCCCATGGGGTCACCCCGTTATCACCAGAGGATGTAACGACAACAGTGGGGAGGGATAAAGGCGAGAGCAAAAAGGGAAATGAAAAAGGAGGCTGGGAGGGTTTTGCAGACCAAGGAAAGAAAAAAAGGAGAAAAGAAAGGGGCAAAAAGAGAGCATTTGTGTGTTTTCAGAACCGCTGGGATTTCCCTGGCTGATTTAAAACTCAGAGAGTGACTGTGAAAACCTGCCAACCCCACCAGCATGCCCTGATCCAGCCAGGCTTTCATGAGAGCCACTGCAAAGTCAGCCCCGGTCTGAAATGGAGACAGGGCACTCCGTGGCCCTTGGAGCAGGCAAGGGTGAGAGCTGGAGGGACTGAGAGAGGACCCAGAGAGAGCAGCAGCTCCGGCAGCCTGGCTGGAGGGTGCCTGCTCTGCTCACAGGGGCACTGGGCTGGCCCTGCTGAGCTTCAAACACATGCAGCAGGGGCGAGCAGGACTCTGTCAGTTTGTTATTCCAGAAAAAAAATGCCAAGTGCCTGGTCATTAACAATTCCAGGGTCTCTTAAGAAGTTCACGCTGAAGCTCTTTTAAAGTTCACTTGTAAGGATGTGCGTAAGACTTTTCTTTGTTGCCCTCAGGAAGCACTGAGGTAAGTGGCTGAGAAACAATGCTGGTTTGTAGAGAGCAGTCACCAAAGGAGATAAACCTCTACTTTTGTCAAGCTGGATCCTTCCCAGGGCCTCTCAAACAGCTCAGGGAGGGTGGAGGCTGCAGTGGTATGGACAGGGAGGAGCTGCATTAGAAGTGGACTTGGCTGGCAGCTGACAGATTTGTGCAACCCTTGGAGCTGGATCAGGTCAGAGATACGGCCCTGGCATCTCCTGCAGATGGGAGCAGCTGCTGGGCTGCTATCCACAGCTCTGGAAACTGTGGTCAGCTTTTATCCCATCAGACGCTTTCCCTACCACCTTGTTCAAAGCACTGGGCTCTTCCAAACCTTGGATTTCAGTTTTTTGCAAACTACATTTCGTTGTGTTTCAGCTGTGGCCCTGCTCCCACCACAAAGCTGAGGGTCTTTTCATGGGCCTTGGAGCTACTCTGTGTCCAGCCCTAAGCAAAGGCACAACTTGAATAACAAGGAGGAATTCGGAGCGGAGAAAGAACAAAGAACTGCCAAGATGGCCTAAGAAGATGTTACTTGCAGAGGAAGCAAAATCTCAATGTAAGTCACGGTCACAGGTCTGATGGACACTATAGGTGGCATAACATCAATATTAAGAAATAATCCTGTGGCCACTGAAAACTTTATCTTCCATCTTTGGAAGGATATCCTGGACCAAAGGATTGAAGACATTTCTAATAAGTTCAGTCTCTACTTGTGAATCTTCAAGCACCTCACCTTTGAAAAGGGAGAAGGTGGGTGAAGAGCATTAGTTTTAGCACATCGAGCTCTCCTTTAACTCAAGGATCTCCCAATGCATACAGCTCCTGGTAAAGAGAAGTGTGAGTACATCAGAAGGACAGAAAAGAGAACTGATGACTTCAACCAACGTAAAGAAAACCAGACACTAACAAATTTGTCAAAAAACTATCAGTCTGTCAAAAGAAAATAAACTACATTTCTGCTGCACTCAGAAATGAAACCGGTATCAGCCTCAGCCTTCAAAGTACTGGAGATCCTGTGTCTCTTCTTGGTAGCTAGAAATTCATCCAAGGCTTAAGACAATCTCATTTGTCTCCTGTTGCAGGTTTTTGGCCCTGATAATTTTTCATGTAGGCAGTACTGCTACAGCGGAATTAGAGCCCAGCGATGCATTTCACCTTTCAGAGAGAACCTAGGGAGGGATAGGATGACTTGTGATAGAAATATTTTTTGTTCAGCCAAAAAGATAAGGAAAAAAATCCCATTAACCGCAACACAAGTACTCAGTAAGAACCTAAGAAAATTGGAATGAATATTCTCCAACTCCTGAACAAATCTCCAAATTAAAATGTCTCATTTTCTGGTTTTGATGAAACACAGAAACACTCCAAGGAAAGCAGAAACTTTCTGTGATTTGCTTGCTTTGGCAGAAATTAAATAGTTTCTGATAATTTTTATGAACATTGCTTCTACTAGCCTTTGCTCTCACCATCCCTTTATTAAAATCTAGGGAAGCCTCTCATTAAAAGACATGTAAAGGAATAAGCTAAAAGCACATCACCTCTCTGTTGGCATCGAGTGGTAGTGGAGATGTAGAGGAGGTGGTTTCCAACCAAAGTCACAGAAGACCCTGCCACGTCACTGGGGACAACATTCAGCTAGCAGCAGGGAGTTCAGTCACAGAACTTCCTGCAGTGGGACACATCAGGACTATGAGCTTTTAACTAAGTTTCAGGAGTACCATAACAGACTGGGAGCAGATGCCAGAAATGGTACCAACCATCCTGCCTCCCTGGTAAAATGATCCGAAACTAAAGGGTTCAGCACAGCACTGCTGCTTTTACACCTCATAAGGGTTTGTTCTCAGCTCTCACAACTATCTACACACACTTTATGAATAAACACTTCCAGAGGTAACGAGAGGAAGGCAAGAGGTTAAGGCTGGCCCTGGAGGTTCCTGACTCTGGGAGATCCAGTGGCTGATGGGAGCAGCGTTCAGCCTGTGCAGTTTCCATTCGATACTGTAATTTATGGAATGACCTGTCTATTAACCCTGCCCCACTCTCCTTGCACCAGCAGCAATTCAGGTGGAGCTCAATAACCTCTGTCATTGTCCTGGCCTGCCATGAGGTTTCTCAGCTCAATGCCACACTTGAATGACACTCTGTCATTATGCTATATTTAGGTAATGAAAGGTGTAATTAGCTTTGTTCTGCTGCAAGCTGATCTGACCCTGTATGCATTATAAAAGGTAATAAAATAGGTGCCCAGATATAAAACCCTGAATAAGCATATTATTCGGTGTAATTTCACGAGCCAAAGACTGATGACAGAACCGGGCTGAGGGAGCCTCAGGTGCTGCAGTGCCCAGCCAGGCTCGCCGTGAGAAGCCACGCAGGAAGCGCAGCCAGGGGATGTCGAGGCATCAACAGAGCCAATATTGAACCAGTCCCCCGCTGGTGCAGCTTTTCTATAATTGATGGCATTTTGCAATGATTGCTTTCCTATTACAGCACTGTATCTTATCTCCCCATTGTGAGGGGAGCAGCTTTATGCTACTGTCAGCAGCCCTCCAGAGCCAGCAGTATCCCGGGCCCACGGCCTTTGTGGGGCTGTCGCTTTGTCATTAACTGTCCTGCCTGACCTTTGTCTGGGACTTTGGCCATCTGCTTTATACCCCATCAGCCTGGGGGGGGGAATGAATGGAACTGATAATATAAAAGTCCTGGCAGAAGAGATACTGGGCTAGAAGCTGTGGGTGCCAAATGAGTCAGTCCTTGGGACATCATACATTTTCTTAGCATCAGTAATTCCAGTTGGGGAAATGAGTTTTGTGGTATTAGCAAAAAAAAAAAAAATGCTGGTGGGTTTAATAGGGGGGCTATCCACACGTTGTTGATTTAGCAGGTGAGTGTCACCTCAGATTTGGACTGTGCCTTAGCTTTTCAGAGAATATCCTGTGTGCTGTTCTTGTTTCCAAGACAGTGGAAAATCATGCAGTGGCTCATACTCTCCCACATCCAGGCCATGATCTTGGAGATGAGATCCTCCTCCATCTTCCCTTGATTCCAGCTGCAGCAGGACCAAGGCTCCACAGTGAAATAAGCCAGCGGAAAAATCCCTCTTCTTCTCTACAGGAGGCTGAGCCAGTATCTATCAGTGGTTGGGAACCACTGAGGCTTGAGCAAGGACAGGAAGCCAAGAAAATGTGGGCACCTGAGCTACCAGCCCCTGGCAGGGAGGCTGCTACTGCCCATCCACGGAGCTCTGGGACTCTGCAGTGCCTCACACATGTTTGGAAGGGAACACATCATTTGGATCCGTGTGTTCACCCTCTCGTGCCCACGTCACCCATTGTTCTCTTGGATGTGGCTGCTCCCGAGTGTCCCACAGACCAGTCACCACACATGGTGGGGGGCTGGGAGTGCCTGGCCCAGCATACACACGAAACACACCTTGGAGGAGCTGACTTCAGGGTGCTGGACAACATTTTCATGTAGTGGACGTGATCAAAAGGCTGCTGGAGTCACGGGAAAGGCGCATCCCTCCCATGGACTCCAGTGGGCTTTAAAGCAGGGCTTGTGATCAGCAGCCTATGAAGTCTTCTCAGGAAAGCCTCCCACAATAAAGATGTTTCACCTGATGCAGATGCTTGTAAAACATTTCTCAAGCAATTAAAAACAGGTAGTGCTGAAATTGCGTGGGAATAGACAGAGGGAAATGGTTCTGTTTGCTCTTTGCTAATGACCAGGACTATGGGTGTTTGCTTCCTGCTGGGAAGAAGGAGTTTCTCAGGCATATTCCCTAGTAAGGCAGGAGCTGACAGTGAATATGAACAAATACCAAAGGAAAATATTCCAGTTATTGCCCTCTGGTCTGGCTGGGACCACCAAGTGACTTGTGCATACCTATCCCTCCAGCCCACTTTACCACCACTTCTTTTGCTCTGCTGGGTCTCTAACCCCTAATTTGTTTGCCATGCATGATGGAATAAATGTTTTCAGTAGCCTGAATGTAGTTATCATCTAAAAAAAAGGCACCGACTGTCAGAGAAGCCTTTAGACTAGCACTAAAAATCTCCTACAGCAACAATGGTAAGAGAGACACTAAGAAGAGCCCTTAAAAATTCACAGTATTTGCTTCTTTTCATTTTCTTCTTCCTTGTGTGTGTTATCTAATCAACTCTTCCAACTCCATTATTTCCCAATAGCACATTGTCTTTATCAGAACAAATCGAGTTTTCCTACTCTTCATATCCAGTCCCCACATTCTAGGATATAGGAAAAATCCATGAAGCAGCCAGGAGTATGAAGGCAGGTGTGGGGACACCAATTCAAATCCACCCTGGCCACCAGAGATTTCACCCAGGAATTACAAGGCAGAAAGCCCTATGTTTTTTGTGAGGTCAAAACAGATTTCCCAACAATCCTCTTGGATCTCACATCTTCTGAATTAGTGTATCTGGAGCTTGTCTATCAAGCCAAATCCACACACCAGCCACAAGCAGCCATAGAGCTGATTTTTCTCCCTTTTTCCTCCCTCCTACAAAGAGCCAGACAAAGCCACAGCAGGATCCTCCATGTCTGCAAGCCCCAGCCTGCCCCAGGCCCAGCTGGACACAGCCTCGGAGCAGCCCACAGCAAACACCTCCCCAGACCCGCAGCGGGACATCAGCCGCCCACACTTTCACTCAGGAATGCCTCTGGTCTCAGCAGATGATGGATATTTTCTCCTGATGCTCCCCATGGAAAAACAAACACACGCACTCCTTCTGACAGCCCCATAACCTGGCTACTACTGGGGGGCGGGAAGCCACACCCTGCCAGCAGAAAATAACTCCTGTGTTCAGGCAGGCACACAGAGCACCAGGTACCCTGCTCTGCCACAGACTTCCTCCTCAGCCTTGGGAAAGTCACTCCACTGCCACAATTTGGATATTAATGGGCGTGAGAACGCATGAATATTTTTCCATTTGCTCTTGGTAAAATCGGTGTAATGGTTGGGCTCTACCTCGCAGGAGGGTGGTGAGAAAAAACCAATAAAGGTGGTAAGACAGTCACAGCCTGCTGGGATGGGGGCCACACACATTCCTGAAATAGATTTCCTTGGGGTCAAGTTTCTCTCGAGGTGGTATTTTGAAAGCCAAACATGAAGGAGTAATGAATTACTGCTCAGGATAAAGCCAGTCCTCAGCTACTCACAGTTTGGATATGTCTCACAACGTTTTTATCAGGGCC
The DNA here is from genome assembly GCF_009819655.1 of Sylvia atricapilla. Classification (NCBI taxonomy): domain Eukaryota; kingdom Metazoa; phylum Chordata; class Aves; order Passeriformes; family Sylviidae; genus Sylvia; species Sylvia atricapilla. The sequence goes on along the minus strand of NC_089142.1, from coordinate 108,355,910 downwards.
AGCTCCTGTGCTTACTAAAAGTCCCAGTAACGTCCTGTTCCACTGGCTTTCTCTGGCCTTAGGTGATATTGTTCAGTAAATACAATGAAAATGTGACACTTGAAAATAAATCTGTTCTTTCCAAGGAAATCTGGCTCGGATGCCTGATAAATTCCACCATTCACTCAGCTGCTGGAATTTGAAGAATCCCTCCCCATCCTTCAGCTGGTATTTTCTTAAAAGTACCTATCAGGAATTATCAAACGTGGGGAATTCCCGAGGGCCCTAACATCCCAGCTGGATCAAAGCGCGGGGCGATAAGATCAGTGACTGAGTACATCCCCATTCTGCGGAAGGTAGGTGGGCGGAAGGATAAATACAGCAGAGGCCGTGCCAGGAGCTAATGCAGAACAAACACTGAGCTACCCCAGATGCATTCTCAGCTGGCTTTGTCTGTGACAGACCATCTCCCCACCTGCGGAGAGAGGAGTGCTTCAGGCGGATTTCAGCTGGCACCGGCTCACTTTTAGCACCTCGGCTCCCTTGCCCGGCCCAGATCCCTCTCCCAAGCAAAGCAGAGCACTTCCCAAGCCAGGCAAGAGGGATGAGACCCTACTTACAGCCTAACACTGCAGAAGACAGCTTGTGTCTGCAGGAGATGCACTGAATGTGGTTTTCCACAGTTCCTGCACGGTTTACATTCCTTTAAACTTCCCACAAAGCTTCAGTGCCTTTAAAGTCTTTTAAAAGATATCAGGGCTCTGATGGTTTCTCGCCAAAAGGTAGCCGAGACTTCATGTTTCATCTTAAATCAAGAGAGCTTTAGTGATTCCACATTTCTGCAGCAGATGTTGAGATCTGTCATGGAAAAGTGCTTTTGAAACACAGGACTCCTGCTTCTCAATCAAGGCTGTTTGGGCAAATTTGCAAACATAAATAGATGTTATATTTGTTATATATTCATCTATCTATATAATAGATGAAAAGATTCATATACATTCATCACAATTACAGGGCAATACCTGTGGATGGAGGGGCTGTTTAGTTTTCTCTTTTACTTTGAGTTTTCCACAATGTGGACCAGGGAAAATAAAAAAATAATGAATTCTGCACCCTCCCTGGGTTTCCCTTTGTCAGACCCACAAGGTGCAGTGCTACAGTCTGCACACAGCACAGACCTGCAGAGCCCATTCTTCTCCATTATGGTATTTAACACACAAAAGACATTTTTACCAACCTGAGTCGTAAGAAAATCAAAGTAAAGGAGAAATCCTAACAGCATAAGAGCAGCACGAAGTGGAAATATTACAACATGAGAGCAGGTGCTGCTTTGGCAACAGATGCTGATACCACAAGGTGTTTGGAGAGAAGATGCTGCACATTCTCAACAATTCTGTGGCATTTCTCTTTCTACCTTTTAAATATTTTTATATGGCCATTGGCTGGCAGTTGCCAGGTAGGAATTAAATCACACTCATTTTACTTCCCTAACTTGCTGCAACAGTTTTGAGCTTTGTTGGTGTAGAATGGAAATGTCAGGGGAAGCATTTTTTTATTAGTGGCTTCTAGAGGAAATATGCCAATAACTGTGCTACCATTATTTACTTCACCAGTCTGAATTCACATGAAGTGAGAGAGCTGAGGTCAGGACCAGGGATTGCTGACACCACCATCTGCTGGGAATGGAAATCTGCTAGGACTTTCCCTATTTTAGTTTTTATAGTTATTTTACTACTCATTTTAATGCCAGAGTTTCCATTTTTCACATCCCGATTGCTTTCAGGTGCATTGGTTCATATAATGCTAGCAGAGGATGCATTTTAAAAATGTTTTTCCAAAGACCTGAAAAAGAAATTCTTTGGATTTTCCTGCCCTGTGAGGTCACTCACAGTGTAGGCTCTGTTAGTGCTGCTGTTTGGTTGCTAATGTGACAAATTAATGGTTTTTTTTAAATGGGTTCGGTGCTTTACAGGCAACACACACATCATCTCATAAATGTGACATGCAAAGAGAAAAGTAACAGCACATAATGATATTGTCACCCGAAAAGTTTGGGTGAAAATGCATTAAAAAATCTCTCTGACGGCAGAAGGTTTTCGCTTTCCAGTTTGTACAGAAAACAAGGCAGTGGTCCCTATGCTCCAAGACCAATGTCATTTTTCCAAGATCTTTTTATCTTCTGCAAAAGGCTTTTGGAGGAGGAACGTGTCAGGCAGCAGCAATGACAGACAGGTAACTATTAAAGATGACAGAAGCAGGATGTGGTGCTAGGAAGTGTTTCAAAGACCCAACCAGCAAAAGTGAGTCTCACTGCTTTCAGCAAGATTTGCAAGTGTGTACTAAAGTTAAGCATATACTCAAAACACGAGTAGGTTGAATAAGGATGGACTTATGCACATATTCAAGCTCTTTGATGAAGTTTCTTATTAGTGGGTTTCATTTCATACAACTGAAAGTGCCCGGGTGAGTTGCTGGGATGTTAATAGAGAGTGTCTTTGCTGACCAAGCTCAGACAGTGGGTGGAAAAAGTTGTGGAATGGTATTAAAGAGCATTCCAGAACAAAATTAGCTCTGCTTCACATTATATATATTTCAAAACATGGGCAAACTGTTAATAACAAGATGAGACATCAAGGCATGCATCAAGGATAACGAGTTAATCATTAAATTATTCCTGTCTGTTTACATTGTCAGGCAAAGTAGCAGTCAAAACATTCAGAACGTTGCCTCAGCGCTGGAAAATCCACAGGGAAAATACCTTTTCAGCACTTAAAATAACAATTTTCGAGCTACTGAGTCATCAAAATTAGTTCTGCACTGTTAAACTTTAAAGGAATTCTGCAGATAAAGGAGTCCATGAAGTGACTCTGAGTCAATTGTGCGATGAGAACGATTTATTCTGGAAAACAAAAAGCCCCCCTCACTATTACTTTTGGTATTTTCTCATCTTTACCAACATCAAGCACTGTTGTTTCTGTGCTCGACTTAAAGGTATTTAACAGACTAACACGGTGAGAGTGATCTGCTTAACAACCACACTGATTTATGCAGAAGATTAGAGCTGCCTCCCCATCCCTAGTACAATACCACTCTGGGTAGGACAGTGTTTTTCCTTCCCTCACTGGGATCAGTGAAATCTCATTCCGTGCCACAGGCTCCTCAGAAATGCTCGGAAATGATGGGGAAGGGGATGGCTTTCTTAAGGTTCACCTGCTTATCTCAAAGAATGACACTGCTGACAAGGCACCAGCTTTTCAGCTCTCTGTGGGTTAGCAGCTCTGCTTCGAGATTCCCGAAGATGTTTAAGGGCACTGCAGAACAGTTCTGGACAGCTGTGATTCCTCCCAGTGTGACTGTTATGGAGTTATGGAAAATGGGAAGATGCATATGAAAAGGAAGATACAGATCTGGAGTAATTTTCTGTGTTTATTTACAGAATGTCTGTACATAACTCCTACGGACTTACTCCTACTTTAGGTGAACATACTGTCCTCAGCCTGAAGATCTAAAATGTTCGGAGAAAACAATGAATTATTTTGATACCAAATGTCCTCAGTCATTTCTTCAGTGAGACATTCTTTTAATGAGTCCCTTAATACCTTCTCACTTGTTTGCTGCTTCACTCTAATGATGTCTAGTGAGCACTACTGTCTGTCTCTTGACCTGTTTCCTGGTCACTGCTGGCTGCAGCCCATGAACTGATCCCCAGCCTTCTCCTTGCCCAGCATCCCAAAGAGCCAAGTGTCCCACTGCAACACCACGGGCTGCAAACACACCCAAACACAGCCTCCTTCCTTGGGAAACCGCTTGGGACAGCGCTATAAAGCTCTGTGACAGAGATCCCCAGCCATCCCATCCTGTAGGTGGGATCCTTTGGAAGCACAGCGCTCAGTCCCAGCGGAGCTGCCCATCCCCTGGCAGCCCCGTGGGTGGTCAGCACGGAGCTGGCAACACAATGGTGTCCGGTGTTCCCGGGCTCCCCGGCTACTCCCCGGGGGCTGTTCCCTGCCCGGGTGTTCCCCGGAGGCCATTCCCCAGAGGCTGTTCCCCGCCCGTGTGCCCGGATCCGTGGCCCGGGGCCCTGTTGTGCCCGCAGGGTACTGGCTCTGCCCCTGCCCCTGGCCCTGGCCCTGGCCCTGGCTCTGCCCCTGGCCCTGGCCCTGGCCCTGCCCCTGGCTCTGCCCCTGGCCCTGGCCCTGGCTCTGGCCCTGCCCCTGCCCCTGCCCCTGGCCCTGGCCCTGGCCCTGGCTCTGCCCCTGGCCCTGGCCCTGGCCCTGCCCCTGCCCCTGCCCCTGGCCCTGGCCCTGGCCCTGGCTCCGGCTCTGCCCCTGGCCCTGGCCCTGGCTCTGCCCCTGGCCCTGGCCCTGCCCCTGGCCCTGGCTCTGGCCCTGCCCCTGCCCCTGGCCCTGGCCCTGGCCCTGGCTCCGGCTCTGCCCCTGGCCCTGCCCCTGCCCCTGCCCCTGGCCCTGGCCCTGGCCCTGGCTCCGGCTCTGCCCCTGGCTCTGCCCCTGGCCCTGGCTCTGCCCCTGGCCCTGGCCCTGGCCCTGGCTCCGGCTCTGCCCCTGGCCCTGGCCCTGGCTCTGCCCCTGGCCCTGGCCCTGCCCCTGCCCCTGGCCCTGGCCCTGGCTCTGCCCCTGGCCCTGCCCCTGCCCCTGCCCCTGGCCCTGGCCCTGGCCCTGGCTCCGGCTCTGCCCCTGGCTCTGCCCCTGGCCCTGGCTCTGCCCCTGGCCCTGGCCCTGGCCCTGGCTCCGGCTCTGCCCCTGGCCCTGGCCCTGGCTCTGCCCCTGGCCCTGGCCCTGCCCCTGCCCCTGGCCCTGGCCCTGGCTCTGCCCCTGGCCCTGGCCCTGCCCCTGCCCCTGGCCCTGGCCCTGGCTCTGCCCCTGGCCCTGACTCTGCCCCTGCCCCTGGCTCTGCCCCTGGCTCCGGCTCTGCCCCTGCCCCTGGCCCTGACTCTGCCCCTGGCCCTGGCTCTGCCCCTGGCCCTGGCTCTGCCCCTGCCCCTGGCCCTGGCCCTGGCTCTGCCCCTGGCCCTGGCCCTGGCCCTGGCTCTGGCCCTGCCCCTGCCCCTGCCCCTGGCCCTGGCCCTGGCTCTGGCCCTGCCCCTGCCCCTGCCCCTGGCCCTGGCCCTGGCCCTGGCCCTGGCCCTGGCCCTGGCCCTGCCCCTGGCCCTGGCCCTGCCCCTGGCCCTGGCCCTGGTTTTGGCCCTGGCCCTGGCTCTGCCCCTGGCCCTGGCCCTGGCCCTGGCCCTGCCCCTGCCCCTGGCCCTGCCCCTGGCCCTGGCCCTGGCCCTGGTTCTGTCCCTGCCCCTGGCCCTGGCCCTGGCCCTGGCCCTGGCCCTGCCCCTGGCCCTGGCCCTGGCCCTGGCCCTGCCCCTGCCCCTGGCCCTGGCCCTGGCCCTGGCCCTGGCCCTGGCCCTGGCTCTGGCCCTGCCCCTGCCCCTGGCTCTGCCCCTGGCCCTGCCCCTGGCCCTGGCCCTGGCCCTGGCCCTGGCCCTGCCCCTGGCCCTGGCCCTGGCCCTGGCCCTGGCTCTGCCCCTGGCCCTGCCCCTGGCTCTGGCCCTGCAGCAGGATGCGGAGCAGATCTATCACCGTCCCGCAGCCTCCGGCAGCCCCAGAGCCACGGAGCCCTCAGCCGGCAGGTCTTCAAGCAGCGTTGTGATTATCAGCAATTATTTAACTGGGCTTGGTATTTCCACTCCTGCCTCTCTCTTGTTTGGTCACAAGATGGTTAATTAGAGAGTTTCAGAAACTCTCATGCAGAAATGCAGCAAGCCCAATTTCCTCGGAGTCAAAGATTAATTTGAAATCTGTCCAGTGAAAGTATATTTTTGCTGAAGCTATAACACATTTGCAGCTCCTGGGATCGTGGAGGCTGTAAAATATCTATCAGATATAACAAATGAAATTTCAATGTTTTAAAAAATATTCTCCAGGGGATAGGGTCCTTGTTGATACTACCTTCTTTAGCAAACTTTTCATGCTTACTATTTCCTCATTGAAAACATTCGCTACATTGATTGGTATGTTCAGTTTTTGGGTATTTCCCCACACTCTGGTGGTGTTTGTTGTTTTATCTGAGAAAAGTGAGATTTTTGCATTGGGATGAAGAGTGATCTTTAGCTCTCTCAAAGTCACGCGGGTCAACATATTCCCAGTGGGAAACAATTCGACCATTACTTTAGACAACAAACATAATGTGTGAAAGAATGAATGGAAAACAACTAGAATTGTACGAATGTTTAGCAAAGCTTGAAAATATTTTATACGCACATTTTTGCTTCATAGAAAGAGAAAACAAACACTGAAAGCTACCAGTTTTTAGACCTATTTTCTACTAAAGATTCATTTGAGCAGCTCTAAAACTGTCACAGAATAGGACTTTAAACAAGATGGGGAAGATAATTCCTGACCTTTAAATATCACGAACATTTACTCAAGTAAAAGAATGATTCATGATGACTGCATGAATCCATGGAGGGGACTTGGTTTGTAGCAACTTCCACTGTGAGCATTTCAGTGAGCCCCACTGGTGAGCAACTTCCCACGACATTGTGCCACAGCTCATAGCATTCCACAGAGCACGGGGCATGCCACGGCCCCGGGGTAGAGCTCTGGGATATGGACCACATTTTGCTTCGAAATATTCTAAATCCTCAGTGTCGAGGAGCTGACTGCCATGGAAGCACACTGCTGAGGTCCAGACAGGAGGGTAAAGAATGGCATTTCATGCCACTGACACACTGCTGCTGCAGCCCTTTAACATTACCAGAACAGTGTAAGCAACCGAGTGAGCTTTGCAATCTAAAGGCAACAAGAAGCCCCAGAAATTTCTAGAGGCCCTAGAAAGAAGCCCTAGTTGGATTTGATATTCACATCCTATTGAAAGCTCTAATAAGGGAGTGGGAAGTAACTTCACAGCCACAAGAAGCACAGAGGAATGGGAGGGAGAAGACAGATATGGTACCAAGTACACAAACCAGCAATTCCCAGTCCACTTTCTTTTTTGGACCAATATATTCTGTTTTTCTTTCTTCAGTGCAGCATCACTGCCACCCTTTCTGTGAAGCTGCAGCTGACAGGGCACTATTTTAGCAGAAATAATGTGAGTGGTACCACTACTGTACTGTCACTGGGCACAATTCCTGAGCAATATCCTCAGATTCACCTGTGTTGAGCTAATTGCTGCTCATACACCAATTAAGACTCATATGTTTAAGACAAACATGCCTTCAAGTAATCTTGTGCATAACCCTAATTTCACATTTGTTTTGATGGTGTTTTGAGAGCTTAAGCCTCAGTTTCGTTCTTATCTGCTAGCACAGAAGAATGATATTATGTTTTACAATGGCACAAGTTTGTTCCTGGTTTTGTGCAGCTTCACGGCAGTCAAGGCAGGAAAACCCCACGCCAAATGGATCTGGGATCTGATGGGGTCTCATGGGGAGATGACAGGGTTATCCATCTCCGAGACAGAAATGATTTGCTCTGTGCAGTGCCTTCAGGGACACCTTGTTTTATCTCCATCTTTTGCACTGTTATGGGTAACTGATCACAACTTCAATGTTTTGCTTCATAAGAGCACGTGTCCTCTCGAGAGATGCTGCAAGATAGAGGTGGATTCCTAGGCTGGTACAAACAAGCAGATGCTCCTTTTGAACACAGGGAAACCAACTGCTCTCATAATGCTACAGGACCTCCAAGAGAGATTGAGAGTGTTCATTCCTTTTCCCCTGAAGCAGTGAGCACTGCTCACCACTGACTTCTCTACATAGTCCTGGGTGATCAAATCCTGGCCTTTTGCAGTGAGAGGACGTGTTGCATTTTTCACTCAGCTGAGCCAATTTCGTGTGCCAAGGTACACAGGAGGTGATGGCACCTTCAGTGGGAATGAAATAGCTGTTTCTGCAGTGCCTTGCTATTGATGAGACCTGACAAGGCTGATCCCCGATTTCCGGCTCTGCCGAGAGCCTCCCCAGCCCACCCTGGGGACAGGGATGGGGACAGGGATGGGGACAGGGATGGGGACAGAGATGGGGACAGTGCCCTGCTCTCCTCCCTCCACACCCTGCTCCACACGACCCATGTCCAGTGGCATGGGAATTACACGTCAGGAGTGCAAACACCACTCCAGCTGCCTCCCCGCAGAGGTTATTTATTTGCCTCAAATGTCAGCTGGGCTGTTTTTCTCCCCCTCTCTCCCTCCCTCTCTCCTTCCCCTCCTCCTCCAAGATCCTCACCTAGCAAAGATGATGAAATGCCAAGAAGAAATGTCACTCCGGCAAGTAAGTTTGCTTGGGGGCATAAATTGTACTTTGATAATGGTATTTGTTCTGTGGGTGGTCAAATTCCCCTCCGCCTCCCTTTTGGTCCTAACCATTATCTCACGCAAAGATAAGGTTCATTAGTAGCTCCTCTGAGCTGTGGACACTGCAGAGCTCATGAAGAAGCATGTTCATCAGTGATAGTGCTTATTAGTGATTGCTGCTTTCATGCACCTTTTAGATATATTTTGCTGCTTTCTCTAGGTGGGAAATCCTTAAAAAACTTTGAAAACCAGGCTCATTTTGAGGCACACATAAATGTGCAACCCATGCATACACCTAAGTGTGTATTGTCTTGTTTATGGGTACAATTAATCTAACTAGTTTGTGCTTGGGCTCACAGTTCTACTACAAATAATACATTTCTAAACCTGAAAAGTAACCCAAATGTTTTTATACAATTTATCGCAGGCTTGGTCTGAGATTCAGGACTATCTCTCTTTTGCAGCCTAAGTGACTGTAATCTGCTGTAATAAGCAGAAATAGATATTCCTGTTTCTGTTGGTTAGGAGGAAGCTTCCTAATTCTATAGCTTATAAAGATAACATTAGGAAAATGCAAACATGTCTGGCACAATTTCTCTTAAAACTGATTCGCACCTTAAAGCTTAACTCCTAAAAACATTTAGTTCCTTTATATCAACATAACATATTTCAGGAGGAAGGAAAAAAGAAGAGATCCTGGAATATGCCCTGCATCTACTCCAAGAGGACTGCACAGCTTTTCATGTACCAGCAGGGTCAGATGCTTGTAATTTTCTAGGTAGAGACAATATGAATGAGAAGATGAGTGATAGGAGATAATATAAGCATATAAAATAAGGAGCAGTGCTGAGAAAGTAGGCTGGAATTATTTATCCTCTTTTTTTCTTTTCTTTTTTTTTTTTTTTGTTTTGTTTTGTTTTGTTTTGTTTTGTGCGTGTATGTGTGTGTACAGCATGAACAATGAGCTTACAACATGAAAGGAATGCTTTTCTATGGAACAGAAACCTAGGTAGTGCAGGTCTTCACCCTAGAATTACATTGCCATCATGAATACAGTGAAAAGAATAATAAAACTTCATATCTATCTATAGGAAAACAAGAAACACATTAGATACAAAGGGTAATACTATAGAAATAAAATAGCTACAAATGATGAGTAAACAAAGGCTTTTAAATGTATAAAACCTTTGAATTTTCAGGGCATAGAATCTACATTTGACTGTTTTGAGGATGGGTTTTTATGTGCCCATTGCACACTTACCTCCCCAAAAATGGTTTCTCTTGGCTCCTGTCAGAGGCAGCTCCTGGCCAGCTGCATCCCTAGCTGTGCCACACAGATCCCCATGGGCACGGCACAGCAATGAACACAACCTCAAACTGCTCTCAGCTTTCCTCCCTCACACTGCACTAATAAGCTCATCCATGATAACAAGCAAAAGAATAATGATGGCAAAGCATTCCAATTTGAAAAATATCCAGACTTTTACTTTTGTTGTCATGGGCTTTGCCACTAAGTTAAAGGACTCACTAATAGTGAGGTAAAATTTTGTTCTTGGATTAATTTCATTTACTATGTAAGACATAGTGGGTTGCAAGGGCAGACATGAGTACTGAATTTGGCTTTTGAGAGGCTTGAAATACTAACCAGACCCTGGAAACTGCTGTTATCTCAACATCAATTTCCAACCTGATTAGGGAGAAAAGTTTCATTAGGTGTCTGTGCCCATTCCCAACCTATGAGGTCATGCAGCACTGGCACCTGAAATCCATGCCCTTATCCTCTTAGCCTTGGACACAAGGAATGGGTCTTTGGGACTGGGAGCAGATTCAAGTTTGTATATCCATTTGTTCTTCCAAAAGCAAGATATGTTGTGGTAAACCTTCCATACTTTAGCAAAAGCCTCCGAGGATCAGAATTTGACTAGTGCATAAATACCTTCACATATGCAAACACAGGCTTGTTTATGATAGGCTTATCTAACCAAGTTTTACACAGTGATGTTGAAAATAAGGGAATGAAGTGAAAAATTACAGCTGGCAAAACTTTCACCTTGCCCTTTGCCTTTTTGCATGTGAAAAGCTCTTTTTGCTTTATGGTCACGGAAAAGGGTATGAGTAGAGTGAGCATAGGAAACTCTGCTTGAGTTGTTGCCATCACTGGCCAACAAAAGTTGCCAACAAACTTTTCTTGTTCCCCAGAAGAGCAACAGATTCTCTCTCCCTCCTCTTTTTGTTTTAACAACCAGTAGTGATACTGCCCTATTTAATGCCATAATCTATTCTCTAAAAAGGGAATCTGAGATAATCAGCAATTACGGTGGCTTATTCTTGCTCTCTGAAAAATATCAGCTTCTCCACATGCCCTCGTGCAGAAACCTTTTGGAGCAAGCTCACAGAAGAGACATGGTGCCAAGTTCTTCCAAAACAATGGGGCTCTTCCTTCCCTGAAATCCAAGTGAGATGAATTTCTAAATACTCTGGGATGCTCTGCGGAGCCAAACATCCTGACCCTTGTCCTCAGGTGTGAAGACAACAGAAACCTGAGAAATTCATAGCTGATTCATGCCATGCACTATATATATACAAAACCCTTCTCCACAGAGGATCACAAAAGGGGATGGGAGAGCACAATCCAACCAGAGCTGTCACTGCAATCCAAGCTGCAGATCCTGACACATACTTCTGTCTTGTTAAAGTGCTCTACTGTAAATGCTACAGATTTGGCAGTGGAAAGGTGCTGTGGGCCAAGCTCTCATGGAAAAAAAGATAAAATGAGAGAAGATAATGACGCTAAACATGAGTGCATACAATTATAAGTCCACGGTGTCTATGTCTTTCAAATGCAAGCAGATATGGTTACCTCCTTTATTCCTCACGGTTAAAGGAAGCATTTGTGTCACAGCAACTCTTGAAAAAATGAATGAGTTAATTGAGATTTTTTTCAAGCTACTGAGGGGATTTGTTTGCCACAGTGATCACTCAGTTGACCAGGATGTGAGGGACCTGGGCTGCCTTCCTTTGCTCCCAAACCCCTGCCTCAGCCAGGGAGGGCAGCTGTGGCCGTGGCACATCTGTCAGCCTGCTGGGCTTCAGCCTGGGTGAGCAGGGGGCTTCACAGTGTGTGGAGACCAAGCACAGCTTTCCCTGGGTAGCTGTGTTCAGGCAAGGAGGACTTTGCCATTATAGCCCACACAGAGAGGCATTTCTACCCCGGAATGACCTCGGTCATCGCTATTATTTTTACTGCCTAGATTTGCAGTGGTGTGGCAAAAGTGGGTGGGAGAACAGAGTGGTAATCTCAGTTCAGGAGAACACTGGAGTTCTTCCAGTCCCTCCACACATGATTCCCCATAAGCCACTCAGATCCCCTTCAGGAAATCACATTTGTGCTGTTTTACCACCCAGAAGCTGAAGTAAGCTCTCACAGGTTTAGATGCTGTTAAGTGCTGCCCAGAGAAACTTCCAGTCTAAGCTGGAAGGCCACAGATACCCTTTCATCCTTTGCAGCTATTGCATTGGTTGAGATTTTTGAAAGAAAAGGCTGCAATCACATCGTCAGATGCAAGGACAGAAATTTTTTCTCCAAGTTCCCACAGTCACAGACTTTCACACTGCCCATTCCACCTCATTTTAGGCAGCATGACTGTGCTGGAATCCACATGGTGTGCAAGGACTGTGAGCTCCTCAGGAGCACCCCTCCTACTGCATCCCTTTGGAGAACTGCCTCTGGGACAGTCCCATCCTCCAACAACAAATATCCAAATATGAACAGATCTGTGGAAGCCCCTGAAATGTTGTGCATGTCACAGCCGATGGTCTGCTAGCTCTGAGCTAGAAATGTCACCTCAGGGTGACAAGCAACCCTTTTCAAGCAATCAGCTAGAAGTGCAGCTGTGTCCTGGAATGAAAAGAAGAGGAGGAAGGGAGAGGAAACTTTAGTCCCCTAACAGTGAAATGTGGTTGCAGTGCAAGGAAGGAGCTCACAAGCTGTGTTTTTGCACAGCATTTTACAGGCTTTGGGGCCAGTTACAAGCTCACCAGTTCATGAACTCCCTCTTGGCCAGGGCCCAGAGCTGACACCAGCTGGGCACTTCTCAGCCTTCATAAAGTAAATTACACTCCAGGAGGCTGTCACTTTTTGCACAAATGAGGAAAACCCGAGATGAAGCCATACCACAAAAAAATGTGTCAGCACAGAGACGGTCACTGAGGTAACCCTGCAGAGCTGCTGCACCTCCAGCCGCTGGGAGGAGGTGGCACACACTGATGGAACACTCTGGAAGCGCTGGGGCTGGGCCTGCTAAAGGTGCTGCTCTTCCATTTAGCAAGCAGTGCTTGCTTTTGCCTCGGCTTGAGGAGAACCTCTGGTCCCTACTGTAAAGCAATTTGAGATGAAAGCAGCTAGTCATATAACGGGTATGGTTATGAGTCAGTGGCTTCAACACTTTCCCAAGGTTTTTGGTTTTACTTTGACATCAAAAGAACAGCATGAATTTTAGGCCCTACCCTCAGCTGTTCCCAGCAAGAGGAATAACTCATATTTCCAAGGAGCTGTTAGGTGACAATTTCACCTGGATGTGTGAGATCAGCTTTCACAGCTCCTGTCTTGAAAGGAAGAGTGCTCTTATGGAGAGAGCAGAGGTCAATACTTAGGATATCTGGTCTCAGCCCCATGACAAGAAGGTATGTGACCTTCAGCATGAGTCTCAGCATCCCAGGACTCAGCTCCTCCCTCTGAACTGAGAACTAAAACATGCCTTTACCATTTCACTCTAATACCCCGTGAAAATGCTGTTGCACCCTATTACTGTATAACTCTTAGGGGGAGGTGAAAATTGTGCTCTTGATTGCTGTTTTATGGAATGGGATATTCATTTACTCCTGAGCGGCCAATGCAAAAGGGAAAGTGAGTTCAGTGCAATAAATGTGGTGAGGGACTGAATTTGAGCAGTGCTCTTTCTGTGCTTTGTGGGCTGCCTGACCTTCAGCTGAAACCACGACGTTTTTCACAGTCCAACCAATACTTTAGGGGAAAAAAAGCAAGCAGCAGAAGGTAGTGGTTAGATTTGCCAGGTATGAGACAATATAAAAGCAATGAAACTTTGAGGACACAGTGGAGCTTGTTGCCATCTCTGCTGGTAGCAGCAATAATGCCTTGCATTAAGCAGGCAGTGCAACAGTTCTCAGGGTTAGGCAGCTACTGTAACTTATCCTCAGGCCACTTCTGCTCATTTAGGGCTCTTCCATGTAGACAGACCGAAGAAAGATGACAATACAAAAGAAAGATGATGTGTCTGTGATGGTTAACGCTCAGGAGAACCCTGTGAGATAGAGAAGTGGGAATGGGCTGAGAAATCTGCAGGGCTTTGCAGAGTCCTGCAGGGAGACCGGGCTGCAGAGCTGAGCTGGACACCTCCAGTCTCCTGAGACTTCACTTCTGTTCCCTCAGACTGCTACCTAAACAGCTTTGCTCTGCTATCTGACCAGAGAGGAGGTCCCATTACACACCTCATTACACATCAGAAGAGCCTCAACACTAGAAAGGACAATCCTATAAAATGGTTTTCTCCAGAAACTGAATTTCAGCCAAACCTGGCATACTTTCATTCAGATATACCTTCCTAGAAAATGGGTCAGCAGCCAGATAGAAAATTTGTCAATGGGAACAGTGATTTAATATCATCAATAGAGGTGAGGACTACAGGGAAGCTCAGAATAAGCAGGTGAATTGGAAGAAAAAGTTCTCTTACTGATGACAAGTGTAGGCAATGCTCCCTACAAAGCACAATGGAAAATTTGCATTTGGCCCACATATTCCCTGTCACTGTCTGTGGCCAGGGAGAACTCAGCTTAAAGAGCTGAAAGAAAATTTTCCATACCTGGTACAGTGAGCCAAATAAATAAATAAAGTATTAAGAAGGAGAAGGATGTGACAGAAAACCAGACTGAACATATTGTAGTAATGGGGTCTCTTTAATGTGAGTTAATGGCTGCCTTCAACTGGGTCATTGGTCTGTAGCAAATAACAGCTCTGCACAAAGCCAGAGGGTGTCAGATGTCTCCTTTTTTGTGTGGGAAAGGAGAAAGTCATTTATGTAGGCAGGTAGCTGGGAACAATAGGAGCCACCGTCCCTGCCAAGGTCTGATCCTGAGACAAATCTTTGGGCAGAGGTGGGATAATCCAGCTGCCACTGAATGGATGTGAGCACAGCTCGGCAAGGTCTAGGAGGGGGTGTATGGCAGGGAAAGGAGCAAATGGTGAGCAGAGCACCAGAGATCCCTGTGGCTCAGAAGGGATTGGCAGGACAGACTCCTGCCAGCAACAGGACTTCCCACTGTTTGCTCCTGTTGTGTTTGGGGCTCAGCTGTCACGAGCATTCTTTGCAAATAAACAGGTTGTGTCAAGGTGCATACCTGGTTTGTGTCATCCACTGCTCCTCCTAAAGGAAAACATTCTACAAGGCCTTCAATATTGATTTACCTCTCAGACCAAAGGGAAGCTGTTCACTGTCTTTGCCAACATACCCTTATTGCTGAGGAACAGCAGTAATGGGTTCAGGAGAGGGTGTGGAGAAGAAATGAAATGACAAACAACAGAGAAGTTTCGGTAGAGAGTTTGAAAAGCGTAGGTGTGCTTCATCTGCAGGTAGAGTGAGTAAGTGGGGAGCATTCCTCTAGAGTGGAAGGGGAACATCTCATGCACAATTCACATCCCTTAACACAAGGCAAAAAAACCCTCAGTGAAACAGAGAAATGGAAAAAAGGAAACTAAAGAAAGAGCAATGCCTCCATATACAGCTGCTTGGAAGATGCATTGCTATAGAACGCCACTGTGACCAAACACCTCCAGACCATCAAAACAGGACACCAGAACTATAAGAATAAAGGGACGCAGACGACCAGCTTGTTTCTAAGCAGACAGAAGTCCCTATATTTCCAGACATAAACAAAACAGTCTGACAGAAATCATACATAATTATCTGTAACCTTTTTCTCGTATTCTCCTGAAAACACCTGGAACTGATCCACAGGTTAAAGAAGATGCTGGGTAGAAGTACTGGACTTTACAGATGATGATGAAGAAAGTATTATCCAGAATAAACTTTTGAACATGCAGACTAGGCTGTGACTTGCATTAACATAGCAGAATGTCTGTGAAGGCAGGGAACTTAAGGTAGGGGGACAGAATTTCAGAGCTATCTGAGCAAATACAGCCAGTCCTCTTCTACTTATGTATTGTGTTATTACAACTTGGGGCTGATCCTGAAGAATTCCTGACTTCCCGTGGTGTTTTCATTAGTATCAAATACAAATAGGATGGATCCCTGAGAGTGATACTTCTTAGCATGAGTGAAAGTGGCAGAACCAGATTCAACGAACAGAGAAGAAAATGATTGAGCCATGTTTAACTGCTCAGGACACCTCTTACAGATCAGGGTGTCTTTGATTTATTCTCCCACACCCACACACCAGGCCTTTGGAATTGGAGAGCTGCTAACTGCACCTGAAAAACGGCAATTCCTGTAAAGAAAGAAGAAAAACTAAATACACCTTGCTTTCCTATGCAAGGGAAGCATTAACAGGAAATTAACCAAGTCAACACTTTAAAAAACATGCTGTTGCCATGATCAAATGAAATACATCTGTGTACATATCTTTATGTGTAGGAATGGAACCCCACAGCCCCATGGAAAGCCTGTGCTGCACCAGCTCTTCCAACGAGGAGGTCTTTTGGATGCCCTCTCCTTGTCCAACACAAGAAAGCAGAGAGATCTTGGCACCAGCACATGCAGCTGTGTAAGAGCTAAGAGCTTTGCAGTGACAGACCCACGGCAGCAGGACAGCATCCTTCCTTGTCCTTCTAATCCAAGCAGCAGAACGCACTGCACGGAGCACTGATGGGAAGGGCAGGCTGCCTTTGGGTGACACTTCCGCGCGGGGCAAAGTGTACTCACCCTCACTGCAACCCTCTTGACAGAGCCAGTCACTCCCCACAACCCCCAAAACACGTGAGGATGAAGGCCTGGGCCTGGAGGGTGGTGCAATGGGCTGGGAGAGGGTCTGCCCCTGGCAGGAGTGACTCCCAGCAGGACCTGCTCTAAGGTAGGGCTGGCCCACAGAGCAAACTGCCAGCAAAGCCTCGTCCAGCAGGGAACTAATTTAGTCTCTTGTACAGTTGATGAATGAAGAATTTCCTCTTGGGACTAAATTACAGGCCTTGTCAGGGTTGCTCTTTCGTGATCTGTTATTTAGATGTAATTTTCCAACAGGGCTGGAACACATAGCCATGAGCTAGAATAGTATTTGCTGTGAACAGCTGCCACACACCGTCCTTCCCTCCCCACACCCTTTCCACCCTCCTGGGTACCCCCCTCCTTCCTGACACACATGCAAGACCCACTAGGCATGACTCGCACTGCATCTCTTAGATCCTCATTGAGGTCCTTAATTAAACCACAAGAATGGCATTTGCCCACCTTCCCTGCGCCCCTGTTGTACACAGAGTCATGTCTTGTTTGAACATGCTTAGAAACAGACAAGAAGGCTTTTTTCAGACTCTGATGATTACAACCCTGTGTCAATCTTTTCCCCCTTTGGCTCGAAGATAGACTTGTGATCCTCCTTTGGCTTTTTGAACTGCTGGAAGCTGTGTAAACACACAGCGTGTCAGTAAAGCTCTGCTGACCTAATGGCTGCTAAGTGCAAAGCGATTCCCTTCAAACTCCCAGATCTCACCTGCTTTGAGGTCATTAACGATGGACTCTGAAAGTGAAGGCAGGAACATTCTACTTGGCCATTACCTAATGAAGAAATGGCTGGGTAGGACTATTTGAAGGAATATTCTAACAGCCCAGTAATTGTTTTGGGCTTTAATCCCAGGATGCTCTCTCCAGTTAGGAGGCTGTCTATTTTAATGCAGGGCAGTAAATCTGAGTGCTGAGGGTCCATGTGACAACAGACCCTTCTGGAAGTTCCTCTGCTAGACATGCAGCATAAATCCACAGTGCATGGAGGGAATCCAAGACTCCAAGACTTTTATCCACTTGCACACTCTCACTCCTTTCCTCCATGTCCAGCCTCCAGAAGTGGAAGCCCTGCAGCGAGGAGCTGGGATCCACTTTGTGTAAGCGACCATGAGCGAATAGCCTGAAATAATTTTCCAATGTAATGCTGGTGTGGAGCGTAAACAAATCAAGGAGCTGCCGACAGCAAAATATATAGTTTTAGAATGGCATAAAGGAGCTTGGAGGAGAAAAGGGTGAGGGATGAATTTGAACTCGTTAACACGCAGGGGTAGACCGAGTATCTTATACAACAGCCTCCCTGATGATCGCTGGCGCTGTGACACTACCCGAACATCAGTCCCATGCCATCACCTCGGCACCTGCAGGCGGCCGTGCGTGGGCCCGCCCGTCCGCCTCGGTTCGCATTCCCGGGCCCGCAGGCTGCGCAGAGAGCCCCGAGCAAAAGGGAGCTCCTCCCGAGCACAGAGCCCGCGGGAGACCTCCACGCCTGCAGGTAGCGGTGCTTCTCCCTGGAGGAATCGGGTTTCCACCGGCACCGGGTCCCCGCGCGTCCCCGAGTCCCCGCGCGTCCCCGAGTCCCCGCGCGTCCCCGAGTGAGTCCCTGCGGCCGGCGGCGCCGCTGCCTCGGGAGCGCGGCGGGCAGCCCACGGAAACAGCGCCATCTACCGCCCGCGGCGGGCGCGGCCCCGGCGGACACCGGCGGCCACAGCGGACACTGGCGGTCACAGCGGACACCGGCGGCCACAGCGGACACCGGCGGCCACAGCGGACACTGGCAGTTACAGCAGACACCGGCGGTCACAGCGGACACCGGCGGTCCACAGCGGACACCGGCGGTCACAGCGGACACCGGCTGCCCCAGGGGACACCGGCGGCCATAGCGGACACCGGCGGTCCATAGGGGACACCGGCGGCCACAGCGGACACCGGCGGTCCACAGCGGACACCGGCTGCCCCAGGGGACACCGGCGGCCATAGCGGACACCGGCGGTCCATAGGGGACACCGGCGGCCACAGCGGACACCGGCGGTCCACAGCGGACACCGGCTGCCCCAGGGGACACCGGCGGCCATAGCGGACACCGGCGGTCCATAGGGGACACCGGCGGCCACAGCGGACACCGGCGGTCCACAGCGGACACCGGCTGCCCCAGGGGACACCGGCGGCCATAGCGGACACCGGCGGTCCATAGGGGACACCGGCGGCCACAGCGGACACCGGCGGTCCACAGCGGACACCGGCTGCCCCAGGGGACACCGGCGGCCATAGCGGACACCGGCGGTCCATAGGGGACACCGGCGGCCACAGCGGACACCGGCGGCCACAGCGGACACTGGCGGTCACAGCGGACACCGGCTGCCCCAGGGGACACGGGCGGTCCATAGGGGACACCGGCGGTCATAGCGGACACTGCGGACACCGGCGGTCCACAGCGGACACTGGCGGTCATAGCGGACACCGGCAGTCACAGCAGACACCGGCGGTCCACAGCGGACACCGGCGGTCACAGTGGACACCAGCAGTCACAGCAGACACTGGCGGTCCACAGCGGACACCGGCGGTCACTGCGGACACCGGTGGTCACAGCGGACACCGGCGGTCATAGCGGACACCGGTGGTCCATAGAGGACACCGGCGGTCACAGTGGACACTGGCAGTCCACAGCGGACACCGGCGGTCACTGCGGACACCGGCGGTCACAGCGGACACCGGCGGTCACAGCGGACACCGGCGGTCACAGCGGACAGCTGCGGTCATAGCGGACACGGGCGGTCACAGTGGACATCGGCGGCCACAGCGGACACCGGCGGTCACAGCGGACACGGGCGGTCACAGCGGACACTGGCGGCCACAGTGGACACCAGCGGTCACAGCGGACCCTGCGGTCACAGTGGACACCGGCGGTCACAGCGGACACTGCGGACACTGGCGGTCCATAGCGGACACCAGCGGTCACAGTGGACACCGGCAGTCACAGCAGACACCGGCGGTCACAGCGGACACCGGCGGCCCCAGGGGACACCGGCGGTCCACAGTGGCTCGTTCCGCAGAAACGCTCCATGGCACCTTTACACTCCACGACACGCGGTGCTGCGGCAGCCTCCCTGAGGGAGAGCACCAGGATCCTGCTGCAAACACGCTCCTTTCCCTGCGCATACATCTCCCGCACGCAGATTGGTATCTTCCTAGATTTGTCTGTGATTTAAAAATACTTCCGCAGTGCGTGTGTTTGGCATTGTAGAACACTTACCAGACCGAGGTGCAGAGTAAGGTCCTGTTTTCCCAAGTAACTGGACAAAGCAAAGGACAGAGCCAAAGGCCATCAGTGTGAGCTGACTGCGGTTGGCCTGTGAGCAGGACCTGGAATAAGCAATTTTTATGGACACACTGGTGGGTTTGCTCCGTGCTTCTTGATGCATTAAATAATGAATGACTTCATCTACAGTACAGTTTAGGCTCCTGTGTCACTCCTGATGACAGTGACTTGGTTTGCAGGACATTTGGTACAGCCTGATGGAAGAGGATTTAGTTCTGGGCCAGCTGCCCCAGCTACATCCATTTGTGCCCATCAGCAGCAAACTGACCCAGTGCTCCCACTGCCAGAGCTCTGGATGCTCAGTTAAGTGATACAGCAGCTTTCAGCAGTGGAAAACCTGTACAAATAGACTTTTTATTTCAAAAACATTCAAAGAGTAGAAAATTCATTCAAAAGGTTTTTCCCAGTATCCATAGCTCCTCATGAGACAGCTCTGCCTTCTCTATAACCCCCAAAATATTCTCCACCAGTGAAGACCCAGGCAGAAAGTCTGCATTTCTACCTCACCAGGTCCCATGGCCTGTGTTTTGTGCATACTCTGCCCTATTTAAAAGCAACAGAACCTCCCACAGAAGACTCAGAGAACAGCTTGGCAGGTTTGTGTTGAGCCCAGCACTCACAAAGCCCCAGTCATGCAGCTAGACTTCTTGTTTGGGAACACCACCTGCCTTTGCACAGCCTTCTCCCCATGAAATTAGTGTTTCCAGCATTTCCCTGTTCTCAGGTCCTCAGGAGCACACCTGCTCACGGTGAGGGATGTCTGCTTACACTGCTTGAAATGAAATGTTCCAAGAAGCGAACGATGTTGGGTTTTGTATATGTTGGCTCCTGTTGCGATCTTTGTACACAGGTGCCAAAGCAGATGGTGCAGAGCTTCTCACCCTGGGCAGGGGAAGAAGCAGCTACAGGCACTGACAATCTCATCCCTGCCTGCTGAGGAAAAGAGGAGCCATTCCATTTTTCACACAGTTTCTTTACCACCACCGCCCTCTCTCATCTTACTTTCTCACAGCTCCTCTCCAGCATGAAGTCACTGTGAGGAGATGAGGAATAAGCATTTTGGAAGAACCTCGGCCAATGCTGGTGGATTGCCACTGCTCCTGCATTTCATGCTTGTGATTTGAAGTTTCCAGTATCAGCTTGTGGTGACCACAGCTGGGAAGAGTCCATGTGACCCCTGAATCTCAGGATCAAAAGAAAATGCAACACAAAACCATGGAATGGTTTGGAAGGGTCTCAAAGACCATCTGGATCCAACTTCTCTGCCATGGTTCCACTGTCCCAGGTTGCTCCAAGCTCTGTCCAGCCTGGCTTTGGACACTTTCAGGGATGGGGCAGCCACAGCATCTCTGGGCAACCTGTGCCAGGGCCTCAGCACCCTCACAGGGAAGAATTTCTTAATCTAAACCTGCCTTCTGTAGGTCTGAAGCCATTGGCCCTTGAAAAAAGTCCCTCTTTAGCTCTTTCGCAGCTCCTTTAGGCACTGGGAGGCTCACCACTCATCACAATGTCCAGCAGGTATAATCCCTATGACAACTGATATATCATTAGAGATCACTTGGTCACTAATGTGGGGAAATAAACCCCTAAGGCTGTTTTAAATCCTCCTGGCAGAAAACAGCCCGGTCTCTCCACCCCCACAAAAAAGTGTGCATTTGACAAAGGTGAGAATATTCTCTGAATCCCTGTGGCACCTCTCCCTGCTGCCACCTCTGGATGCTTGGGAGAGGAGGAGTCTTGCCAAGCCTCTCTTGGCACGGAGGCACTGAGGGATGCCTGAGCTCAGAGAATAACTGTGAGGAATTGCTTGAACCTTTGCCTCTTCAGCCATGTCCCCATTTCTCAGGGCTCCACTATGAATTTCACAGAGTGCCTGGTGCTTCCCTACATGACCTGTACGACGATCTCCTGCTTTTCCTCACACTCACCTTTTTTTCCTCTGCTCTTAGTGGGATTTGACGGTACTTTAGCAACTTGGAAACCAAAAGTCAGTGAAAAAACTTGTCCAAAGCCAGGGCTATTTTTGTGCAATTCCACCACTTTTTGGGCAGTCTCTGAGCCAACACATGCCTGCTAACAGCCCTGGCAATCCTGCTCCAAAGGCTTGAGAGCAGCTTTGATTCTTTCCATTAATGGTCTCTCCAGAGCTACGCCCTCCAGCTACCACATCTCTTGCAGGCATAAACCCTGACATTCAGCATTTAGCACTGCTTTATTTACAGAAGGGGGTTGTTCTTGCTCTCCCCCTTCTCCCTCAGTTAATAAGTCTCTGGTGATTTTATCTCCATTTTTATCTGCTGCGAACCCCCAGGTCCTTGCTGTATTTCCCCAGCCAGCAGGGCCGCTATCAGTGCCAAATATTTCAAGCTGTCAGGACATTACTGAACCGAAATTCCTTGAAGCCACTGACTGGTAGCCTAAAGGTGAAGCATTTAACTATATTGCATTGGGGTTAACGACTCTGATGGCCCCTGCATTAGCTCATTACTGGTGACCAGTTGCTGCTGGTGGCAGTGTGGGCACATCACAGAGTCCACCTTGGAGCAGCTCTGTCTTCCAGCTCCTGTCCCTCACCATGACTTGTCACCCCACTCCAGATTCCTTAGGATTTTCCTGAAAATGTGATCTGCGTTGCATTTTTTCATACATCTCAGCTTGTCCCTAGTAGGAGAAGGGGTGGGGTCAGGTCTGTTTTTAGCGTATTTTTCCTTTGGTTTTTAAAGTTTATTTAAACTGACTCACATTTAATTGTCCTAAGGTAAACAGATGAATCACCCAGGGGGGGATACACCTCCAAAGGTCAGGGTTCAAAGCAAGTTTTTTTACTTTCTTTCTTTTCCTTGGGCTTAAATAAGGAAAACTGGGTTGGTTGGAAAATAAAACTATTTTATTTGGGAGTTCAGCAGACAGTGACTCAGATTTTTTAGTTTCCTGAACTTTTTACTTTTATATAAGTAAGACCCTTGATAAACAGGTATTGGGCCCACACCTGTCATGGAAAGAGCAGCAGGAGTTCAGTACAGTGTGGTAACAGAAGCTCTCTTGTTCTGCCACTGGAATTAGCTGCTTGGCTACAGGGAGATTCTTGATAACTCCTAATTTGAGCCCTTCAGACCCAGTGTGTTGCAGGGCCCCTTTTTTTTCCCTTTTGGAAAGACCATAATCAGCCAATGAGAAAACATTATTAAAAAAAAAAAAAAAAACCCAACTCAAAAATACAGAAGAAAAGGACCACGAGTTAAATTTTGCTTCTGGAAAATGTAGTCCCTTGATATCCCTTGACAGCTGGCTACTTGAATTTTTCTCTCCTATTAAAACCCATTCCCGGTAAAGGGCTGCTATTTCCGACCCCACTTGTCTGTGTGGGATGTGTCTCCTGCTCCGTGTTGATAGTGTTGGCTGCGGAGCTGCTGGCTGGTGTGGGGTGAGGTTGTCAGAAAACAGACTGCACATTTGTATTTCCCAACATTTTCACTTTGATCTGGTTTTCAGGCTCGGAGCTATCTCAGGTCATGCTAACAGCACCTGTAGCCCTGCACGAAACACCTTGCTCAGTTGAGTTTTCGTGTCGATCCCTTCCCTCCTGTCAGTAACAGAGAGGAAAAGGACACCAGAGAAGGGCTTTGGAAACACAAGGCTGTAGAAGTCACACCACAGGAAGACGGACAGAGAAAAGAGATATTTGCGGCTTTCCTTCACCAAGCCAGACAGCTGGAGGACCATCACATGATCTGGTCAGAGATGGCTCAGCAGAAAGGACAAACTGAGGATTTCTGAGCCCCCATCCGGCTCTAGGATGAGTGACGAGACTCTCTGGCTGGCTCACTACATCCTGAGTCCATCATTTCCTGGTAGAACGTGAGCGATATCTGCATCCCCCTTGTTCTCCATCAAAAGAGAGGTCCCCAGATTTTGGGAAGTGAGGTGCAGCACTCTGTCAGCATGGGCAGGCAGTGGGATACAGCAGGGTTTTCCCACATGTTCCTGATTTGCAAGTGCTTTGAACTTCCCTGTCTATAAAACATGGAGGGTAACAATAGTTCCACTGGATCCCTCTGAGATATTCAACTACCATGGTCATGCTTTGATTGAGTACATTTTTCCATGGAAAAATGTAAGGAAATAGTCGTATTTTTCACTGCATTTCTCTTGTTAAATTTGAGGATTCTGAAATTGGAAACCAAAGGGAGAAAATCCACATTTTGAAATATCCAAAATATTAATTTAAATGGAAAGACACTCATCAGAAATTTGCATAACCAACAATGTATTTCACTATTTTCTTTTGCTTTTTTTAATGACCAGCTCTTTCTTCTGGCTTGCTAGGAATATTTAAAATGTGAACTGATAGAGGAGAGACTTTATGAAAATGAAGCAGGAGTAACCCAGAGAGCAACTCCAGCTTAATTTTGGTGACATTTGGTGAATGAGAGATTAAAAAAACGATTGGAAGAACTCATTCCTGCTTTTCATTACCATTTAGGTTGCAGCGTAACCTAATGGGCAATATTCCAGCACTCTGTCACCAGAAGTTTTCTCCAGTTTGACCTAAAAATGATATTGTGAACTTGAGACCTACCTCAAACATTTAGTTTGTCAGGTCTCTGAGCACCCACAAACACTGGATGAGTCCAGGAGACTGGACCTTTGGTGTGCTCCAGTCTGACCATTCCTGTGCTCTTCTGTCCCTCTTTGCTCACCCTGAATAATGGAGAACTTTCAACAGTCTGATCTCAGAAAAGATTACTTTTAAAATTAGTTTATAAATGCAGAGTTTAGAAATCCAGTTTAGGAGAGCAAGGTTTGAAAATACGGTCCCCAAACCCTGAAGGGTTCATTTACCCCTTGTCCCTGGCTTTCAGAAAAGCCAGGTTTGGGCAGCTCCAGGTGCCTACAGACAGTGACAGAGGTGGGAACTCTCAGCAACAGTTGCTTGGAATGGTCTGCAGAGGCAAATGGCATTGAGTACTGAATCCATAAACCTCTCTGGCTGTTATGTGAAGCCCAGCTGCTGCTCCCCGGGGAAAAACCCCCAACCATTTCTGTATTTCATCCTCATGCCCTTTTGGGTTGCTCAAAGCAGCCCCCAAACCCACCATGTCTCACACCTGGAAGGAATCTCTTGGCTCCAGACTCAGTAAACATCCCCCACAAAATCTGCTCCTGTTTGTTTTGCACTTGTTTGCTGTCTCAAACCATCTTAACCAGAAACAGGGGAGGCCCTGGCTTTCCTCACACAGAAAGTCTCGCTCTTCACAGGAACACCTTCTCCTCATCATGCTGCCATTCCCAGCCTCCTGAGGAAGCACAAGCCTACGGCCAAGTTCTCTCAACATTTTGGAAATCAAAGGGAACACTCAGCAACACGGGGTCTGTTTGTATTTACACGGAAGCTCCCGCAGCCTCCGTGGGCTTTTCCCTCCTGTTCTCACTCCTTTCTTTCCAGCGGTGTCTGTGTACTCGTGAGCACGGAGCTGCTCTGTGTATTTCTTTAGTTCTGCCTCTGTTAGCAGCTTCCGTGTGCCCTTCCAGGCCCGAGTGCAGGGAGCTGGCAGCGAGGAGCTCAAACAAACACAGCTGCTCCCGTGTCCTCCTGCTCCCCCAGCCCACGGCGGCCGCGGCGCAGGTGGAAACGGGCGGCTTTGAGGTCGAGGTGTAAATACCCATAATTAGCCATGAATTGCATTTAATACCCGTGACAGGGTCTGGTGGGAAACAGGTGGGGCAGACAGCTCAAAGATGAATGCTGGAAAAAAAATTTTCCTTGCTCAACTTGATCTCAAGCCCATGGAAGTGCATAGAAAGAGTCCCCCAGGGTTGTGATGGGCTTTGGACCAGGGTTCTGAGCAAAACCCATTAGAAAAGCTGCATCTACAGGGTCGATAGGCAATTTTAGCAGCCTCTCCCTTGGCAGGGAGAGTTAAAGGAGAAAGCATGGAGGAAATCAAAATAGAAAGAAGAAGAAGAAAAAGATCACCAAATCAAAGCACAGCTGGAGGGCAGGGGGAAAAGCGGAGCAATGGTAATTTATACCTTCATTTCAAAGATACTCATATGCTCTATTCTGACTCACCTTGCAGAGAGCAACAAAACAGCATGGGCTGCCAGAAATAAATGTTATGGTGCTCACATTCTGAGTTCTTATTTTCTCATTTTTCTGGAGAGTTATTTCAGATATTTCTTTCAATCTGACCTTTGAGCTGCTTGGAAGATTGACTGAGTTCCTCAAATGCAGTAATTTTTGCAAACCTGATGTGCAGCATTAGCTATAGGAGAGTGTTCCAGTGATGTGCAGATAGGTCAAGGCCAAAAGGGAACCAATAAGGTAACCCAACAGGAATGCAAACTGAATGGAGCCCTTTATGCAAAGGTGAAGGGTTCTTTTTTTTTTTTTTTTTTTTTTTTTTTCTGGAATTATGAAATATTGAAAAGCTTGTGTCAGAGCCCTCCTACTCAAAACCCTCTGATAAGCAGGGATGTTTTTTAAGCTACTCAGACTTCAGTGCATTTGTCCTTGCACTTCTAGAAATGTTGGTCTTGGAAACTCACCTGTAAGTACAAATAGAGGGTTGGAAAACATAACTTTACTGTAACACAAGAAATCTACAGTAAACCTTGAATTTATGTTTGTGTGATATGGCTTCAGACTCACCAATGTTATCATATCTACCTGATTCTGGTGGGTTTTTGTGCTGCCCTGTCCCTGATCTCCTGCCTTTCCACACTCCCATGGCATATGCGGGGGCAAATCCTCACCTGATGTAGGCTTACTTTCTGCTTTTGATGCCTACTGAAAATCTAACCAAATCTCAGTGGAAACTGAACAGGAGCCACGGAGACCCATACTCATAGGTTTGCCTCAGCAATATTCCAGGCTGAGTTTACAATTTTTCTTTCCAATGTGACTCATACCTGTGAATTTATTTCTCATTTCTCATGACCAGAGTGCCATGTTTTTCACTTAACAGTCAGGCAAGTCCTTCCTGGAAGTTTGTGTTGATATTTTAAATCCCTTTGATTTCTTTCATTCTGACACTTAACAGTTACAGTGATTCAATCAAGAAACAGAAGCAACACCCAATGACCCAAACAACTCAAAATATACCACCAGCACCAGAGAGTCAAAAGAAACATGAAGGGATATGTAGAATGAAACACTTTTTCCCCCCTCTCATTTAAAATGATCCAATAATTTCAAGGTGATGCCAAAAAAATGGGAAAATGAAAGTCTAGTCAGAAGCAGTTCTGAAACTAGAAGGCTGAATAATTTGATGAAGTATTTATAACCAGTCCTCTTTGCTGTAGTGTTTTGCTTGTCCCTATGGAAAAACACCAAAAGGAAAACAAGTTAAAGTCATATCACACCTTCCTGCAACTCTTTCACTCCACAGATACCTGTCTCCAGTCATAAATCAAGATCCTTGTGTGTTCCAGCAAGTCGCACTCACTGAGAACATCTAATTCCCATTAAAAAGCTAATTTCAGGCATAGGTGGTTAAATGTGTTGCTTAACTGTGGTCAAAGTACATCCATTTAATTCCATTTTAATATTGAGTTTTTTTCTGCTAAGTAGATCAGTGCCAGAGATGCCAAAGTCTTCCTTGCTTTGCAAAACATTCCCACCCATTTCTGGTGGACCCTGCAGCACCTACATCTGGGCTGTGGCTTGCAGTGAATCAACCTCAGCACAGCCCCACGAATGCAGAGCTAACCTGAGCAGTGGGAGCCTGGCTGTACCCTGGGCGCCATTCACGACAAAAACATTCCAAAGGCTGACAGGCCCAGCCTCCCTGCACCTGGAGCTGCTCTCCTTGGCCATGGGTGAATCCCACTGCAGAGGCAGCACTGGGCATGTGCTCACGGAGAAGTTGCCCTTTAGGGAAACTCGCCTGGCCAGTGGCAGGAATGTGGAAAGGAGCAGTGGCTGAAAGGCACCAACACGGCATTAACACCAAACAAAGAGCTGAAGATTTCCATGACCAACCCTTCTCATGGCTTTTAGTCATACTCCGAGCCAGGGAACAGAGACACTTGCGATAATTAAAGCAAAAAGGTCTTTTTGAACCTTAAAAGATTTGAGTTTGGCTGAACTGGAATTTTAGACCAAAGTTCACATGGGCTTTTATTTCCCCCAAGCCAGTTTATCCGCCTTTCCTTTTCAGACAGGCTTAGATTTTAATCCTCAATACCTGTGAAGTAATTTATGCTAGTTTGTTTGTTTGTTTGTTTCCAATTAACTTTTAATTCATTTTGGGGTCTGAGCAGGATATTTATTTTTCAAAATGCTGGGTGTAACCATTTATATAAACAAATCTGCCTCACTCATTTTTCTCCTTTTGAAGTTGATTTCCATTATTTTTAGCCCCATGTGTGATGGGAGACTTTCCTACATGTCCTGGTAACTCTGCATGAGAATAGACACTAGTGACCTCTATTCTCATTTAACAACTCATTAATTGATCAGCCTGAAAAGCTTAGCCACAATTGGATAAAAATATAAAAATAATTTATTTTAAACCAGATGAGAACATCTGCAGAGAATGACCATTTTGATCCATCTGTGCACATATTTTTCATTTCATTAGAAACTCCAAATCTTCAATGTTTCAGCCTAAATGGACCTTAGCTTGAGAGGACATGGGTTTTTGTGGGGGTTTCACTAATCTTTATCTTGCAATTTGTGATGAAACACTGTCATTTTCTGCAGGAGAATCACAACAACAACAGCAGTCACAAAGAATATCTCATTTTTTCAACCTGCTGTGTTTTGTACACAACTATTTAACCCATCAAACATGGGCTAGAAATACAGAGGAAAAGCCCACAAGCTGCTTGTTTTTTTGAGTATCTTCATTATCTTATGCTGGGAGTCTGATCCATTGATCCTCACAACTGCACTACAAGTCACTGACTGCATTAAGGAACATATTTGTTAAGAAAGAAGAAAAAAGAAAATTAACCAGGCAGGTTGGTTTCTTTAAATACCCATAAATTCAGTATCCCTGGGTACAGATTCTCCCTAGCTTTTATGCAAGCAAACTGTCAGAAAAGTAAGGAATGAAAGCCAGGAAAAAAAACTGGTCCTTTTTGGAATGATTTCATGTTTTCTCCATTTCAAAGTGCTGGAGATGAGACAAAAGGTGCAGAAGGTGGTGTAAAGGCTTGATCTGAACTCAGACCAGGCAGCAGAACTGTGGATGCACAGTAAAAAGGAAGCCTGAAGAACCCTTCTGCCTCCTCACAAGGGTGTTTAAGAGCCCACACAACTCTCAGCCAAACTTTAATCTAGGAAATCTTGGGACAGAAGAAAGTCCCACGAGGTCTGCAGTAAAAGCTGGGGGTGTGATCCTTTACTGGGATTAAGAGCTGGAAGAAATCCCTCTGTAACTTCACAGCAAACTGCTCCATGGGCCACCTCCAAGCCTCCGAGGAGGCCCTGCCTCAATGGCACCGTTGAGACCCATTTATTTAGTGGATAAAATTGTACGTGAGTTGTACAAGTGATTGGAGATTTACACATACATGGAAGCCAGCAGAGATTAATTACTGCTTCGTCTGAAGTTCATAAATGCAAGGCCACACAGGAGCACTGAGTTGCATTATTTCTCTCTATTTACTCACTAGCTGGCTTTGTAATATTGATGAAAAGAAGAAAAAAGTTAAATTTAGAAAATGAATGCAAAAATAGGGACCCGTACAATTTCAGCTACCCAGAGATCTCTTTTCTACTGTAAGCAGTCCCAGGCCACAGCAGAGGTAACTCTAATTCAGACTGAGCATTTCCTTTAGCTGAAGGATGACTTGCCCTGTCTGCAATTAATATTTTCTCTCCGAAGGTGAAGGATGGCTGGCAGATTTGCCCAGCTCTGCTGTGATACAGAAGACAAAGCCCCAACTCCAGGAAACATAGCTTCAGTGTAGTCAAAATGGAAGGGATGCTGAGTCCCTAAAAACTCGGCCTTTCTTTCAATGTTAAAGTGGTATGTGCATATAATTTCCCCAAAAGCACTGACACAGTGCTCCTCTACCCACGGAAAGGAAGAAGGCTCCATGTCTGTACCACAGTGAAGCAGATGGCATCAGCTTTTACAAAGGCACTCAAACCCAGGCTTAGTCCTCCCACAGAAAGAAAACCAAAACCCAAAACAGCAGGAGAGCTAAAGCCAGCAGATACAACATTGTTCTCATCCAGATTTGTCAAGGTCCTTCACATCCAAGACCAACACCACCAACTTTTCATCACTCACAGGTAGGCCTCTGTTTGCCCCTCATTCCCTGCTGGCTGGTTTGCAGGCACAGTGCTGTGCCCCAGGCACCAAGTGCTGGAACATCATGGAGTTTAGCACTCCATCGTGGCCTGGGCATACACACCAACCGTTCCCTTCTGGAACACAAAAGGGACAAGACACTGATGGAAGTGCAATTCGTGTCTACTCCACAGCCCCTCTGGAGTGCTGAAGCAGATGCCTTCTGGGAGAGAGAATGAGATTCACAGATTCCAAGTCCTTGAATCCCTAGGCTTTAAAAGGACAATAGTTCTGGCTCAGGGCACTCAGGGAATTCAGTAGTTGTGGTGAAGAAGGGAGGAGTGCAATGTGTCTATTTGCTTTCTGGCTACTTGAATGGCTCTGCCATTTTCCCAAGGGTTGAAAGGACGATGCTATCATAAAGCTGACTGTGAAGGCATACAAATTTCATATGCACTGGGGAATGAAAGATTCGCTTCCAAACATTGGGTGCATTCCCAAACTCTCCACTCCTCCTGAGTGCGGTCAGGAAACCTCGTAAGACTCGACTCCACTTTAAATGGTCTGAATCCAGTTGGGCCACAAACACCATGAGAAGAAAGTTTCTCATGCCACAATGAAGAATTTTTCCCATGTAGACAAGGCCTTAATTAATCTTTAAAGTGTTCCAGTTTTAATTTTAGGTCACAGTTGAGGCTGGTTCTTACCATGGCTCCTGTCCAGCAAAGCTCTTAAGCACATGCCTAATTCTAAGCATTTAAAGTAGCTTCGTTAACTCCTATGGGATTGCTCACATGCTCAAAACTATGCAGATGTTTAAACTTCTGCTGGATCGGGGCCTGCCTCCCAACTTGACTGTCCTCCTGGCGTCACAACAACAACACGGCGTAAGAGAAATGCTCCTGAAGCGACCTTCAAAGTCCTGTCTGAAGCCATACTGGAAGGGCCAGACAGCTGGCAGGCTTTGCAGTAGTTTCTTCACCACAGTATAAATTACCTCTGATTTGCTTAATGACTGTTTGGAATCAGGATGTCTCAGCCCTGCTAATACAATGCCCCATGGGCAATAATCCTTTTTTTGAGAAGAGTCATTGTCAAAGCACATTTTCAGCAGAATAAACCACTTCACACAGCTGTAGGTGAGCTATGTGCTGTGTAAGTACCCTGGTCCCCATGAAGATCCCAAAGCAAATCAGGGTGCGTGCTTTTAAGGAGTATGGTTTATTTCTCAGCAAAACCCAACATTTCTTAATGAGGACATATCAGCCAAGACATTGATTAACTGTGTCTTTTAACAGCTTATTCAAAGAGGTATGAATTTAATTAGCCCTCGTCAAAGTAAGAAGAATTAGCATTAAGCTGGTTTATAACTCAATTCTCCTGGCTGGAGGACAAAATGAAAGAAATAATTTTTAAAGGCAATGATTAGGAAGGTTATTAAGTGATGCTGTCCTATTTGCTTGGGATTCAAATACAAATTTTGTTTTAAAACTCAGAAATATGAAAAAGGCAACTGGAGAAATGCTGAAAGCCCTGATTTGTCATGTTGGCATTGCTGTAACCGCCATTGTCTGACCTGGGCTACATTAAAGAGGATTATGACCAGTTAATGTGAAGTTCAGATGGGAGATCCTCTTTGCTCAGAGATCTGGCCAGTGATGTGCAAGAGATGCCAGAGAGCCGATTTCAAAATCCACTTTTTCTCACCTGCACAAACCTTCCTTCCACATTTCTGTAGCCTAACAAAGTTGCCTGTTCCAACATTCCTGCCCTGCGAAATATGAAACATCTACACCAGTAACAATCGGATCAAATCCAAAATCTAAATAAGGCTTATTTTTCAGTTAGTGTTCTTTCTTGAAATAGATTTGGAGATTTTAGCCACTGAATCTTTCTAAAGCGAAAAACAGATTTAAAAGGAAGTCTGAGCAGCTGGAGAGTTCTGAGTAGGAGTCCTTTCCCATTCTGAAGTGCCATTCCTGAGGATCTGCTGAAGGGCTGCCCATCGTCATGGAAGCTGGCAGACATCACTACTCTCATTTTAGAGATCAACTTCCTGCCAGCTGCCCTCACTTCCAGCCAAGGACCCAGTACACAACAAGCTGCTGCTCCACTTCCTTCTCTTAGCTTCTCTGAACGCCCCTCCAAAGGTATGTGCTGTTAAACTGTGAAGCCTCCCGATGTTCCTGCGCCTTCCCGAGGCTGCACAGCACTGACAGAACTTTTCCTGATGAATCACAGCTTGCCCAAGATGTGCACATAATAAAATCAAAGTGTATGAACCTTGGGGCTTGGAAACTTAATCTGGGATGGTTTTTCTGATGGGAATTTTCTTCTTTTTCATGTTTGTTCTTTTAGCTTGGATCAACTTGGGAAAAAATGTTTCAAAAAGCAGTGGCAGAAATGCTGCTGAAGAGAGACTCTAAACAAAAACAGTGCACTCGAACACAGCAGGCATTGGGGAGTAACAAGTGGGAAAGAGAAATCCAGGGGAGTAGAGATGCTCCAAAACACCACCGCTAAAATAGGATAGGATCCGGAGTCTAGGACTGCAGAGAGAAGAGGAAATACCTAAAGTATTTCTGGGAAAACAGCCACTGGAACCAAAGCATTTCCACTTTCAGGGGCCCCCAGGGCTGGTGGAACACGGTGCTGAGTGAAACCTGGAGCTTTTCAGGACAACTGATAGGCTGAACCCTGAAAAAAAGGAGCTGGAAGGTGTAACATTCCAAGACAGGTCCTGTTTTTGAAAGATTTATGGTTATTACTATATATGCCTAATTGAGAAAGCCATGTGATCCCAGATGAAGGAAAAGCCTCTTCAGATGTCCTTACCAGGACTAGGAAACCACCACTGCTATTTATTTAATCCTTCTCACCTCCAATGAAATACAAATACAGTGACTTCCAAGAACACATGGGATCTGTCTTGGAGCACCAATAAAGGTAACTAGCCTGATGGGATTCACCAGATGGTTCTGATGTGGAATTGGCCCTTTCCAGCCCCTCCAGCCTCTGGCAGAGAAAAGCTGTGACCAAAACGCCAGAGAGTTATGTGCTCTCCTCCCAGGAACACCAAGTAATGCTTCAGTGAGCAAATCCCCAGCTGTGCATGAAGAGCCCACACTGCGAAACGGGACACTGCGGGGCATCAGGGCAAAAGCTGAGGCAATGAAGGGATGTGGTGAAGCTCTGACACAAGAAGCTGCACCAGGGCTTGAGCTAATTATTCCTAATTAAGGTAGGCATGGAGCCACAGTGTAGCGTGTTTGAAATGAAGCAAATGGTCCTGCACAGGAGGTGCCAGGTACTTCTGGCTGGTTTTGGGTCAAGTAAAATAAAGGAACCTTCTTTCAGCTGGTGCTGTGCAGCTTGGAGTTTATTGTACAGTGAGAGCTCGTCTCTACTAAGTGGTCAACAAGCCAAAAAGAAGGGATGGATGCATGTTAAAGACTCCAATCGGCAGGTATGAACTACAGAGCCACAATTCCACCCCCATCTGGGACTCTTACTGTCTAACGCAGTCATGCAGAAGCCCTTGTGGGAATTACAGCCCCCTAATTCAATACTTGTCCAAATTCACTCTGTTATTATCATATTACTGCTGGTTTTATATTATCTGTAGATCAGCTTTTGGGAGCTATGTCCTTATGCCCCCAGCAGCTGCTTCAAGCCATGACAAAATCTGCTGTTGCCTTTGCAATGGCTGCTACCTCTTCCTCCTCCCGTTCTTCCAGGAGCAATGGAAATGCATCCCCTGCATAACACCTACTCCAGCCTCCTTCCAGCACTCTTACGTGTTACTTTTCTCACTCTTTTTGGCCTCTACCAGGAACAGAGCTTGTCTTCTGGGAGCTTCCTGTTTGTCTCAAACCAAGGGAGATACAGAGCGGTAAATGGGTGTCCTGGATACATTTGCACAGTTTATCTCTTTCCACATGTAAATATTCATGAGGCAATTCCTAACCTCATGGAAGCTACTGATAAATATCCCCTTGCCTCACTGTGAGATCGGAAGATGTGGTGCTCTCCTGGCAGCTCCTCAGCCCAGGTATTTGAAGGCTAATCCATCCCCACAGGGCCATGACCACAAGGCAACACCCACAGCCACAGGAATATTCTATAAGATCTTCAGCATTGGGTGTTATTGGCAGGAATGGTTGGAAGAGTGATTTATAACATGAAATACTGCATTTACCAGTTGCTTTTATGTATATGTATGTATATTTACATATATATATATTTACACACATACATATTTACATATATACACACTTATATATGGAATACAAAGTGATAATAGTTGGTTGAATTCACTTGACACTTTAATATTGCAATCAGGAGTCAACAATAATGTACCAAAACATGTAGCTAGTTAAGCAATTCCCATCATTACTTTTCATAGAATGGGAATTTGTAATGTCTGCTTCAGGTTCTCTCCCATAAGAGAAATATTTTCTGATTGTTGTGGGTTTCATTTGGGTTTTTTTTTTACTTCTGAAAAATGGCCTATTTCAGCTGATTTTTAAAATTTTAGTCTAGGATCCCAGTAGCATGAAGACATGGTTTGGGTTTCGTGACGTAAAAGAATCACTGATGTGAAAAAGTTTCCCTTTTCCATTTTACATAATTCATTTTGCTCTATTAAAAATGAAAATTGTATGTGAATAAATAATGTGGCTAGTATCTTTTAGATATTGTATTAAAACAGTATGATTAAATCCTAGGAGAAAATGCTTCACACCAACCACCAAAGGATGTGTGAAGCATGTAGCAGAAGTAAAAAAAGCTTTGTGTCTTCTTCCCTTGCATGGATGTGGCTCTCCAGTGCAGACTAATCCTGTAATTTTGGAGGAGTAATTTCCACGGCGATTTTCCATGGGAATCTTTATCTTCTCTGAGGTTCTGCAGACACGTTGGCTGGTGCTTTAGGGTGCAAAGATGGGAACAAGAAAAGATTGCTGCAGAGGAACCACAGGACCATCGATGGTATCACCCTAATGTCCCGAGGATCCAAGTCCAGGCTTTTCAGTCTGAAAGGGGTTTTCCTCTGCACAAGGCTTATTAACCACGTAGGCACCAAGCAGCCACAGCAAATGACTTCAGCAGTCAGCAATTGGGAGTCTGGGCTGGGCACAGGGGCAGTAGGGGCTCAGCTGCCCAAAAGACCTCATTTCCCAACTATGCTATGCACCTGGAATTGCTGACAACGAGGAATTACATTGTTCAGATGCTAAGGATGAGAGCCTAAGACACTGAGGATAAGCTGGAGGACAGCGCTGCTGGGGAGGGCCTAAGGGGAAGCTGCAGAGGAAAGCCCTGCAGTGGCATAAGGAGACACAGGAGAGGCCCTAAAGAAGAAGAGATGGAGAGAATGGCCCCTAGCCCCTGAGGGACCATTTGAATTGGATAAACACACAGTTCTGTTCCAAGGAACAAGAAACAAGCTATACCAATTACCACCATGCTGATAATTCCTATGCGAATGCATGGTCACAGCCAAGAAGGTTTATCCTTGTCCTGCTCACAGTTTGTGTCTGAAGGTAAGTCTGTGCTCTAACACCTGTACCATTGGTTTAGTCGCCTTCTGTAACTAGGTTACTACATCTACATTTCAGTTTTCCCAAAGCAACCATTTTTCCAAGTGTTTCAGTTTTGGGCCATTTTATTTTAAGGGGTCTGATTTTCACTCCGTAATCTTTCAGTACTTCCTAACAGCTAAAATTGTTTTTTTCCCTCGGGAAAATGTTCACTTGAAGTTTCTCCCTTTCTTCTATGCTTCCTTCTGTCCTTCCATCGTGAGAGCCAGGGAGATGCCCAAGTTTTGGCATTTTTATTCCTGGTGATCTCCTGGGTATCGTAACCATGACCCTTCATAAGGGACGTACTTACATGGTCACTTTTCTGTATGAGAGCAGAAATGGGCTTGGAGGAGGACCAGTGCTGGACCAGCAGCCAGACATGCACCACTCAGTGGGTTTTTTGTCACACCAAACACTGAGCAGTAGAAAATTGATAAAACTCAAGCACCAGAATTGTGAACTCTAAGACTGACACCTTTTACAATCACTCCCTACTTCCCTGCCTTCATTTGCCTAATTTATTTTAATCAAGGGCTTCATGATGCATGAAAAACTGAAAAATATAATTGCAGTTAAATAATATGCAAGTAAAAACATAATTCAACTGGGTATAAGCAATCAGATTCCTGATCCAGGAGCCTTGTCCAGTCTGGTACAGAGGCAGTTTATTGCAGGAGGGATAATATCAGCTATTTGTTTTTGCCTAGTTGACATTTGCAAAGCAACCAGGAAGTTTCTGGCTAAATGAACGAGGAATCTTTAAGTCAGCTATTTATCTTCAAAAACTTACCTTTAATAAATCTCAATAATAAGATCATTGTAGTCATTTAACTATGAATTTTCTGGGCAGCAGATTAACATCAAACTGAAGTGCTGATATTTCTATCTGGTTTAGTACCCATCTCATATTGCTGTGATATCTGCCCTGTATTAATGTAGTAGCCACACACTGCTGCTTCTTTCTGAACACGTTTGTCAGGTCACACAAACACGCTGGCAAAGTCTTTCATATTAATCCCTTCTATTATATTCAGTGAGGACCTATAAAAATGAATTAAAAACCTCTCTTTTCCTACCCTTAGGAAGACTCTTGCTTCCTATCATTTTGCCATCAAGGTTGTAATTAAAGACACTGGTTGCTGTGGCCTGCATACATAATTGCAATATATGATCAAGGATTGTAAGCACCAGGATAAATGCATTATCACGCTGTCTAATTATCGTGTTATCTGACTGACAGGAGGCTGTTTTATCTCTTTCTAGGGATGAAGGACGTATCTGACAGACACCAGGACTTTGCTTTGATGTCAGATTTGTATACGAAAGAATCAAAGAGTCAAACCCTTTCCAGAACGGTTCCAATGCGGTTTAATCCCGCCAGACAGTCCCCTGCCTCACTGCCAGAGCTTGCTTTGAAGTGGCCCTGCACGGCTCATGCTGCTGGAGCTCATTCCCCAGAGCTGGAGCGCCCCACATGCCGAGCAGAAGGCCCGTGCCCCCCGTGTCCCACAGCCACCCCCTCATTCACCAGATCACAGAGGAGAGGGGATGTGGTGGGGCTGGAGAACAGGGGCTGAAGGGCCACCCCCAGCTCACGCTCGGCCGGAGCTTCCTGCTTTGGGCCCTGCTCATTGTCAGCACTTCCTACGGGGGCACCACCAGCCCGTGCCCATCCCTGCCAGCACCCGAGCAGGGCATGGCCAGCATCTCCTCCACCACTGGCACCTCCCTGACCCCACTGAGAACCTGCGAACGAGCAGCCATAGTCCTCGGCCACACAGGAATACAGGATTCCCATCCCTTCCCCCTTCCCACCCCTGCATGACCCGGCCGTGCACCACCAAAGCATTTCTCCATCACAGTAGTGATAACAGCCAGAGCTGTGAAATGTCAGAGTAATACGGGAAGGCTGGGAATGGAGGAGGCTGGGAAGGGGCACTGATGGTGGGACAGGCCAGGCTGAAACAGGCTAAAAGGGAAGGAGGAGCACACAAGTGTCAGCCTTTAAAAGAACAGGCAAAAGTGTCCCCTCCTGCATGTTCCCAATGGGGTGAGACCTGGCATCCCAAAATTCCTACCCCCTCCCCTGCAGAGCACATTGCTGCTCGGGGCTGCTTATCTCCCCAGTGACTGACTCCTGCTCTACTTCAGCTACTCAAGTGCCTCAAGTCCATGTCATGGCACAAAGGTTAATTCTGTCCCCCTGTGCACGTTCTTTATGACATAATCTCTAATTACGTGATTAATTTCTCTGTAAGTGGGTTTTTCCTGGGCTAACTGATTGCCGTTTCAGCCTGCTGTGCCCAAACAACTCAGCATCCTTGCAGAGCAGCAACAGTCTCAAAGACTGCTGCATCAACAAATCATTTCAGAAATGGTTTTCATCATTTGAGGAACTGCATAAGTATGATAAGATAATGACCCAGATTGTACTATATCCAGCTTTTTCTTGGGAGAAAAAAAAGGCCAGGAGCCTGGAAATAGTTTCTAATAATTTGTGTGGTATAGGAATGAGTAGCTAATTTTAATTGTCAGGGGTTTGGTGGGGTTTATTTGGTTGATTTCTTCCTTCTTAGCACATTCTTCACACACCCTTTGGCCATTTATCAATCATGGAAGAGAAGGATGAATCTTGTGGAGTTCCAAAACATCCTAAGTCTGGAGCTCCTAAATTCACAAATGAAATATTTGTCCAGTATGGGGTTTGTTTGTATATTTAAATTTCCAGGTTTCTAAAAGTAAAATGAACTGACTTTCCTTGTGGCATCTCCAAGACCCCACCACTAGTCACTCATCCACAATGCTCAAGCCTCCACGTCCCAGCATCAAACCCAGGCAGAGCAATCCTTTCCTAGAAGCAGGAGCAAGGAACTGTTTCAGCAGTGGGGGCATCTTGTCAGATGGAGAAGATAAATCCCCTTACACTCTCCTGGCAACTCTGATGGATAGATATCTTTTTTCTGAATTTCAGATCAGGTCTCTGCCTCCAAGGTCTTCCAGTGCCTCTACTCTCCTGGTGTTTTAAATGATTTATTATTTTTTAGCAATCTAACTTCTAATCCCTGCCTATGTTTTTGTGGGTTTTTTACATGGAGAGCTATCAGTATCATTTACTTTGTGTTGCCTTGTTAAGTGTCCCCCTAAGAACTGCCTTTCTCCAGGGATGTAAGCAAAAGATTCCCAGTTTTTACACTACCACAGCTGATTTCTGATTGCTTAATGACAAAGACCCAGAGAAGTTTTGGGTGCCCAATTCAGACCATCAGCAGCAAAGCAGTCAAGCATCTTTATGGACCTGAGCCAGTGTTTGTGATAGAGCAGCAGCAGCAAAAAACAGACGTGGAAAAGGTGAAGTTGCAGTAAAAATACCTCAAGGATCTGCCTACTGCAAGTGCTCTTAGCCCAATACAATATTTTTCCTGCTTTATAGATAAAACCTGAAAAACTCTGAAATTCCAATGCCATCAAAGTACAGCTTCCATTACTTTAAAATTGTACTTCTAAAACCTGTTGGCCATGAGAAACAGTAGTAAGGTTGCAAATGCTTTACTGTCCCTTGTAGTTTGAGTAATAAAAGTACATTTTGACAAAATAATTACGCTGTTTGAGTCTCCACATAGGACCTTGTTTTTCAAAGTCCCATAGAAGTAAAAGGA
Organism: Sylvia atricapilla; assembly: GCF_009819655.1. Taxonomy (NCBI): domain Eukaryota; kingdom Metazoa; phylum Chordata; class Aves; order Passeriformes; family Sylviidae; genus Sylvia; species Sylvia atricapilla. The sequence continues at coordinate 108,316,799 of NC_089142.1, read as the reverse complement.
GCAATAATCAACACACATAAATAAATATATATATATTAAGGCATGCATATCCACGCATACTCATATGAAGAGGTTAATTACTTGATAAACTCCAGTTGTCTTTCTTCTTGTATGATCTGCAAATGTGGTTGCTTTGTGCTGCCAGACACTCATTATCCCCTATTTATTTACAAGATCTTTGTTTACTATGGGATAGGAATCTATTGCCCATTCTGATTGCCAGCCTTCTGGAAGTCCTGGCTGCAATGCAGCCATCAGAGATATTGATTTAAATTTCAATAAAAGGTGAATACTTGTGACAGGATAACACTGAAGAAAAAATCCTTTAAGTAGCTCAGGACTGATGAACTCCCAAAAGCTTCCATGAAGGTTTTATGGGAAATCTCATCACACAATGAAATGTTGAACACTAGAACAATGCAAGGCCAAACTTTTTCAATCATGAGAGAAACTGGAATAATTATCAGTCACAGCTCATATGAGAATTCGTACACTCTAATACACACACTGAGTATTTTACTCCATTAGGAGACCTTTTGGCTTCAGCTCAACTATTTGCAGAAAAAACTTCTGCTTACTATGGGTAAGGTCAAAACCTCAAAAACCTCCTTGCTGCTAGAGATGCCCCAAATTTTCATACTGACATTTTTCCTTTTTCTCTCTCGAAATAGCTTTTCCATAGGAATGTTTTCCATCTGTTGAAAATCAGGCATAAACGTGTTCGGATTTTTTCATTACTAAAAAAGCAAGCACAAAATTAAATAAATCAAGTTTTGAGGAAAAAGAAGAAAATCCACTGAAAATATCTAACAGAAAATAATTAGTTTTTGGAGGGGAACTGCTCTATTCAGTCTATTCAGCCTTAGTGAGTGTGGAAATAGCCACTTAAATCATTTTAGTCATGGGCTTGAGAATGTTATACCAAGCATCTGGACCCATTGCTAAGCAAGTACTAACAAGACAGTTACCTAAATAAATCAACAGACAATCAGCTTCATCCTGAGCTCTCCCAGCTTGTTGGAAGATTCTTCAGTTGGCATCAAAGACTACAGAAGTCTTTATTTATTTTGACTAAGGTTGAGTTTTTCTCTATTTTTTTTTTGCATGAGCTAAGGCATCTCTGCACTGCTGAAAAAGCACCTTCTCTGCCTTCAGCCTTTATCTGACTCCAACAGCGTGGAAGAGGAGGGCAGAAAACAAATATTTCAGTAACTAAGCAGAGTGATTGAAGGGTTTCTGTGTCAGAGGTATCCTAACCACTTATTTAAATCCCTCGAATAAGAGGGATTCATGAGTGACATCTAGAGGTAATTCCCTAAGATGGCTGGGGCAACTGCTGGCTGTAGCTCAGGTACTTGCCCTGAGCACCGAGGTCTCACTTGCCAGCACAGGCAGTGCCTGGACACACCGTGGGAGTTCAACTCAATGCAGCAGCACAGAGTTGAACGAGTTGGCCAGGCCAAAAACTTTTTAGAGGGGAATTATTTTCTGTGGAATTTCCCATCCAGTTGTTTCAAAAGGAAAGTGGTAAAGCTTGAATGAAAACTTTCCATCCGAGTCAAATATGAAACCACTTTTCCCTGCAGAGCACTTAAGTATCTCTTTCCTCATTTTGGTCTGCTGGTGTAAGATTCCTGGCCAAATCTCATCTCCCCAACTACCACATTTCTTCTCTTTCCCACACAATATATGAGAAAAACCTCATAAATAAAGGGCAGGAAGGAGGGTTGAAACACCTGGGCTACAACCCATGAAGAATGGTGAGATAGCATACAAGAGATTATGGAATGATACAAACAGGACTTCAACTTAGTCACAAATTCTATCTTTTCATTTTGTTTCATGGAAAATGGGGGTCAAAAATATTATGCCACCTCTAATTTAAAATTTCCAGGAACTTCTCTTTCAGGAGATCTCCAAGAGAGGGACATTTTACAATGACAGGTAGTTCATTGGACAAGAAGGAATGGCTTTAAACTGAGAGAGGGCAGGTCCAGATCAGATAACAAGGAAGAAATTCTTTACTGTGAGCATGGTGAGGCCCGGCACAGATTGCCCAGAGAAGCTGTGGCCGCCCCATTCCTGGCAGTGTTTGGGGCCAGGCTGGATGGGTCTTGAAGCAACCTGGTCTATGGAAGGCCTCCCTGTCCATGGCAGGGCTGGAATGGGATGGGTTTTAAGGCCCCTTCCAACACAAACCATTCTGTGATTTTCATCCTTGTGGCTTTTGGGATCCAAGTGGTGCCGGCAGAGTTGCAAAGCGAATTCTGTGCCTGGCTGCCTGCACACAGAGAACCTGACCTCCTGCCATGAGAGCAAATGTGTCAAGCTGAGCTCCTCCAGGTGACACTGCCGGGCTGTCACTCAGAGAACTCAGACCAGCCTGATACAGAATGGAGCAGCCTATCCTGGCAAGATTTTGTGCCCACTTGTCTGGAGATCCTTTCCCTTGGCTGCCCTAGGTATATACACATTCACTGTCCTACAGCTTCTGTCCAGGAACAGGTTTTGGTAATACTAAGAAGGCTGACATGTCCTGATTTCTTGTCATCATTTAGGATGAGAAGAAGTACAGATGTAGCAGAATTTCATTCAGAAGTTTTGTCTCACCTCTTGCAGGAGAGGCAGGCTATGAGCACACATCCAGCCAAGGGACAACTAGATAATGCACTATGAAAAATGGCACCAGTCACTCTGCTTGAGCCATTTGGGACCTCTCTAACGAGGAGGAGATAAGTGGGAAAGGTTCAAACAAAAAGAAACTACTCCAAAGTGAGGGATACTAAGGGAGCATGACCATCTTGCACAATGCTGCAGACAGCAGTTGCTCTGCGCAGGAACAGAAAAGAGCCAAACAGATAATGGAGTTCCTGCCTCCAGACCTACGGATACACTCTGAGCATTACGGAATCGGCTGGGGTGTGCCTGATAGCTGGAATGCTCTGAAGAGCAGGTAGCTCTTCAGCAGTTAATCTTTCTTTTTCATCATCTGCATTCACCTGGCATGTTTGGACACATGCACCTGGTTTCTGTGCCATCAGGGAGCTCAGCCGTAGTTCACCTCTATCACATACCTGCAAAATGGTAGGTCTCTTCTTGTTTGCTCAGTTTGGAAGGATTCAAGGTACCTAAAGAAAGCCTTTAATCTGTCATTTAAAATCTTATTGTGGTTTAATTCGTAAGGAATAATGTTATTTTCATAGTGTGCCAAAAGCACTGTTGGCAACAGTGAGGCAATTATTTATGTGGGTTATCAGTTCACAGAGCTGATTAAGTAACCTGAAATATGATGATAATGGCTTCCAGTAATGGCCCCATATCAAAAGGATAATAAATATTATTTGCTGCTCTTTCTTATAAGAAATGGGATATATTTCAGTCCTGTTGAAACAAAAGCAAAACTCCTATTGTTTTTTGGAAGAGTCTCCCAATAGCTCTAATTTCACATCATGTCTACTTCAATATGCTCGTTTTGTTGCATAAAGTTATGAATGATAAATTGGATATTATAGATACATGTGGATAACTGATGTTAAATCCTAATCTGCTTTCAGAGCCCTGGAGTGACCTCTCCATGGGAACAATTCAGTTTTTAATCCACGGCAAGGTACAGAGAGCCAGCTGTATCCCTCTGCTTAGCATTATCCACATAACATCACACCCTAAGTTGTAGACATATTTTAGAAAATATTCAAAAATTACTTCCTGCTGTCTTTTACCAAAGGAAACTAGATCCAGATTTTCTTATGATGGGGCTTGGTGAACTGGAGTTGATAAATGAACCAGCCTTGGCACTAATAACATTTCCTACAATGATTTGTAGTTTTGTCCATCACAAGTTACTCTGACCTGCCTTAAACCCACCAAGTGCCCAGTTATGAAATCTCTGTTCTCAGTGAGGGACACTCATCAGCAGAGGTTTTTCTTACTCCTTTAATTACAGCATGAATAATACAGATCCCATTCAGAATCGATGGGCAGATTTGGATCACTTGTCAATGTCTTAGTTGTTGCAGTATTAAATCATGGTGAGTAATTAGAAAAAAACCAAATCTGGTTTAATTTAGGTATAAAGAAATATATTTATTTTAGAACTTTTAGGAATGGTTTGCAAAGACACATTAGGTGTGAAACCTGTCTCAAAAGTATCTAACCGATGAAAACAGGAAGTATAGGATCTTCTTTGGGAAAGGAATTCTGTAGAGGGGAGACTGTTACAAAAGGAAGAGCTCCTCTACTCCAAGGAGAGTTCTGAGCTGTTTTGAATGAGAGCCTGGAGGCTTTATGAACATTTCAGCTCATAACATAATACCTAGAGATCAAAACAGAGTTAAGTAAAAAAAAGAGGTGACTCTGTAAGTCCTGCATGAGGTATTTGATCTTCAATTATGCTAAAGAATAAGATCTGAATGAAGTCACAGTATTGCAAAGCAGGTTGTTTATTTATAATAAAAATATAATTTGCAAAGAGACATTTATGTTGCCAGTACCTGCAGGCAACAAACTTTTTAGTTTTAACCCAAAGATCTATTCTGTACTTTTTAATGAAGAGAATACTGTTCCCATTATTTTTAAAGATGCCCCACCCATTAACAGTTTTCCATACATCTGCCCATCAGATCAGTTTAGATCCTAGTTCTTGCCTCTTTGTGCTTCACTTCAGGTACTGTCTGCTGAACTGGGGCTGATGATGTTTAAGGGAGAACACAGGGCTGGGATGTAAAACTGATTCACAGAACACAAAGCTGAAGGCATTACCTCTGAAACCTCTGCACCAAGCAGTCACTCATATCAAAGAGAAAACCTTGGTAATGATGATCTATTTTATAATGTTTTAAATAAATGTCACTCTACTTTACACGTCCAGTGCAAGGATATTAAGATTACTTAATCATTTTCTTTCAAATACTTCTTTCCCTATCAGAAGGGAATTTATTTTTATTGAAAGCCTGTGTTTTTTATTCAGCTTTCAAGAAGTGTTGAATGTTTCACATGAAGGTTCTTGGTGCATATTTTGGTACCTAATTCAACATTCAAATAAATGGGGAGCTGATTCAGAATTTGAATCTAAATGCAGTGCTGAACATGGCCTCAAGAGTATAAATGCTGGATATTTAACTACTAAAAATATTGATCATTCTTGCCTTATAGGGATTTCTCATTTCAGCATGTAGAAATTGAAAGTACTCTGAGAAAGGGTTTAATTTATTACGGACAAACATGCAAGTGTCACTGAAACAAGAAGGAATCCTAGTTTTTCCTACCACAAACTTGTAAGAATTAAGGATGCAGTTACCTAGATAAGAAGTACAGTACACACAAAGAAGCACACCAGTGTGTTTCTGAAACGATTTACACTCCAAAGATTGTACTTCCATTTGTTACAAATACGGATGGGCCAGAAGATCTCCAGGTTCCATGTAACCAGACCTTACCAACCAAGCAAGGACAGGAGGGTCAGAGAGACAGCCACATAACTGCTTGGTGTGCTGCCAGGAGGAGATAGAGAGTCCAAGAGACACTGTCCACCCTGGCACATCAAACCTGCCCAATGCCTGGGTAAAACACTTACAGCTCCACACTCTGGGTTTGTACTCCACCCGTAAAAACACCGATCAAATCCCCTGCTTCTGGTGGGAAAACACATTAGGTGCCATGCTGGAAAAAGAAGTTGATGGGTATTTTTTGAGAAAACTGCAGTCTAGGCAATCACTCCATGTTTTATTCTTTTGTTCAGTGCTTCTGTTGCCATTGGTGGCTGCAATTTAATTGAAAGTGAAACAGTTCTCACATGCTTTCTCCAAAGAGGGAATGCAGCCACTTTAGACTCTGAAGCCTTAACTGAATGAAGGAGTGCAAAGATGTGCTTGGAGGAGTAACTTGAGGCATCCTGAAAAATGAGGCCAACATTCAGCTCCAGTCTCCATCCTCCTACTTCAGCGCCTGGGGCTGTATTGGTTTGTTTATCACATCAAAGATTGCTGTCAGTGTGTCACTGGGGCTGGATTTATGCACTATGTCACAACCAGTCAATGCAGTATGACTGCAAAAGAGATTTGAAGTATCCCATCATGTGAACCTAATGCTGTGAAGCTACAAAAGAGGTCACTTTGCACTTGAAAAGCTCTGCATAATCCACTAGGAAAATTTCCTTCACAGTCCAGCATGTGAAGGAAAATATGGTGGATGCTGTCTGTGTTCTCTCTCTGTGTTCTAGAGCAGTTACAATAAACCCTCGTGAGTACCACTGCCGCTTGTGGTGACATAACTGAATTTTAATCTGTGAGTTTTGGGAAGCTACAGGTGACTGAGAGAGGAGGCCCCATTTAGAGACCAGGTAACCAGGAGGGGAACAGACCTGGGGCCTCCTTCCAGCTGCATTACGTCAGTGCAGCTCCACAGATCCCCATACACTCAGCTACTCCCAAGTGATGCCTGCCCAAACAGTTTCTGACAGGGGATTCTGACCCTTTATCCTCCAGTTACCACTAGTAACATTTTGCCTAAACAAAAACATCGAGACGCATCCTCTGGGCTCCATGATGACTGTCGACCCCAGCTTCTCCCATCTCTTTTCTTCACTGCTGTGTACTCACTCTACTCCAAATATCCTTTCCCTCCCTGAAATTCGGTGACTCATCTAGAGCCTCGGGGAAGGGCACCTGATTTCATTGCTTAACTGCTGTTAACAAGTTGCTGCACAAATCACCTGGCATTGCAGGATGAGGCTGCCAACAACTTTCTACTAAAGCTACAGGGAGCAGGTTTGCAATGCCAGCATTCTTATGAAAATCTTACTTCGTTTATGATGGGGTTATTTCAAGTGTATTGCAGTACTAGAAGTAGGCAAATCAAGCCAGCTTTATGAAGAGCATCCTCAAAAAGATAGGTCCCATTCAGTTGATGGTTTCCTTGCTAAGTCTGTTAGCTGATGTGATTTCAAACTGTATTTAATCTTTTGTGGCAGATTTTACTCCCCTGCCTGTAACACTTGGGAGCTCTTTCTCCCTCCCATGTCAATCCTGGCTTTACCAGCTCTCATCTCACGTGTTCTCCTGTCTTTGTAACCCTCAGAGAAGGGGTAGAGAGGTCAGGTGGCCAATTAGTATGAAATCCAGTGTCTGCCTTCCTCCCCTCCTTGTTCAGTGGTCTGTGAGTGACTGGACAGGGGAAGAGGGTCCAGCTCTTCTGTAGCCCATTCTACCTTACTCACAGTAAACTTGTTTGAACTTAAATTAGCTTTCCAAATCCTACCTGTCTCAGTTCTAGAACATGCAGGAGTTGCAGTGTCATGAAGAAAAGAAGAATCACGTTTGCAAAGTTACTTATCTGAGGAGGAATACCAACATGGCCCACCTGGAGCAGCTCTGCAATGAAGAATACCAAAGTACAAACCACCCCTCCAGTTCAGCCCCAAAGTGGAAATGAACAGCTCTGCCAGCCTACATGTAATTTACTGCTAGGAAAATAAGGGATAGACACAGATATCCCCTTTCATGAGGAACAGATCTGTACTGGATTGTGGCATCCTATGTTTTATGTGGGCCGGAGACTTGTGCTGATATAAATCACAGGGCACCAAAGCCAGCCAGCTGCAACTGCCCAGAAATAGCTGCATGCTGAAGGACAGCTGCTTCAAAGACGGTCCTTATCAACCTGAGACACATTTACTTTGGGATCCTGCTTAGTTTTAATCACTCTGACAGGTTTGGCTTGTAAAATCATTCTGCCTGTTTATCTGTACATAAGTAAAATCCATGTGGACATCCACCCCCAAGGACCTAAAGCTGTAAATGCACATAAATAACTTCAGCTGCACGACTGCTCTCCTTGGGTAAACAGCAGGGAGGAAGAAGAGGTACTTACAATATTGACATAAGAATGAAATTGTCCATGACTAACCTGAGGATGAAAATGAGGGAAGACTTTTTAACTATCAGTTGAAGAAGGCAATGGAGTAAATTTTCAGCAGGAGGGCTGGCAGGTGAAAAGTCAGAAAGCTTTATATTAACGTTTGGGCATTTTACAAGAGGAGTTTTGGGCATTGCCTGTCACACCACGGGGCTGGAATCAGTGACCCATGAGGACTCTCTTGCCCCAGGGTCTGTACGTGACTGAAGCTTCTCAGAAGCGTAAATGTTTATAGGATGAGCCGGGAGCTTGCGTCAGCACAGCTGGCAAAATTCCATGTGTGCTTCATCCATCCCACTGAACACCACAAACATGGAAGGGTAGCTTCCCAGCAGAAATGCACATACACACATACACACACTCTACAGGTATATAACAACTGATATTTTTTGCATGACAGTTTAAAAATGCAAAAAAAGTTACTAGCTATTTTGTATTTTAATGAATATTGTAAATTAACTGTATTTCTGCTGCAAATTATATATTTATGCGCACATGCTGATGAAAAAGCCAAGTAACTTTCCCTGTACTCTGACATCCATTAGATTAATATTCTTGTCAAAGGAAACTGAAGGAAATGTGTTGAACACAGATGATTTCTTCAGATGTCCAGTACACAGTACTCAGGTACTTCTTTTTAATGTATTAACTCAGTATGATGTGGGCATTGTGCCCCACCACTTCCAACAGGGAATATGCCTCAGGTCAGGAAGGATATGGACTGTCACAGTAAAACTCACCAAGAAGAGGAGTAGGATTTAGCTCTAAGGCAGCTTAAGATCTGAAGATCCCTATGTGACTTCACTCCTACATGGCTTGGGTACCTTGATAGTGTTACCTGTCGCATATATTGAATTAACAACATTAAAAAGACAACACTGAAAGAAGACCTGAATGGACAAAAATGAGCGACAAAAAACCAGAATATTCCCAGCCTAAGCCTGAACTGGCAGTCTGAACAACAGTATTTATTATGGATATAAAGAACTTCATCCCCAGTTCGGAGGATCTTCAGGGCACTTGGACCTGCCAGCACTTTAGAGCCCAAGAAAAGGCTTCCTCTCCCTACAGACTATTTCACACAGACCATTTATTTAGTCACATGAGAAAGCACTCTTTGGTGAGATAATATTGGAAAAGACACTTTGGATCTCGGTGAAGCCTTGCCTAGTACAGAGTTGGTTTCTATCAGGACATTAGAGCTTCAAAACCATTTAAGACGCAACTTTTAGATATAGTCCAAAGTATTTATAGATAATTTTGCCATAACATAAAAGCTGCACTTACAATAAAAGGAATTGAATAATAGAGTAAAAATTTTATGCTAATAACTGTCTTCCAAGAGAACAGGATCATTATTTCCATAGAATAGAGTAAGACACCCTGGCTCTGTAGTTACTCATCATCAGTCTTAACAGCTCAAAATGGATATAAAACACTCTCACAAAACAACTTTCAATTCTCCCTGTCTTTATGTCAAGATAACGCTGACTCACTGTCAGGGAGATTCAAGACTCAAAATCTTTTAGGGTTGAGGATTAAGGATGGGGGGGGAATTTCCCCAACTTTGTTATTTCTAAATGCAAAGATCAATTCACTTGTTTATTTGCATTTGCATCTGATCTTTTTGATCAGTGGCAATGCTAATGATACAGCTATGAGATCCTGCGAGTGAGAGATCCATTAACAGACCTCTTTCTTACTTAGGTTAGAGATTTCCTTAAAAAAAAAATACTGAGCTTGTTACTGTAAAAGAACCAGCTTGGAGAGAGGCCTCTTGGCCTGGGTGTTTCCTGCAGAACAATTCTGACTCCTGCTGTGGGAGAAACTCCTACTTGTCCTGCCCCAAGGGTGGAAGATACTGCCAGGGAATTACAGCAATTTACCTCCAGGTCCCTGTCAAGCTCCAACCATCCCAATGAGTTATTAGCCCCTTAGGACTGAAGAGACCTCAGGGAGACAGAAAAGCTCTGCTCCTTCTGCAGATGACCCAACCCATACCCGCGAGGAGCAGGCAGAGGAGCAGCCTTTGCCAAAGCTGGCCGTGGAAACTGCGGGGGACCAGTGAGGCCACGGGCTGGGTGGTTCCCGAGGCTCCCCAGCCCCACCTGGAGGTGGGTGGTCCCTGCCCAAGCGCTCCAGGGCCGTGTGTGACCCCAAGGTGTCTCCCCAGCTGCCGAGGCTCCGGGAGCTGCCAGCCCTTTGGTGCCCGCCTGCTGCAGGCTGCGGGACCGCTGCCACGGCAGCTGCAGCTGGAGCACCGCAGGGTGTGCCAGGATGCCCTGGCAGCAGGCTGCTCTGAGCCAGGCTGCTCCTGCACACACATCAGGGTGCTTGGAGAACAGCTCAGGCTGTCCTGCAGCGCAGGCAGGGCAGGGGCTGGGCTCCACAGACTCCGGGCAGCCCCCGTGAAGATCCAGCTGACCAGGGCTTTGTGCATCCTTGTGTTCCACGAGAGCTGCTCTGGGAGCACAGGGGGATGGCAGAGCCATGGAATTGCTGGGAGCCCCTGGGAAGGCAGGCTGGGCCTCAGCTGCTGCTGCACAGGCACAGAACAGAAGTGGAACAAAGTTTTGTGCTCAGAACATCCATCTGAGCTGGAATCTGCCCACTGGAGAACAGGCTGAGCTCTCAGCTCAGATGAAGGCAAGTAAAAAAACAGAGGAAACACCTGAGCTGTTGTCATTGTGGGGGAGCAGGTGAGGTCCCCCGCTGTGTCACATTCATGGCAGCACAGTTGGCTCTGAGCAGAAAAACACCCGTCCCAGCCTCAGAACTGGCACCTGCTGTCCTCTTCTCTGTGCCCAGGCAGTGATCTACCCCGACAGCCATCCCTGGGCACTTCTGTACCATGCTTTCCATGGTGCTCTGATGACAACAATGTGTTACACTTTCTACAAGTAAAGGCTGTTTCACATTTTTTATTTTCTCTAGTCCTCATAAAGTATCCATTCAGGTGCTTCATACTATAACCCACTGCTGAAGAGAAAAATGATGTTAATTTAAAGATGACCCTTTACCCCAGCAGATCCCTACCATGCCCATGTCATACACAGCGGCAGCAAGGTCAGAATTAATATTTGGAAAATAAAGGCAACATCACACTGAAGATCAGCAAACTCAATCTCTCTGCACACATTTACACATACACACACACAAGAAAGGCTACCAGGTAGGTAGCATCTCAGGGAGGATCTGTGTCCCTGTTGCCATTCAGCCTCAGTGTGAGCAGGATGTTTTTCCATTCTCCCAAGAATTTGTAAACTTTCCCAACCAGTTCTAAATGAAGAAGAAGTAGCACATACAACAACTGAAGGAAAGTCTGAGCAAAACTGTCTGTAACCACTTAAGATTCAAATACACCAGAAGTTCCTAAGTCATCTGATCCTAATTTCTGAAGAATTTAAATAGGACTTGTGCTATGCTATATGCCAGAATCTATAAATACAATGCTTTCTCTTATCAATCTCCTCTCCTGCTTTAGGCAGCTTGATAGCATTAACTCAATGTCTGCACTATTCCTCCTTCCTTCCCCGAACTGGGTGCAAGGAACCTGTGAGAGTTCCCTGCTGATTTATGTCCGAAGCCGGAGGTGAAACTGCTGGATTAGAGGATCGCACTGCACGGGAACCAGAAGGCAGCCCACACAGGCTTTACAGGAAGAAATTACAGAAAAAGGCAAACACAAGAGAAAACTCGGCGCAGGGATAAATTAGCGAAAGGCAAAGTTCACCGGGAGGGAAGGCTTGCGTGCCAGGCTGTGTGCTCACAGCGCTCGCCCCGGTGCGTGCACAGCTCACTGACGTGCTCCTGCCGGGAGAGCAGCTGGGGCTCCCCGCTCACACTGCCAGCACCAGGCTGAAGACAGGGATTCCAGATCATGCAGCAAGCATCTAGAGCTATAAAAACACTCAAAACAGTCTGCTGGGCATAATAGGTGAGCATTGGAGCTGAAGATTTGTCTTTCGCCAAAGTCACATAGTTCAGAATTGTAATTCAGAAATGTGCTACAGATTTGAAGCTGAAATCTAAAAGACCATTGATTTATTGAATTTAAATATTCATCTTCCTACCAGTCTGGACTGCAGAGTGCTTTGTCTCCTGTGCTGTACCTACCACATCACACGACTCAGCTGGGCTCAGACGAGCCAGTGAACCACACAAACAGGAAGGAATAAGCTGATCAGACTTTCAAGCTACCTTAAGGCACAGCATGTCCCTAAATATCTATTGCTAAGTACAGTTTAATGTTCACAGGATTAAAAATTAATTGCTTTTTAGTCATACCAACAACAAAATATATTTTCATTTTAGGAATGTCAATATTTCATCCCTATTCCAAGAAGAGAATTTCATCTAAAAAAAGTCACAGAATTCCAGTTCCACTCAAATTTCGTCTGTCTATTAAATGGAAAGACTTATTTTTTATCTTCGCAAATAGAATTTTCAAAATTCAACATAAGCAAGTGGATGCATTATCCAACAATCAGACAGATGAAATAAATAAGGTGCAATGAAGCATTTTATAATGACATTATAAGAAAATCAGAAGCAAACATTTATAGCTACAGGAAGCTATAGCTATGCTATTTGTGGGCTAGAGCAGATTTGGGGGCTTTGGTTGTTGAACAAAAACACCGTATTTTTTTCAGATACAGAAAATGTTAAATTTATATTAATAGTCTCAACTGTTCCTTAGTTTCTTTTGTGATTACTCAACTCTTCTGAATACCTCTTGGAGTTTAGTTTATTTTTCATATAAAAGTAATTTCAAAAAATCACATTACATACCATCTTTTGATTATATTGAAGCAAAGCATTGTGCTTTTACCTGCAGGAAAGACTGACATCTGGAAAAAATTCACTTTGTCAGACTTATAAATTAAAAAAAACCCCACAACTACTGTCACAAATATTTTGGCACTATTTCAGTAACTGCTGTGGCAGGATGAACAGCTAACACAGGAATCTAGTTCACGGTATTTCCAATCCAGGCTCTACTGATCAGATATTTTTTAATCCATCTCAGTTAAACATCTTAATCAAGTAGGCCAAGATTTACCAGATCCATTAATCTACTTCCTCTTGAAACATATCCCTTTATCATTTATCTATTTAAGAATATTGGCACTTTCTCTAGAATCCATTGTACTTAAGGTATGCATGAGAACACCTCAGAGATGCTGTTTCTTTAATGAGTCTTGTTTCTTAATTTACTGAAACTTCTCATCAATTCTTTTGCTTACTTAAAGGCAAAACTTAAAAATCAACCTTTCTGTTCCACCTCATTTGACATTCCTTAATCACCAAACACCCCCACTGAAATCCTATTTGCCATAATGTGTAATTCAGAAATTACGTGACCTGGAAAACTCAGATGAGGAAACTCTGACATATTTCACTTTGCTAGGAAAACAAAACCCCCCCCCTCAAAAAACAACAAGACAACTGGTTCCTGGAGATGTAACTTCAACCCAGGACTGTTTGTGTCACCACAAAGCAGGAAAGCAGAGAGGTGAGAAGGGCTAAGGACTCTGGAATATTTCCTAAATCCAATATGGTAGCAAGCAGCCCTGTTGCTGTCAATTCTGCATCCCCATCTGGTATCCTGCAATGGTTTTAATGAAGGCTCTTACACATGGTGCTTAAAATAAGCCATGTGTCTGCTGGGGTGAATTAAAAGATGTAAATGCAGTGTAATATGCCAAAGGATGTAACAGTGTCAATAGAAGAGCTGGCTGTGTCAGCCAGCAACAGGTTCCAGCTGGGGCAGCCTCCCAGAACAGAACAAAGACAGCCCTTGGCTTCATTCTGATCTGTGCTTCTGAAGTCCCAGAGTGGGTGAAAGAGAAGGAAAGAAAGCTGAGGACCTGGAGCAGGTGTGTGATATCCAGCTGAGTGCACAGGGACACCTCCACAGCAACCTCACTGTCCACGTGGCCGGTTCTGACTGGAGCCATCCACCTCGGATGGCTCACACAGGGATGGAGCACATTGGCAGAGAACCCTGGAGCAGGACTGACCCCTTGAAAGGCCTCTCCCCTCTCTGTTCCTGCTGGCCACAACTTGTGGCTGTTTCAGACAACCAGGGATAGGGCACAGCAGCTCAGCTCTGAACTCTGCAGCTGAGGAAGGACTGGTTTTCCAAAAGTGCTCCGGTAAAACATTAATGGTTTGAGAAGGCCATGGAAACCCAAGAAACCTCTTCCTAATATCTTTCCAACCTCTTCCCACTAAATTAGATACATGAGTGAGAAGGAATTGAATCTAGAGATTACTTATTGCACAATGATCATTTGTCCTGCAACAGCACTGGCTGTCAGGAAAGGGGGGCAAAGACCAACATTCCAAATGACCATGTCTACTCCCCACAACCATTCCCCTCTTAATCACACCACCTAGATACATGCTGACAAGTGCATTCCTCAAGGCTTGTGTTCCACAGGAAAACCTGGGAAAATCTATCCCAATTGGGACATCCTATCTTGTGGACTTCTGTTCCATGGTAAAACTCAGGAAAACCTGTCCCAATCTTCTGAGCCCTGTAAAGATGAGACTGACTCTGCACATCATATGAACTTACAGTAATCACAAATCCATGAGAAATAGCCTAGATAACACTCCACCTTTTTGGATTGGCTGGTTAGTTTGTTTTTGGGGGGGGGGGAAAAAGCCCAGTTTTATTTTCATTTTCTCAGAGTATTTACCACAGAAAATTCCTGATCTGTGACTAGAGCTTGCAGGTGTTAACACAAATTACATAACATTCCCCAAATCTGAATTAATTCATAGACTTACCAGAGGCTCTCTTGCAATGATTTTCTCTTGAAGCTTGATTGAGATGACAGATGATAACTCTTACCTTTCGATTACAGCCTTGATGGTCTGATAAAGACTATAAAACTGCAACCATTAAATTTCTCGTCCCTGAATTCCCCCTGAGCAGTCTCCTGAGATCACCTGAAACAGATAAACAGATGTGAAGAGCATGCAATGGAACTGTTCCAGAACTGATACTGATAATATTACTTGGCTTAACATTTATGCTAATATCAATTAAGCAAGCTTTATTAATACTTGTTGTCATTTCTTGGAGCTGCCTTACAAAGCAATCTATACTAGAAGCTTTCACTTTGCACTGATGAAGAAAACCAAGGACTTTCCACACTCGTGCTCTGTATGGTGTGGCAGAAGAGGAAGCCTTCAGAGAGAGGGCAAGCAGACAAACTAGGCAAGAGCAGCAATGGGGGAATGTTGCACAGTCACATTCATGAGAAGGGCCATATTCCATACATTCTCCTCATTATACTCAAAAACACTGATCAGAAATTTCACTTGTGTATTTTCAACCAGCCCTCCCAAACCTTCATGGAATAGTTGGAGGAGGGATTTTTCCCTTGTTTGTAACCAAGTTGCACATCAGCAAAGTTCAGGAGCCATTGTTAATTTTTCTCTTTCCTTTTGTTTGTCTGCAAAAAGTTGCCAAATCCCAATTTATCATCTCTTCAAGTGTTTCTCTGCCCAACTTGCAGGACCAGCATCCTTACAACACTATTCTTGGAATACAATGTCTTTCTGCTGCTATCATCAAACCCTGCTATCAAACAGCTTCCTTTTTTCTTCAGACATCCCAATTTCACTTCCCCTAAGTTTTCCGAAGAACTGCTTTAATGTAATTGGGTTATAAGAAATTGTATAGCATCAGGATAGAGCGGTAGAGATAATTCATAAGAAACACAGAACAGTTTGGATTGGGGAGGATCTTAGAGAACACTCATACTTCCAACTCCCCTGCCATGGTCAGGGACACCTTCCACTAAACCAGGTTGTTCCAAGCCCTGTCCAGCCTGGCCTTGAGAGCCAAGTTGAGATCCCACCACTAGTTGGTCCTACTGGATGTTTTCTTTTGAAGAGAGATTATCATTTATTAGCTACTTAAATTGGGTACTGATATAACCGATGATTACATTCACAGCAACAGAAAAATAGTTGCTGTGAACAGCAACACAGCAAAGAGTGCATAGCATTTCTATAGCTCCCATAACCTCAGTGTAAATTCTGAACTTTTGGCCTAGTGGTGCTGACATCCTCATCTAATGTAAAACACTGGGACTTGAAGAAGATGAGTGATTTTCCCAGAAGATGCTATATATTCCAGAGCAGTACAGGGATCTCAAAACATATGTTACAGCCCTACTTGCTGAATGTGGATAAATGTAAATGAGTCAAAGACGGTGAATTCCAGCTTTGCTGAATAGTCACACTGCTCTGTTTTACCCAAAAGCACAACAAACACACACAAACCCACTACAGTTCAGGTGTAGGTACTCCAAGCTTTTACCACTCTACCTCTAGGAGGTGCTTCCTAAGAGAAATCTAACCTCAACCTGAATGTTTTCACGCACCACTTCTCCAGCATGGCTGTAATTTGTCACCTATTTTATGCACAATATGTGCAGCAAGCACCACGACCAGCTGCACTCCCGAACGTTCTGGTTTCACCTGAAATCAGCCTTTCTGAGTTCATCTTACCTGTGTCCTCCCTACTCTGCATAAACTTCAAAGAGCACTTCGAAGACCACACAGCTCTTCCTGCAAACAAGCCAGCAGGACAAGAACAGCCCCTACCAATAATGTCGTAGAGGCGAGACCACACAGAAGATTCCTGCAGTGCCCTTTGGGCTTGAAGATGTAGGGGGTCTGAACTCCCGGCGCCGGGGCCAATCCGCGGCAGCTCCGAGAATCCCCCGTGTGCAGCGTGCGGTGAGCTGCGTGCCCACATGGATGGGTGGAGAGCCCCAGATGAGCTCTGTCGATCAGATACCTCTGCTGGGTCTGCCCCAGCTTGCAGCACGCCCTCCTCGAAGCTAAACGGAGCCCAGAGAGAGTTCACATCCCGGTACCTGACAGGCTGCCAGCTACTGCACTCCTGCAGTCACTGGGAAAGCTTTGGGATCAGGTGCTGCCTCACAGCAAGCTGGGGGGCTGTACCCTAGACAATCCCCATGGCAAAAAACAGCATCACCCCTTGGATGAGTGAAAATTGCAGGACACACAAACCATCATAACATCCATCTTTGGAAGGCTGAAGATCCCCACAAGTGAGGAAGATGCCTACAAGTGGAGAGAAAATGTCTGGTTTAAAAGCCCTACAGTTGTCAGGTCATCAAGCAGTGTAGTGAGTGTCTCAGTATTCAGGGAGGTGTGAACAGCTGAACTGTGAAGCTTCACTGACAAGAACTTGTGGAATCGTAGAAAAAACTGATGGGAAGGGAGAGGATCCAGACAGGGGCCTGGTGACAGTGGTACATCCATGACAACTTTTTGCACATTGTCCTTGGCAGATCCTGTCTCTGCATCTTCAGGTCAACAAACACAACTCGCTGTGGCAGCAGAGGCTTGGTGCTCGAAGGCAGCAGACTGTGAAAGTGCTGAGGAGATTGGGCTGAATAAAGGAATAGGGCAAGTCTCCCTGTTTCTCTTTGCAAATTGCCACCTGCTGACTTGCAGTTGTCTTAAAATGAGCAGTCCCTAATTACATTTCTGTGATTGGTAATAGCTAAAACCAGTTATTTTCTGAAAGTTCCC
Organism: Sylvia atricapilla; assembly: GCF_009819655.1. Classification (NCBI taxonomy): domain Eukaryota; kingdom Metazoa; phylum Chordata; class Aves; order Passeriformes; family Sylviidae; genus Sylvia; species Sylvia atricapilla. The sequence continues at coordinate 108,299,300 of NC_089142.1, read as the reverse complement.
CACAGCCACCATGTCTGGACTGTGGTCAGTGAAATTCAGCCAGGAGCTGGGATGGTTAGCTTTGGCCCATCACACAAGCTATAGGCATAGCTTTACCCAGTATGGTCTGATTTTTGTCAAGGAAGCTTATGATTTGAGCTAATCTTCATTTCCTTGTTGCCCTGGGTTCAAAGAAGATTTTTCTTTGTTTGACACTGGAATTTTACCCAGAGTGAAAGGAGGAAGGTGGAAGAGGAGAGAGGGTTAACATTCCTGAGAGGAAAGACTGGACATGGTGGGACACAAAGACACCTCGTAGCAAATGCAGTTCTGGATTATCTGTATGCTTTTTTTCCCTGTACCTCCCATAACACAACACAATCTTTTCTTGCTGTCTACTTACTTCCCCTTCACTTTTCCCGGAGCACAGAAGATACCAATATTTTTACTATTTGTCTTTGTTTGGTATATACTTGTTACACAAACTCCAAAACTCTAAAATTATGTTGAAATTGCATTTTTCTTTCCAATTATTTCCAAGGCTGGCTAGGACTTTGCATAACCCATGAACGAAACATAAAGGTTGATGACTTAACTGCAGCCTTGCAGTACCTGAAGGGAGTTTACAAGAAAGCTAGAGAGAAACTTTTTACAAGGTCTTGGAGTGACAGGATAAGGAGAAATGGCTTCTCACTGAAAGAGGCAGGTTTAGATAGGATATTATGAAGAAATTCTTTACTGTAAGGGTGGTGAGGCCTTGACACAGGTTGCCCAGGCTGCCCCATCCCTGTAAAACCTAGGAAATGTTCAAGGCCAAACTGGACAGGACTTGGAGCAACCTGGGATAGTGGAAGGTGTCCCTGTCTATGGCAAGGGGATTGGAACTGAATGATCTTTAAAGTCCCTTCCAATCCAAACCATTCTGTGATTCTATGATTCACCTGCTCAAATACTTCCTGGTAAGAAGCCCAAAATAAATCACAACTCTTGCTAAAGCTAATTTCTCAGAAAAGATGTTTTTTTCAAGTTGCAGTATTTATGGAGAATGCTGACATGAACACTCATCTCTAGATCAGAGCCAACTATCCTCAGAAGATCATGCAGTCATGCGCATTTATCCTCCTACAAAGAACAAGCCTTCAGTTTTCCAAGAGGATAGTGCTTTGAAAAGAAAAGAGGAATCCCCCTGAATCTTCTGTGGTGCACGAGCATGAGTTGCAGTTTGCATGCGAGTCCTTTGCCACTGAATTTCCTCCTTTTCACAGATGCCAAACAGGGCAGCCCCTGAGCCAGATCCCTGCCAAGACTCTGATTAAAAACTCACTCTCTGCACCTGCCTATTTATTTTACCCCTCTGCACCTGCAGACTGGTTTCAAGACCCTCATTATTGCTCACTTGTTTCTGGCCTCATTCTGACAAACTTCACAGACAAAATGCCACATTTCCCTTCTAATGACCATCACAACAGCCCCAGCTCTGAGCAGCCTCTAATAATTTCTCCATTTTTTTTCCTGTTCACTGAATATGTATTAATGAACAGTCATACAGCATGCTGAAAGTGGAATTAATGTAATTTCTAGAAAGAGAATTCTCATTAAAAAAGAAAAAAAAAAAAAAAAAAAAAAAAAAAAAACAAAAACCTCACAGCAGGTAAAAGATACAAAAGAAGAAGAAAAAAAAGAAGAAATAGAAAACTCCAACAAGAGCATAACTGAAGACAGTGAGTGACCTTTTCAGGTTCTCAGAGCTTCTATCTAGAAATTTATGAATTCTGCACCTGGAGAGGCCTGCACAGCCCTTGTATTGTGTCTCAGTCCCTAATTTCTGTTCTCTATAAAAGGCAGAGGGACCCAGCACTGACTCACCTCATTGCTGCTGGTGCAGCCACTGGCCAGACTGGATCTCTTGCTCAAGCCAGTCTGGGGACAGACTGCTGGAACTCCAAGTTTCTCTTTGAACCCCTTCTTTTCAGCCCTCCTTGTAGGTTCTCCCTGACTGCCTTATCTATTTCCCCACAAGATGTACTTGGAGCTTGACTGCTTTTGCTAACTAGAAAAAGAGTAAAATCCCTGTTCTCCTTGGACCTGTTGTGTCCTGGGCAGAGGACAGCCCATGCAAGCACAACTCTTCCAGGCTGTTCTACTCTCAGGGCAATACATGGGATAGCCCTTGTAGGAGGTGCCATAAATTACGGCCCAATTGACAAGCAACCAGTGACAACACCAAAAACCACCCTGCCTAGACCCATGGAAATTCTATATTTTGTTTCCTACAGTATCAGTTATGCTTGTAAAAATACGCTTCTTACAACAGCTCCTGTATCCATACATGTGTTAGGATGTAAAGTTCCAACCTTCCCTTTGAGATCCCATCCTGCCGCTTCCCAAGGGACATTTTCACAGCATTGCTGCAGCACGGGAATGCACAGTTGACAAACAGGTATTTTAGAGAGATTCCAGTATGAAACTGCAATGGGGAAAACAAATACTGATAGTTTTATTTTGTCAACACAGGTTTATCTTTAATCCAGAAGACGTTCAGAGTGAATATTGTACCACGTGCACTTCCAAAGGCACAGCAAGGACAGAATGTTACCAAATTCTCCCTGGTTATCCAGCCTAAGGGTAGCAAACCATCTCCAGGAGAGAGCCAGTTGTGCCATACAAGTAGAGGATTTATTTAGACCTGTTGGTCCAGCCAGATGTGAAGGCAAAAGCTCCAGTCTCATTAGTGCAAGTTCCTATGTTATAAACCAGGACCAAAATGGGAGAGGAAAACTCAGATCTTGGATCTGTACCATCAGAGAGAACAAAGTTTACCCTGTGAGTCACAAGTCACAAACCAAGTGTGTATTAATCTTCCCCCTGACACATTTCTTCCATCCATCAGATCTAGCATTGTGCTGCTCTAACAGTGAGGATACATCATGTCATTCATGACACATGATGATTCCCAGATGTTCAGAGAGCTCTGCTACCCAGTGGAACAAATGGGTGTTTACAGTAAAATAAGCACCAAATTTAGCAAAACTGAAGATGAAGTTACAAGTTAATTAGTGCAAGAGGGCCTAAGCCCCATGATATACAGCGCTCATATTTCTTCAATAGATCCAGAAGAACAAATTGAGAAAAGAGTCCAACAACTGAATAGCAGAAAATCAAAACCAAAAAAACCCACCCAGAAAGTCACCCTGAGAGAAGCCAGAATAAATAACACCACTGCCGAGCTCTGATGTAGCTCTTCTGGTGGAGTTCCTGGTGATGAATAAAAGGAGCTCTGAGTCAGGTGCTTGTAAATACAGTCATATGTAACACCAAATCAATGAGAAAGAGAGTTGGGAGAGGAAAAGGGGTCTAAAAACATCTCAGGGAGTCTGTGAACCTCTCAGCTGACTAGAGGAGCTCCTGATTCAGGTAAGAATACCACAGCTCTTAAATTCCTCTCGTGGCATGTTGAGGAGAAGCTGGAGAAAGTGAACACCTGCCTGAGGCTGTGGGAGGAGATATGAACCTGGGCCTCACTGACTTCAACAAGCTGAGGCAAAACACAGATTTCCACTGGACTGCCTTGGTGCTGATGTTTCCAATCTAATGCTTGGAGTGAAGAATGGCAAATTCTCAAGCCAGACACTGCTAAACTCTAGTGAGATCAAAAATAACTCCCTGTTAAAGGCTGTCCTCCTAAAAACTTTAATGTTCCCAAAAGTCATTACAGCTGTCCAGGTCTTCTGCTAAATCTTCCTTCCTCTCCCAGACATTTCAGTCAGTACTGAATGGAGCCATGCAAAAAGAATCCAACCCACCCATCCTCTAGCACTTCATGTCAAACCCAGGAGACAGGAGCAGCCCATGGAGCCCATCACACTGCCAGCAATGGGGATCCTGTGACCCCAGAACAGCTCTCTGGGGACAGAGTTCATACAAAGACAGAGTGCCAAACGCCAGCACTGTGCCTGGATACCCTCCTTATTCTGTGCTAGAGAACAAATTCATTTTCCATAAAGCACTAAATAGACCAATTTTTGATCCAGCCTACAACCTGCAAAAAGCAGGTGGGAGCCTCCTTTCATGTAAGCCAAAAGACAGATAAAAATAGACTTGAATTGCCATTGAAAATATGGTAAAACAATTCTTTTCCATCTGCTAAAGCAAACCCTGGGAGTAAGTGAATTAACAGGGCTCCACGAGCAGACACAGTGAGCAAGGCATTGCTGCTCACTGATGAAGATGAACATGACGGCAATCGATTGCCTCCACCTCTTGAAGGCATCAATCAGGTCCCAAAGCTGTGTGCATCTTGTCTGTCCCTCACAAACCCAGCTGGAATTCTGCCCATTCCCTCCTAGATGTTTAGAGCAGCACTCCCTCACAAGCGAAGGCCTCTCCTCTCCTGCCACCTCCGTACCCCCATCCAGCCCCGCGGTAAATCCCGGTGCCATCTCCTCACTTTGAAGTCGGCCACAAGTGATGAGTTCAAGATGTAAAACCCAGGGCATTTGCAGAGAGGGTTTCCACAAAGCCAAGATGTTCTTTCAGAGAGATTAGACCCGAAGGCCATAATTAACACGTCCCTGCTGCTGTTATGACAGCGTAGCCCTGATCACCCACACTGACCTTCAGCTTGCCAGAGGGATCCCAAAGGAAGGATCCTCAGCACCATCTAATTATCCCAAACTTCAGCCTGTTGCTCAAGAGAGTTGCTTCTGTGGATAGGCTGCTTAAAATACTCCATGTACCCAGGCATGGAAACACAGACTTCCCCTCAGTGCAAACACAACCAGTTTAATCAAGTCAGACTGTGACCTGTCCCAAGCAGAAGGGAGATAGAAAAGTTTTTGTTTAAACAAGGGGGGAAAAAAAGCAGCCAAATCCTTGTCTCATTTATGGTAATGTAAATCTAGAATAACTGGATAAATATAAGCGAAGTTAAAGCTTTTATAAACAGGTATAAATCAGATCAGCTTAAACAAATGCAAGTTTTTAAGACTCTTTGGCATCTTTTAAACCTCAGTTTCTGGTTAGATGCTCAGTCAGGCTGAGTCCAGCCTTTCAGCTGCCTGTTATTTATGGGACTGTTCACAAAGCTGAGTGGTCACCCCACAGGACATGTTTAACCTCCATTTGCACGACACTTAGCAGATGTGTAAACTGAAAGGCTGGCAGAAATTTGAGTGTGCACAACTGGGGGACAGTACTGTCCCTTAAAAAAAAAAAGTATCAAATAGAACCATTAAAAAGCCAAAAATTAAAAATCAAGATGTTCACCCCAGGAAATCATGGTTTTTCATTTCAGATCGAGATCATTCGGCATTTTTTCCCCATAGAATCAAAAGTTCAGAGCATTTTTTTTTATTTCGTTAGAACTGTTGAAACATTTTGACTGAAAATAAACATTTTGACATTTCCAAGTCAGAATGTATACATGTGGTTTGTCAACAAAATTAGGTTAGAAATCGCAAAGGAAGAGGTTTTCATGTGAGGTTTATATTGTACTTCCTGCTTTTTGAAGAAACAGCGCAACCATGTCCAGGTCAAAAAGTTAAGAGGTGCTCAAAAATGCTAACAATGAATTGCCCACTCTCCTTTAATCTCAGATCAGTTTTGAACTCAGTTTGGATTATCCCTGATTTTATTCATGATAATTCATCTACTTTTCCAGCTGCATAGGCAGATACAGAGACCTGGGCTACCAATGACTTTCATGCACAATCTAGGATTAGAAAAACACAAAAATATTATTATTTCCTTTGTATGTGTTTTCTTGAACTAGAAGGGTTTTTTTCCCACCTTTTAAGGGTGAATGTTGGATCCTATTTCAGATTTCTCTTTGCATTTAGCCTGCTTGGACACAGTTGAGAGATTTCAAACATTAAATCAGTTTTGAGCTGTGTGAATTCCTTCCAGATATGACTTTTCTTGGATGTGTAAAGACTCAGCACTCAGAGAGCACCTGAATGACAAGTCTGCTGCCACAGGGACTGGCACAACAAAGAATCTGAATGAACAAACCACTAGCCATGGAATTATTTTTGCTATTTCTTTATTTTAACTGCAATGCAGAGAATCAGAGTTCTGGCAAAAGAATATTTTAAATCTGTGCCCTTAGTGTGGAACAAAACTGCATGGCCAGAAAAATTAAAATTGTCTTGCTTTTACTTTAAACTCCTATATCTTTATTCTGGCCAGATTCAAGAAGTTGAAATGCCCAGAATAATTCTCTTTTCTCAATATCTCTGGATTGCTTTCAAGCAAGGTAGCTGGAAAGAGTGGAATCAAAATAATTTCCATCTACCCCTATATCCTACTAATCAGAGCTTATGTGAGTTACAGAAATTGTTGATGCTCATGCAACAAGTGTTGATCTGAAAAATATAAATGTATTTTATAACTTTGGAGAACTTAAATCAGAGATCTTTTTTATAGAGAGACGTTTGTGTGTGTATATACATAAACTCAGTAGGAAACCAAGACTATTTTTCTCTTCCATACACCTACCTCTAATGCCTATGTATTCTATGGTAGTGTATCCCATTTATATAATTAATTGGTCCTTTGGAAAGGGAGTCTTACTTCAAAGGTACTCAAGCACCCACAAGAAAAGCAAAGAAAAGAAAGTTGATAGAAGATCTAAATTACTAGAGAAAACACTTGAAAAATATAGCAAAAACTACTGAAGACAGAATATCTTGTTGTGTATCCAAACTGAAAGGTTCTGAGTCTCAGGGAGCAGCTGCTACTGAGCATCACATCCAAACATCCAGCAGAATGGCCAAGCAACAATGAGAACATGCAAAATCAGGAAGCAAGTTGGAAATTGTAAGCAGCTGTTTTTCTTGTTAGGCATAAATTTCATGCCATTGGATTCTCAACCATTTTCTATCAAGAGAACAACAGAAATCCAAATATTTGATGTAACATTCAAGTATTTTGCAACACAAGCAGTCCAGACTTCTCTCATTTTTGCCTTTTACAGAAACCTCGTAGTATTTTATTCCTGTCAAGGGCTTAAATTTTCATGATGGAAAGAGATGAGGTGGGAGGACAAATGGCTGAGATGCAGTGCTTAATCTATTAGAAAAAACCATGTCTCTTACATCAAGGATTCTTTGCTAAAATAACAATTAATCAAATCAACTCCATGGATACAACATTGAGCTTCTCCTTGCACCAGCGTTACGAATTTTAGACAATGGTAGACTTAAAATCCTTTCTAGCCAAGCACTAGAGTGACATTTATGGGCATTAGAATAGTTGCACAAAACCAAAAAGAAGGATAAATCATTTTACAGGAGAGGACAGTCCATCCCATATCTTTGAAGCTTTGGTACAGAAACAGCCACAGGAGGTGGAGATGAATGCAACACGTGAATATAATGTACACAACACCTTTTAACTTGTCCCAGTGAATCCAAAATGGTTAATGCGACTTAAGAAGTTTAGGTGTTCAGAGAGTACACATGTTGGATAAATAACTGAAAAGTCTTCAAGTAAAGCAGAGGATTGCACTAATCCAAACAGCCTCAGAATTTCAGCTTGCCTAAACTCACTTATATTAATTTCTGGGTTTGGTCCTGATAATGGGACCTGCTACATAGTGGTTCACTTTCTTGGGGAAACAAAATGAATGAGTGGCATTAGAACCCCCTAAGAGGCTTAGCTGCAGGTCACTAACAATATTAAATGTGTGGATGAGTGGAACAGCCTCACAGATTCCAGAAAAGGAGAAATTCTGCATTGAGACATGCATTGCCTTTCAATTTTCACAAGGAACACCAATCCCAAAAAGCTGAAGCTCCCCATCAGGAGAATGTTGGAATGAGGGAATGTTGGAATGTTGGAATGAGGGAATGTTGGAATGTTGGAATGAGGGAGCAGGAATGTTATTTGCAAGGGAGCAGCAGCCACCAAGCAGGAGACAAGAATTTTCAGGAGCTTGGGCTTGTCCAGGTGTGGGACTGTTGAAGCATTTCCTGCAGCATCGCACATTCCAGAGCCAGGAATGCAACAAAGATCTGAGCTGTGAGTCCCTGGACAAAGTTCAAATTATCCTGCCATGTGAGACCTACGTGGCATCACACTGTTTCCCTCAGAGTTGTCACGGCCTCCTCGCATCATCCACACTTTGGAGAGAAAGGAAAGAAAGCACCTGCCTGGAAGGGGAGAGGTGGGGTAGAGCAAGAATATCCAGGAGCTGGATATTTATAATCCAGCTATTCAGCCTCCAGGAGAAGCTCGCAGTAGCAGCCAGGGCCCTGAGTCTAAAAACCGGATAAGTGTAATCTTTCTAAGATTATTCTAGCATCCATCTCCTCATCCGAGTTGGAAGTGCCCTGACTTCATTTTCCCACAGACTGGAGAAATAAAGGTTTGTGTCATATACAGCTCGGAGCCTTTTGCTGAGCAGATGGATGGCCAGCTTCCTGCTCTCTTAGGTAAGCAATAGAGGAAATTATACTGTAATTCAGAGAGCTTCAAAATAAAATGGCTTTTGGCAATGCTTAGACTTGTGCTAATATCACAGCAGTTATTTCTGTCAGCTTCAGAGGACTGTGCTGTGGCCAATTAATGGAAAAAAAGATGAGAGTCAGTTAATTGCTCTGGGATTTTCTCTCTGAATGTTCAGGCTAGATTAAGGAAAAGGCCTTGCCCTTGCCTGTATAGTCTCTTATTTCCAATTGGTGTTACAGCAGCGCTGGCCTCACTGCTCCTATTAAAGGTCAGTCAATGTTTCCACTATAAACCTCCTTTACTGCAGATTTCACACAAGTGTGTGAGTTTAATTTACTCTGGACTGAATCACAGTTCTTCTTGACCTGGAAATAGAGGTGTTTTGATCTGTTCTTTAAATCTACATGCTCATTTCAGTATTAACCTGGGACATCTTAAAAAAAGGTCATCTCTAACACATATTCTTATTTTAAAAGATTCCAAGCATAGATGAACCCCTTTGGATAACTGATTCCTTCAGAACACCAGCCAACAGTTTCCTGATTTAGTCCCAAAGCAGTACTGGCAGCTCATTGCATGTTATCTGAGAAACTATGGTTATCAAGCTTTATTATTCAATAGAGGGTGGGTCACTTCTGAAAAATGAAAATCTGAAAGGAAGGTATTACTGTTTGGGACAATTTCAGTTTCCAAACAAAAAGTTGTATTTCAAAATGGGCTGTGCACACAACCAGCAATTGGACACAGCACAATCCCCAGGACAGATTATGAAAATTATTTTTGCCATTGGGCAGGAAACAAAAAAGCACTGGAAACAAAATCCTGTATTCTCCAAACTTCTCTAGAAATTAAGTACTCCGTGAGATATCTCTAGGGCAACTGATCGTCCCTTTGTAAAATGAATAATCACCAAGGAATTAGTTGTAAAGTCCCCTCATTATACACCCACACACATCGTCTTTCCCACTGAAGCAATAGTTCCCGCTGTCTATCTTCTGCCTCCCTCTGTTGGGAAGAGGCCTCCTCCACAGGTAGGAGAGGCCAAGTGCCAGCTCTGCTGGGTTATTCCCTGTTCTGCCTTAGCTGGGGCACACGGGACACATGCAGCCCCCTCTCCTCCACAGGGCTGAGGGTGGTCCCTTGTTCCCTTCTCCTCTCGTGGGCAGAAGAGTCAAGGGAGCCTTTTCTCCCTCTAGAAAGGAGTTGCAATCAAAGAGGAGGAGGCTTACCAGAAAATTCAGGTTTGGTGTCACATACCTGTCATTGAGGTGTGTAAGAAAGGATGGATGGTGGGGATACCTAGGAATTTGGAAATATTTGTATGCCATGTTACAGTATAAAAAAACTGTCACAACTTTCAACAGCAAAAATCACAGCACCTCCTGATCAGTCATGTCTTTATTCTGAGGAAATTATTTGGTGAAATTCTCCCATTTGTGAGGTTTCACTCTGAACAAAGCAAAAGCAAAATTATTTTTCCACGGTCATTTGCATTCTTTGCCCATCCCTACTTTGAGCTTTAAGTCTCTCCACACGCACCCAGGTTTGCTCATCCACACCCGCACACCTGGTTCTCCGTTAGGGCTGCCTTGGCATGGCCCCAAGAGCAGTGGATTTTGAAGCCAACACCCATTTCTCATGCAGAGGACAATCCCACACCTATGGCTATGCTTTCAAACTATCTAAATGCACGCAGGGAGTCTGCAGAACTCAGTTGCAGAGGTGTAAATTTAGACTGTTACAACAATTTTGATGGAAATCTGATTAAATTCTTACTGCATCAGGAGCAGGGTTTGGTTTAGCTCAGGCTACTTAGAGGAGGTCAAGCTAAAGGCAGAACTCCCTGTGAGGATTTTAGAGCCAGAGTGGCCACATAGGGAGTTCTGCCATCAGGCTGCACAGTTTACCAGGTCAGGTGAGAATGGCCTTTGTATCTCTGTAGCAGTTAGAAGTTACTTGCATTTTCACAGTCTTCTTCTCAGACTTAAGGATTAGAAACCTGATATTTCAAAACAAAGCCAAACGATCAGATACGTGTCAGGCTTCCAGGAGCTGGCACCAGAGCTGCAATTCAAGGCATCCTAAACTTAAACATGGAAAAAATACTTTACTCTAAGGATGGTGAGACCCTGTCACGGGTTGCCCAGAGAAGCTGTGATGCCCCATCTCTGGAATGTTTAAGACCAGGTTGGATGGGGCCATGAGCAACCTGGTCTAGAGGAAGGTGTCCACAACAGAGGGTTGGAACAAGATGCTCTTTAAGGTCCCTTCCAACCCAAGCCTTTCTATGATTCTATATTGTGAACATGGACAGAAGCACATGGATCTGCTCTGATTGCAGGCAGCATTAACACGGTGATACCACATACCAATAAGACTGGAACATGTTCAAATGATGGGCTGATCTCATTCACATCTGCCAGCATCAATTCCTGTAGCCATGTCTTCCTGTTAATCAGTATTTTGCAAGTCTGACACCAAAGGCAGCTTTTAGAGTCCAGCCAGCCTCCATGGAATACCCTGGGGAAGACACAACTGTGTCTGAAGGAAGGGGACTTTGAGCAGTGCAGCTCTGTGTGTCTCCACCTTCATCACTGCTCTGCTGAGACAAGCAGGGAGGCAGCTCATGGAGAGTGGGAAGGATGAGTAAAGGAAACCATGCTGGAAGAGATTCACTAGAGAAAATCTCTCCATCCAAAAGGCCCACTCAGGGTATCCCTGAGGAGAATGAGGTCCTCTTGCTGGCACAATAACTCATGACCTCTATTCAGGGGGAAGAAGAATTTGTACTTTTAGGCTTGATAGTAAAGCGGGCTCAGTCCAAAACAGAGGGACAGCCCAGTATGGATCTGCAACTATTTACTTTTAAGTGAGGTTTGGCCCCCAGTTCCCAGACTGAAGTCAAGATTATCTACCCTTTCCATGTTTACTGACCCTATAACCACTTACCTCAACCAAAAGCACAAGACTCTGCTCTTACAGTTCACTTTAAGGTGTGGGAGTATTTCATCCTGCATTTGCCAAGGGCTTCTCCAGCCTGGATTTCTCCATCTCTGCATTTACAGTATGGAAAGCCCTCTCCCTCTGAGCCCATGTTGTACACATGATAAGAAAACCTCCTATAACATCCTAACAAAACATGCTTGAACAGAGCCAGCAAAATTTCACTATAAGCTATTTCTGTAGGTTAATTCTATTGCATAACTTAAATGATTGACAATCAGCCACAGAAGAACAAAAGATGTGTTGAACAAGAGAGGGGATCTTCTTAAGTCACATGACACTATTACTTGCTCTTTCCAGCTCAACATTTCAGTGTCAGGGCAGCACAGAAACACAGGAGAAGACAGAGGTGGTCCATTACTGTCTCAGCTGAGCAGAGTCCTTGTGTCCAGCTGCTGAGTGACTGATGTCACTGCCCCTTTTACTTTCCTGAAGGGCCTGAAATGTGTTCAAGCTCCACTTATATTCTAACTTTTCAAATTGTAATAGGCTGTGCTTTTATTCACATTGCCTTGATTTTCTTTTCTTTTTCCTCTTTTTTTCCAGATGGAAACTATCTGGAAAGAAACTTTTCGGTAATAGAGAAACCAGCAACTTGTGGGATGAGTTCAGGATTGCTTGGGAAGAAGAGACCCAGGGAGCACACGTTATTTATCATGCATTGCTCCACTTTTTTTCCAAACGTGTTTTTATATAACATGACAGGTTATCACTTCTTGCCTTTGGCTACAGATGGGTAGGACTGCAAACAATCAAATGCAAATCAAGAACAGTCTACAGCAGACACACCATTGTATTGTCATGGCATCACTCCTACTCACTCCATTAGTCAAAGCACTCCCTCGGTTTGGTTATTTGGATGGAGTAGCTGGGTGGAGACAGAATGTGTGGGTGGATGGCCCTTCTCCAGCAGAGCAAACACTCTCCTCAGGGGACGTCTCTTACGACAAGGAATTCCTCGTGACATCATGGGCTGCTTGACGCGGGAGTGATGTGCTCGAGCTGGAATGGCTCCCACTGAGTTTTATAACACAGCCAAAATAGGATGAGCAAATCCTACATGGATAATCAATTCAGGGGCGTGGCTGTAATTTTACCCGGATTTTTCCTTCCTTCCTTTCCCAATAGTAAGATGGGTTTCAGAAATGTAGCTTCTAACCCCAAGAAAGCTGGATGCACACACTGAATGTGATTAGCAGAGCCTACGTTTTGTTTGGTTTGTGCACAAAATACCAACTCAAATGTTTTCCCTTTCCAGATCAATTAAAAGAAATCTCCTTCACACAACCTCATAAAATAATCCAATAGTCTTCAAGAAAGGATCTAAATCTAAAAGCCATGCTTTAGATTTAGATCTATCTTTACTATTTAGAGAAGGGCTGACATTTTCTTACCAGAAAAAAAAAAAAAAAAAGAATGGCAAATTTGGGCTAGATGAATTCAGGAATTGTTTGTCCTGTCTAATTCACCAAAAACCCAAGAGACATTTACTCAAACGCTTCACATTTCAAAAATGTTCACACAGTGTACAGCCCGAGCTGGCATCATTGACCGAGGACGTCTCATCAAAACATAACACATTCTATAAATCACACAGTGGGCAGCACCATGGGGATAAGAAATATCCTTTTTGTGCTGTTTTTGGTTAACAGAGCACAGAAAGCCCTGGTCAGGACTGCAAAACACAAGAGGACAAGACAGACCAGGGTATTCGATCTTCTCTGACTCCTGGGTAGAGCTTTAGGGCAGTAGATTTCACCTCCAGTTTTCTGTGCTTTACTTGGCTTAGAACAACTGACAAGGACAATTCTACACACTTTTGTTCAGTTAAAAAAACTGGGAAAGGACAGGTGAGTATGGCTACACAGATCTAAGTGGGTAAAAAATATATCCTGGCATGATATTACAAGAACAGTGTGATGAGATCCACCAAGGTGTGTAGGCAAATCAGCGGATGGCTGTGACAAGGAATTCTGCTGACCTGTACATTCTAGAACATGTGGGTTTATTGCCAGGGCCGTGGGTAAAAGGGCCTTGCCTTCAGCCACCAGCCTGGGCTGGAGGGGAGTCCCAAAGAGAGAGGGAGAGAGAACAGCAGGGAGAGAGCTGAGAGAGAAGGGAGAGAGAGCAAAGGGCAGGGGAGAGAGCAGGAGAGAGCAGGAGCAGGGGGAAGAGGAAGGAGAAGAGAGAGGAGTTAAGAGTTAAGAGGAGAGCTAAGAGTTAAGAAGAAGGGTAAGAGAGTGAGCTCCTTGTTACAATACATTGTATCTCCTTTTGTGATGAATATTCTAATTTACAGTGACCAACCAACACAAGACACAAAATCCTATAGAATTTACATACAGCCTATAAGAACTACTATATTAACATACTGTGTTATATTTTAAACTCTAAAAACTATTCTTTAAACTTCTGTTTTGCTACATTGACCTTTGGATCCCTTAGCCAGCAGAAAGGGTTCTGCTCAATCCAAAGAGATTCTCCTCCAGCTAGGCCATTGTTTTCAGGTTATATAGTAACTAAGACTTGGTATCCTACAATTCAAAGTAAGCTTTCATTTCTATTTCGATTATAGGTTTCATATTTTCAGAATCTTTAGCTAAGCAATCATATTTATAAGGTTTCCCTGATTCATCTTCCCCAACAAAGGTGTGATACACGGGACCTGATATTAAAAAACCAATCAGCTTGCCTCAAAAAATTAAAGTTTTGTCTTCTAGGAAAAACGCAATTAAGAAAGAACATACAGCTTTAGTGAGATGTCATAACCTGGTATCAGCAAAATAAAATTCCCAAATAAACCTGAGCTGTTATTCCAAGGGAAATATTGTACAGTAATTATAATCTAGAAAGAAACTAAATTGAAACTGTAATTCAGAAAATTAGAGGAACATATACTGTGGCCACATGTCTGCCTTGGATCTGCTCACAAGGAGCTTGCTGAGATGGAAAAAGGAAGGATTTGGCTACTGGTAAAAAGAATTCCTCCTCCTGCCCTACGAAACAATCTGTAAGCCCAAACATAAATTCACAGCAAGAGAGTTTCCAGTAATAGGCAAAAGTACAACACACAATTATCTGTGTTACACAACAGCTGAAAATCTCATTTGTAATGAATCCACAGGTTCCCCAGGAGGTGAATCTCTGCCGCGGCTGCTGCAATAGTTCAGGATCTCTCCCTAAGCACGAGCAGGGCAGGTTTGACCCCGGCTGTCCCCCACATCCCAGGACACCATCCTCCCAGGTTGTATCCGACTTCTCCTTGACACCACACCACACAAACACACCCTCCCAGCCCCAGCACACCTTTCCCATTATTGGAAATGCTTTTCACTGCGGAGCACATGTGCATTCCTCCCAACATGTGTAAAGCTGCAGGGGCCCGGGGGAGCTGCAGCCCCCGTGGCTGCAGCAGGAACACAGCCAGCCCGCCTGAAAAGAGAATGGCCCTGAGCAAGGCTTATTCTTGGATTAGCTGTAAACAACAGCGAGATCTTCCTATCTGAAAAGTGCATATTTGGAGAGGTACACCTCCTGCCAAGGCTTTCCCAAGTGGCTCCCAGGTGCACCAAGGCTAGCAGGGGTATTAGAGAGAAGGTGAAAACAAACTCTGGCATGGGAGAGAGGGAACATGCTAAATTCTCCTCTTAATCCCCGATATTTAAGGGATCGCTTTAAACCCTGCAGCACGAGATTTGTGATTCATGACATCATATGTTCTTTATTTAGGTTATTCCTATTATTCCTACCAGCGTTTGCTATTGTCTTTTCTGCAACAGGAGCTCGACAGCCGATGAAAGCAGCACAGGTGACTGGCAGTTTTCCACGATCCTCTCCCCTCACAGTCCCATTCCTCACTCACATGTAATCAGGTGTTTTCAGCCTGGTACATCACGCTTTACTCTCCGAGGCACGCTACACCTAAGGCTCACCGTGTCACCGGCATCTTAAATCACCCTTCTGGCTCCAGGGTAGCTCTAGGAGTACCAGCATGTACTGACTATCCCTCATTAACATTCAGCAGCGCTGGAGCAGATGAATTGTGCAAGCCCATTGTTCCTGCAGTGTGGTTGCAGGCATTCATATAATCTCATTATGGCTTTTGGGTGGTTCACATGCATATTTACGCTTTAATTTTCTGTGCTGTAGGTTTAAAGAGGAGCGTGTGAAATAGTAATATGGTTCTTGGAACTGGGAAAAGAGTCTCCTAAAATAAATGCAAAGCTATCTAACTTTACCAGGGCGTAGAATTAACACTGAAGCAAGGAGAAAAAATCTGTTTTGGGAAAATTAGTATTTTTGTTTTGGAAAAAAGCATTGTCTTTGAAAATCTTCATGTTAAGTAAAGGTTCTAATATTGTAAGCTTCAGTAATGCCCTGGAGCCCTTTCCACAGTGCAGATAGTCACCATGTTTGCCACCAGATAAACCCAAAATGGAATTGCAGTGCCCTCCCCGGGGACCTTCCCTGCATTTCATTAGGGACCTACACTCCTCAAATATCAGCAATTGGCAAAATGAAGAAAATTAGAAGGAAATACTTAGGCCTATTTTCCCATAAGGAATTCTGCCTTAAGGGACCCATCAGAAAGAGGTGAAGGGAAAACACTTTCCTGTTTGTTGTGAAATCCTTTTCCAAAAGGATTTACATTGACAACCCAGGGATACCTCAAAATATTTGAAACTTTGCATAATGCTTACAAAACAATACAGATGAGCAAGCCTTGGAAGATTACAAGGAAGTGTGGCTGCTGATGATTCCCAGAAAAATGCTTTCATCACACAAATACAGTTGAGGGAGAGATAAAAGAAAAGGAAAGACTGAAGGAACCTTGACCTGACAGGGCAAGATATCCCTCTACACATAACTGTGCTGAGTTAACACACTGGCAACATCAGCCCTAGCAGCTGGCAAAAACATTAACAACCCCTGTAAGGAAGAGTGCTTGGATCTGGATCCTCAGCGTCATTTGTCACCTTTCCCCCTCAGAAGGTGTGGCCATGGCATCTTCAAGGTTTTGTAACATGAACTGATTTGTGCCTTCCTCCAGTTTCCCCTAATGAACCCCAAATGAAACCTGTGCATCTCAGTGTTAGCTCAGGAGGAAGATGCTATGTGCTCTTTGCACTCTTCTTTTAATAGCACACCTACACTATTTCCATGTGCTTTTATTGACACAACTGTATTTACATTTCTATTTGATGTGTACAATGCACACCAGGATTTAATGGCACAGACAGGACAAGGGTCCAAAAATTCCAACCTATTTCTCAACTACAAGACTGCACTTACCCCAGCCCTTGGCTTCTCTACAAGGACCACCAACAGAGGCAACAGCTGAAGACAACTGCAGGAGCTTTGTTTGGAATATGAACACGAGGAATTCAGCCGACGCTGGAAGGATTCCGGAGGGTGGGTTATACACCTGCCAGGAAGAAGCAGCTATTTAGGAGGCTGTCTCTGGGGTTTCTCCCTTCATTCCCTCACTGATAAAAGCAAAGCAGCCCATCGCATAAGGTGGTACATACCCCACAGGGCTTCTTTCCTCTGTCCCCTTCCACTTCCTCCCTTTTGGTAAAAAGAGAAGTAAAGGGCAGCAGGAGCAGCCGTGAAGTTTCTCCTTTCTGTGGTTTAATGCTGCAGTGTGTGATCTCCACTTTCCTCAGCCACGAGCCCGGCAGGTGCAGCTTCAGTGAGGCTTCAGGCTGCTGCAGTGGAAGTCCAACAGACAGTGTAAATGGGGTGGCTGGCACCAATGACTGAAACAGAAAACCTTGTGTTTACTGGTCCAGGATCAAGCAAACTGTGCTGGCCTAAACCTTTCCCACATATATATATATTAACATACCTCATTACATAAAGTCTTTAACCATAGTGAGTGAAGCATTACCAATGGGAAATCCATAAAAGTGCAATCTACAGAATGGAATGTTTCGATTTATTTTTGCCTACCCTCTCCCAGGAGACAATCAAAGAGTAAACAATATTTTAGCTTTCCTCAAATTAATTATTTGTAAGCTTTTCCCCATCAGACTTCCCTCTTGGTGCAGAGTAACATACCTCCCCACAGGAAAAAAAATCTTTAAATTCCAGAGGAAACATCTAAGCACCTTTTATGTGGTCCAAAATAAATAGTCCATCACACAGTAAAATCTTTTTTAAGAATAATGGGCAAGGAAATGGGTAGAAAAATAATTTCTGAAAATCCAACAGCAGAACATAACAGGAAAATGTCTGGGATTTGCATCTGTATTTTACCAACACCCACTTGCTCGTCCAT
The DNA here is from genome assembly GCF_009819655.1 of Sylvia atricapilla. NCBI lineage: Eukaryota > Metazoa > Chordata > Aves > Passeriformes > Sylviidae > Sylvia > Sylvia atricapilla. The sequence goes on along the minus strand of NC_089142.1, from coordinate 108,281,590 downwards.
TGTTTTCTTACCATATGAATATTGGGCTTTACTTCATCACACTAATTAAACCTTTCTGGTGTTAGAGGGTACTTTCAGAAATTAATATTTGGAGGCTGCTTATAGATGGAGAAGTATGACAAGAATGCTCTAAGTACAGAAATGCTTGCTGAGGGAAACGGAAACTTGTTCATCAGTTCTTGTGTTTTCAAAATTTTTGAGTCTTTTCTACATCATTTCAAGCTGTGCAAATCACCAGTGTTCATCGTGCACAAAGAAAATCTCTCCTATCTCTCCTATCTCTTTATACAAAGACACATATAAGAATTGGCTTTATAAGGGAATCTTTTTGTACCAGGACTTTGGAATTTAAAGTTGTGATAGATAAGCAGACAATTTGAATGTGTTTAATACTGGAATGATTTCAGCACAGCTAAAAATATTGGAGGCTTTTTGATTCAGAACACATAATTTTTCTACATTTTGTTTTCTGTGAAATTTCATGATGGTTTTTAATCACATGGTTAAAGAAAATGTATTTTGAAAACAATTTGAAAAAAACCCAAATCCAGTATCAACAATGACTTATTTCTGAAACATTTAGAGTTCACTTAGATTTTTCCTAAGTTAAATGCCAATAATTTTCTTTCACATTCTATAAAATCCAGATCAGATCCTAATGCTCCTAGCAGGATGTGCAATGTAGAACACAGGACATGCAGCACTCCTGACTGGAAGCTGAAGCTCATCTTGCTCAAGTAGGAAACACTTTTCTAAACAAATGAGAGTAACTTCTCCTGGGTGTTGTAATTCTATCATCACTTGGAATCTGAAATCAAGATTGGATGCCTTTCTAAAAGATGTGCTCATGGCTCAGTCCCAGATTAATGTATTTGATAGTTCCTGTACTTGGTAGGAAATAATATTAAAATAGCAAGGTCAAATTCTTTGGCTTGTTTTACACCACAGGTCAAAGTGGACAACCGCAATTCCCTGAGGAACCTTGAATTCACTGCCATCATCAACAACAGTAATAATTACTGTGTGCCTGGAATATTTGATTTAAATCCTGATGGCAAGCAGTGGAGCAGGGCATGAATTATCATCAGAGCACAAGCTGTTTGAATCCTAACTCGCTTCACAAGTGAGATTTTAGGAACTCTCCTGGCTCTGATCCTTTACTGTGGTACAACACAATCAACTCCAGTGCTAGTACTGCAGATGAGAGTTTCTCCTTAAGCAGCTATCAGTGATCTACCATCTGTTTTACACACAGCAGGGAAGACATCTTTTTTCAGCTAAACCCAGCAGGTTAGGTTCAGCTATTCAGAAGTCTTTGGAAGAACAAAGATCATCATAACAGGTCACATGGATAGGGGTACTGGAGACAAAGCTGACATTTCCATAGGTGGATATTTCTAATCATGTAAAATTCTGGCCAATTCTCCCCTGCAAAGTAAAGCAGAGGACAGGAGTCTGTGATACAAGGGGTTCAAGCAGTGATCAGATCTGACACTTAATAACTTAACACTCCTGAAAGCTGTCTTGTTACCCCCGCTGCAAAGAGAGAGCTCCAAACTCAGCACAAACGCAGCTCCCAGCGCTGCTCAAGGTGGATGAATCACCTGAGTGATGTTAGCTCAGATAACTGCACAGACAGGTCGGCTGTCATCTCTGCAGGAGCTCCTTGCTTAGTACTAAGATGAGGAAGGCTTTGGCACTGAATTATTGCTATATTCTAGACAGGATGAAGAATTTTAAATAATACGTAAAGTAGTGGACAGGGGCTGAATCCTCTCTTTTTCCATAGATTGATTTTTATTTTCTCACATGGAAAAGGTGGGCCAGTCAAAAGAAGCTTCAGAGCTAGTGTTTAAAAATAAGTTATCACACTGCCCACCTCTGCCATGGAAGGTAGTGTAAATACCTGGGATTATGCTAAAATTGCAGGCAAAATCACGCCTATCATCCAGATTTCTTCAAAAGCTGACTGAGGAGACAGCTGAGGGCTTTGCAGTATCATCTCTCTCATGCCAACACCTCTTGCACCAAGCAGAAGGCAAGAGTGTTCCCTGTGGATATCAAAGAAGATGCACATGTGCATCTTTATATTTCCTGTCTTGGGTTTACAGAAAGAACAAAAACCCAGCCAAGCCATTGCCCCATAAAATTTGCTGGCCACAGGAGCTGCTGTAGATGGCAGGAGATGCTCTGAGTCAGCTGCAGGTGCAGAAAAGCCTCCTCTGCTTCCAGCTTTTGCACAAACAGGGATGGACACGTCGTGGTGACAGCCTGTCCCTGCAGGACAACCTGCACTCCATCTCTGGCAGGCTGTTCTGGGTTTTGCAGGAGTCCTTTAAAATTTGAGGAGTTTTTGTTCAGCACTTTTTTTTTTTTTTTTTTTTTTTTTTTTTTTTTTTTTTTTTCAATTAAAAGCCGTCTTTCTTCTAATAAACATCAGACATGAGAATATCTAAGACTGACAGTCCTTCTTTACCCTGAGAATAAGAATGTGGAGTCTAGAATTTTGGAAGTTTTGATTTTTTTTCAGAGTCTCTGTCTTTCTCAAACCATACACATGACCAGAAAATAATAAATTGAGTGGCAAGGCAAAGAGGAGAGAGGAAGGGAATAAAACCAGCCAAGAAAGCCCTTCAAACTTCTGGTTGCTGAGAACTGTGACAGACAAGGGATTTTCAGAGCAAGCACACATTTCCAAAGCGGATCCCACAGCTCCATCCCAACTGTGTCCCTTCCAGTCCTTGCCAGCCCTTGGCTTCCCTCCCCGACCCAGCTGGCCAGTTCCTCCCCATCCATGCTCCTCCTTTTAAGAAAGGACTTTATTTATTGAGTTAAACCTCACACTTTAAAATCTAATTTTTCACATTAAGAATTGTTTGCATAAGCGCACAAATGGTTTCTCCCTCCCATCCAAGCCCTAAAACCTGTGGAATTGCCCAGAGTCCTCTGATGTTCCTTTTCTACCCGAATAAACTGAGACGTGTCTCCCATGTTCACAACAGCTTTTGAACCTCTTAATCTCAGGACTACGAGTTTCACAAGGGTAAATCCTCTTGGCTCTGGAAAAACATCTCAGGCCTACACACATTTTTGGCAAGACAGAAGTCACTCTAATAGCCAGCTGCAGTTCTGAACCTGCCATCTGAGGGGAGGATAAAGACCTGGGTGTTGTTTAGTCTGGAGGAGAGGAAACTGAGGAATGCATGTGACAAAATGTCTTCCAATATGTAGGGACTTCTAGGAAGAGAGGAATGATTAATTGTTCTTCATAGCCAGTGGAAAGAGGAGGAATCAGCATAAGCTCTAGCGAAGACAACTTAAGTCAGATATTAGAAAAACATTTCGGCTATGGTGGTGAAATACTGGAACAAGCAACTTAGGAGTGTGGAATCTCCATCACTGAAATTATGCAGAGAAAATTTAGATAAATACCACTTTACAGGCAACCCAGAAATGTGGAATTTCCTTTGCTGAAGTTTTACTTTGCTGAAGAAAACATTACGACAAATGTCTGGTAGGCATGGCTTAGCTACACTTGATCTGTTTCATCCAGCTTAACAACCTCCTAAGTTCCTTCCAGTCACTCCATGATTTACAGGGCAGTGGTAAATTCTCATACAATGGGTCCACCCACACCTCAACTGCACGAGACATTGAACACACGTACACTTTGTGGAGGAGCTCCAAGCAGCTAAACATTAAAAAAGGAAATGGAAAACCAAAATTGCTCAGGTCTTGGTGCGTATAACAAATCAGCAGCAGACAGACAGGTATCATCTCTGGAATCTTAGAACTCCCAGTGCAGTCACCCAGTCACTGGGTCATTTCCCATCAGCTGGATGTAAAAGACCACCCCTCATCAAAACCTGTATTAGCCTTGATATCGTCTTCCTCTCATTTTCCCTTTGCTTAATGAAAGGAAGCACAGCTACTTGATGGCTGGAGTGCAATTAGCTGCATCCTGCTCAGCGTGGCTGAAGCTGTATATTTGCATTTTAATATTTTTCCTATTACAGACCTCCCTGTGCTCCCATAAAAAACACAGCCTCTAATCCCCTATTAACCGTATTTAGCAAACCTCAAGTGTTTCCTCCATTTGCAATCTGGCTGGGCTTCAGCCCTGAAGCAAATTTCAGGTGGCTGTGGTCTAAACATTAACTCTGGTCTGGAGCGATTTGTGTTACAAACCAAACAGACTTTAAATGGAATCCTAAAGTGCAGTCAGAGCTCAGTCTGGGAACCTGGCTTTGTGCTCCTGAGCCTGCAAACCTCCTCCTGCACTGCTCCTAGGGCAGTCCAAAAATGGGTCGTTACTCACAGAGAGGAAGTGCAGGTGTTACATTAAAGGACTGCAAAGGGAGCCATTTGGTACCAACAATATAGATTTATTACTCATAAATTTTTAAAATTTCCTTGTGTTTTGTGATTAAAAACACATCATACTTTGATTTCCTAACCACCTCCTGTGTTTTGCTTCCAAATTTTTGACAGCCAGTTAATTATGAAGTTTTCAACTTATTTGCCAATACCGCACGCGAATGTGCTGGGTCGCAGCTAAAAGGATTCAGGCACAAATACACCCCTTCCCTACAGCTGCAGCAGCTATGACACGATGCATTCTTTAATTATTCACATCCTCCAACAATACAGAAGCATCATCTGTTATGCAGGAGGCTTCAGCTTCTATCCTCATAAAAAACCCCTAAAAAAACCCAAAGACCAAATTAAGCCTTAGTGCCTTGCTCAGACTGAAGACTTAAAGGAAAAACTACAGGAAGTGGAAAAGGCCTGTGATTTTATCCACACAGCTGGCATTTTGTAGACTGCTTTTAACAAGATGCAAGAAGTGATCAGGTAGACCTTTACATGACTAGACCTAAGGAAGGGTTTGAATAACAAACTAGAGTTACAATTATTGGCAAGAAATCAGCTCTTGTGCATTTTTTGCAAGAAGGAAGCTGTTGATGTGATAAAGTTGGGCACATTGGATGAGTGGATGTCTAGGACTCAGGAATGCATCCTAATAATTATGACAGGTGCAGGTTTTATACTGCAGGTGAAAACCAATGGGACTGTTCATGTACTGGAAATCAGTCAGTGCCTCAATAGCTTCCTGAAGCAGAGGCTGATGGCACAAAAGGTAAGCACATGCTGATACAAACTCCTGAACAACATTCTCCATTACATCACAGACAGAGATAGCATGAATTTACCCAAGGTGTCTTTGAGGTACTTTTTTCTGTAATAAGTTTATCTTACACAATAGTCAGTCTGTCTTTTAACAGAACAGGAAATATTTTCTTCAGAAAATAGGGAAGACTATAATCGTCCTTTTTGAAAGATCCTTCTCTCTTCCTATCTCAGCTATAGCCATATGCTGGCTGCTTTTGGAGAACCACTCATTTTTTTTAAAGGCATCCCACAGCACTGAAATAACTCTACATCTGAAAACAGCTAACCTTGAAGGACTTTCCATAGCTGCATGAGGAATGTCTTAGAGAGATTGCTTCACAGGCAGTGCTTGTGGCCAAAGTCAATAGAAAAGGAATTTGATTTCTTTCAAGACAGACACAGGAAAAATAAAGCCTGTGTTCACAAGCAGTCCACGCTGCAAGCATGTATAGTAAATACATACATACACACATACATACATACTCACATACATCCTATTTAAACTACTTTATTTCATCAGTTTTTTCCTCTATAACACAGGTAGTGGCTGGCCTGCTCTTATGGGCCTGGGAACCAGAGCTTTCATCCAAAGCTTTGCTCCTTTGTGCCCTCACAACAGTCCCACTTAGCAGCTACAACAAAAGAAGGCTACTCCAAATTTGTTCTTTGCTAAATTTGACTAAAGAAAGGGGGTTTTCCCTATTTGAGATAAGACTTGGATTAGATAAATGTTCAAGTTCTTACACAAACTAACATCCCAAGGCAGGGCAAGGACAACACACAGGAATATGAGTGGACATCACACAGGAGGCGTGCAAGTATTTATGAATATTCATTTACGCTCCAAGCACTTCTTTCCCTCAATAGTCTTAATACCCTTGTTTGGTTTGCTGTGAGCTGGCATTGCTCCTTGGGATGTTTGTTTTGTTGGAAGACACACAAAACACCTGTTTCCATGCCCAATGTGACTGAGCTAAGGTCTGTGTCTATAAAAAAACTACTGGTTCTTTGCCATTCCTTGCTCATTATTCCCTCTGTGTCAGATGATTACATTTGACCTTGCATAGCTGGGAATTCCTGCATGCTATAAAATGGGAGCACATGCCACTATCTTTTCTATTCCAAAACACTATCCAGCAGTAAAGTACTGCTTTGCAACATTTCAGAGTCAGCAAACCAAGTCACAGGAGCTGCCCTGTGTTTTCAAGACTTTCCATGTCTCCAGGCAGGTGAATGCCAGGGTGGAGAGCAGCCTCTGCCTCTCAGCTCTGCAAACTCAGTTAGGGACATGCCTGTCACCTCTCCAGCCTGCCTTGGTGAAGAGCCCACAGACACAGACCGAACTTATCATGGGAAATCAGTGGGAAAGCTCAGGGCAGTGAAGCACACCTGAAAATCTTCCCATTCAACACACAAGAAATGGTCAATAACGCTGGTGAAATATCCAAGTGGGGCTTTTCCTCTGCTTGAGAAAATATTCTACAACAGAGGAATTTGTCTGTTCAGTCTCATGAACTACCTTTGGTAAGAGCTGGCTGGAGGCTGTGGCCCAGAAGGAGTTTAGATTTTCCATACAGCAGAGAGGATAAAAAAAGCTGACTTTTCTATGCCCTTGTTTCTGTGCCCCAGTGGTGAAGGTTTGCTGAGGCAGCCAGGCTGGGTGCCCTGGCTCTGTTGGGCAGCTGAGACTCAGGACCTTTGGAAAGGCCACATGGAGGAGGTCAGACCTTCTGGAAAATGCCAGTGTCCAGCAGAGCTGGGCAACATGGCACCATGGAAAACAAAGGTACAAGGACATTTCCACAGCTGTGCCCCCAGCAAGGGCCTGGCACAACACAGCTCTGCACTTCCACAGAGACCTTGGCCTGGTTATGTTTTTGACCTCCTCTAAGAGGCTGAAGTCTTTCTGGCCTCTGCTCTAAGCAAAAATTTTTTCAGAAGAAGGAAACAGAATTCAAAGTGCTGCTGGCTGACACTTGATTAAATCTACATATGTCAATCATACCCCTTTTCACCATTCTGTCCCTATGGCCCCTGTGGTTACTGGAAGCAGCACATTCATCACTTCCATACTGAATCCCACCACCAAGGAGCTGTGGACGCAGTGGAAACATTTCTGTGCAGTTTGCTCAGAGAGTCTGCTCCAGCCTCACTCTGCTGTTGTACAACCAAGGTGTACAGTGATATTCAGAGGCACAACACTGCTTTTTTTCCTCCCTCCCTGTGGTTTCTGTGCTACAATTAATCTAATTTCTACTGACCTGGCAAGAGAATGCTTTCCATGTAATTTGGCAACGACAGGTCGATGCAAAGCATTAGCTTCTACATGCCAAGAACTGGATTTTCCCAGCATGGCTCCAGGTGCTAACAACAGGATGCAATGCGACCACCAACACCAAAGACTCAGCAGTGAAGAGGTGTATTTTTAAACCATGGAAATAACAAGTTAAAGTAGGGCTTTGTTCTAGATTATTCCAGCTGGTTTAGGTCTTGGCATTGCAGCTAATCTCTAGACTCATGCTGATTTTGCTATAATTTAAAATGTTTTATAATTATTTCATAATCCATTATCCAAGTACAATTATTTTTAGCTTTGTCCTGGGTATGGGAGAGGACAAGTTTCAGTCAGAGGCCCCAGCTGCAACAAAAGACCCGGGGTACCAGGCACAGGGCAAGATACAGCCCTTTTCTCCAGCACCATGCAGGGAAATTGCCTCTGTGCCCTCCACTTATAAAACATCATAAACTTATTACCTGAGTACAAACCGAAAAAAAAAAATTCTCAGCCCAGACTTTCAGTTTAGTTCTTTTGCTTGATGAATTAAAGTATAAATAATATTTGGACACATTCTCTAAATGTCTAATTCTTTATTCCTCGTGCATGCACTTGAGAGGTTGCATTTTATAGTCATGTCTGAATATAATAAGACTCCAAAATTGGTTTCTTTCTACAGCTGTGCAAAGCTTAGGGACTTCAGGTCACAGCAGACTGTGCAAATATTTCCTTCAGGTTCAGTCCTCTGTGCTTTTGAACCCCCAATTTCTCTTCACATTTCAGGTTCAACCAAATGCTGAAACTAAGAACATGCCCTTGATCACACAGAAATAAAACTGGTAAAGCTGAATTTTTGCACTGTTTACCTGCACCACCAGTAAAGGAAAGCTCCAGGTTCACCTAAATATGTCTGAGCTACTTAAAAAAGTAGTTTAGTGGTCAGGACCAACATTTACAGATTTACAGCTTGGATTCCACTGTGATAATTATTACAAAACTCTTGTGTTATTTTTCCCTCAGACTTGAAGAGAAGAACTCAACTTTTTCACTTGCCAGCCACCCAAAAGAGCTGAGCTGAGGCAGGCTCTCAGTCATGGCAATGCCTTATAATGGGGATGTCCACTGAGGCAAAGGAATAATCCAGTCCAGGGGCTTTCCCAGAATCTCCCTCTGCCATAGTGACAGCACCAGTTTCAGCACAGCATCAGCACATCCTATGGTCCAGCATAAATTCCATTGTCATTGAGCATTCCAATTTATTGTCAGTACTACTTACCTTTGACCATTTTTTGCTAAATAAAACTTACTTTTAGGGAGGAAAAGGGAAAATGAAAACCACTTATGAATATAAAAGACTCCTTAAGTTCTTCTCCTCCCCTTTCCATTTTCCTTGCACCCTCACACTCCTTTCCAGCCACATAATACATCCAAAGTCTTATACAGGTGCCTACTTAGATCTACTCAGAACTTCCCACTGACAGGTCTTATATTCCAGCTGGAAAGTCCTTTGGGTCTCAGTCATTTTTTCAAGAAAAACAAAAACCCTATTGGGAAATTAAAATAAAATCCTGTAGGTTATGATCAGCTGCCTGTTCAGTGGAAAGACATAAAAGCCAGAACAGGCATGGAGGACTGGAAAGAGATAACACTAGAGCCATTCAGCTGCTAACAGGCTTCAGGGGAGCTCTACAGGCTCTCCCAACCCTCTCCATAGCTCCAGCTCCAGTTGCCTCTTATTAAAGGCTTTGACTGGCTGTCCCTGAAATTTGGCCATGGATTTTACTGGCCTGCCATTTATGAAACTGATGGAAACTCTGCTTTTAAAGTGTTCTGCAACAGCACACAAAGCTCTGCAAAGATATGCATGGAAGCACTTCCAAAGTGGGCACCAAGGGTGGAGGAGGAAGGTACAGCTTCAGCCTCCTCATGGCCCACAGGGCTTTGTGAAGGACCCTGACAGAGCTACAGAACCACCTCAATCACTGACTGCAGGAGAAAATGCAAATGAGGCACAAGGAGTTCAGAGGAGCAAAGGAAAAGGGCTCAGCTTGGCAAGGAAAAGCAGCCACACAGAGCTGGTATTACTGCCCTGAAATAGCCCACGTCATCTTCAAGATCACAGAACAGTTCAAATTTAAAGGTACCTGTGGAGATGAGCCAGTCCAACCCCCCTTCCAAGGCAGGGGCACCTGGGGCAGGTGACACAGGAATGTGTCCAGGTGGGGTTGGGATGTCTCCAGAGAGGGAATCTCCCCAGCCTCTCTGGGCAGCTGTTCCAGTGCCCTGCCACCATCAAGGTAAAGAAGTTCTGCCTCACACTGAGGTGAAGCTTCTTGTGTTTCAGTTCATGGCCATCGCTCCTCATCCTGTCACTAGACACCGCTGAGAAGAGTCTGGCACCTTCCTGGGCACCTCTCTGAGATGTTTATATGGATTGATGTGATCCCTTCTCAGTCTTCTCTTCTCCAGACTAAACAAACACAGTCTCTCTTCATAAGAGAGATGATCCAGACCCTTTTTTGACCCTACTGTGAATCCTCTCCAGAAGCTCCTTGTCTTTCTTAGATGTGCCCTATCCAGATCCCCAATTTGCACTCTTCCTTTGACTCCAAAGGTATTTCCTGATCAATTCTTTTCCACAAAGGCCCTCCACAGAACATACACTTTCCATAATACTACAACAGGTTTATTTAGGGTTATGGCCCCCTAATTTTAAGCAGCACCACCATGTTGGTTTTCTGCAGTGCGGACAATTCTCTTGGCAAAGGGATCTTTCCTCCTCACAGGAAGCAGCTATTTTTGAAAAAAATACTTTCAGGTGGAATAAATGAGCCTGGATTGAGAGGGTCTCTGTTATCTGTTGCAAAAGAAGAGTACAGTATTTGTGTATGAATGAGACCTGCAATTTTACACTCTTCTTGTTAAAACAAGAAAATGGCTTGTTTGTTGTGTTCTTTTCTGGGAGGGTTTTAATGTACACTTAATTCATTTCAGCCCTTCAGTTAAAGACTACAAATTGTTTTAAAGAACTGAACTTGGTAGGTTTTACAGCATGTTGTCATCTGGGCAACAGATCTAGGGCTTTGGATATTTGCCAGATTATGAAGAATTAAAATCTGCCTCAGTGCTGGAGCCACCCCCTCACAGACACCAAAAATGTGACCAGTGTGGCAAGAGAGGTATATGGAAGAAAAGTGGATGTGGTGTGTGGATTTAAAAGATTTTGGCACCACTTTTAAGGTCTGTGACAAATTTATAAAATTTGTTTTATTACCCACATTAATGGTGTTGCTGAGTGAACTACTGATTTATTTAGGTCCTCTCCAAAAATTTTCAAAAGTAAGTTCAGCTATGAAATACAATAATACCTAAATAAATGAATTACTTGTGTCAGAAATGGGGAAGGGAGCAAGGAAGCTGTCATGGGACCCATGCTGATGTTTAAAAAATAAGATCACTTGCTACAAAACACTACAAAATGGAAAAGAAACCCTTAATTCATCTGGGAACTGGGCACATGAAACGTTGTGGAATGAGCACCATGACCTAAAAATTAAGAAATCCAAACAATAACAACAACAATTATTCTTTGATTCCAGGTGAACCTTGGTAGAATGGGTTGCAAGAACTGCAGCACATAAACTCTCAGAACTCTTGATTCACAAGGTCACCTGATGCCCAAGAAGTTGTTCCAAAAGGCTGATAAATCAGGACACTCCCAGGCCACTGACCCCATTTCAATAAGCATAATTGATTTGGGGTTTTGGGTAGGGAAGTTACACAGACATGAGCTCTTCGTAGACTACTTGTCTTCAAATGAGAGTTTTCGGCCAGTTGTATTTTCTAGTGTGGAAAACATGAGATGAGAGATGCAAAGACTGCATCCTGTTCAGAGGTGTGGAATGAAAGAATAAGAAGGCAGGTCTGTGGATAAATTAAGCAAATAAAGTTATTTAAGTGCTGTAAGGAGGAGATAAGGCTTCTTCATGGGTTTTCAGGAGTGTTTAGGTTCCTAAATCCTTCAGATCTGCATGAGAGCTGGGACTCGAGATCACTTCTGAGATGTCCACAGAGTCACATGTGCTTTACAAAAGCTCTGTGTGCAGTGATTGCCCTAAGTCATACCAGGAATTAATCCAGCTCTCCCAAAGCCCAGCATAATACTTAAAACCAGTTTACTTATTGCTAAGCCTGCATCCCTCCTTCCTTCCTTGAATTCAGCATGGAAACATTTCAAAGTCCTGAAGCCCTTTGCAGCTTCCTGCTGGAAACCCTCACACTCCTGATGCTTCCTGGTTCAACACCAGCAAAGAGAATGCCAAGTGTTAGCACACATTAGCACTGGAACATGGACTTTTTAGCCCCATTAAACTTCTCAGACAAAATCCTTCTCATCCTTCTTCAACTCGCTGAAGCTTTTCCTTGACCTGTGCTGGTGCCAGGATTTCACAATTCCCCCCCAAAATTTTACCCCCCCCAAAAAAAGGTTGTATCTCCAAGATTTTTTTTTTTTAAACAGGCAGTAGAACAGCAGCAGCCACTGCAGAGTTGGACATTTCACAGCCCATGGAAGGGGTCTGGCAGTAGCAGCTGGTGTTAACTGCAGAATTGCAGAGGGGCTACTTAACAGCAGCTACTTAGCCTGGCACTTCATGCACAGAGCTATTTCTGCCACAGACGCTGGAAAATGTATTTGCCAACTAAAATATTCCAGGCAGGTCCCTTATGCCCAAGCAGAGCTAAGGAAAACAGCATCTAACGTCTTCCACAGAGAATCACAAAACCAGAAAATTATCCTGACATCTGGGATACTCAGGGTGAAATTCCCGCCCTGTGGAAGTGAACACCAAAATGCCCATTGAGTCAAAAAGGGCCAGGATTCCATTCTCAGATTCCACAAATAGTCTTGAGTCCTTTGGCTCAAGATGAAGGACCAGGACGGCCAAGCCAGCAGCACAATCCGTTCCTGAGTGAGAAGAATAGGCCAAATTCAACAATGCTGAAAGCCCTGCAAGCCTCACTTACATCAGGCCTGGAGCAAACCCAATGCCTTGTCTTGTTCTGCAGCGTTAAGCAACAGCTGCTCTTGGATTTGTGATCCTTATTCACAGCACTGCTACCGCAAATCTGGAGCAGGAAGTACAATCTTCCTAGATGGCTCTTATTACAGGGGCAAAGAGTCACTGGGATGCCACTCAAGAGGGCATTTCAGGCTTGGAAGACAAGAAAACTGCCCAGAAAACTTGGACTATACAAAAATCTTGGTCAAGATATTACTTTTCCATGAATGAGTGCCCGGAGGTTTCGTGTGGAAGCTGTGTTTTCTCCTGGGAATTGAAAATATTGCCTCTGCTGTCATAATTCTCCAGGGGTCTGCTTAATGAGGTGCTTCTGCCGATGGCCTCCCAAAGCGTGCCATTCCCGTGGTGCTGAAGGTGGTCTGGGCCACGGATCCCCAGGGTCCTGACTCACCTCCTGTGCCACTGTCACCCTGCATGGCGCTGCCCTGGGTCATGCAAATGCCTGAGTGTCCCTTTCTGAGCAGTCTCCACTGGCATGTGCCAACAGGGCTCCATACACCCAGCAACCAAGAATGTGCAACAGTCCCTGCCTGTTTTATCTTCCCAGCACAGGAAAACCTGCTCCACACCAAAGCTGCTTCAGGAGATAGAATTCATCCAGTCCTGCCATCCCATCCACCAACACTACAGGGGAATCTCCAGGAACCCCACAAGTAAAATTCTGCAGCTGGAGAATCCCAGAATCTGCTCAGTTCAGTGTGCACCTGGCCTAAAACAACCGACTCCATGGGGTTTCTTCAGATTTTGTGGGTATGGCGGGGTATAGACTCTCACTTGACCTCCCTAATGCAACTAGAAGTGAAGCAGAAATAGTCTTGGTCACACCAGAGATCAAATGTTAGCTGGATACCATAGAACTACATTAGAATGTCAGATACAGCTAAAATTATAGCAGATTAAGAAAAGGTTGGGAAGAAGTAGATGTAAAAGTGAATTAAATGACCAGGAAAGTTTTCTGAATTTAGCTTGGAAAAGAACTATTATTTAAATTCTTGGGTAGTATTTATTCTGCAGAGCAGTGCACAGAAGCAATGGGCTCAGTTAAAAATAATCAGGCACATTTTGATTATATTTAGATAGCACAATACTCTTGAAGTAACTCTCACATTAGAAAACTCTCATGACAGAAAACCTTCTGGCTCTGGTGGTGTTATTTTATCCTACATCACACAAAAGATGAAGATTTTTTCTAATATGAGATAAAAGCCAACAAGATAAAAATACTTGGCTTTGTATTTTTCTGCTTTTCCCTTAGGGTTCAGCCAAGATTATTGTGTGGTGGACAAAGGGATGCCAGCACCGATGCTTACTACATTAATATTTTTCCATAATACTCGGAATGTCAACAAGGACAGTCTTGTGAAATGTAACTTTATTTCCCAGCTTGGCAGCAGCACCCCTGTGTCAGAAGAGGATTGTCCTCCCCATTCTGCTTCCATCCCAAGGCTCTGATTAATGGTCCTGGTCTCTCTCTCTGATCCATTTAAACTGCATGCTTGGGAAGTGGGGCTGGAAGTCACTGAGTACACTGTGGGAGCCTCATTTTCAGACAAGCTTCTGACTCTGGCTGGAGAATGAATCACAATGATCACAAACAACAAGCATCAAAGGAAAACATTAGAGGCATCCCAAATTTGGCTACGTAAGTCCAGCTTTGTTTCCTAAAACCAGGAATGTGTGTTCTCCTTTGGAAGCTGCAAGAAGATGCAGTGTGGTCAGGTTGCTATCACGAAGAGCATCCACAGATTTAGGTACATTCAAAATGATCTGCTGATGCTAAGGGGAAGAAACACAACGAGCTGCTCAGCAGAGACCAGCCATGCCTGATTCCCCAGCACCTTTACTACGGTGACCACAACACAAATGTGGTCATGTCTCCACGTGGCTGAAGCCAGAGGCTTGGGTAGACTGAACTGAGCCATTGGCGTTATGGAACCACAACATTATGCCAAAGTAGCCCAGCAAAGCCCAAATCCAGGCCATTGATAGGGGAGGGAGAGGAAAGTCCAGCAAGGTCTTTCCTTTCTTTAATAACTGTCCTTACCTGGGACAGTTCCTGGAGCAAATAGTAACAGAGATCCCTTTCTGTCCCTTTGGACTTGTCACCGCAGCTGTGAGACTTCTTTGAACAGTCTCTGTCAACCAACCACTCCATGAACATCCCCATCACTGACATCCTGCTCCTCCCATGCTCCACAGAGCCTTCCCAAAGATATTCCAATGCTCTCAGGAGGTCTGAGAGCACTGCACATCAGTCCAAGCCTGAGGGCATGCAGGAGCCTCCCAGCTGGCTTTGAGGTTTTGTTGTGCTTCAGATAAGCATTCAACCATTCAGGTGCTTATAATTAGAACTGAACCTCCAAAACCAGTCGAGGTTCACTCATCTCTACACATGAGCATCTACACACAGTGCACAGAAACCTGCCAACGTTAGCAGTGAGCACACAGGACCTGACTTGCTGTAAACATTGGTTAACACTTCCCTTCTTAGCCACTGGGGAAACCAACTCTTCAGGAAAAAAATCCTCTTTGGAATGATTAATTCATGCAGTCCTGCAATAATGTTGTTCAGGTTCCAATAAAACCCTTTTATTCAATCTTAACTAACAGAGCTCAACTATAAACTCCAGCTACCTGTACACTCAAAGAGAAGAGTTCAGAAAGTCAGTAGTTAAAGAAAATTAGTACATGCTCTTATTGCTAATTTTAACAACAACAACAAACCAAAACCAAGCAGAGTTTTTAAAAATACATTAAGCTTAATTTCAAAATACATTGTTTGCTAAACACATTTATTTCTGTTTCTACCAACTGATCCCATAAGGATAAATCACACAGGCCTTTCTGGTTACCCTGGAAAAGAAACCCAACACGAAACACTTCTGAATCTGTGGGTGGTTTCTCCTCAGTGAGGGAGAGACACCAGTGCTCACAGACCAGGAATAGTTGCCCTCTTGCAAGCGTGGTGGGTTCTATTTTTCCAGCCTCGGCCTTTGGGTCTGAGAGTTACCAAGGATTTTCCATCCTGACTTTTGATTCAAATCAAGTCCAGATGGTACCACTCAGAGTCAGCATTATCTGGAGACTTTTCAGTGGCTGGTAAAGCTAAAAAGGTTTTGAGGTTAGGAGGGGTCAATGTGATATCCCAAAGAAGAGGAGCTCATCCCACCATTCCTGCACCAAAGCCATGCCAGACAGCCGAGCCACAGAAGAGCTCTGAAAAACACATCCAATCTTGTCTGAAAGACCATCAGGGCAGCTGGACTAGACAGATGCAGATTACCAGATCCAGTAAACTACATTTGCACTGTCTGATACCAATATTACAAAACAGCCCTGCTATGCAGGTCAGGGTCAGTCCCTTTCTTCTTGACTTCCTAAGATTCAAGTGCACATAAAGGAGACCAAAGAAAAATGTTAGAATAAGATGTTGAGGCTGCTTCTAAAAACCAGAAATACATCCCAGTTTCTTAAAGTATGTATGCTTCAATTTTATTTCCCTATATTTTTTTCCTTTTCTCAGCTAAAGCAAATCCCATTCTTATAATTTCTCACTTTTTCAGCTCTATTTTTCAGTGACTTTTTACTTTATATCAAACAGCTCTGAGGTTTTGGACAGTCTGACAGTGCTGAAAGATACAAAATTTCTTTTGTGCCTTATGCTTGCTTCTTTTGCTTTTGCAAAAACTGCTAAGCTTTGAAAATTACAGAATGATAAAAGCAAAAATGGGTTGCGATACCACCTTCAATATGGAAACTGGAATATCAGAGTCACCTAAACAGGCACAGGCATTTACAAATATCAAGGTTTCTTTCCTTTAGCATAACCAAACTCCATCAGGAAAGGGGAAGGAGAGATTATTTCCTTTCCCTTTTGTAAGCATCCTACTTAGCTCAAGCTTTTGCAAACCATGGAATAATGTACTGGTTTATTCACAAATGGTTTCAGAAGTCAGAGAGATGACCAGGAAAACCAGACAGATTGCTCCCCTGGATGCTGTGTTCCAGCAGCCTGGCTAAATAAAGGAATTCTGATCTAGTTATTACAGCAATGGCTGTAGGCAGGGAACCAGAAAACTCTGGTTTGCCACTGGTTGACCCAAGGCGTCTCCAGAAGCACCAGCTTCTGTGGCTCTGTGCCATGAATCCTGAGAGGAGAAGCTGCAGATTCTGCAGTCTGAGCACCCAAAGTGCCCAGCTCACAGATGTGCTCGTTACTAACTCAAATATTCACCTTTAAAATCTGCCCTCAGGCACATCCTGCCTAAAAGCACTCTTCCAAGACTTCATTCTTCCTGTTCCTATGGGCCACGATTTTCCACATAAGAGCCACCTCCAATCTTTTTAACTGGGCCCAATCCCATCTCCAGGGTCAGTGCCATCAAATCAGCCTGGTGCTCAAGTAAGTGCTGAACTTTCAAGGCAAAGATCATATTTCTGAAGTCATCCATCCAATCTTCAACATTTATACAAAGAAATTTAAGTACATTCCAAGTACCACGTGAAATCTGAGAGGTAGGACACAGCTCCAGCCACAGTTCCCTTTAGCTGCAGTCATGTGGGTAGAAATCAGATCCTCAGTTATTTCACTATTAGTAGCACTATTCTACTGTGCACAGAGATTTAATTCCATCACAATGTATATTCTCAGAGAAACAGAGATCCCTCCAACATGACATTAAGGAAATTCAGGATATTTACTTATCAAAAAACAATAAGAAACTTACTTTTGGCATGAAGCATTTCCCTCTGGATCACAGCAGAAGATTTAAGAACATACTGGATCTTCAGCACATACACAGTCCTCGTGATACAACTGCTTAAATCAATACATTTGCTTAAATGTGTTTATAAATTAACATAAGGATAAAAATTAATTCTGAGTGGAAACTTGGCAGAGACAATTGTTGGGGGTTAGGATTTTTCCTTTTCTTTCTTTCTCTCATGGAATTTTGTCCCATCTGTTGCTAAGAGACGATAACTACTGGTACACGAGAGAGACATGGGGAATGGCAAAGGTACGGGAAGGGTGCAGCTGGTCCTCTCTTACCTGGAGGGTTTTCTCTTGGGAATGGCAGAGACACTGGAGATTTTGGCCGGGTGGTGAGGGCCTGCATTCAGCTCCTCTCGCTCTCTCCTTGTAGCCACTGGAGAACAGTCGAGCTGTTGCTTGCTGTGGGGAAAATTCAGGAGCTGGAGCCCAGTTCTTCCTTACCTTGAGTGAGGCTCTGCTCTTAAGGGCAGCTGTGGCACTGGGACCTTATGAACCCCGGGCCTCAGTGGAAAGGAGCCTCACCGTGTGCTGGGTGCCTCAGGGGATAACCCAGGCCCCAGGCCCTTGCCTCTCACGGAGCCTCTCCCGGCCGTGTTCCGGAGCGGGGCTGCCGCTGACCAGCCCTGTCCTCTCTCCACCACCGCTCTGGGTTTTTCACTACACTGCAGCCCCACAGCCTGCTGGGACCCCCCAGTTCTGCTGCTCCAGCTGCAGAGTCTCTGCCACGTCTCCTCGGCCACCCAGCAGCTCCCCTCCGCGCCCAGCCCGCCATTGCCGCCTGAGGGGCCGCGGCCCTCGGCACAGCGCCCCCTGCAGGCCCGGAGGACTCACGGCCCCCGCCCTGCCCGGAGCCGGCAGCGCCCCCCGGCGGCTGTGAGCGGAACTGCAACGAGGGGAAAGGGGCGGGGCCTGGGCTCTCGGCACAGCGCCCCCTGCAGGCCCGGAGGACTCACGGCCCCCGCCCTGCCCGGAGCCGGCAGCGCCCCCCGGCGGCTGTGAGCGGAACTGCAACGAGGGGAAAGGGGCCTGGGCTCTGCTCCGCTGCTGTGCCGGGGGCGGGTTCGGTTTGTTATACACACACACCGATAAAGAACTGCTGTTCCTTTGCCCAGAGCTTTGCTGGAAAGCTTCTCTAATTTCGAACTTATAATGATTATGAGGGAAGGGGGTCATATTTTTCCATTCCAAGGGAAATTGCCACCTTCTTTGGGAGACATGACTTTCAAGCCAAGACAACAATATAAACCTGGAAACCAATTTTTGAATATATTTTGAAAAACTTAGTTCAGCTATATTTAACTTTTCTAGAACATGTAAAGACTTAATTGAGAGATTTCAGGCTTCTTATGCTTTTGGTTGTCTTTTTATTTCAAATCAGCTTTGTTTCTTCAAACCTGAATTTGCTCAGTGATTAACTGAAGATAAAGGGTTTTCCAAGGTTGAAATAAAGTTCAAAAAATAAGCACACAACCAGACCACCCTTACAGCATCTCTGGGCTTTTGGTGAAACCAAAGCAGCTTGTGACAGAGACGCTGTAGGTCCGACTCATTATACATCCGTGTATTTGTGTTTGTCAGGACAAATTCACAGTCCGGAGCACCCCTGGAGTTGCTCCAAGCAGAGGTGACCAAACCTGAGAGAAGGCCTGGCTCAGCAGTGTGAGGGGCAAGAGGCATGAGCCTAAAGGCATGAAAACTGCAGGAGAGCCTATCCCAGCTGAGACCCGCTTATCTGACACCATCTTCCCTTGGGTGATACTCTGACTTTTGTTGGCTGCCTCTGCCACTCATTGAACTCTTGCTCGTGGGTGACTATCGGGGTTTAACTGACCTCATTAAACTTCAGAAGACATTTGAGAGCAATGTAATTGATTGTGAAGGAATCACCAGCCGTGGTGGACACGCTGAGGGCAGAAAGCAGCTCCCGGTGGACATAGCTCGGAGAACAGGCTGAGTCAGCACTTCTCCTGCGCTCCTGAAGACTTCCTCTACCTTCAGGCACTAATTTGTCTGAAGGCTTTTGTAAGGCTTTTGCTAAAGAGAACCAGAAAGCCTACAAAAATGCGCTTCAGTGGTAACACTTTCCATCTGTTCCCAGGAGGCAAGGGGCAAGGAATGGTGTGTTTGGAAACACCCCAAACTGAAGCGCTGGGGCTCTCAGGTCTGCCCGGGCTTTTTAAAAGTGCAGTTGTCAGTGACTGCACTGAGGGGGCAAAATTTCAACTCCTACCCCTCAGAAAATGTGATTTCCTTGCTTTTTATCTTACACCTGTCTCTCAGGGGTTCAAGCACGAGTTCCCACAGAAGATGCCTATGACAAATGTATAAGCGATGCTGTAGGTGCAATATTCCCACCTGTTCTTTAGAGGAGCATCATGGTACAGTGCTGGATGTAAAACTGCTTTGGGTTGGTGGGTTTTGGGGGGCTGTTTCAAGTCTGATTGTTTGATTTCTGTGGGGGGTTTGTTTCTTGTTTATTTGGGGTTTTTTTGTTTGTTTGGTTGGGGTTTTTTGGTTGGGTTTTTTGGGGGTTTTTACAGTGTTACATCAGCCTCTCCTCTCATTCACAGCACTGTCCACATGGAATAACTTTTAAAATCAGATCATCATCTTGGGGAGAAAAAAAGGCCAAACTCCCAAAATAACCAAAAAATACAGCATAAAAAAACCCCAAACTGTCAATGAAGAAAAAAAAAAAAAAAACCCCACCAAACAAAAGAATGTCAATGGCACTATTCATTTTAGCATGGAGATGTCATTCCATTTCTATTTTTATCCTGTTAGAGCTGATCAAACTTTTCTAAATTCTGAAATTTCACCTTATTTTTCGATTCTGACAATCAGAGAGTGTTTCCAAAAGATCTTCTGGGAAAACACAAGCACTCAGTAGCAATAACTCACGGACCTGAGACTTCATTCCAGAAGCAGGCAAATCAAGGACAACAGAGGTATTCCTGTAGTTCCTGAACTTAACAGATGTATTTTGCTCTGATTGATCTGTGTTTTATTGGCTATGTAACCTTATTTTTATTCCCTATTAGACCTTTTCCCGAAGTTTAAAAATATATTTATTATTGCAAATGTTCAGCCACTATTGAATATCCACAGCAGAGAAATGAGCCGACTGTTAGTCCCATTTCAGTGCTCTGTTCCAAATTCACAAGTTTTTATCTTAACTGGCTGACTATTCAAGCCACATTCTTAACCTTTGCTGACAACAAATGAGGGAAATCATATGGCTTTAATGCCTAAGGAGCTGTTCAAAAGAAAGCTAACATACACAGTCTTCCACCCAAAAGATAAGGAACTGCAGAAAGTCAAAGCCACGCCACATCTTGCGGTAGCTGTACCTTAAACTAAAGCCATTTATATAATGCCAAACTATGCTTGAAATGTAACTCTCAGAAATATATTCTGTTTCTATATCATAATATTTTAGCCAGTCTTTACCAGCCAGAAATAATGGGAGGAACTAGCTTAAACTAAGCAATGTTTTTCCTAGGAGCCAGCCCGCCAGCTGCTACACAAGGCAAAGATACAAGACTGTGTTTCACACAGTTAATTTAGTTTGATGCTCAATACAGACAAGATTTTCTTTTCTGCTTGGGGAGATTGGCACAGCATGAGCCACTGGTTCTGTTTTACACTTGTAGTTGAAACACAGACGGTCTTTAATGCAGCAATGAAGAACAAATCACAAAGGAAAGGCAGTTGACCTTGGAAAGGAGAGATTTAGAGAAAAGAAACTTGAAGTGGTCTGTGCTAATAGCCAGGATTGGCAAGAATCTGAGTCCACGAAACATTTGTTTAAAAGTGGTTTTGGCTGAATTTTTCTTTTCTCGATTTGTAAAATCAGTGAGCAAAAGGAACAACAGACTAGAGAAGATAATCTCCTGCAAACTTCAAACAGTCAAGAGTGGACTCAAATTGAAGAGAATTCTCAAAATTTTATCCCAAATCCCCCCAGAAATACAAGCTCCCCAGTATAATGTGGGAAAATTCCAAGGCTTTCAGCACAAATTCCCACAACCCCATGCAAAAGACAGATAGACACTGGGAAGTTTGCTTAAGAGCAGCAGGAACATTAGCACACGTGTGTCAGTCACCTAACATCCCACCTTCAGCTACAGCCAATCTCTCATGCTTCAAACAGAAGGGAAAGAACCCCAACCCATCCACAAATAAACCAACAAACGAACTGTGATCAACAACAGCAAAAATGATTAACCATGTTGTTCATATTAAGGGGAAATAAATCCTCATTGGTTCCTGTGAGCTTCCTTTGCTTTGTTGCATTTGGACTTCCCCGGCCACCAGGTGAGTACAAACAACTGCTAGTGCAGGCTGGAGCAGTAGAAGCGCCTGGGAAAGTCAGGGAGAGTGTTCATCTGAGATTCACACCCGCACAGAAAAGTAATCACAGTGAGCACAGGCCCTGAATCATTATGTACCATGGACACCCTTGCCATGAGTGCACTGCAGCCTCTCCTGAAGAGCACTTGCTTTGGGAATATGTGCAGCACAGGAAAGTGGATCAACGCAGATATATAAGATTGGTCTATTTCCATGTAAGAAAGCTTAGGGGTTTACTACATTTCCCGTGGAAGATTCCCAGTTCCTAGAATGGTTGTTGAATACCACTTCTAGTACTAAGCAGTGCTCTAAGGCCCCACTTGAGGACAGCCAGGCTTCTTCCAGGTCACAGTCATCCCCCTCATCTACACCTTCTGAATGGCTGGTCTCTGTTTTTATTTCATGTTCCTCTATTTCTCCTCTCTCTCTCTGTGCAGTCACCAGGCCACTTTGAACTATGGAATCAGACTGAATACATTAGGTAATCCACAGACACAAAATTTCAGCCAATTTCTCCCACCCCTATTATCCCCCTTCACTTCTCCTAGAGTTTTTCTGCTCCCTTTCTCCTCCTCCCCCTTCCATCTCCCCACATTTGCTTGTATGAAGGAGGCAGGAGAGATTGAAAAGCAGAGGGGCAGGGTAAGCAAAGCTGGGCTCAGCCGTGGCAATTTGCTGCTGTATGACCTTGCTGCTATTCCCTCGCTGCCGAGCTGGTGCCTGGAGCTCAGAAGGCTGCACAGTGCCACTGTCCCCCTGCCAGTGCTCTTTCCCCACCAAGCCAGTCCTCATTAATGAAGCCCAGCTGGGCTCCACTGACCTTGAAGCAGGTACCCCAGGGCTGGCAGCAGCTCCTCGTTAGACACCAGCCTCGCTCAGCCCACTGGAGGGTGAAGGCAGCCACTGAGGACTGGCAGAGTCAGCCTGTACAGGCTGCTAGGGCAAGGAAAAGACAGCAGAGGCGGGCGGCATTTCCCCCATGTCACACTCCTTATCCTGCTTCACCCAAACATTTGGATGTGACACAGAAAAGGAGCTACAAGCACCTGCAGTAGAGGATTCAGCTTCAATAGAGGAAGCTTACATGGTAGTGAAGGAAACTAATCACAGTGGCTCTAGGAAAACAAGTAAGTGCTGAACAGGTGCCAGCAGTGACTTGGCACTTCCAGTCAACCTTGCAGTTCATTTCCAGTGCAAGCTGGGAGGTGAATACAAGAAAGTTTTTTCCTGTTCTATGTGTCACCCTGCAGAGGTCTTGGAAATGACAAAGTACAGAGAAGAAAGGAAGCAGCTGAAGCAGCTCTGAGTGAGAGATGAGTGAGGTTATCCTTTGGGATCTTGCAGGGACAGCATAGCCAGAGCCACATCTCTGGGTACCATAACCTGCATTATTCCCAGCTCCAGATGCAACACCAGCTGCAGAGGGAGGTGAGCAGGGAGCAGGTGGTTATTTTGGGTACACCATAACATCTCCACACTGACCATGGGGAGACCTGAAACCAAAGCCTTCTTCAAAAGTCAATAACAAGTTAGTCAATAATGCTCTGGAGGTTTGCAGTGGGGAAAATAACACAAAAGGTGGGAAGACCAAGGTTTATCAGAAGACCAGTATCATGAACAAGACTGAAGAGGGATGCTGGGTTAAAATCACATAACTTTGAAATAAAGAAAATAAAAGCAAAAATATCAGCTGCACTAATGACCATGGATCTAGAATAAAAATTGCAACAGACTACTGCTGTTTATAATGTTGGGCTTTTTTTTTTTTTTTTAATAAATCCACTGTGAAGGACAGACATACCACCTACTGCCTCATCCACCAGACTAAGGACTGAAGCTATTTTTGGCATTCGTTATGGTCCAGGTGGCCCATCTGGCCTGATTCACTTGGCCAGTTTTCCTTTCCATCTGGGAATTTTGACCCTCGTGCTTTCCAACTAATTGTATCACATTATCTCCTTTTTGTTCCCCACTTCCCTCGCTGCAAAAGGTTGCAAAAATCTCATGCGCTGTGTTAGAAAGTCTCAATTAACCTCTAACCTCGCTTCAGTGCATGCGGCTTGGGTTACTTCTCACACCCAACCGTGGGCCCATTAACACGTTGTCGTAAAACAAAAACTGTTTTGACGGGCTGTAATTGCTGCTAAGTGATGCCGAACAAAGGCGCTCTTGTCCCGGGGCGGCCGGGCCGAGCCCCTCTCCCGAGCCCCGCTCCCGGACTCCCGAGCCCCGCTCCCGGCTGCGGCTCAGCCCCGCTCCCGGACTCCCGAGCCCCGCTCCCGGGCTCCCGAGCCCCGCTCCCGGGCTCCCGAGCCCCGCTCCCGAGCCCCGCTCCCGAGCCCCGCTCCCGGCCCGGCGCTCGGCCCGCGGGGTCTTTGAGCGCCGGAGCGAAGGCGCTCCCCGCCGCTATGAGCTGATGGAGGGGCCGCAGGACACCCCCAAACCGGCACTGCCCCCGCCAGACCCGCTGGAAGACTGGGGGCTGAGTCCCCCTTCTGCCTCAAATATAATTAGTTTATGTTAGCTGGAAAAGGTCGGGGGTGAGCGAAGGGCAGGGCCCTTTTTGTTTTTAGGCAAGATAGTGGAATAATTGCTTGACGCTCAGATCTGCAGGTGCTTTATGAAGCTCATTTGGTGCTGGCAGCCCGCAGTGAAAGCTGATTTCCCTGGAAGACGCCGGATTCCATGTGACAGGGTTTATTTGCTGTGGCAGGAGCGATTGTCCATTCATGCCATTCATCATTACGGTACCTGTTACAGTCAACACTTCCTTGAGCCGCCAGTCCTTTTAACACTTGCTGTCCTTCTTCCCAAGGCTGGCTATTGGTAGCTGAGGCAGCACCGAGCCTCCACATGCAACTCCAAAGGACACAAGGATGCCGTGGGGATTTGCGGCTGTCCAGCTCCTCTGCTGTCCCACAGGACACCAGGAAAGCCCTCAGAGACAGTGACAGGGGGACAGGGTGCCCTGCAGGGACCGATGTTCTGAAACACCCCCTCCCCAGGCAGACTGTGTCTCCAGACACCCTGTGAGAAACTTCCTGGGTGAAACAGGTATTTCAGGCCCAGGCCAGCTCTCAGTCAAGCTGCAGTGTCCATTCTGCAGGTGTGCTCACTAGGAGAGCTGTAAATACACACAGTTTGTCAAACATGCCATGAAAAAACCCCCTATGCCAAGGGAAAAACATGGACCAAACATTCCAGAGCCCTCCTTCAGGCTGAAGGGAGGATCTTGCTGGAATTTGTTTCTTATGCCCATTCAAGTTCAAGTTTCCAAGAAACTATCCAGAAGATAGAAGTGGCACACTTCAGCTCTCCCTGCATTGATCTAAAAGGTTATTTTCAATTTTTTTTTTTTTCAATTTTGTGCAGTTCTTGCATATGGAGTCTCCCTGGCAGACAGCCTGGCAGTGTCCTGTCTGTAAAGCAGAAACTTCCACCTGCTATTCAGCCCTTTTGGGTGCAATTTAGTCTCATCACTAATTGTCCTACCTGCTACAAGAAGAGAATTATCCCTCTTTCTGCAGAAGCCTGTGCACAAAGATCTTTGTTTCACAGTAGACGATCCTCATTACACAGCTACCTCATCTTCCAGAGCACAACCAGAAAATGTCTTGCCCTTTGTGCAAACCAGCAATCGTCAGACCCTGTCTGTAACTAAAAAAAAGCCACCCCATGTTTTTTTTAATTCCAAAGATCTCCCCATTCCTTCAAGCGTCTAGTGGGCTGTTATCTTTGTTTCTTACTGTAAATAACAGCTAAACAGCTTCTAGCATTAGCATTTCAAAGCAGTCTGCACTTGGAAACACACCAAAATAGCAATTCCAGATACTATGGAATAACTGTTTTGGGTAATTTCCAGGCATAGACAAGCCTTAAGATTTCACTCCTGATGTTGCCTGCAAGGGGTTGCTGACCCTAAATCCCAGCACTAACCTCCTGTGCCTGGAGGTACCACCTGGCCTCTAGGAAATCAAACTCTCTCACAGCCAACAATTACAGCTCAGACATTTCCACATCAGTATTTCTGGCCTACTGCACTCATTACTGGTTTATATCTTATTTAGCTATTTATCTCCTGGCTGAGGAACAACGTTTCTACAACATTATCTGAGCCCTGATTAATAATGCACAGATATGACCTAACCAGAGTCAACTGGCACTTCTCCATGGATCTGCACAGAACAACTTTAATTTCTATCAGGTGAGGATCTGGCCTGCTTAAGAGTGTGTTATCAGAAGACAAAGCCCAAATGTGTTTTATCTCCAGTGATAAATGCTGCATTACACAGTGCGTGGAGGATATACCTTCTCAGAAATGTAATCTTGGCCAAAGTGTGTACTGGGCAGAACAGCTGGAAAAATGTAGATATTTTCAAGTAGGAGTGGTTAGAAATTGCCAAGAGCTGTCAGTTGAAGCCTGAATTTAGGCAATTTGTTATTGTCTAAGTAACAAGTGCCCAGATCTATCAGGACAGTTTAAAGAGACAAAAATCAGGTCTCTGGCCTACTTTTGCAGCCAAGGAAGGAAAACCCTGAAGGGAGGCATTCACAGGTGAAAGCTGGACACCTCAGCAATCCAGAACAAAGATAAGGTAGTGCTGGCTAAAGACAGACCTGGACATAAAAGTCAGAACCTAACATTTCTCTGCCTGTATTGGAAAGCTAGTATGTATCCAGGGAAGCAAAAGAGCTGAAATAGAGGAACTGAAAACAAAAGAAATGGAAGGTGTGCAGCCTGTCCATTTTCTGAATCAATTAGTGAAGTTTAGCATTTGCAGTCACACCTACATTCCCTCCTAGGTCTCACTTTGTGGCCATTGCAGGGTGCTTTCCATCAGTATTTCTCTCATGAGCTCTAAAGCTGCCAGAGAAATGTGTACAACCACACTCTTCCTCCTCCCACAGGTCAGGGTTTGTACCTGTAACCCCAGAAGAAACCAGCCCCTGCAGACAGGACAGGTGAGTTCTCTTCCTGGCACTGCTGGGTAACCCCTTTCTGTCTGCCCTTTCTTTTTATATTGAAAAGTTCTCCACAGAGACAGATGATGCACATTTCTTTTTCAGGAGATCCACGCTACAGTATACAGCAATTTGTATAAACAGTGCAGGGAAATTACTCATTTAATGCATTTTTTAGTCTTCAGGGAAGCACTTGGAGGAAGCTTTTCCCAGGAACAGCACTTCAATCGAGGAGAAAAGGTAAGAGCAGTGCTTGACTGTCATATCCCAGCTTTTGGCCTGCATAGCTGCAGAATGCTCCTCTGCCCCTTTCACCCATGATTCACCAGCATATTCCACTAAACTGCTGAAGCAAAGCCTATAATTAGGTTATTATCTTTAAGAGAGGAGTCTAATTGTAGGACAAAAACGCCAAGCACATGAAAGATTACTTGTGTCTAACGAACAGATGACGATACCTTCCAACACATGCTTCTTTCCTTGTGTGGAAGATTTGGGTGCCAGTTTCAGACAGGACTGGATCACTGACAGCTACTCAAAAAGACATCTGGAAGTGGATGATCTCATGTGGTGAAAAGGGACAATAAATTAACTACATGAACAAAATCATTTTCCCGGCAGCAAGGAAAAAAAAAAAAAAAGAAGAAAAAGAATCCAACTGTATGCAAGTGGACTTCCAGTCCAGAGGTAGAAACATATGGGAATCAATAGCAGAGGTGGGAGGACAACTGCCATACAAAGGATGCGGGGAATTTAAGCAAATTAATAGCTGTGGGAAGATGAAACAAAGATGACTCAATTGTCAGGCAAATAATTTTGTTTCCCCCCACAGCCATCATTACCAGTTATTTGATACAGATTCCCATTAAGCTGCCTCAGAGTAGGTCAGAGAAGTTGGACCTATGGGTTGAGCAAGGCCTGTGCTAGAGGTATGTGAACTCTTACAGAGAACAGCACAGCCTCTGGAGCACAGCTTGGGATTCATCTCTAGGAAGGTATCTCGAAGATGTGCAGCTTGAATTTGGCTCCTAAACCCACCAATGGACAGCCCCCAGCTCTATCAGGTCTAAACTCAGTAAGAACTTCCAGGAGATGTGTAGGAACACAGTAAAGAGCATCATATAGGACTCACAAACCAAAAGTGTTATTTTTTAAAAGCTGTTTGTCAAGTTTGCCAAAACCATCAGATAAAATGACAGTTACACTGAAACACCTTGACTCAGATACCTGACTATGAAGGCACTAGTTGAGGAATATCTAGAATTTTTTTAATCAAAGCCATTAATTCATGCCCTGGATTAAGCAACCAGATGCCGGGTTTAAGGAAATTTCAACTCTTGTGGCAGAAGAGTGACCCATCCCATTTCCCAGCCCACTCACACATCTGCCTCAGTGACCTCCCGCAGCAGTAAGACTGACGGAACAACTAATACACTGTGTGAAGTAGTACAGTAAAGTCTTGTTAATATTCCCTTTGCTAATCCACACACCTCATAATTCACACACAGAAAGCCATGGTCTCTTCCCCCTTCTCCGCTAAGATTTAACAGATTGCTTTAAGGAGGTCTCACATTACCAAGAGTGCAGGAATATTACCACACGTGCTCCTGGATATTTCTTCCTGTACATGAAGGATAAACAGAAATCATCACAAACATCCACACAACTATTGACCAAACCCACAGCTTTACAGTCACATCCACAGCTGTTAGAATGAGTGATCAAAAGGGGATTGTTTTAGCTTGTATTTCCTATTTCACCTAAACAAGCTCAGTTAGTAGTATTACAGAAAGGCATCATCTCCTTGTGAAAGAAAGAACTGACCTATTTTTAATGTTTCCTCCAAAATTCCAAAGGCCTTGGGAAAACTCCTGTTAAACACTTTCTCCCTGTAAAGTTTGTTCATGCTGTACTTTGAGTTACCACCTCACACAGGAGAGCATTCTTAACTTAAATGGGTGGGCTTGGTAGCTTTCCTTGGCTGGCCCACAGACAAGGCATGCTAAGTAGATGGGAACTGCTTATTCTCCAGCGTTTTCCCATAACTCCTCTTGGGAAGGAGGAAGGACAACAAAGTTTTCCTGGATCCATTAAAACACAGTTTGTAGAACAGTCTAGGCCAGCAGAACTATCTTGAAGAAGAGGGAACCTAAGAATTGATTCTTTCATCAGGATTTCCAGGAGAACTGTTGTCATTTCCGAACCCAAGTTCAGCCTTTGTCCTCATGGCAAAATAACTGGGTTGCTCGTTTACCCAAGTCAAACAAGATCACATCCCTTCTCTCCTCCTGGGAAGAAGCATGGAGAACATCTTGCACAATCTGTCCTCTTACTCATCGTGTGTCCTCAGCCCAGCTAACCACAGAGCTGGGGACCACGTCCAGAGGCCGCAGCAGCCACAGGGAAGGTCCTTCTGAAATCCAGCAGAGTGAAACCTGCCAGACCCTTTATGTGACATCTATCACTGTATTAACTAGACACTCATCAACTGGATATATGAGTTCCTAGCACTGGTTTTGTTTCTTAAGATATGCAAGAAATCTGGAACCTGCTTGGATAGAAGAGAAATTCTGACAACCCTCTGCCACCACATTGCCAGAGCCCGATGAAATGAAACTTTCCTGCTGTGTCCAGCAGTAACATCTGCTCGGTTGGCTGCCCTCACTTAGCTCCACTAAACTTCAGCTTACAACTGCTTGCTTAAAAAACAAGCAAGCAAAACCTCCCAGCCCTCACTTTAATAATTAAAATAAATAACTGGAAATAAGTTGCAAACACTTTTCTGACATCACGTTAGCTCTGCGCATTACAGAAGATCACTTGTGCTAAGGGTGAAATTTGGCTTAGGGGCCAAGTGCCTCAGCTCCTCAGTGGACTCCAACAAGTTCAGGCTGCTTCATCCTTAATTTCTTCTCTTGTGGCTGCAAACAAACTGCTTGGAGTCAACAGCAACTTCACCATGTGTTGCAAATGGAATCCCCAACACAACAATGACATCACAATACCGCTACTGGCCCCAAAATTCTCTTGCTGTCAGTCACTCCTCGGGGAAGAGCTCCCGCTCCCTCCAGCGGGAAAGAGCTGCCATCCTCTTCTCTGGGGCTCATCCAGTTGTCCCAGGAATCACTCTGATTTCCTTTTCTAAGCTTATGTATTAGGGATGGCATAAAAGCAACCTTTGTGTTGTGTTCTATTCCATTGTATAACCTCTTAATGGAGTCACTTGAATCAGGAAAAGGGATTATTCCCCTCTAGAGCAGCTCTGTTGTTTTGACCCTGGTAGATGAAACTATTTATTTTAAAATGAAAGCTAAACAAATAAACGAAAAGCAATGCAAGACCCAAGAACTGCTCTTGTTTGTTTGTTTCTTGAGTGTTGGATGCTTTAAATTTTTGGGGTAGGTGGGGAGAGAAAAAGGGCGAATGAACATATTTTTATGGAAATATCTCCTTTGACAGAAAGCTGTAGTACCTTAAAAGAACCTCTGAAAGGAAAAATTACAGCCTATCTACTTATGCAGCTAAATTCAGCATTTGTTCAGCTCAGAGTAGTTTTTATCTAGTCAGGAGTTCCTGGCAAACATGAGTGAATGCAGCAGCATTCCAGCCTTTCCTGCTGTCTGTTCTGGCCTTGCCACTTTGTACTGCAATTTCTGCAAAACGCTCCAGAGTGGCATTCCCATGATCTTCTGCTTACAAACTGCTCCAAACCTGAATCCCTTCCTTGAGGGTTTTGACTCCTATCAAAATCAAACATGGATTTTCTCTTTGAAAAACTGTAAAATTGTTTGTGCCTCCTTCCTTATCATCTTCTCCAGCAGAGCAGAACACTCAGACCGAACTGAGAAGCTGTTCAGCAGATCCTGGGGTGGGCAGGGGTCAGATTTTCAGCTCGCTCTTTAGCCTCCCCTTCAATTCTCAGTCTGGTTCCAGAATTCCTCAGGGCTGAAACCACCCCGAAGAGAGCAGGGAACATCATCAACCATTAGGTGCTGCAGAGCACTTGGCCAGAGGACTCAGAGCTTTTTGCAAGCTGTGAAGTAGGCATGATTTTAAACCTTGAAGCATCTGCCACATATTCATCTGTAATTGCTTCAGGTACAATCCATAAATCAATAATCCTGTTAATCCTTCTTCTGTCATCAGACTAACCTTCCTGCCTAATTCTACTCCCTGGAGTAAAACATGGAGCTATTTTGAATCATAACTACTGCCACAAGCCTTGAGCAAGAGGCAGAGATTACTGAGCTGGCAGAACTGAAGCCAGACTCAGGGATGAGTCCCATGAGGTCTAGCAGAGTTTCCATTCAGTCTGATGGGGGTGAGAGGAAAGATATCCCCTGTGCTTCTTGGCATTTAGGAATCTAAGAAAACAAGCCATCCCTTATATAAGTGGGACCTCCCTTGGAAGTTATCACAAGAGCAGTCCTCTCCGGCTTTGTAATTTGGCTCAGACCTCGAGCTGTGTCCTGTCTGTATCCATTTGCCCAAAAGGAACTTGCACTCTTTGCAGCCCAGCTCTGCATCTGGCCATGGTGAAGGAGCATCTTTAAGACTCTGCTCCATAACAGCTGATTTTATACAAACTTCTTTTGTTCAGAAAAGGGTTTGAATAGAAAAGCTCCAACGTGATTAGTTAAGATGCAGAGTTCCTCTAATAGAACCACAAGAAAAACAAAAGTCAGCATCATTTAAAAGAACCTGTTTCTGCCTCCCTGCTTATTAAGTTAGATCCTTCTCCCCAGAACACTGATATTTATTTTATCAACTTGTTATATAAAAGCTGTTCCTCTTGGGGAGTGCTGCACACACAGACACACACAGGCACACAGAGATAATTGCTAATAAATTGCAAAGCTCTGGATTTCACAAATTAATTCTGGCTTTATCTTGCCAATCATAATCTGCCAACAAGTTCTCAGGTCCAACCATCACATTTTTGGTCACACTAAAAGCAGGAATTTTAATACTTATATTGCAATTCCATATAATGAAGGTTGATGTTTAAAAAACATTTAAAGTAAGCTCAAAAGTTTTTACTTTTTGTATTTATAAAGGAAATGATTGCTATTTTTCTGGGAAATTAAGTTTGCACACCTACCTAGAACCCAATTTGTTTCTATTTTCTTAATACCTGTACTTTGTATTTGACATGTCTTCCTTTATTAAGCCCCTGAATTTGTCCTTGAGGACATATGTGCATGTCTAAAGTAGTTTAACACAGTGGTTCTAAACCACTGGGACTGCCAGGGCAGAACTTTAAGCTTCATGGTCCCAAGAAATGTGGGCCTTGACCTTGCCAAAGCCCCCTGTTTTATCTTTAAATGTCACAGATTTAATAATGGGCTACAAGAAAGAGTTGCCATTAACTATCTCCTTTACTTTGCTCCCAGTTAACAAAACACTTACATAGGCAGTGGATGCTGTAAGAATTGAATTAGTTATCTAGGATAATCTGTCCACATGAGCAAATGGTGTCCCACTAGGTCAATACAGAAATTAATTGTGGGATTCTTGTCAAATCCACATTGTTTCCTGGCGCAGTTGCAAGCCACTCAATTAGACACCTTTCAAGGCCTTTTGCTGGTCTAAATGTAGCTAATTGCTCCAGTTCTGGCTGGGGATGATTCATCTCCCAGATGTCTCGGAGCCCTCCCCAGCACTGCTCAGCGAAGATCAATACATACACCCGGCCCACAGGATACTCCTGTGAACAGGATATTTTTACTCATGCCTCCCTTTTATATGATTAATCCCAAACAAGGAAGGTCTCCTGAATCACGCTCTTGACACGGCAGCTCCTTTAGGTCTTGCTGGCTTCCCACACACGAGGGACTGGGCATGAATGCAGCCCTTTTGTCCGGCCTCTCCAGGTGCAGCACCATTCACACTTGAGCTTGACAGCACAACACAACAGTTTTTATTTGCTGGTCTCCTCTGTCAAGTATTCTTTTCTCTTGTGCCGCTTCCTCATTTGTCCATATATCAGTGGCAGGCCTGGCCAAATTGAAAATGAATGAAGCACAAAGAAAGACTGTAGTTTCCACAGTGACGCTCTATGGGAAAGCAGTGCACCGTTTGGTGTTTTTTTAGAGAGTCCTCAAAGGTCACTGGTAGCACTTGTAGCTGTGAGTCCCAGAGGGGAAGACCAGAGCGTCTGGTCCACTGGTTACCAACTTTCAAGAAGAAATCCTCATGGGCTGTTGCTTAAGAGCCGCAGGGGAAAGGATTTAAGATATAATAACCCTGGCATTTCTTCCCCAGCTGCCTCTGTAGATGACTAAATTCAGGAATATAGGAAAGACAGAGGCTGGGACAGCTCAGTAACTCCTTCCCCATGGAGTAGGACACAGAATTGCACGTGGGAGCTGTGTTCTCCCAGCCTTGGTTAGTGACTGCAACACGAGACTTTAACTCGATGTGGGGCAGCACCTCGGGCTGCATAAAACCTCAGCGAGGCCTCCTCACTCACCTGCCATTAGCCCAACCAGCCACCGGATGTCTTCAGTGCTCCATGCCAAGAGCCAAGGAACAGCATTACTCCGGAGTGGGAAACAGGTCTCTTAAGGGTGGGGATAGAGAAAGTGACACCTGGAAGATCACAGCTCACTCACCAAACCCGGGCTTTAGCAGAAGGCAACGTTGGACATTGCTTGAGGAGCAGGTTTTTGTTCAACACAATGCTTGCTGCCCCTGGGACCTTCACTTACAGGACAGATTGTCTGAGTTTCTCCACCAGTAAACTGGAATGCTGGATACACCCCCTGCCTGTGGAAGCGTAAGAGAACTGCACAACACCCAGAGAGAATTTGGAATGCTGAGGTCCCTACTCCAGAACTTCAGGGACGTGTCAGGCACTTGCCCTGTCTGTGCTTCCCACTGTCCCTGTGCCGTTGAGTACATGGCACCACACGGACTGAAAGGGGGAAGAGCTGTCTACCCTTGAGAGCTGCTTCTCACCCAGCTCTGCACCCCTGCACCCAGCTTCAGCAGTGAAAGAAAAAGGAGGAAAATGAAGTGGATTTCGGTGATGTATATAACTGCATACACACAGAGACAGGTGCTGTAAGCACTATTTGTGACACGGGGGTAGTCAGAGGCCAGCACTGAGCTGGACAGCACCACCCTGAACATGCAGAGCAGAAACACAGCACCCACCTAATATCTCCCTGCAGGCCCTTGGAGTGTGCCTGTCAGTTAATTCATTTCTCTCAGTTTCTTTCTTTTCTCTCTTAAATAACCCATCCTTTCCTGCATTTCCTCATCAATCCTTTCTTCTTTCTCCTGTGTTTCACTGGTGGTTGTAATTCTGGATCACACTCATACCATCACTCCCCAGGATCAGTGCTGGGCACTAAAAATGCCTCTGTGCATCTCCAGCTCTCTGTGAAAGAGGACAGAATGTCTCTCCCAGCTGCCTGCTCATCCTTATCTATGCCTGCCTCTGTGGCAGCTCACACTGCCAGCTGTTATTGGAGATGCTTGAGGACAGCTCACTGGAAGGAACTACACCAGGCTGTGGTCCCCGGTTCCTTCCTGCCCAGGACATGTGCTGCCACACGTGGCTTAGGCACGCCTGGAAATGCCTTTCTCAATCCTGCACAAGCCAGGTTTGCCAGGGGCATGCTCAGGTAAGGCTGAAGAGATGTAGCCCAAGTACAACACTGAAGTAACACAGTTTCAGAAAGGCATGGATTTGGGATCTCCTGAGGCCTCAGCACAGCATATAAAGAAATTTATCTTTCTTATCAAAACTCTTCATGTGCTAACAACTGCGTATTTGTCTGAGTGCTTTCATATGGTTGGGTTTGTCTGACACAACAGCCATTCAGAGCCTTGCTGACTCAGAGCTTTCTTGGCGATTCCACTGTGCCTTGGATCAACTCTGCCTTTGGGGGAGATGTAACACAGCATTGAAAACAACCTACTTAAGGTTTCTCAGCTGTTCTGACTCCCTTGGTTCGTCCATTCCATTCACTCAAAAATTACTGCATCAGCAAAAACCCCATCACATTTCTAATCTTTCCTATGCCATTGTATCTAAGTCACCAGGATTATTTTCACAGTGCGGCAAATTAAATAAGCAACCTAGACACTTTTTACAGTTTTCTAATAAATGTTTGCACTTTTAGTGAGGTGGTAAGCCTGTCTCTGGCTAGCAGATGCGCTATTTTCATTTCTAAAGAAGCTGAGGTCCCAGTGGCAGCAGACACAGTGCTCAGGGCAGTGACTTCTGGCAGGAATACCGAGCGACTGTGAAAAGATTCCCATCCATAAAGTCTGCTATTTCCAGTGACCATTCCATGGTAACACCTTGAGAAGACAACCACATAATATTTTAAATCTGCAATCATATTTTTTAATAATAGAATAATGTTATTTAGCATGTTATTGCTCCCCTGTTATCAAACAGCAAGGGAAAAGGATTTCAGTGTGATACTCCTTAACATGGACTGCAACTACTATTAGGAAAATTGATGATGCAGAACCTCTTAATTTTATTTTTTGGCTGTTTTTCTTTAATTATTTAACTTGTTCTGACTAATGATCATCTTACACTTTTTTCTTTACCCAACTGTCAGATTTTCAGGCATTTTCTCCTGATCTATATGGAAAGCTTCAAAAGCTTTTCTGAGCACTCCAGAAAATTAAACAATAATTGAGGTTTTTGAAGACTAAAGCTAATGAGAAGTAGGTCAAGCTGAACTCTGTTTTCCCAAGCGTTATTCCTGAAATCTGTTAGCACCTTGTATCTCTGTTCCTCTCTTAGCACTACAGTGTGTTTACAAGCTCTCTGAGCCTCTCCTCACATGCCAATTTTGCTGAACAAACCAACTCAAACAGGAGATACCATCCCCAAATCCGAGCAAGCAACTCTTTGGGGTAGCTATTAAAAAAAAAAAAAAAAATTAAATAAAGGAAAAAAACCCAAACCACAAAAAACTGAACATCACCCAGATCCACTAATTCGCATTGTTTTTGGCTTACTTCCAGGCTGCGTCTTAAGCTTTGAACAGGGACTAATGCAGAATACACACACAGAAGTTTATTATTCCACTGCTGCTCGGAGAATTTAATGCCAAAGAGAGCAAGGCAACATGTGTAAGGGGACAATAGCCCCTTATAGCAAAGTTTTGCAATTTAAGATGAAAAGTAGAGTCCTGCTATGCTGACAATTGTAATCCTTGTTCCATCAGGCAGTGCTACAGATCCTTGGACACCAGGAGCTACACCCACGTAGATGCTGTGGGGCCTGGGTAACACAGCTGTGGGCTCAGATGCTTCTCTTGGGAAACAGAAGCTCTTGGGACTGGACTCAAGGATCAGCAACTAGCCTGAGTTACTTCCTTGAGCTATCAGTGCTCTGGGAAGACATGGCTGCTGCCTAATGAACCCCGATGCAAAGCCATTTCAGGATCCAATCCCTGAAAACAGCTCCTCCCCACGTCACTATTAACCCTTCTGAGCAGCCAAAACCTACTCAAGGGCTTTGAGGCTTTGATTTACCTCTATTCAGATATAAGCCTTCCAGCAAAGATCCAAACATGTATCCTCTTTCATCTCTCCATTTCTCCCTGACATTTGATTTTCCACCTCCAAAGGTTTATATGGAAAAGCTAGAAATCACAGCAATCCAGGATTCTGATGGCACAGAACCAGGCTAACACCTGAGAGTTACAGTGCCACTGTAGGAGATCAGGCTGCATCAGCAGGCTTAGTGGAATGATCCCTCCTTAGGAACAGAGGAAAACTTGGAAACCAGTGTTAAGGAATACACTTCACCATGGAACTGGACATTCTGCTGGCATGCAAGTAACTGAGACATGGAATAAATCCCTGTTCCCACAGCTGGGCCGTGGATGGTCCAGCTTAGCTTGGAGAAACCACCTGCTGCCCTCAAGAAACAGTTCATGGCTGCATCTTCCTTGTTGACCATGAGAAAACTGAGGAAGAGCCTGAGTCACGAGACACTTGAATAATTTTTTACCCCTGAGCCAAGAGAAAACTCATTTGCAGCTGAAATCAGGTATTGCTCTTGATCAGTCAAAAGGCACGTGGAGGAAGTCACACTATCACATTTCCCTAAATCTTCAATGCAAACAAATGAAGCTGGTTCTCTGGCACAAGCGCCACACAGAGAAATTCAGGCAAAAATTTGATTGCTGCAGGAAGAAATAGAACACAATAATGGATTTTTACATAGCTAAGTTGACAAGATGCTCGGAGAGCAGAACTACAGTGTGAATTATCATATAATCAATACTAACATGGTTATTATTCTTACAGGATAATTTATTTGTGTCAACCAAGTTGGTGTTTCTTTTCCATTCTGTTGTAATTCCTTTTCTTTTATGAAATGTAATTACATTTCCACAAACACCATGCTTTTAGAGGGAGCATGCCAGAAAGCTGTCAGCCTTTTACTCGTCCTGCTGCGCTGCCAGATGCAGAATGCATTGATTTTCTGAAGACCATGAGGTGTCTCATTTTGCCCAATTCTCCACATCTGGGTGAAAGCACACGTGCAGACATCAACACAGCCGGTTTGCAAAGGTGGCAGCTCATAAGATACCGAGTTTAGCTCCCTTCCACCACAAGCCACCTACGTTATTAGGCTAGAAAACAGTATTGAAAGAATGAGAGCTGCTATTTCCACAGCAGATTACTCCAGACCTGCTGCAGCCACCTAAAAGGCAGGACTGCATAAATATGAGCAAACAAAGTAAGAGTTTTGCCATTCCTGGATTCCTGTGGAACAAATCTGGAATTTTGCCGTGCCTTTTCAATGACAGTGTTTTCGCTATCTTCTGCCACCTGCCCCATTAGTAAGCTACCAGAAATGAAAGCCTAAGTCATCCTAGGGTAAACTTTGTTATTCTTTATTAATGCTCTATAAATCAGTCTTGTTATAAATCAGGGAATGTTCATTAATCAATTCTCAAAAAATATTTTATTTGGCTAAGAGTGTCAAATCGTGAAAGTAACAAAGCAAAAATTAAAACCATGTGCTAGAAGCGGGTTCATGACTGCATGCTTACGTCAACAAAGCCTCATAACTGCACAAATAATTACCATAGATCATGTTAACTTTCATTAAATAAAACCATGCTGAAAACCAGTAGTACAATCCTTATAAAGCACACATGTTTCGTAATACATTTGTGTACTCAGGACAGTATTTTGCGCTCAGTTAACTGCAGACTTGGGCTGCATATGTATAAACGTGGGCAGAAGTTTTCCTGCTGGCCTTCTATACACAGACATACTGAAAAATGTGGGCTTAAAACCCCATTACTACTACTTTGTTCTGTAGTCAGCGCGATGTTATCCTCATTTTCAGACAGACTGTGCTGCTGAGGGACAGAAACAGAGCACCAAAGTTCAGAGATATGCAGACTTCACTCCTTAGCCTGTTACTACCCAGCAATTTATAAGCCATTTGAAACAAAGTATTTAAATGTGGCTGAGACCAGATCATCAGTTAACGTGAACTGATTTGTCCATTAATTAAGGTACAGCCCCCTGACTGTGTACTACCTGGGCCTGGTTTCCTTAACTTAAATTTAGGCAACATTATCTACACTTAGGAGAAGGCAGTAATAAAAAGCTGTGCCAAGAACACAACAGAAATTAATCCTCCCAGAGAAGAAAAGTCAAACAGCAAATTAACATCAGTTCCATGTGCAAGATAACTCTGCCTGTGAGAGTGTGTTTAGTTGGTATCTCTGTTCTAGAGTCCTAGAAAAGTATTTGAAAAAAAGAAACCCTCACATTTGTCATACACAAAAGTCTAAAGCAGATCTGACCCAAGAGCTGGGCCAACAGAACATCATGGTCACTTCCCTAGACAACAGCAAACCACAGGAACCACATGAGTTTCAAATTCCAGCCTGGGCCCATTTCTAGGCCAGTTTTTCTTGTTTTTCCACATTTCTGTTTACTGATATTTATATTACAGCAGTTCCTAGAGGTTCTAAGTGATATCACACTGCTACTGACCTAGGCAACGTAAAAAATAAATACAGCAAAATAAAACATACTGAGAGATCTCCAAGCAATTAGACATTAAAGCAGACGAGACAGAGATCAAAAGCTGTATCATTACTCATTTTGATTGCCTCATGCTCAGGTCAGCGAAAACCACAGAGAAGGTACTGATACAGGGCTAGGTAAAAAGAAAGGCTCAGAAGGCAGGGGGAACCAAAAAGAGTGAGACCCCCCCAAATTGCTACTTCTAGATCATCTTTGTGTTTTGTCATTCAGATCTCTTGGGGCTGCTGGGGGTTGATCCATCACATTGGAAAGCCCAAGGGTGATTCCAAAAGGCAAAACTCCTGCCAAACACAGGGCACGGACACCTGGGCATTGCCTCAGCCTGTCTGCGCACGTTTCTCCTATTTAAGTTTCTATGCACTACTGGTTATCAAAGGGGTGGCTGTTTAATTTACACAGCAAAGCCTACCCTGTAGAGCTCCTGCTTTGGGCATTTTAAACATTAGCTGCAAACTCTAAAATGGGGCATTTACCCAAGCTTTTATATGCATTCAGTTGTGTAGGAAAAATAAATAGAAAAGAAGATAATTTAAGCCTTGGCATGGATGGAGCTTCATCTCAGAACTTTAGCACCTGATGCTTGTTAATCGGTTGTGGCCTGAATGTTGGCAGAATTAAAAAATATTCTGCCAGGATTCTAATCTGAGATAAGCACCAACTGAATCTATAGAATAAACTCTGATTCACTGCACAAAATTCAGGTTATGCAAAAGCCTCTTGTGATGTGCAGCAGGACAACCCGTCCAGTGTTGGGACAGGATTGAAAGCCCCTGACATGCAGGGAAAACAAATGCCTGCCCTGTCACAGGCCTGGTGCACATAGCACCCATTTGCTGATGAGCTGCATTGATTCTGTGAAGTGTCCCATGAAATAGGCCTTCAAAGCAGTAAAGAAAAAACCCACCCCGAAAGAGGACAAGCACTGTGAAAGCTACAGAACCTTCTTTGTGTGCCTGCTCTTCGCCCTGAGCGCACACAGCAGGATGGAGGGAAGCCGTGCTCATCCCCCGGATCCTGGGCTCACTCCCCTCTTCACCTGACTCTATCTGTGCTCTGCCATTTCAGAGCC
Source organism: Sylvia atricapilla (assembly GCF_009819655.1). Classification (NCBI taxonomy): domain Eukaryota; kingdom Metazoa; phylum Chordata; class Aves; order Passeriformes; family Sylviidae; genus Sylvia; species Sylvia atricapilla. The sequence goes on along the minus strand of NC_089142.1, from coordinate 108,241,850 downwards.
CAACTCCCTCCTTTGAATTACTTGGAACTTCAGACAGACTATTATGGCAGCAAGATGCTGGATTAGCACAGCTACACGTGGCAAACATAGATTTCCATCACAGGAGTGAGGAGAAGGCTTTGCTGAAAGTTTCCAGATAAAATAAGAAGCTAAATAATTAATCAAAAATAACTGAATTTTACCCGCACTTCCCTTTCTTGCCTTTTTCACATTTTTTCTGAATTATCTAAAGATGGGTAGGAAAGGAAAGGGGAGAAAACTCCACAATAAAAGGAGGAAAAAGCCAAATAGTACCATTTCAAAGGGATGTTAAAAAGCAGAAGGCAGCCCATGCATGTGCAGCATAAAAAACCCAATATATCTGTCTCTGCTTGCTCATTCACACATCTGCCTTCTGTGCAATTTTTCCCCCACACTTCAAGTATACGACTAGAGATGTTGAACTTCATGTTCCCCTCAGCCCATGGAAAATTGGATTTTTAATTAGAGGAAAATGTCTATTTTCCTTGAACATAGTAATTACATTTTTTTTCCCCCTCAAGTCACAAAGCTCATTTGGGAAAGTTTTACCTGAATGTTTTTGTTTGCCCAAATTGAGAGGGAGGTTGGTGGTGGAAATAAGTGAGGGCAAGGGGGAAGTTTTTCCTACATTTTTGTTTTGGTATAAAAGGCTGGATTTCCTGAAAACGTTGAGGTACGGAGTGTGGCAAAGTCTGCAAATTACACTGAAAAATAATTCAAATTACACATGTATGTTAATACTTGGTGAACACTTTCCCTCCCCAAGGAAGGGGTCGGTCCATGGGATAAGCCAGCTCATTCTTCTCCTCCCTGAGCTGGGCTGTAACTCTCCAGCTCACTCAAACAAGAGCACTTGTGTGCTGAACTGCTGGGTGGTGGCTACTGCAGACCTTCACTGATTTCACATGTGCCCTCCCTGAACGCAGCCTGAGGCACAGGCTGAGCCCCTGGTCTAAAAGCAGAGTCACCAAGTGACTTTTCAACCCAGGAGAACGGAGTTCAGTGACAGCAAACCCAGTCCCTCCAGTGCTAGATATGGGTGTATATATGCAAACAGAGGAAAAAAGGTTCAGTCCAGACCACTTAACCCACAGAATTAGTCTGAATCCAACTTCTGCTTCAGGCTGAAGTACCACAGATACAAAAAGTGCAAAAGGGGCTTGCTTCTGAAAACAAAGTTACTTATAGAATGGACTTGCTTCCTAATACCCAGGGCCACTGCAGGTTTGCAAAGCAGAGAATTTTCACCTGTTAGTATATATCCAAGGGGAACCTGTGCCAGTGGCAACCATCTGATGATCCCAGGCATCAATCTGGTGTTCAGAATTTTAGCCTGTTCACAGAATAACTGAAGGTATGTTTAATAGAGGATCCCATTAGTAGGGGATATATTAGCATTTTTCTTACATGACTCCTGTGTATGTTCAACCACGAGTAATGAATGTGTTTTGGGAAGGAGATTCTGCAGAAATGGTCAGGATATAATGATCCATAGAGTGTGGGTAGAATGGAAAAGGGGGAAATCAAGCAATTCAGAATGTGAGCCAAAGACTCACTGAATCCAGCAGGCTTTGGATAAAATTTGTTTTAAGGTTAGACACATATCTTGCAAACACTACAAATGAAAGGGCAGAGCTGATCCTTTCAGGGAGCAGAGATGGAAGAGCCCTTGAAAGATGTTTGAGGGGTGGAGCTGTGATAGGAATAAAAATGGCATGGTCCTGCAAGAGGGTAAAGGAATAGTGCAGGAAGCTTGGCTGGATTTGTTCAGCAATCAGGATTTAGCAAACAGGGAAGGGAGATACATCCTTTGGTACTGAGCCCCTTGCTGGAGCCACCTGCCACCAGCTCTGATGGTGGAGATGGAGCTGCCCTCACTGACACCCCTGTTTCATTTTAACAATGGAAAAAAGAGGGTTGTGGAAGCTTTTCATAAACTGCACTTGTTCGAAAGGAAGAAAATGGCCATAGACCATATTATGAAGGAAAATATTCTCCCTGTTAGAAGAATGCTTAGTTCAGGCACAAAAAGTCCTCAGAAACTGAGTTGCATCTGCCCTGCCCTTCCATGCCTGCTGCTAAATCTTACCCATTCCTTTTCCACCTGCACCTCAACTCTTTCCCCCTGACCCTCAGATGTGAAAATAATAAAGGAGAAATAAGACACTGCTCTTGTTTTCTGAACTGTACCAGCTTCTTCTGAATTTATTGTCTACATGGCAGGAAAAACAAGAAAGGTGGAACTGGAACACAGCTGCAGGTGTGCAGCTACAGCCCACCCCGCTGCTTTGTGTGGGGATGAAGGGAAATCTCGGAGGGTTTGAGCTGTGCCTGACAGGCCAGAGGCTCTTTTATCTCTCCTTGAGGGACACTGGAGGGGAGCAGCTCAGCTGCTGCTCCATCAGATACATTTTTCCTGCTGATTTCTGGGCTGGGCAGTTTTGTATTACAGCTGATCTACACATTTGGCCTTTTCTCTGTTGATTTTCTTTGCATTTGGTGCTGGAAAAGCCAACAAGAACAAAGTAATCTGAAATCAAAGCCAAGCCAGCTCCAGAAAGAAACTAGAATAAGGGTTTGATACTTTCACTAGCACAAGAAAAGACAGAAGCTCTTTATGCTCAGCAACAAAACAGGACAACTGTTATGAAGGATGAAGAAATACTGACACTTTCACTAAAAAAAAAAAGGCATTGATACAGGACTCTGTTTTGCTGATATCTCACTTTAGGCCTTGCAGATCCCATTTGGGGGTGGAGCAGAACTCGCCATAAAGCATTTGGGAGAAGCCAAACCTAAAGCTCAGCAAAAATACAGGACACAACTCTGCCCACGTTTCTGGAGGGACAGCAGAGAACCCACAAAACCTGGTCCCATCTGATTCAATTTGTGACTACAAAATTGTATATTTCCTTTCCACTGTTGCCTCTCAATGTCACCACTGCACAAAGGTACCTGAAACAACTTTGCTCCCAACAGTTCTTAGACAACTTAGACACCAAAAAAAGTGGCTGCAATGCAAGAATTCAGTCTTGGGAAGGGAGGGAAAACCCCCTCAAGATCTCCCAGACAGGAAGTGAACTTCTCCTGCTGTGTTTTTGGACTGGTGAATAGGACTGAACACTTCAGGAAATGCAGGCTCCTTTCTTTATTTGCATCAACAGGCACACAAGGCAGAAAATTCAGCTTTGCATCTGCCCCAAAAGCCTGAAATACAGACTGAAAGCAGTAAAGGCACATCTGTACTGTGGTGCACACATCATGGAGTGGGATCTGCCAGCCAGGAGCATATCCTGGGGAGGCTATTCAAGTCTTTCTGTAAATCTTACCCATCATCAGGCTCCAGCTCCAGAAAATCTTGGCCTCAAGTAAAAATTACATTTGAAGCAGGTGTACCTCATGTTTCTTTCTAGAAAAGCCAACTTGAAAGCATAAGTATGCCAGTTCTGCCCTAATCATTTGGCCAGTGACTTCAACACAGCTACAAGCAACGTTATAAAAAAAAAAACCAAAATATATAAGCACTCAGACTGGACTGTCGTGCTGCGCCATCACTACAAGTCCTAACAAACTACCACTCTGCAAGTATTAGAAATATGCTTTTAATTCCTTCTAGTTCCAGTACTCATTGCTTTGGTCTAAGAATAAATTATGTCTCTTAGTTATTTAAATAACCCTTGTTCCTGAAGCATTCATGTCCTCAGAAGCTACCACACCTTTTCTTGGCTGGGGAACCAAGGCCCAGACTTGTGATTTGTCCAAGGCCATATAAAAAGATATTAATAGAGGGAATTTATGTCATGGCCAACATCTGGTGTAGATTATTTACAAATAAGTTGGCTCTCTAAAAAAAAATAAAATAATAGTTTTTAAGTTTGTTTACAAAGTTGCTGCATGTTGTTTCCACTATTTTATTAAGAGCACATGGAGCCATGCTTCCAAACAGCAGCATTAAAAATAGACTAGGATTCACGGTGGGTGAAATTCAAGCTTTGGTTTTGATAAGCATCCAGAAGTCAGGACTAGCCAAACTCCTTTGGTCAGCCAAGAATTTACAGCAAGACATTTATTATGGAAAGCTAGGGTAGGAGAAACCTAAACAGAAGCAAGCCAGAGTCTTCCAGACAAACCCATCTGCCATGTAAAGGCATGTCACTGATATCTTGCCACCAAAGGGCAGCTGGGAGAATGAAAAACATCTAAGCAGTTTGATCTGAAGTATTCAAAGAAGGTCAAATTACTTTATTACCTACAGTACCAATTACCCACAGTACAGATTTTCAGATGAGGATGTTGAAGGATTTGCCTTTTACATCAACACTAAATTTTCCCTGCAGAATAGCCCATTTTGTCAGGAGAAGCTGGAAACCTCTAAGTCTAACAAGGAGTGATCTCTGAGATGCCCAGCTCTGTTCCACTTCCACTCACTGCATAGATAACCCCCCCCCCCCCAAAAAAAAAAAAAAAAATCCAGCTGAGAATGTTCATTGCTTTCTCTGGATTGAGTTCCACTTTGTCATCCAGAGACACCGGCCAGGCTACAGAAGGAGTAAAGGCAGAGTATCCAGTATTTAGGAATTCATTAAAAAATGCAGATTAAAAGAATGAGAGCACATGGAAAAACAGTAGAGCTCCGACCACACAAAGTCTGCCAAACCCAGGATTCTACAGGAAGGAGATCATAACTGGAGAGCTTTCCTGAGCATGAGTGGGTGACCTTCACAAAATAGCATCAACTGCTTGCCTGCATTTGGATTTTCTATTTGATTTGCAAACAGACTGCAAAGGTGAAATGCTCAAATATTAACTTAAAAGGTTGGTAAAACACGGCTTAACCCAAACCTCGCTGTGTGCAATTTCTGGAGATTTTAACTACCTGTCTGCACATCTGTAAGAAATGTGTGAGTTTACCTTGGAACCACAACCCTCTGTTCATAAACCTGGAACTAAGATGTACTGAAACAGCTTGCTGTCTTTTTAGGACTCTAACATTTAATCCTGTCCGACTTCTGCAGACCTGGAAATGGTTGGACCTGTTCCTGTCACAGCCAAGAAGGATTACTGCATTCTTTCTCCTGAATTATTTTTACAGAAACTGCAGTTCACCCGAACTAAAGCTGAGGGTTCTTCCAGTGTGCTGAGTATCTGGCACTTTAAAGAATAAGGTAGATTTACCCACTGCAAAACCAGATTCCTGACACCAGACTGCAGCCAGATGCTGTTCTGAAATATTTAATCAACAGGGTAAAGAACTCTCAAAATCACTTTCCCTCGCTACTCTGTATTTTCAGATGGATTTAGAACTGAGATTTTCTTTACCTGGCACAGCTGCTTCCATCATCACCATCCACATCCCAGCAGATCTTGCTGCTTCCAGGGTTCTTACTTGCTGCAGATCCTGCTTTCTCTGACTGGCACCACATCCACGCCAGCTTGTGCACTACAGGATCAAACTGGTGCAAACCAGCAATGCCCAGAGGATAATTCACCAATGAAGTTGAGGCCACTTGTTGGCAAAACAAGGCCAGGCTTTGTGTTTCTTGTTTTAGAAAGTGTTAACTTTTCAAAACCGAGTGTAATTCAATTTCCCCCTCAGACCATCCGTGGTCTGTCCAATACAGTGAGAAAAAGACAAATGATTTTTCCTTCACCTGCTCTTTTCCCTCACCACAAAGGTACAGGTGTGCCTGTCATTCTCAAAGCCTGGGGACAAAGTCAGAGAAGAAGGGAAGTTAAAGCTCTGTTTATGAGGAGTTTAATTTTGTTATAAAGGTTGGTTCTCTCCACCTGGCACTATTTAAGTGAACAGGTGAATCTCACCTGTTGAAAAATAATGCCATTGATTCTCCACTCAGCTCTAATGGATTTGCACTGTTATAACCCTGAACAGACCCATGGGATGTTTATGCCCCACAAATAAACAGAAGTAGCTTTTCTTTCAGCAAATGCAATCTGTTTCACCCTAATGATCTATGTTTCCACTACTGAAAGAAATCCTAGTCCTACTTGGCTAACCCCAGTATTAGTCAATAATGGCTTTTAGAGTATTCAGCCAACCTTCTGGGAAAAACAATATTATATATGTGTTTTGCCAATGCAGAAATCATAAGCAAAAATATTGGGCCAGCTGACATAAATTAGCACAGCTCCATTGACAGAGGTTGCACAAACTAGAAGCTCTGCAAGAGAAAAGAAATAATAAGCAAACTTCCCTACTAGTTATAGGAGATAAAATTGATGTTTCAATTACCATGTTATCCTAAATCATTGGTAACAATAGTTGGGATGATTTCAGTTCTTTCTATATTTTTTCTTTTAAGAACACAAATTCCCACAGCTAATTTGAAAAATAACTCTACATAATATGCACATGAGAGAAAAGATAAATCTGCTTTTAAGGCAAACAGGCTCTAATTAAGGTTTTTGTTATGAGAACAGGATTCTGAGATGGTGTACATAAAATTCAGCTTTTGATATGGTACTAAAGGCTACAACAGATGATTTTGGAGAAGACTGGGCCAAATCTTTACTCAGCTGCTGCAAATGTCTCTTCCCAAATGCCCAGTTTTGCATGAAAGAAAAGACTGCTCTGTCCAGACGTGTCCAAAAGGTGTTCATGGACAAGCCCTTTGTCTGGAGTCATTCCAAACAAGTTTTAATGAATTCACACCACACAAGTGGAGAGGTGAAAAAATCAAAGACAAAAGCACTTAGCTTTCATATATCAATTAAAATAGAAAATATCTTTTTCAAAATTATCTCCAGTTTCAGAACACAAAAGAAAAAAATATTTTTCAGGACACATCCTGCAGAAAAGCAGCAATCTTTACTTATTTCTTACAAAGATGTTGTGGTCCAGCATGGCCATTTTAAAATCTCTCCATTACAGAAACACTTATTTGGGTTGATTGTAGGACCAACAGCCATACAAGTTACCCAAAGAAGTTCAGATGGAATTTTTGTGCTGATAGAAATCTGGCAGATAGAAGGCTCAAGTGCTGGGGGGCGAATCCCCACCTGGACTGACTGGATTTCTGGGTTGTGCTGATCTCAGGCAGCTGATGGTCGGGCCCTTGGGGACTCCACCATTGTTCCAAGCCAGCCCAGTCAGTTCATGACCCGCCTTGCTCTGACACCCCATAAACTTGAGCATTTCAAAGGAGCAATGACCCTACCAGCTTGTCTACTGTCTCTGATTACCCCAGGCCAACCCACAGCTGTTCCTCATCAAAAAACTAAAGGAATAAACCCTCCTAATAGCAACTTGAAAATCTGACGGGCATTTTTCCACTCTACTTTGCATATTTGAGTGCTGATTTGCTTATCTCCCAGCCAGTGCTAATTAAAAGGTTATAAACCTCTCTGTGAACTTCACTCACGTCATAACCTGGTTCCTTTCCCTGCTGACATTACCTTACTCAATTTAAGAGGTGGAATATTCATCATAGGAAATGCTATTACTGGGATACCTCGTCCAAAACCACTATCCACAATTCTTCTACAGCTGAAAAATCATATTGTAGTCAAAGACTTGCTGGTTTGTGGTCTACTGAAACAATTTAAAAAGTACATTTATTTACAACCCTGCTTATCCTGCTCACAGTATGTAAGATGAGATGTTACTCTGTTGATAGAAAAACTTGCACATCAGTAATTTTGTCTCTTAAAAGCCACCTAAAATAGGGTCAAATTGAGATCCTCTTCTGACATGTGACAGGGAAATCCCTACTTTCTATATACAAAGATGGCAAAAAGCAAACGCTGCAGGTAGAACAAATTTGGCAGAACAACTTCTCAGGTGGATCAGCCAGCAGAGAATGTGTGCCTCCAGGAGAAGACTCAGGTCTCCAGAACTATCACTGCTGCCTGCAACAGTCACTTGTTTCATTTTTGGGAGATAAGAAAAACAAAACAGCCTTTCTGAAGAACAAGTCTGACATGAATTTCATTGAAGTTCACAGAAATGCTTCCTGCTAATTCCTGTGAGCTTTGGATCAATTCCCGTATTTGGCAACTGAAGGGATGCTCGTGCACTGGAGATTGGAGTAGCTAAAAAAAAAATCTAATAACAGAACTGAAGTTCTCTGCTTGTGTGGAGGCTCCTGGCAGAAGCATTGCTGAGAGAGAGTATGTTAAGAAACCCCGTAAAACATAGGTTTGCATTATTTCTCCCTAGTAAAAGCAATATTTGTATAATATGCTCTTGAGTGTATCTTTAAATTCAGAGCTATGTTTAGGTTTGCCCACCTAAAACTACAGGTAGAGGGCACAACCGACAAACCCAAGCAACCAAACTATTAACTAATGCAAGTTCTTGTGGTGCCTGAGCCAAAATGTTATTGCAGAAGTTTGATTTTGTACAAGGATATGGCTCAGAAGGCCCAAAGATCACAAGCAATGAGCTGCAGGGTTCTATCTCCCTATGCCCAAGTCTCCAACGCACACAAGGGCAAAATTGTAAATGATGAGGAAATCAGCTGGCATCAGACACCACAAAGTACCCTAAGGCTTTGCCAGAGCTACTCACTTGGTGCAAAGCAAAGGCTGCCCTGACACACAGCAAATAAAGCTGGGAAAATGACACCTCTGCTTGTAAAATTCAATCACATGGATTAACTCAGATATATTTAAATATTGCAGGATAACCTTTCGTGTAAGTTCACTTTTATTTCAGGTGGCACCTCAAACTCCTGGGTCTCTGACTGCACTTCACCAAAGGAGGAAGAAGAGAAAGGTAGATTCAAGCAGAAACCTTAGCATAACTCACCACAGAGGTGGGAAACATGTGAGAGAAAGCCCCTGCTTTATTTGCACAGACACAGACACATCTTTTTATTCTCTTTCAGCACAATGGGGGAGACAAATCCAAACTCAGCAGCCAAGAGTTCTTGAGCGCACTGTGATTAACATCCAGGGCTGGAGAGAGAAGTGAAGCTGATACAGAGTAGCAAACACTTTTCCCACTGGAGCACACAATCAGGCAGAAGACCAAGGATGAGAATCTGCAGAACACAGAAATCTGCTCCTCCTCCCTTTCTAGCCCTCCTCTGAAAACTCCCCACAAGCCACCCAAGTCCCAAGGATGGTCCACAGAGCATTGGGACAACTTCCCACCTGGATGTGAAGCCAGAACCTAAATCCAGATATAATACTCCAGAAAAACGGAGCATGGCAATAAAATAAACGTGGCAATACCCTCACTCATATAAACAACCCAAGCTGATTATATGTCAAGTTCAGACATTCATGTCAGCTGGTCAAGGGCTGCATGCAGTGATTTTGCATTGTGATGAAATCACAGCAAAATAACAAGGCTGTGTAACAGGGAAATAATAAGGCTGTGTAACAGGGGTTTGCTGGATACAACTGAAATGCAAAATTTCCTTTTTTTTTTTTTTTTTTTTTTTTTTTTTAATTTGTAAATGGATGAGAAAAGCAGAAAAAGCTTCAGTAGCAAGCCTGACATGGCCTGAACTTCTGCAAACCTTTGGAGAGAACACTGACAATTAGTATTTCAATTTTTGAGGGGAGGCAGGAGAAAAGGGGCAGAGTTAATGATTTCTCCAAATCTTTAGCAAAATGGTTTCTTTGTGGTGGGTTTTTTGGGTGAGTTTTAATTTTTATATTTTAATTACTGTTTTCTTCTTTTCAATCCTCTGCTTACACTTAAGGGTTGTTCCAAAACTTGTGTTTATTTCTTTTTTAACCTGATTCATCAAGACCTGCTGATCTGCTGAGGCAGGTAGAGTAGTAAGGCAATTCAGTAGTGAATTCTGATCATTGTCCTGTGTGAGAGCATATTTATGCATGTAGGCTGTCCTATAGAATAATATTAATTTACCATTTTTTTAATGACTTGCATGTATAACTTTTAAAGAGCCAGTCTTAACTTGATGATGCAACTCCAGTTCTTAAAAAAGACTACAAGGCATGCACAGAAGGCTGCAGAAATCAGAAGTCCTATTAACTCCCACCAAGTTGTAAATCTAAAATCCTGTGCTGTCACTATGGAGACTCTGATGTGGGAGACCCTGTAGGAAACAGGGCATATTGTCCAGGATATCTCATTCTTCAATGCCCTGCACAGCCTCTCTGACAGACTACAGAATGTAGCATTTCCTCCAGGGCAGTTATAGGTCAGCCTGTGAAGAAACAGTGACCTCTTCCATTGGGTGACCAGGGGAAAAAGATGGTTGTGTCAAATGCAAACTCTGGGATTTACAGACAAAGTGAAAAAAAAAAAAAAAAAAAAAAAAAAAAAAAAAAAAAAAAAAAAAAAAAAAAAAAAAAAAAAAGTCATTCCTCATCAGCCCAAAGTGTTGGATTTCAAATGATTTTTGCTTTAAACCAGAAATCTTAACTTTTGCATTCGATAAAACTAGGTTTTCCAGAGGAATTCACTTGTACTTACATTTTTTCTCACGTGTTCAAAATGCTTTGTACAAATTAAAAAGTCAAAAGTTCTAAGCTGGTATAACCTAGGTTAGACACTTCAGATTTCCAAAAATATAGTGATAAAGCACTAAAAAAGTTTCAACATCTCTTCCATCTACCCAGTACTTTCAGGCAATATTATTTACCACTTTGTCCCAACCCTACAGAGAGTGCATGAATTCCAGGATATCTGTGATTCATTGCAGTAACTCAGATTTGTTCAACAAGCACTTCAACTGCAGGCTCAAAAACATGCTAAGGCTTGAACTCAGAATGGAAAAACTATATTTTGTTTTTCTAAAAGTAGAAATGGAATTCTATAAAGCAGAATAGTGCTGCTTGCCTACGAAACATGGTATTTTATGCAGATACAGTCGGGTAGAGAACAGTGCCCTGGGCAGAAAGGCCAGGCTGAGTTATCACAGGAGCAGGAGGGTGGAAGGAAACGACTGGTGCTGCATTTGCAAATTTGAATTGAATTTAAACCTTTGGTCAACAACATTATTCACCTGCCCAGTGCTGATGCCAGGCACTGTACTGGGAGACCGGTGGGTTTTTTCATTTGTTTGGTTTTCACAAGAGTCTTACCCAGCAGGGAGTGGAGGAGACCAATCCTAGAGGTGTAGAACAGGCAGCTCCTCCGGAGACAAGGCTGACAGCACACACTGGCCTTCTGTGCACAGGAATGGTTAGAGTGTCCCTGCCCTCCTGGAGCAAGGATGTTAAACACCTGAAGTCAGGGTGTTAAACCAACAGCTATCTGTCCAGAAAGGTTTGGAAGAAGTGAATTTTGGAGTCAGGCTTGGCCTGGGCAAGCAAATATGGAGAATTTTGAATATCTATGAACTTTGAATACTTTGAATATCTAGAACTTTGAATACTTTGAGGGAGTCAGGCAGCAATGGCAGTGCTGAGCACAGCTCAGCTTGGGGCTTGTTTTAACTATGACTTGGGGCTTTTGCACTGCAGTTTTATGGACAGAAATTGCTCCCTGTACAGTGGGGAAGTGACAAGTAGGATAATAGAATAGAATGCTGGAATGGTTTGGTTTGGAAGGGACCTTAAGGATCACCTGGATCCAATCCCCCTGCCATGGGCAGGGACACCTTTCACTAGACCATGTTGCTCAGAACCCCATCCGGTCTGGCCTCAAACACTTGCAGGGATGGGGCACCCCATTCCAGGGCCACCATCCTCACACTAAAGAACTTTCTCCTTTTATCCAACCTAAACATTCTCTCTTTCAGTTTGAATCTATTCCCCCTTTTCCTGTCACTCCAGGCTGTAGTAAAAACCCCCCTCTCATCTTTCTTGTAGGCTCTGTTTAGGTACTAGAAGGCTGCAATCAGGTCACTCCTAAGCTGACTTTTCCAGGCTGAGCAAACCCAATTCCCTCAGCCTTTCTCTGTAGGAGAAGGGCTCCATCCCTCTAAACTAAGAAGTTATATATATATATATATATGTTTTTAAAAAAGGCACATTTCCTTTTGCCAGAGGTAAGTTTCACACACAAAGTTACACTAAAGGTGCATTCCTCAGCCCAAATACAGGCATCTACAAGATGTTTATCTCAATGCTCCCACAATTACAGCAGAGAACAATAACTTCTAACCCACGTTTTACCTCCAAGATCAAGAATTAAAACAAGTCACAGTTGTTTAAGTATGGCCTGTAACTCCTATTGATAAAGGGGGCACAGGGGACTGGATCGGCTGTGCAAATACCTGAAGGTGAGCGAGTGGAACTCAGTGACACCAGAAAGTCAGCACTGCTTGCACATTCACCAACTCACAGTTTGCACAGCTCAGTCACCAGTTTTCTCCTCCTCCACAAAGAGACAGGGTGATTTAATGTCTTTCCAGGTGTACTGAGCATTCCCTGTCCCCCTTCAGACTGCTCCTTACACAGCTCCTCAGCACATCACTAAGGCAGCTCTGTGGCTCAGGCATGATCTCCTTGAGCCAGGATCTGGGTGAGAATTTGGCCATCAAAGAAGTAATGTGCCAACAGCAAAAGAAGTAAAAAATGCCATTGGACATAGAACAGACTTAGTTTTTCTCACTTAGCTGTAAATACCAAAGCAGGGTGTGCAATTCAAACAGTGCCTTCTCATTCTTAAAGGGTTTAGGCTGGGAATTTGCTGTGTCCATGGAAACACCAGGAGAAAGGATTTCAAGTGAGGTTTCCACTTTCTACCACTTGCTTTGTTGAGTCTTTTCACAATACATGAGTTGCTGTTGGGTTTGCTTGCAAACAAGGACCTGGGCTTAATCCCACCTGTCAGGCAAGCACAGCAGACAGCTTCTCTTCATTATCCAGCCCCAACCCCTCTTTAGAGTCTCACACAGAGGCAATAAATATTCCTGGATTAGCATCCAAGATACAGGTGGGTAGAATAGAAGCATGCACACCTTACCCTGAGAATGGGCTGACATAGTCCATGCTTGGGGTGGCTTTGTTAAAGCAGTCAGCAGGGTAGTTGGAAGATGAATAATTGAAGAAACAGCTTCTTTAATATGAACCATGGGCAGCATGTGGTGCAACTTTCCCTCTGTTTCCCCCTCCCCAACAAGAATTCTTCATATCAAGCTGGTTTGGTGCTAAGTGCACATATCTAGGAGGCATTTCTCTCCAAAATTTGGATCCAAACACACATCAAAAATAACAGTTCATCCGTCACGGTTGGGAAGCATGTATGACAAGAAAATATTTGCTTTGCTCTGGTTTTGTGTTTGGTTTGCTGACCGCTTATATCAAAAAGCTAGAACAGCTTTTTCATCTTGCCGTAGTTTAGAAACATTTATAGGACAGATGGTCTAAATTTGTGGGTTTTATAAACTTAATGAGAATGTAAAAAAAAAGGCGCATATGGGTGCAATATTTTCTGGGGCTTCTTTGAGCTGGCCAAGAAGTAGCCCACTGCAGAGGGGAGTAACAATTTCATTGGGAACTCATTCCAAGGTTTACAAATGACTGAGAAGAGGGACTGCCACAGGCTTTCTTCGCCTCAGTACCAGTTTCACTTGCACTGTGTGGTATAGGGAAAACATACATTTATTTATTCTTCCCAGCAAGCAACATTTCTCAAACTTTGCCTTCACATAAGTGCTAAATGGGCTGGTTGTGGTAGCTCAACAAAAGGCACAGGCGGTGCTCCATCCTCTGTCCTGAAGACTTGCTCTTGGGGCTCCTTGCTGGGCCCAACAATGAGCTTAGCTCTCAGTTCCTCTAAGATGATTGTATTATCTTAGTGCTACATGCAGCTCTCTCTGTCCCCAGACACCATCATTTCAAAAGGACACTGACCATGTGATCTGGGCTTCAGGTCAGACCAGAGCATGTGAGTTGGGGTATCTCTATGGAGGCCCTGGTCCCAGGCTCTGTCACAAACTTTGGGCAGTTCAGCATGACTTTTGTCCTCAGGTGGGCTCCAAACAGAGCCACCATGAGCACACAATGAGGGAGGAGAGTTCTCTCTTCAGGGAAGAACCAAGTATCCCAGGATCCAATCTTTCTCTGCTTACTCCAAGAGCCAGTGTGTGTGAGTGTCCCTCAAAGTGAATCAATCAGTGAACAGAGTAGAATCAACTTGTAAGGTCAGTGAGAGTCCTATTTCCTTGCTATTAAATAATTAATAAAAAACACCACCTTTTCAGACTCCTAGTCCCGGGCAAGGTTTCTATCTAAAAACTTAATCTCACCTGAAACACTTCACGTTGAAATAAAGTAGGCTGACGATGTCTTTATGAAACAACATCCTTGGTATAAGACTGAGAGTAAAAAATCTCCTGTTGGGGATAAATCCTCCTTCATCCAGCTCCCCAGGCTGTAAAAGCAAATTTAAAAGATCAGCTTCCAGTTCTCCCTTATGTGACCTATTAAAATATTCATGAACAAAGTGTAATCCATCAAAACAAGTTCCACTAACTTAAGACCTCAATTTTTACTGTGGACAGTCTTCTTCCAATGAAACACACTAGGAGGCATGAACCTCAAATTATTTTCAGTGAAATATTTCAGAATGTTGGCACATAAGCTGTCACTTTTAGTTTGTGCATAAACACAGCATTAAGAAAAAACGGGCAGCAATTCTCTCAAAATTATTGTCTCAGCCCCTTTGCAATCTTAGGCATGCACTGTTTCATTTTACATCCAGCTGCTGCTTCCAAAATGTTCTTCAGGATGACGATTTTTTTATTATTCTCTTTAAATGTGACAACTCAGCCTATGGTCAGGTGTGAAGGAACTGTGCAATACTTTGAGGAAATCTTGAACAAACCCATTATCCCACTCATTTCAGGGGGAATTTAAATGAGCAAGGCTTGCAGACTGTGCAGGCCTTGCTTTAGCTTGATTTCAGGCTCTCTTTTACCAAGCAGCTGAATAGAAATCTCACTTATTAACAAGCAGAGCAAAAGCAGCCCAGGGCAGTGCTGTGCCCTGGCCTGACCCCCAGGATTCTCTGCACGTTATCAGTTTGAGACAGGACTGCTGTGTGTACAAAGGGCTTATTCCCAATGATAGGTCATCTCTAGACAGGATCCAACAAAACCCAGCTTTTTCTGGGATCAGAAGGAGGCTGTGATTACACAAAAATCACCTTTTCATGCAAGGCAGAAGCATGCCTGCCCCCCCACCAGCTCCTTACCCACCCCTCCCTCCCAATAACTAAACTTCTCAACAAGCATTCAGCAAATATTTGGACAAACAGCCAAGGACTTCTCAGAACATCAAATGATTATTAAATCTTAAAGTGTGCTTTCCAAAAATAATTTTCTGCTGCTGTTTGTTTGTTTGAAAGGAAGGGTAGTAAAACCCACAGATGTGTACAGCCATAAACCTTTAGATGAGACTCAATTTCCTTGATGTCCAACGATAAAATCCACTAATAAATGTGTACAGATGCAAAGGCCTATTTGTTGTCCTGTCAAGTCAGGCCATGTGGAACAAAAACCTAAAAGCAACCAGGAGAGGAACTAATGATGTAGGCTTGCCTCTGCCAAGATGCACTTACTGCAGTTCCTGTGACATTTAAGGAACATAATGATGGGACATTCCTTTTTAACTTTATTGTTTTGTCAAAAGAGGAGTTTTACAGCTGAAGATCACATCCCCAAGATAGTCAATTAGGTTATGCAGATTTACACACACACTGTGATCTCCTTTGTGCAGCATGACCAGTTTCTTTGCTAACAATCACTCACATTTGATGACAAAGATGGGGCTGGTGTCAATATCTCCCATATAGAGCCGGATTTTTTTTTTTTAATGCTTTCCATGAAAAGCTTTTTAGATCTCCTGGTGCATCAAGACAGCTTTTCTTTTTTTAATCTCCAGATAATTATTTCTGAATGTGCAAATATAGTTTTCAAGGAGAAAAAAACCACTCTCTGGAGTAACCAAACACCAGATTTCCGCAGTATGAAAGCCATTTTAAGGCACTGTGGTGTGCTTCGTGGTTAGCCCTGCTTCTACTTAATTAGGGACCTAAGTTATAAGTCCACAGCTGCAGGAGAGCAGTAAATAGCTATTGCTGACTTCCTTATTGCCAATATGTACATCATGATTGTAGGGTGAAGAGCAGGGAGCTTTTCGTAAACACTGCCTTGTGCAGCAACAGTACTTTGATGTCATAAAAATGCTGTTACATATTTTAAAGTCTTAATTGTGGTCCACTGCGGTGCTGTCAGCTTCCTGGTGGAGCACTAACCCTTTCCGTGATTTCTGGGGGATGCAGAACACTTCTTTGCAGGTTTCCTAATTAATGCAGCCTATCCTCACTGGTTGCAAGGCACCAAGTCCCCCTACAGCACACGATATCCATGCTGGGGAGGGAAAGCAGAGAGGGGCAGGAAAGGAAAAAACGCCTTCCCTCTCACCTCCCCAGTTTGAAGGGCATTTGCCTGCTCCATATTGTTCTGATTACCAGCATCCGCTTGCTCACTGTTAGGAACACTCCCCCACTAAACACCCTGGCCAGAAACCCCTTACTTCAGTGCCTCCAAGACAAGAGTCCCCACAGCAGCGGTCCCAAATAGCCCTTCATCTTTCACCAATCCTTGCTATGATATCCAGGACAAACCCTCCCATCTCAGCACATTCTGGCTTTCTGCATGGACTCTCCAGGCTCTCTCTTCTACTTGCATTCTTTAGGTCATCCAAAACTGAAACCCTTCAAATTTCTTATCTGATTTTTAATGCTCTATCTTGCTCCTATGCCCACTGTTGCTGCCTTAGTAAAAATTGTTTTCAACCAGTTCTCAGCCTTTTTGATCCCCTCCATGGCAGGCAACTTCTGACTTCAACCCCAGAAATGGTGGAAAAGTGTCTGAAAAAGCCTCAAATCAAAACAAGCAAAGCTTGGCAAGAGCAAAAACTCACCTGGTGTCACCAAAACCACTCCTGTTCCCAAGCCAGTGCCAAGCCCTGCCCCTGGCTGCAGGGCCAACTCCTCAGGGGGATGGGACAGACACTGCAGGACTCACCAGCTCACACTTGGTATGAATCCCTGGGTCTCCACACAGCCACCTGATCCTGAGTGCTCTCTCCTTGTCTCCAGGTTCCACTCTGCTCTGGGCTTTGCACGTTGTCTGCACGACCACATAAGTTCCTCCTGGGCTTCAGAGCACCCGTTGTTCTGTAGAGATCAGGCCATCAGCAAGTAAGAACTCAGCCTCGGAAGAAAACTTTAAGGAGTGGACAGGACACTGAAGGGAAGGACTTAGGTC
Organism: Sylvia atricapilla; assembly: GCF_009819655.1. Taxonomy (NCBI): domain Eukaryota; kingdom Metazoa; phylum Chordata; class Aves; order Passeriformes; family Sylviidae; genus Sylvia; species Sylvia atricapilla. The sequence goes on along the minus strand of NC_089142.1, from coordinate 108,224,667 downwards.
CAGTCCTAGCTCTGCTGTCACCCTGATAAGCACAAAGACATCTTTTCCTCTTTTCATGCTTTTCTCCACATGTTCCCACAAAGGTTACAGGAGCCATGGACTCAGAACAAGGTATTTGGAGGTGTGGTGGGCAACACATAGAGGATGGCAAGCTCACATTCTACTTCATGTCAGTAAATAAAAGCCACCATTCCCACTTAGGCTGAAGAGCCTGTCAGGAAAAGGTCCCAGGTTCTTCCCCTGTTGCCAGCAATGCGTTCAGGGATCAAACATTACCTGCAAACAGGCTGCTGACCTCAAGTAGTCTTTCTAGACATCCTTGTAAACAGAAATAAAGAACAATGCTGGAAACCGCAGAGGGAGGCCTTACATCTACAGAGATGGGATTTGTGCAGTGTCCCTGGTAAACACCAGCACTTTGGAACTTGTCTTGATGAATGGGGTTGTCTGACGGCAACACAATGGGGACTGATGATGAAACGGTGACAAATGGGTTTCCTCCCGGCTGGACTCAGCTATTATTTGCCATCAGCATAGGCTGTCTCATGGAAACATATTTTGCAACGTGAACACTGAGTTCATGCAAAAAAACCCAGAGTCCTGTCTGACAAAGGCAGCTCTCAGAGCAAGAAGCAACTGGGTTAAAGGCACAGAAGATGACAACAGCTGTCTCCAAGAGAGTTGTAGACCTCAAAGAATGACCCAGCGAAGAGAGAGATGGCTTTAGTTTATACACCTGCATTTACCAAGTCAGCAGACCACCTGAGATCAGCCTAAGCTCAGTCTTTAGATAAAGGAGTGGGGATATCACCAATGAAAGGAAATACAGGAAAAAAAAAAGCTGCCCAGGAGAACAGAGAAGAGTTAAGACAAATTTAATTCACTTCACAGTAGGGAGCAACAAAAAGAAAGATATTTGTGAAGCCATTATAAATTGGCAAGGAAAGTAGGGGAAAACAGACGCATCAGTCACACAGGAGAAGAAAAGAGCTTTGCCAGAAGTGAATTGTCAGGCTGTTTCATAGTGACACCCAACCCATTTGGTCATGCTTCAATTCAAGCCGAGTTTGTTGGGTGTCTGGGCCTGCAAGCAGCTCTTCTGAAAAGCTACAAATGTCACCCCCAGAGCTGCCTCTGGGTGGGAAACTCACATCTGGGAGCAGCTTAAGATCCCTACAGGAACACAAACATCTCCCAGTCCAATTACAAAGACAGTCTGAATTTTTGTTCTGAAAGGGCATACCAAGAACAAGCTAAGGGAACATCCAAACACTTTTTCCTTCCCTCTTCACTATCCTAAGGGGATTAAACGATAAAAGGAATGCAGTGGGGTAAATTAGAAATTAGAGACAAGTTTTAAAGTCCTGGTTAGTGACTTGGCACACAGTGGGATCCAAAGCCACACAATCAGTCTCCTGAAGAGATCCCATAGGATATCACTGATAGTACAGCAGACACTCAAATGTCAGGAAACACAGGACAATGCTACAAACCCCTGAATGAAACCAAGATCTTAGGAGCAGGTGTACTGTGGGCTGCTTGGGGATAAATGACAACAAATAAGAAACACATGAAAAACCCCAAAGAAACACCATCAAACCAATACTTTTAAATAAATAAATAAAAGTTTTCTGTTTCACTGACTGGCTGGATATGTTTGCATATCCAGCATCACTGGATATATTTGCCTCAAGGCTCTTGCTGGCATCCTGTTTCTTGTTGGCCTATTAGAAGTCCAGGGGAATAAAATTTTATCAATAAGTGCTAAACTACCATAAAGTCAGAGCTTTCATGCTTAAAGTAAATGGATGACTTTTCTCTCATTACTAAAATCAAATAGTTCCTGCCTCTGCCAGTTTCTCTGTGTCACCTACCTGCCACTTGCTTTGTGTTCTAAGACTTCTGTGTATTTATAAACTGAGGCTTATAATGCTTTTCACCAGTGCTTTTCACCAGCTCTTGGCTGCTGATGGTGAAGCTCTGGACCCCAGGAACCAGTTTCAATTTCAGAAAGGTATCACTGAGCCTGAGAGGCCACCACACTAGCTAGAATCTACAGCAATAAATGACCCTTAAAAATAAATAACCCAAGTCTCCCTTATACTGTATATATTCTAAAGCCCGTACAACAATAAAACTGATTTAGCAGCTAGTAGAAGTGGCATATCTTCACTCACAAAGCTTCACTGAGAGACATGCCCCTTCCACTTTAATCTTTTTCTGGGGAAAAAAAAAATCCTTCCAAAACTCTTTTATGGGAAAGACCAGTGATCAGTCAGAACCAAACCAAGAGATACAAGAGCCAAGAACACCAAGTGGGGCTCTACTGCACACTGATTTGATGAATCATGTCAGAGATGGGGCTTGAAATAATTGTAAAACCATTACCAGAATCCAGATTATAAAAGGATAAATTAGGCAAGCTGTCCCCATCCACAGAGTAACTGGGGAGCAGTTTTTAGCATAACCAAAGGCCCACTGAGGCAACATTAACCCTTAAGCTCCTAAAGAGTCACTGCACAGTAGCTCAGGCAGAAGTTCTATTTACACTGGATGTGAGTGGGCACTTATATACCCACCTACAGGCAGGGACTTGTGGATACCCCCAAATTACTGACTGACTCAGGAGGCAACATTTCTGGAAATAATGATTCAGTGCCATGGGGTGGCTGCATGAATCTGTTCCCTCCCATGAAACCCAGCACAGACACCCACAACCTCAGGTCTGTGGTATTTCTCTCTTTGGAAACATGCAAAAATGTTGGGAGTGTTCAAATATCTTTAAACAGTGTAGAAGATCTTATCTGCTGTGTTGCATGCAGCACCCAATGCTGGCAGGCTACCCAGAAATACCATTCCTTTGGATTTAATTACCAGTATCTGTGTTTGTTTCATTTCCCCACCACCCACCAAAAAAATTTAAAATCCAGTAAGGTCTATAGACAGCTTCATTAGTTTAGGTTTTACAGCATTACCTTAGCCTGGGTGCTTCTTAAAACAGTCCACATTAATCTAATTTCTTAATGGGCACTGACTTCTAAAACATATTTATGATCCAAATGAATTCCTTCAAGTTCTTCCAATAAGCATCCTTTTACCTTAGACAGTACAGAAGCATTTCCAGGCTGAAATCCCATTTGTGTCCTAAATTCCTGGCATGTCCACAGCACGATGTCTATTTTTCAAAGAATGTGAAATTCTGACAGATGCAGGAATAGAAGGCATCAAAAGGACTGGAGGAGGAAACAAAAGAAAGGAAAAAGCAAAATCTTTAACTCCTTGAAGCAAACATACCTCAAAAGCCATTATTTTAGGAAGAACACAGTAACATCTGTCCAGTTCTAATAAATAAGATTTAGGATAGGAATCTAGTCTAGGAACCAAAGAAAAAAAAATGGTTGCAGTTACACCTGGGATGAATTTGGTTTAGCAGCCCACTTATCTGTACGTAAAAGTTAAATAAATTCCCCTTAAACAGCAGGTTATCAAGCAGAAATCAGCAACACCTGCTATATTTGTACAATAACAATAACAAGCTGGGATGCCATTCATTTATGCTAAGAAGAATGCCAAGTTTGCCAAGATTTGTTTTGGCTGCCGGTAAATCTATGTCTAATAGGCAAGTGATGCATTTCATGGAAAATAAGCTGCACCTGGACTTGAGTCATACCTTGTCCCCTTGAAAACCTGTCATATCCTCCTACTTAAATGTCTCTGATACAATAAACACATGAGCATAAACAAGGCCTGACTCTTTTGCCCTGTCTCTCTCTTCATTTCAGACAGGAAACATAAACCAGCTAACAGCCTGAGATGCATGAAACCATTTCTACAGCTACTTCGGGCCATTTGTTTAATGTCATCCAGGATCTCTTTTGTGCACTGGACAATTTTCCTACCATGTGTTGGCTTATTGTGTTACCTGCTGCTGCATTTCCATGCAGAGAGAGCCATGTAATAGAAACTGGAGCCAGCCTAGTCTTCACAGAAGGTGCCTGATCCTGCTTCACTGAGGTAAATAGGAGCTTCAAAAGGGACAGATGGTGCAGGTGGACTCATAAAATGTAGCTACATTAATATTCTTGCAGTGAAAACTATGTGAAAAATGTGCAGGGAAATGGTATATGGACAGGAATGGGTATCATATGGGAGATGCTACACATTTGTTACCAGCTGTGATTTGAAAAATAAAGATAAAAGATACAAGAATATCTTCTTGTCTAGGTCCCAGCATGAACGAAGTGCACGTGGGTGACAGTGACAGCTTTGGAGGGGCTGTTGAGTCAGGCAGCCCGCAGGGACAATCCAGCCCTGCATCCATCCTGGGCAGACAGGGAGCAGGAGGGTGGGGAATGGGGCAGGGCGGTGCCGCAGCTGAGTGAGGAACTCCCGACACCTGCAAACAGCTGCATTCCTCAGCTTGGACAGGTCACATCACTGCTCCCCAGAGCGCATGGCAGGAGGGAAAGCAAGGCACAGGCACTCCCACACCAAGATGCTCGTGCAGGAATGTCAGCAATGCTATCCCGAGCTTCCCCACCACGGTTAACAGAGGTCACGCACGCATCTGATGCATGGAAAGCCCTTGCTTTTGAAAAGCCCTGTTCCCCCAGCAGTTAGAAAACCCCTGAGGCCTGCTACAAGTACAAGGATTGTTGCTGTATGAAAATCCCTGCTACTATTTTAGGTTTTAAGTGTTTTACTGGCATAATTCAGCCAATTTTCCCCTCTTTGCCTGTCACGTGTCACATTACAAGGCAGGTGCAAAGCTTGCAGAATTTCAAACTTTCACATTTAACATATTTTTCCCTTCATTTATACATTGACTCTTCCATACAGGATCTACGCATGTCGGCACACCTGAAAATGGGTAACTAGATCCTTTTTCCACATTTAATGAGTGCTTCCCTCATTATTCTCCTTCCTGTAAGGCCACACAGGTAGATATAAAAGGGAAAATTAAAATGACTCAAAGTCACTTTAGTAATCCCCAGACCACCCATGTCATTAGCGCTGTTCCTCCAGCAAATGCTCCATTCCAAGGGGTTCTATGTCACTTGCAATAATTTCAGAGCAAGACAGACCATAAAACCTCCTAGAGCTGGTTGACGGAGGCAGTGGGACACACAATCTGCCACTCCAATAATGCAGCCTAAACACAGCAGCTCCCCAACAAATCACAAACACTGGTTAACAAACAACTAGAGTTTCCCACCCACCCCAATGATTTTTCTTAAACTCTCTGGCTCATTCCATAATTCTGTTTTCTTTCTTGGACTCTTCAGTGGGTGGAAAGAACTATCAGACAAAACCAATTGACTGAGTATTTCTGAGAAGAGATTGCCTGGATTGGGGTTGTGCGTGTATGCCTGACTGCTGAAGTAATGTCAGGGCAACCAGGGAGAACATGGTGACCTGGAAAAAAGCCTAACCCTTGGGAAGGGAATGTGGGTAGTGATAACAGGGTTAGAAAGGGACAGAAAGGGAAATGGAGGGTCGATTTGCTGATGTGTGCATGTTCAGGCAAGTAGTATGGGAAATGAAAAGGAGGAACTGAAAGCATCAATACATAATCAAAATTATAGGTTAGTTGGCATAACATATAATGGAATAACTCATATGACTGGAAAGTTAACACTGAACATGTTCAGGAATAGCAAGCAGGGGAAAAGAAAGTCTATTCAGAAACAGGCAGGGTATATTGCTGGAAGAGGGGATAAAGCAGCATGAAAAATGCTAAGAACCACAGATGCAGTTTGTTAAACTTGGAAGGTGATGATGAAGAGGCTTCTGGTCCCCCAAAATTCTATTTTAAGATTACCCAAAGGGAAATTTAAGGCATCCTGATATCTTTTGTAACATCTGCTGGACCTTTCCCAGGAGCACAGTGTCCAGGGAAGGCAACAAGGGCGTACAGAAGCAGCTTGGTCCTGATTAGCGAGGAGGAGCCAAAAGAGACGTAAATCAAAAGGCACTTTTGTGACACTAAGTAGTAACAAGGCAGTCAGAGCAGAAGGAAGATCACAGACAGCATTAAAGCCACCAAAACTTGCTCAGGCTGCCCTGGTTCACACAGACACTGTTGTGTATTGCCGTGCAGATACGAACACAGCAATGTTGCAGTCTGGTTTGGAAGCACAAAGCAGCATCCCAGAGGAGCTGTGATCCGGGTAAAGCTGTGGCATCCAGTTATTACCGACTCTACGTTTTCCTCATGTCCTAATGGGAAAAGAACAAAAGTTACAATTGCATTGCTATAATTAAATTTTCATCCACAAATTAATTCCAAGAGGTGAATGATGAGTTCTGTCTAAATAATGTCTCAGAGGCATCTGGAGCAGTGCCTGCATTTAGTAGTAAAGCTTTTTCAATAAAAACACTCTGCTCTGTGGCACTGAGTCACTCATAGTAGCAGAAGTTCACTCGCAATATCACATATCACCATCAGTGACTCTCATGTGTTCCAGGCTTTGAAGGCACAGCACTGATGGAGAAGCTGTGTTTGAAATGGTGCTCAAATGCTGCGCTTACAAACACACACAGGTTCAGTGCCATTTCTAAATAATCAGAGGATGAGTCTGATGCTGTTACTCAGATTATCTCTAGGACCTTTCTCCTTTGCAAGAACTATACCACCAACTGCAATTAGTTGCACCCAGTAAGTCACTTTCCCAAGGAAAAAAAAAAAAAAAAAAAGCACAAAACAATCAAAAAACCTGGTGTCCCTCTTCTGTAAGGACAGGCTGAAAGAATTGGGGTTGTTCAGCCCAGAGAAGATTCTGGGGAGGCATTCCAGCACCCAAAAGGGGCTACATGAGAGCTGGAGAGAGACTTTTCACAAGGGCTGGAATGACAGGACAAGGGGGGATGGATTCAAACTGATGTAGGGCAGATTTAGACAAGATAACAGGAAGAAATGCTTTACTGTGAAGGTGGTGAAGCATTGGAACAGGTTACCCAGATAAAATATGGCTGCCCCACCCCTGGCAGTGCTCAAGGTCAGGGTGGATGGGGCTTTGAGCAACCTGGCCTAGTGAAAGCTCTCCCTGCCCACAGCAGGGCAGCTGGAAAAAGGTGGTCTCTAATGTTTGTTCTAGCCCAAACCATTGTGTGATCTGAAGTCCAGGAAGGAAATGAATTTACACCCACAAATACTATCATACTATTTGTAATATCTGCTAAATTCCTTCAGCAGATCTACAGCACGGGTTGTTAGGATATACCTATCATCCACCTGCAGCAGTTAAAAAAAGAGATCATGCAAGATGTTTGGTGAAGCAAACAGTAAACTGGGAATCCTTTAGAGGGTAAATCACTGTAAATTATTTAATTTGAATTTGGGATAGAGCTGGTGATTTAACATGGCCACAGAGCACAGGCATAGCTATTTTAACCCTTTAGTGGAATCTCAGGGCCTTTCTACTTACTTGGTGATATTTCTATATTACATAAAGAAAATATTTAAAACCAAAGGCAAGAGTCCTTCTGCCATATAAAAAAGATTTAGTCTTTTTGTCGGGGTAGATGTCACAGTGGCCAGACCACATTTGTGCTTTTGCACACACAGATAGACACGATTTCATTTTCTTGAGCAGCAGTTTACTCAGGATAAACTGCTGTTGATATGTCAGGTGAAAGGCCATAACAACAACAACCATGTTCAGAAATGATTACAACAGGCTTTGTGGCCAGGAGGCCTTAAGGATGGCTTTGACCTTGTGACAGGAATTACAGAGACCATAATTATCAATAGCATGGCCACAATAGATCATTAAAGCTTAAAAAAATTAGTGGGTTTCCTTATATGTTGGGGATATGCTTAAAGTACAGAAAAACTTCTTTTGGAATGAAGCCATCTATACAAGGGCTTGCATCTGCACAAGTTATCTGACTGTAATTCCACTCAAATATCCCACAAAGATGAGTCCCTTGCAAACCTTTCACCTCAAGGAATCTCTTTCTGGTCACCTTTTCCTGCACCTCCTAGTCTGGCCACAGCAGCAGCTCTGCTCCTGGGGAGTGTGAAGCTGTGTGAAGCACACCTGAGTGCTCCCTCAGAGGAGTGACACACACAGCCACTGCTGGCTTCGCTCACACCTGAGCAGAGAGAATCACTGAGCAACTCAAATCACCTTGTAGGGATCACTGTATAATTTCTGTACCCTGAGTAAGTCCTGGGTGGGTCACCCACTCCCATCACTGAGTGCCCTTCTGTTAGTAATTGACTCAAATGGCAAAGCAGGGAGGGATGTTCCTACTTAGGCTTTATTCCACTTACCCGTTCCAACATGTACTTGACTGGCAGTCAAAGCTACAAAGCACCCACAGACAAAAACAACAGCCATGCCAATCTGTTGATGTTCTAAACAGCCAGATACATCTCCTGATAAAGTAAAAATTGCAACTGTGTTGTCAGAGTTTAAGCCCCTGGAGCTCCTCTTTTCTGTAGCTGGCAGCGGTAGGAGGGACGGAGGAAGTACTCCAGTAGACAGCCCACATTCCCACAAACATTTTCCAAGCCCAGGTTTCACTGAAGTGTTGCATGTACCTTGACACAGACCAAGGACAAACAGTAGCATGCACAGAATGGAAAAAGCAGACAAGCCTTCATAACCTCTCCTGCACAATTTCATCCTTAAGAGGCACATTTATTCACACAATTCACTGCCACAACGGAAGCTCTGCTTAAAAAAATTGGCCCTCATTGTTTTTTGATGGACTGCCTTTTCAATTATTTTTCTTGCCTTTAGCATCCATCTTAATACTCTAACAGCTGCTTAAATGGTAAAAAAAAAATGTGATCTTCTGTAGAGCTGTTTGGAAAGTGCTTGATTTTTCCTGGGCAAAACTTCAATGATACATAATAGTTTTCATCTCAATTTTTCAAAGGAAAAATTCAATTTTTCTGCTGAAACTCAAATGCTAAAAAATTTCAACCAAAACCCAAAATATTTCCATTAGGAAATGCTACTGCATGGTGTCCTGGGAGATGGAATTCCAGATCCCATGCTCTCATTTCCCTTTATGCCCCATGATACAGCTGATTTCCCTTTTTCCAGATGAAAGCTGCTGCATCACTGAAGTTGTATTTCCTAATTCCTGGTGGGACACACACTGGAGAAATGAATGGGGATCTGAGACTGAAGAATACCAGCAAATTCCCACACTACCCTTTCACATCATACAGATGGAAACATTTTTGTTTTCAAGAAAGGCTTCAAGAAATGGTTTCCCTGGAAAGCAAGCCCTTTTTCAAGGTAAGCTTAATTGAAAACCTGTGATTTCTGTCAACAGGCAGTTTCAGGACAGCTATTTTGTTTCAGCTTGTTGAACAGATCCTGCTGTTGAGCATTATTCCAGATTCCCATACAGCCTGAGTGCAGTTAGCCATAGCAGCCAGACTTCCAAAGCTTTCTAGAAGACCTGGGCATTCCATTTCTGTGGGGTTTTGAAATGAACACCCCAATCATGCAGGTTTTGACAACAATCTGGGCTGGTGAGACACCTCACAAAGTGCTGAGTCAGTGCCTTTGAGAAGCAGTGACTAAATGGCTTTTTCAGTTAAGGAAACACCAGCCTGGCTCTACTTTGTGGCATACAAAGTTGCCAGCAGAACTCAGAGCATCCCAGGGTTGCTTCTGGATGTAAGGGAGAATTTACATCTTTGATGAGACTCTTGCTTCTTCATACCACTGCCTGGCGAGCTCCAAGAGGTGTGATCCTCTGAGAAGTATGGGGAACAAGCATTTATGGAGTGACAGGAAAAACAGACAGCATAACCAAGGTCTGTAAGGCTCTGTGAGGGAAATGCCCTCTGTGAGTCGCGAATTTTAGTGCGACAAAACCATTTCTTGGACTCCAAGGGAAGCCCAACTTTACTCCCTTCCTAGGGACAGAGAGGGGAGAGGGCTGACAGATACCCCACTGAACTCACAGCTGGGATGATTTGAGCATCCCTCCTTGAAGGCCTGTCTACCACTGAGACCTTTTGTCCACAGGCTCAGCTGCTTTTCCTTCAAGTTGCCACATCACGGGGTTTCTCTGCTTTGCCTTTCCAACCAAAAGGCCTTGTTATGGTTCTGGGCCTTACGAAGTGATGCAGAACAAAATTTCTTCCCAAATCTGCTAATCAAATCAGTTTGATCAGCCAGTCCTCCGCAAAAAGAGGATTTTAAGTACCACGTCCAAGCACTGGCCTACCTCCAGTGTCATGTCTCCAGCTGGGAAAAATCTGGTGCCTCAGAGGAAAGCAAACAATAAATCCTTCCCAAGTCCTGCAGGCTGAAACCCTGAAACATGAGATTTGGTAACTGTGTTCCATTTAAAAAGGGTTAGGAACACACTGAAACCAGTATGAACCTTCCTGTTCCCCCCAAGAAGGGAATGGATACCAGCACATCCCAAATAGCTTCTCTCTGTAGCCAGATGACAGCATCAGTATCCTTCATCAGACACATTGAGTTTGCTTTTGTTGCATGATATTTAGGGCTACTTTGAGTGCCGGGCAAGGGAGATGGGTGGGATCTCATCTGCTGGCTCCTCTAGAAGGACACGAGTACCTGCACTGCTATTTCAGAGTTGCCTCAGTCACATCTCTCTGAGACCTTGGCTTTTAAGCACCTTGGAGATTTTCCATCTGCAAGAAACTGAATCCAGTCCTCAGTCTCACCCTGAGGACCTTGAGTGCTGATAAAGCAATTTTAGATTTTTTTTTTCTTTTCTTAATTTATTCCAGGGCTGAGTTACATCACTGTTATGAAATTTCACCTCCACCCCAAGCAGAAGCTGTCTGACTTTGACCAGCTATTAGATCTAATTCTAAATATCAACAAACCAGGCTCTCTTGCAAGTCTTGGTGCAGCACAGAGAGACACAAGCACTGCTGGTGTAAATACTTATATACATGCAGAGGTCACACTTGTCACAGAACTGAACTGAGACCTGAAGTTGGAAGCTTCATAAAGTTTATATCTTCATTATAGTGAAAACTGACACAGCTGACACTTTCAACTAGAACAAGTAAAGAAATATCTCAGCATTATTTTCACAGATCACACTCTTCCCACCTCCAGCATTTGGTTTCTACTAACCTTAGATTATTTATTGAATTTCCTACCAGACCGACTTAGGGTTGAGCAGGGCTGGCACAAAGGGGGTAAGGACAAGGAAAGGAACCAAGCCTAGACAATACTCCCCACAGCCAGAATATGCACCAGCCAGTGATAACCTCACTGGCTGTTCCAATTACCATACACTTTGGAATGGCTACTCTGTTTCTGCCTGTTGCCCATATTCCTCCTCAATTTCTGGTATTTCTTCCTCTAATAGAGCAATAAACATTTTTGTAACTCACTACCAAAGCAGTTCATTCTGTACCAGTTTAGACACTAGATACCGGGGCAAATACCCAGGAGGAGCTTGTACTCATCCAAATGATAATAATGAACAATCTAGAAATTAAATTCATGTGCTGATATAACTTGTGGTAGGATTCTGCAGTTTATTGGTGGCTTTAGCCTCAGTTATCTTTTGTATCTGCAGTTGCCCAGTGTACTCCCTTGATCATCTCTCCCAAGGGACTTCTGGAAGTACAATCTGGTCCAATATGCCCTTAAAAGCAAGAAAATATCCAATTAACCACTCCAGCTAGGCTTCTGGAGAACCAGTCAGGACAGCCTCGAGCCAGGAATACGAGATTTTGCATGGATTTCCTTTACAGAGAGTAAATTTCCAAAGCTCTACAGAGCTTGGGACTAAACCTCTTGACCCCTGCTCCTACCAGGGAAAAGAATCTTAACCCAAGTTGGACACAATGAAGGTTCCTGATGGCCATTCAAGTGGCAATGGTACTTTGATAACAATAACCACGTGTGTGCCAACACGACGACTGTGCACGTGCAGATACTCTGTATGCACACTCAAATACCTTGCTGAATCAGGGCCACAGTAAATGCATTCTTTTCACAGAAACATTTTTCCATGGACCTGATCCAAAGCCCACTGAGGTCAGCAAGAGTCTTTCACTTCAATAGGATTTGGATCAGGCCCTGTGAGCATTTCCAACTAAAACCAGCACTGGAATTTGTGCATGCCCTTGCATTGAAACAATTTGAGTCTAGTTCATTGTAAACCCTTAACTCAAATACTCCTCACCTCTGGGAAAGCTGAGAACACAAGATGGATCTTTACTTCGCTTTCAAAGGCCAATTCAAAAAAGATTCCAACTCCAACGAGCATAAACCTTCAGAACATTCATACCTGAATGAGAGGCTTAATTTAAAAAGATCTCAAATATCTCTGAGAAGGAAAGTATCATCAGATCTTTCATATAGTACTGCAGGTTAAGTATAAAAATAATAATAAAGACTAGCCAAAAAGGCATCTGCTGAGGAATGCATTTTAGGGTCTTCCTACAAAGATAAGGATTCTATTTCCTAATAGCTATATAAATCCATAGAGACTTATCTATGATTTCACTGATAGATCATCACTGGAAAAAAAGAGAGAAATCATAAAAGCATTCCACCTGTATTGCTGGCAGATGGCTTATAAATGTCACACAGACTTAGACCTACTACTGGCTCATACAAGAGGTATTAAATAAACTGCTGAACATCTGCTGGTAAATACACAGCAAACAAGAATGCAACTCAGAGCCAAACATCTGGTGAGTGTGGGCCACATCTCTGCTCATAAACTAAGCAATGTTTTCTGCTAATCATTAACAGAGTTATTGATTTTAGAAGTGTATCACACAGCTATAATTTTGTCAGAGAGTAGACCACATAAGTTGTTCTTTTTCTGGTTGTTTCATTTTGTCTTATTCCAAAAGTCCGTAAATTGACGAGCGGGACAAAAATTATAATTGACATCATCTGTGGGAAATATTTCATAAAACAACAGGCCCAGATGTAGGATTAAAGCCATGTGGTAGTAAAATACCACACTGAAAAAAGTCCAGATTCCATGATTTCTTATGAAAACAGATGTGCTATTACTCCACTCTACTTGTTTTTCAATGCTTTTTACTCCAAATAATTCTCTTTTTTTCCCCTTCTTTTTTTTTTTTTTTTCCACAATTGCACTAGGGAGAGATCATAAATTGATTGCAGATGGCAACTTGTACTTCAAAATCCTAACTGTCACAATCTCTGAAATAAAAATAAATGAAACATTTTGTGAAATTATATTGAGCCGTGTTAAAAGTAATGAAGATTATACAAACATATGTCTTTTTGTCATTTATACAGCACCTTGAGGCATGACAACCAGATCTATTAGACAATACTTCTCTCCCTGGGAAGCAGTTATTTTCCAAGTGCAGGATGTACTGAAATATAGAAGGTAACCTATAGCCTGAGCACTCCTTTATCCAAGCCTCAAGATGGTTGGAGCCTCCTGCAACACAGAGCCAGGATGCACATCCTTGATTCCTTCACATACAAAGAGGCAACATGGAAACAAGAGAGGATTGTTCCATGCATCCTGCTTTGTACATCATTTCATATGAGTACATTCTAGGCAAACACATTGTATAAGAGATCTGTGAAAGACAGGGGCTTGTATGGTTTGAGTCCTAACTCGTCACTGCTGTGCAGAATGGCAAACAACTGTATTTCTTCCTAAATGACTTACTAGCATATGGAGCCCATTATGATGCTGCTAATTACAATTCATTAAGTTCTGAATTTATGCAGCTTCACAATGGAGTCAGAGATTCTCCATTTTCCAGTTATCAGAGATTTTGCAAGACATAATAAAATAAAAGAGTAAGTAGACTCCCACATCACTGTAATGTCTTCATGCAAAGGCCATTTTCAACAGAACTGATGAGGTTTGATGCTGATTGAAAAGGGGTTGACTGAGGTGCCTAGTGTTAGGATTCCCAAAGAAAGAAAGGGGAGGAAATACCCAGATATACTCATTTGGGAAAGGAGACGTTCATCTCCAGTATACTTTGGGGGAAGCTGTGAAGGAAATAGGAACATTGTTCACTTAAAGGTTAGCCCTTCGCTTGGCTTACATAGAGAAAGATTAAACCAACAGCATCAGGTAAAGAGCCAGAATGAAAGATTTTTGGGGACCACAAAAACCATTAAAAAACGTCCCTAAATGAGACTAGGAGCAAAGCCAATTCCCACAAAAAGATGGGGGAGCAATCTGAGAAATAGCACTATTCCTTTTATTAAATCTTTCTATCCAAGGGAGTTAACAGGAATGCCTCCATTATTTTGTCTCCCAGGCAAAACTGGCAGAGATGGGCAGTCTTTGCCATCTGGCTCTGAAACCCTACATCCCTGCTGAGAAATCTTTGCTCACAATGCAGCTCTTGGGGCATCCCTTCTTCAGCAGCAGCAAAACTTGGGCAACCCTTCACACACAAATTCAGGATTCCTTCTGCCAGAAATGCTGGGAACAGCAAGACTTGGTTCAAGATATGGAATGTACACTTGTATCTAACATGGTACATGAGAGTTTCCAGAGACTGGAGGTTGAGGGAGAAGGGGTGGGATTGAACTGTTGCTCAGTTGGCTGGAATAAAGGCTTTCGAGCAACAAGGGGAAGGAAGTTCAAATCAGGGTCATTTGCTTTTTGTAATAGATGGATCTGGGATCCCACGAAGCCTGGTACTCTGGAGCATGGAAATTCACAGCTCCAGTAAAGCCCCCGTGGAGGGACAGCAGTTTAGCAGTCAGTCTTCCTCCCTAAAGAGACACGGTTCAAATCCTCAGTAAAGAAACTCCATTTCTCACACTGCCTGGTATTTTGGCCCGTGTGCTGGATGAGAAGATTTCAGGCAAAAGAACAAACCTAGAAGCTCATGGAGAAAGATTGCAAGGGCTTTGCAGACCAGGTAAGCACAACGCCTGCAGCAAGAGCTTCGTTTGCACAAATATTTACATGGGCATCTCTCCATGCCCTCTGTGACTCTGCCCACCCTCTTCCTCACCTCCCAGCTTACTGGGGAATGACACTGTGGATTGCAAGGAGCATCACTGCACACATCAAATAAGAAAATAATGGCTTTGAATGCTCCTGAACACTTTGTTTTAACCCATCGTGATCTGTATGTTCTGCCTTTTGTCGCCTGCCCTCCCACTCCTGTCCTAGAAGACTTTGCTTTACTTAACTCAGTGTAAAAATGACCTTGACCAGAATATTCACTGATTGTATGAAGTTTCAGGGTCAGCAATGCATACTGAATACATTATAACTCCTTCTCCTTTGTATAGTTTGTGGTTCAAAACAGACAACCCATCCTTTCTCAATTTGCAATTATTTCAAACTGAGGTTGGCATCTACTATCAACATTCAGAAGACATCTCATTTGAAACCTATTTTCTAATTAAATTAAAAGGTCACTAATAAAACACGCATTTAATGCAATGCAGTGCCCAGATGAAACAAAATAAAAGAGGCACCTTTCTGAATATGTTTTTAAATCCAAGTCCTCCTTAAGGCTGGGACCTGCCATGCTTAACTTTCAGCAGTTTCCAAGTCTGCAGAAACACTGAAATAGTATTTCTCTTACCTAATTATCATAAATCTCCCCTCTCCAATAAGACATAAGTCTCAAACTCTTCACCAGGGGGCATGATATTTGAAAATCAGAATGTGACAGGGTTTTGGGGATTTTTTTTTCAGTATGGTTTGGGCATCATACTTTTAAGTTATTCTTATTTGGTCAGTGATATCACCTTGGTATCACCTGAAAACCTGCATATCCTGATCAGTTGGTTCAATCTACCACAGCAGCCCAAGAAAATAAATCACAGTAGATCAGAGACTATGAAACCAGACATGATTCAGGAGGTGAGGAAAAGAATAGAAAAAAAAATATCCATATGAACACAAAGTAGAGCAGAGGAAAAGCCTAAATTAAGATCGTGATCAGCTGACTCCCAGTCCAGTTTTCTATGAGACAACTCCAAGAACAATCTCATATTTTCCCATAATGGCTCAGGAGGCTGAAAATATTGCCTAAAGGAAGGTCTCACAGTGCTGCACACTGAGTCAGACACAAACCAGAGGAATGTCACATTTATTGATTTAGCTGGAATATTCAGAGATTTGAAGGCTGTATTGACCTTTTTTATGGCAGCAGTTTTATCCTTTCAAAACCTGCTGCTGTTCCTGAAAAAGCCAGCAACTTTTCTCATCCTTCCAGTCTTACTCTCACAGACTGGAAAAAGAAAGGATGTGTTTTAGAGAGCTTGAAAAGGTCAGAGAAACAGAAGAACAGTAAAAATGAATGAAAGTGGAAGTTTGTTCCTAAATCAAGTGTGACCTTCACTTGAAAAAGGCTGCATTTTTCAAGTTTCTGTTCACTTTCAGGGGTTTCCCTGTAGCATGCAAAAAGCTTAGAAACACATTAACTTTTCGAAGAAAACTTTTCTGAGCTCACATTGGATGGGCAAGCATGGTCAACAAGCTGCTCCTGAACCCACAGTTCAAGGCCCTGCCTCAGCTGCTATCTTGAATCCACAGCTTGCAGCAAGGATTGAGAAGAGGGAACCCGCCCAGTACTGCAATCAAGATTCCATTTCATCATCACTAAGCCTGCTGGTATTCCTGCCAGAAGCCAAAACCACCCCACTGAGCTGCCTGAAAAAGGGGTGGTCGGTGCTAGAAGACGATTTCAAACATTTGAGATGGATGAAAGGAAGCCCACGGCCATTAGCACTGTTGGAGACACAATTGTTATTATTAACACCATCTGCAACATGGACATTTGGGTCTTTGATGAAGGAAGGATGGAGCTGGAGACCACCAGCAGCAGCCTGGAGTGGGTGGAGTGGGGAGGAAACATACCACAGTAGCAGCAGCCACAGAATTCGGGATCAATAGCGAGGAGGATGGATCCGAGCAGGATGCTGTTCGCTGAGCAGCCATACGTGCTCGTGGGCATTGGAAGCTCTACGCGCACTTTACTAGGAACAAGGGGAAACAACAATTCTTTGAGATCTATTTCTGCTCTGAATTAAGTCCAGCCATTGTAACAAATCATGCAGAGATTTGTGTCTATCAGCAGCTGGTCAGAAGTCTCAACAGCAATCAGCAAGAGAAAGTGACATTAGCAGAATCTGCAGTGAGACAAGGCTCCAGCACCAAAAACTACATTTGATGCTACTCAAACATCCTGAACATCCTGGTACCAACTGAGGAAGGCAGAAAACCCAACCAAGACACGACATTGCATGTACAGTTCACACCAAGGTTAGGCTGCATATGAAGGAGCACACAAACACTGTGGCTCCTGTTTCAGGCCTCGGGAGCTCTCTTTTGCCACACAGCAGCCCCTGAGCTGCAAACAGAAGCATGCATCTGCCCAAAGTACAGCAGCCAGTGGTGGCAGGACAGGCAGCACCATCATCAAAACCAGCAGTGCTGCCAAACACTCCCATGTCCCACCCCCCTTTCCAATGCTAGCATTAACTGCATTACCTCTGGAAAAGGGCTAATTATGGCTGACCCCACCTTTTCCATCCTGACACTGGCCTCAGCAACACCCACAAAATGATGGTACTAAGATATCAACCACAGCCCCCCACAAGTTGCATTTCAAGCCACAGCAAATATCAACCCTTAAAGCCTGGGGGAAGGCATGTGACCTGACTGATAGGGCAATTGAACACTTCATGTCAGTGTACTGGTGCATGTTCTGCTGCCAGATTCCAGCCTGGGCAGGCCTGATCATTCTGCAGTAAAATAGCAGGATCTAGAAAAATTTACTGCAAGATCAAAGTGAACTGGATGCTATAGATGCTAAAAGACTTCTTCAGTGTCATTTCTTCAGAACGAGCTGCTGAGGGAATGAAAAAGACCTGTTTGAAATAGGCTGGAGGACAGCAGTCAGCAGTAGAGAATCTGTTTATATCTAACATCACTTTATCAGTCTCTGTCATGAGTTCTTTCTGCACCTTTATAAGCTGACAGCTTCACTTGTAGATCTTGGTATCAGAGGTGACTTACCTCACCTTGCTATTCATTTTTTTTAGATTATGGATGACAGGCTGGACTGCACAAGTCTTGGAAAAAGACCTTCATTGAGCCACCACAACCTCTCCAAAGGAGCCAAAGATAAACACGACCTGTATATAAATAAGGTCTTGTTTTAGCTGGCCAGTCCTGCAGGGTCTTCCATGTCAAAATCCAGGGCTAGAAACAACCATGCAGCAAAGAAAAATCAGGAATTATAATTTTTTACATATGAGGAAAAAAAAGCATAATGTCTCGGTTTTGACACAGAACAAAACTTGTCGTTGGCAGAGGACCCATGTCATTTGTCAAAGGAGTAATTTGTGTTCTTGTGTAACAACAGATGCTAATGGGAAGCACACTCATTGCTCCATCCCCGCTGGCCACCAGCAGTACATTTGCATACAACCTCCAGCATCTGAGTCCTGCCACCAGCCAAATCACCTGGGCTGAGCCCTCATTGTCCCCTCACCCTACTAAATGTCCTTCCTACATATGGACCCAGGGTCGCCACTTCTCACTTTATTGTCTGGCAAATTGAATCCAGTTAAGTGACAGCGTCCTTCAGGCTGTTTCTAGGCTCATTTCTTTCATTAGCTTTTAAGAAATACAAAAGCCTGTGAAGCCATGCACTGGATGTCCTGCCAAGAGTCCCTTGGTTTTTGAGAGCCTCAGGCCCCTCTCAGAGAAAAATTCCCATCAGTCTCACTGCCCACTGAATCTAACAAGACACTTCATGATTTAAACATCACCAGCAAAGTTCAATCAACTCTAGCTCACATTTTCCTGATCCAGAAAGAAGCAGGGAGCCATGCAAAGCGTAGTTTCTTGGCAGTAACTCGAAGAAGTAATTTTTCACCCATTTCACCTGATGAACAGCCAGCCTTAAGCAAGGGTGCAGCAAGTCAGTTGTCTAAATTCTCAGGAAAGTAGCCAGGGGTTTTCTCAAGTTCACTTCTCCCCATTACCGACTGTTCAGCAGCACTGAGCCTATCAGCAGTAGCTATATGGGATCTGGTGATCTCCTGCACACTCCTGTTCAAGCAGCAGCTTTTATTTCACCACTAACAGGAGATCAGGCAACAGAAATGCTCACTCAGTGGTAACATCCCATATCCTCTCTAAAGTTTATCAATTCCAATTATGTCCATTCCCTAGCAGAGCATAGTACAATTTAACATTTCACAGGGTCAAAGCTTGTGAAAAAAGCAATCCTCAGCTTTAGCCAGGTGCTGAGGATTACATATTGTTCCACATGGAGATTCAAGCATTCCACAGAATGGATAAAGTTGGAAGGGACCACAGAGGGTCCCTTCATTGAACCTCCCTGTGTGCAAGAACAACAAAACCATAGGCACAACAAATGGGTCAAGATTGGAAGACAGTAGTAAGAAGCAAAAAGATATTTAATTCTGTTTCTTGAGAGATTCTCCTTATAAACAACTACAGGAGATGAAAGTTTCTTGAGAAAAAAAAAACAACTGCTAAGAGTAGAATAGTGACACCTCAACCTTTTTTTTTTTTTTTTTTTGGATAGGAGCACACCAGCCATGTCAAAGCAATTCATCTTGGTAATACTGCAAGGGAATTTACCATCTCAACAGTGAGACTTTATGGCAATGATCCCAATACCCCTGCAGGTCACTCTTATTTTTTTCCTGTGTAATGTGACACTAAAGGGTTTGCTTGTGCAAGGTGCTTCTTTTTAGTCCTTCTATCCCATTTAAAACTAGGCCTAGCAGAGCACAGCAGGTCAGAGAAGTATTATTTGAAGAAAGAAGAATTATTTTCTTTCTTTTCCCAGTTTCAAAATTTGCAGTTATGCACTCCATTCAGCAGACTAATATCAACAACTTAAAAGTATATTTCTAGTTAACCAGCTGAGGACATTCCTGACCAGGCCTTTGATTAGCATTTTACATCCCTTTTTCTTCAGTACAAGTCTGTTTTCCAATGATAAGTTCTTAATACATTCCTGATATGCTGGCAAGCATTAAAATTCTTTTTCTTTGGTCTTCCCACCTATGTTAAGATCTACAAGACAAAATATCATAACTGTTCACATTAAGATCTAGACCATCCATAAAGCCAAGAAAAAGCACAAAAAGCTGAAGAATTGTCCAGTGGTGGCCCACTCTAGCTCTGTATTTGTATCAGGATCCTCTAAGTGTAACATTCTCACTTCTGGTACACAGCTCACGGGAGGCCTTCAGTGCCTGCAAAAAGTATCAGCCTTCCTTATTATTTGCAGTTTCTATGGACCATTGAAAGTTTGACAGGCAGCTGGAGAAGTCTCTGGAAATGCTTCCTCTCTAGAGTTCTTTCTTTTTCTAAAATGGTCAGTTTGCTTATTGCCTATCCATCTGAAAAGTCACAGTGATTTAATCAGTGCTGGATAACTTCGAAACCAAAAGAGCTTACACTTGCATGGTACTATACACAAACTCACATTTCCAAATCTGTCTACAGCTTTGGTTCAAAGTATTAGAAACTGCAGGATGGATATAAATCAACATTGTACGTAAAGTTCAGCAAGAGATTCATCGAGTAATTATCACAACAACAATTAGTACAGACAAACTTTGTGCAGTGGGAACTTAGAATAGGCACTGTCAGCTTTTCACCTGCTGGCCACTCTCTCAACTCAGCTGAAGGAGAGAATGGACTTGGAATAACACCCAGGGTGACATGGGGGACTATAAATGCATTCCTTTTTCCAGAGGTATAACTCAGAAGCAATCCTTTAACGTCTTTAGAGCTGCTTGCCCCAAATCCTAAAGCTGCAAGGTCCATCTGCCCTCCAGTGTTCAAGCACTGCTTTGCTAAAACAGCAGCACCACCCCCAGACTGATAAATGCTGCGTGACTGAGAGGATGATTCCCTATAGGATGAATTCAGCTAGAGGATCATGTCTTTACATACTGGGGTCCAAACGTGGAGCTCTCTCTCCCCTCTGAGGTGTCTAGAGTCCTTTCCAAGCATTCCCTTTTGGTGATTGATTGTTTTGCAATGATTTTTTAATTCCATTTGGGACAGGAAGGTTTTGTGGTTTTCATTTTCTGTTTAAAAGAAAAAAAACTACTGTTGATTACTTATTTTTGTTACCTGCTTGCCAGAGTTAACTCTCTAGAGTTTCTTGTCTTGAGTTAAACAACTCAGCACATACCTTGGTAATAGCCAGTATGTCAAATACATTACAACAATTTTTAACTATCAGTTCCCTACTTTGAATTTCTTTTACCCATTTTAAAAGCACTTGGAAGAGAGCAACACTGAAGAACAGAGGGCATCATTAGAAGTAAACATTGGCCAGGATACGGTACAAATACCGTACTGTGGCATCTGCTCTAAATTTAGGATACACCACAGTCAAGTCAATAGCGTGGGTTGATATTGGTTTACCTTTTAATGAGCTCCACAATATTAGTAAAAATGTGGCAGAATAACATGTGAGACCCTTAGTTTGTGAGTAAGGTATTGCTTCTTGAATGCTAACTATCTGGCCCAGGCTCAAAATTAAGTTTTAGGCACAGTCTGGATGCACAATTCTCCAGACCCCAGTCCTGCCAAGCCAAAAGGAAGGCAGGATTAGTCGATTTATTAAGCTGGTGACAGCTCCTCTGCACACTGATCTGCACTAGCAGTGGCTCTGAGCAACCCTTAGCTTCTCCCCAGAGGAACAACGAGCCAGCTAAATTTATTGTCTATATCCTCCTCTGTCCCAAGGTTTGATAACTGTGGAAGCAGCAAAAGGCATAACAGTGGCTTAAAACAATCCTACATTATAGGCTAATTATAAGAATTTTAAGCACAGAAGTAATTTGGAATGCTACTGCTGAGGGACTGGGGAGAAATAAATCTCTAGATCTTATGTTTCTAATGTATTCTTGAAATGCAACCCATCCTCAAGTCCTGCCTCTTTGAATACCTCAGGGTGCATTGCAGATCACAGCAGTTTTTGAAAGAAGCCTTTTTGCCTTCTTTGCTGGTCAGGGTACAATTTTCAGAGCCCCATGGAGAACCAGACGTGCCAATTCCCAAGACAACCCCAGCAGGAACTGTCTACCCCATTGCTTTATGCAGATTTAAACCCTTCTCCCCTGGTGCTACAGGGGCTCACTGTAAGGGCCAACAGGCCAGCGATGATGCCTTTCCCTTCTGATGGGATGGCCTCCAGACATGCAGGTCTTCTGCTTCCATGCTCTAGGGCTCATCTTCTCCCTGCAAACACTTCAGGATTTATGAGGGCAGAGGTAGAAAGCAAACTTTTTCTGTTTGTGTACACAACAAACCATCAGTTTGACTTCTGGCCATGTACAAAGTTTTGCTGTTTTACTGCCCTCGATCAACACAAAATAAAATGTCTACAGAGAAATTGCTATTCATAGCAAAACAGGAGTTGCCACCTAAGACTTTCTGTTGGATTAAACAGCCAGTCCATTATTTTCTTCTTCATAGCTATTCCTTGTGCATTTCAACTGCTCTGTTAGACGGCTCTTCAGGGATTAAGGAGTAATGTTTCATTTTTCACTGATCCTTAACAAAATACAGCAAAAGTATCTACAATATAACAGAAGGGGTGCTGTCATTGTTCCAAGCATATTATATTTTAGACTAGCTGAATAACCTTTTGGGACCAGAATGCTGATTCATATATAAAATGTTACATTCTCTTATCCATTAAGCCACATTTATGCAGAAATGCATTCCCTGTTTTGGACCGGGGTTTGCTCATCTGTAAAGAAAGGGACTTTATTCTCAACTAGGGGGTAAGATGAGCTAAGAATCTCATAATATTTTTCTTACCATTACAGTTGGCCAGGCCATTGAGTACCTCAGTTACACAACCCACAGCATTAGGTAAAGCTATACTGAGTCTCACCCACTCCCTCCCATTGTGTGGCACTAATAGCATGCTAGAACTCAAAATGGAATTGTTTTCCTCCCATGGGACTTTACAGTCTCATCTGGTTTCAGCAGCAAGTATTTCTAAAAAAAAATGCTGCTGCAGCAGAAGACAGAGAACTGGGGCAGGGAATGAAAATTACCCAGCAGTTTGGATCACCATCTTCCCTCCTTCATCTGGTTGACCAGGGGGTCACACTACCTTCCCTTTCACCTGCTCACGGCCAGGCTGCAGCCCCAGCTTGTGTTACTCCTCTGTCAGAGCACTGCTGCAAAGGCATTGCTACATCAGCTGTGTTTTGGGTACGTGTTCAGGCTGGATCAAGACCCAAAATCTATTTTAAAAATTTCAGCTTTTTTCTCACAATCTCTTACTAACCAGCACATTTTGAGAATTATTTCAATAGGAACAGGCGTTCAGTCATTAGGTCGCTGGTCTTTTGAAAATCTGCTCTGAGTCACTTAGAATCTAATTATCAGTGGTATTTAAATCATCGTCATTAAG
The DNA here is from genome assembly GCF_009819655.1 of Sylvia atricapilla. NCBI lineage: Eukaryota > Metazoa > Chordata > Aves > Passeriformes > Sylviidae > Sylvia > Sylvia atricapilla. Next base: position 108,201,278 of record NC_089142.1, on the reverse strand, counting down.
GGAACCAAAGATGTTTTCTGTAAAGATTCATTTTTGCCTCCAGATTTGTTTCATCAAGCAAGCAGGGGATGTCAAGATCTCCACAAAAGCAGATCATGGAAGAAAAAACAAGTCTCATACTGAGCTGCAGAACATCAGAAAACACTTAAAGATGTTAAGGCTCGAATAATTGTGTAGCAAAAGCTTTTACATAATTTGTGTCACCACACTTAAATCTAAGAAAAACTTCAAGGGCCTCAAATATTTAAGATGCATTTGCCAGAGTGCTGGAACCCAGATAAAACTCACAGGGAAGAGAAGAATAAGTGGTCCAGTCACCAAGCCAAGGCAAACTCCACCAGGGGAAAAAAGCTGAAGTCACATATTCAGGCTTTACTACATGCTAAAGAATTAACAGAGCAGGACACTCCTTGCCTGTGCTGCCAGCAGTCTTTCCATGCATTTCAGAACTAATGTCAATTTCTGGTCAGAACAACAAACTTCAGCAAAGTTTGTTAAACTTTTGGGAAACTTTAGCATCAGCCTCACACTACGGTGTAGGTATTTGCATTTCACAAATGCAGGAGAAATTCCCACTAATGCAGCCTCTGCTGCAGTTCAGATCCCAGAGGGCTCCTGCAGACGTTGATGCTGCTGCAATGAAAGTCAAGATGGGAGCTTTGCCATTGGTGTCGGCAGTGTTGGCTCAAGTCAATTGAACTTCTGCAGGGTTTGAGGCTGTGCATGTCCTGAACTGCCTGGGGAGATGAAAGCCAGCCAGGACCAGCACTGCCACCTCTAATTATCCTGAGTAGTACCATTCCATAGGAATCATTCACCCTTTGGCAGCACGGCCTACAGATCACTTCTGGCTCAACCAAGCCCTTTTTAGTGGCAAATGCTCTCTGTGCTCACCCTCTGCTCAGGAGAGAATTCCATCCCCCCCTTTGGGTTTGGTGGCAAGACATCCACTCTCACAGACCTTACGAGAAACACTAAATCATTTTCCTTGTCTGGGGCAGGCTTGGTGCCCTTCTCCCCATCATATTTCCCTGAAAGTGACCTTTTCCACTCTCAACATGAAGGATAAAGGAAACAGAGACTAGAACATGTGTAAGGATAGACCCTCAAACCAAAAGTATGTGGGTTTCATTCTGGAGAAATGACTCTGAAATTCCATGGTTCTTGTTGTGTACATGTTGTCACCTCAAAAATGCTCTCAAGGTAAAGAGCAAACTAAAAAAGACAGAAAGATCTGGCAATTAGACTCCAGCTGGTGTTACATAGGCACATTTTACTCCAAGGTCAGATTCAGCACTGATAGAAGCTGAAACAACCTCTGGCAGTTGCAGCTATTAAAGCTGAGAGACAAATACCCACCTTCCTTTGGCAAGAAGAGGTGTCCTATTTTGTTTCCCAGAATTGAGGAAAACTTGTACCTGCTGAAATCCATGCAGTGTCAGAACTTCAGGGCATGTGCTCTAAATGGAAATCTTCATTCTCTTCCCATATCGCCAGGTCTGGCACACAGTCTGAATCATCAGGCAGACAACTCTAGGAACAAGGGAACAGGTTGGTAAAAGAATCCTTTTACTGCAGAACATACTGGAACTGAACCTGGCCAGGCCCCTGAACACTGCTCAGCTGCAGTTTTCTCATGGTAATACCAGAGCTCCTACTCAAAGGCAAAAACTCCTCTCTTTATTGCAGTTCTAATCAGCAGGAACATGATCGGTTCCTTTCCCAGCATGAGCTGTCTCTCCCCACATCTGCTACTTCTCCCAGCCCCCAGTGAAACAGAGAAAAAAGGAAAAATAGTTTATTAAAGAAAACAAACCCAAAGCTGTGCAACTGCTGTTTTAGCCCCACTGGAGGAGCTTTTGTCTAGTTTTACAGGGCCTAACATGTGTTCGATCAAGATCAATTTCTGAGAAGATCTAGATGGAAAACAATCAGGTGTTATCAACAGTATCACTGGAGCAACATCAAAGCCTTGCCTTAGTACATGAGCCTTGATGTACCCCAGCTGCTCCAGACAGAGCCGAAAGAAAAACTCCAGGATCTGACAGAGGTTGTGAGACACCTTGTAAAGATGGAGAAAATTAGCCAAGCAGGTGCCTGATGTGGAATGTTTCTAGAAACTCTTGCCTCAGAACTGAGATATGTAGGAACTGTAAAAATAAGAAAAATTATTTTTTTAAATTAAGGATGCAATCTGTAAAAAAATACTTTTCTTAAAACTAAAATAGCCACAAATAAGGATTCTGGAGATGGTTTGTCCCACAGCTGTTTGTAAGGAAGCGCTCCACATAGACCGTGGCACTAATTCCTCCTGGACACAGGATTATGCCCCTGGCTGGAGCTGATTTAGAAGAAACACAGATCTGCTGTAATGAGGAAACTCATACAAATTGAAACTGCTCATGAACTAGGACTTCATGCAGGGGTCACAGGCCCTGCTAATCAGATACAGCCACAATTAACACTGCCCTGACAGCTGTCAGGTTCTAAGGCTCAGTTTGACAGCAGGGCTGTCCCAGTCCTTCTCTCACCTCTGAACAGTCCAGCTTGCCCCACACTTTATGTCACTGTTCTACCTAGAGACAGAGGGGAATGGGCAGGGACAGCAAGGCATCTGACAGCTCTAAAGCCTCTCTAATGGCTTGGTGGCCAGAGGCAGAAAAACACGCAGCTTTTATTTCACATGTCTTTTCTTGGGCATGTGAAACTTTTGTGTGGAAAAGGTTAAAAATGTAGTTTGACATTTTGCTGATAGCCCAGGAGATCCATCCCAAGTATGGAGGGAGACTTCCAATCAATGCTCAAGGCCCACTTAGTGATAAGACATCCTTTGGAGCTAAGCAACACATCTCACTCTGCCATGTGTCTCCCATCTGAGCAGCTTAAGCTACACAGCACATTTAATCAGTTCCAGCTGGGACATTTCCTGTCTCCCCACAAGCTGCATTAACCCCTTCTTTCTTTCTTTCTATTATTTGTAGGATCTTAGAATATAGATAGTTCTCCCAAGCATTCCACAAACAACATCACCTCTAGCTCTTACCATTTTGAACATTGCAGTATCACTCACGGCAGCACAGGTTTAATCCTGGCACTGTACAGAGTTGGGCAACCCTAAGTGTCTGATCCAAGATTAAGTGGACTAGAAGAGAATCTTCCCTGCAAATCACTTACCTACTACACATTTCTTCTTAAAGATGGCCTTATTTTTCTGGATTTATATTCAAGTATGTTTTTGGAATTAGATGTCCCCTTTTTTCTCTAGGATACACCCCCAGCAACAGAACTAGCCTTAGTCAGAAACTCTACCCTTCACCCACATCTGCTCCATGTTTCTAGGGCCCAGTACTCCAACAACGTTTGCTAGACAGGCCACCAGAGAAGTAGGCATACTCTTCCTGTGATAACAAGCCAAAAAAACAAAGCAGGGCATAATCACTTCTCTGCTCCCAAAGCACATGTGACAGGTGGCATCCCTGTGAAGCTGCTCTAGTCAAATCACACAGAGAATTCACAGGACAGGTATCCAAATGGAGCAGTGCATCACCTTTCCCAAAGCCAATATATCTTATGAGCCCATCTGGCTTCAGGACTAATATTAACAAGCTGTGCCACTCACTGACCTCCCTATGACCACTAATTCCTTCCTATTCTTACTATCCACCCTTCCCAACATGTATTTGCCAGATCTTCCCCAAGCTGACAGGATATACAGAAGTGGTAATCAACTCCAGGTGAGGTGCCTCCTGCTTCCTAAAGCCTGCCTTGGCTACGCTGGTGTTTGTCCCAGGCTTTATGCACATACCGAGGCAGCACAAACCCCATGACGCATTCCGACATCTCCGGTGGCTCCGCAGCCATGCCGACATCCCAGAGCCTGCACAGGACCACATTTTAAAATAAACACGACTTTGCTTACTCTGTATCCTGATCTTTCACCAAGGGCTTGGGCTCTGCCCAGGAGGCAGACACACAGACTCAGCTGGGCAGAGAGATGGGCTTGTGGTTGAGGCCCTGGTCTGGGAGTTGACACAGCTGGGACTGGACCCTGCTCCCCTGCCATCTTCCTCCGTGACCTTGTACAAGTTGCTGGTTCCTCTGGGCCTCAGCTTTCTCCTCTTCAAAATACGATGCAGATCTCTTGGTGCGCTTTTCCTGTAGGGACTGACCAGGAATTTAAGTCAAAATGAGACTTCTAAATTGCATTTTAACCACAGTTCCCAACTTTTAAGCTTGCACTAACTAATGCAGATCCGCTGGCCTAGATATTATAACTTAGATGGATCACATTGCTGCTAGAAGGGAATCTGCCGTGGAGGACAGGACTAGGACAAATTAAATTAATGAATTATGTAGCAGAAAACAATATCCAAGAAAATTCAGTAAGTGCTATACCTTTGCACTGAAGTGGAAATACTCATTTATGGCTGTGCAGAATTGCTGGCTGCATGAAGAGAACCAGGCTTTTGAATAAATAAAGAGCAGTAACCATCATCCTGGAACACATAACCAGGAGTAAAAACTGTGAGGCAAATGAAGTGCCCACTTCATTCAGCTTTTGCAAGACCTCAGCTGAATAATTACACCCTGATTTGGACCATTTAGAGAAATTCCAGAGAAGAGTCATGGGAATGGTCTGAAGTTCAGAAATCATGAGCTGCCAAAAAAGACTGAGAAACTGAGGTTGCTTTAAGAGAAGAGAAATGGACTGCTGAAAAAAGGGGAAAGAATTAATCCATGGTGGTCAGAACAAATAGAAATATGATTAAGTTACACATATTCAGGAAAACATTGTGAGTTAAAGAGTAGTGAAGCACAAGTATGTTTTTCTTGGACAGAACATCCACCATTAGGAGAATTAAGGACAGGTTAAATGAAAATCTGTAAGGAGTGACATAGTTGGGTTTGATCCTGCTCACAGTCAAAGGATGCCCTAGAAAAACTGCATCCCTCTCAGCTGCATTTTTTTATTATTCATTCATTTCTGAAGAGATTGGTCACCAATGGAGTACACACCACGGGCACATTCATAAAATGGATGCACCTGAAACTTCTCAGGGTTTGAGTTTTCCTCAAGTCTGGTTCCAGACCTTCAATTTTGAGGAAGCGTTTCACTACAGATGGATGTTTGATTGTTAAATTACACCTTCCAGCCAGTTATTTTTAAATGTTTGAAAAGAATAGGTTTTGCCTTTCAAGTACCCTTGATCAGCAAGATGTGTATGCTATATGAGATGATTTGAGGTATCCATCATATCCACAGGTGTGCCCGGTACCTTTACTTTTTAAAGTCACATTAAATGTTTTGCCTTAGTGACCTTCTGGTAACAAACACTGCAGAAATTTGGTTTCATTCACAATTGACTGATGAATCCATAGAAGGAGACACTGATTATCGATTTCTCAACACCTTTGACAGAAGATCTCTGGAAAACCAAAATTTTGGTTTTTGCAGAAAAATGTAAGTCTCATAACACAGAGGCTGGTTAATTTCATTGTGTTACCAACATTGAAAGATTGCAACTCAAAAAACAAAAGGCTCTGTATAGTTGGATCCAAGGAGGCAAATCTGAACAAAAAGCTTGAAATTTTTTACAAGGGTAGTTATTGATCTGAATGTACAAAAACTCTTGCTAGGATTTAATACCTAATAACTCTCCCAGGTGTGAATTTTGAAAGATAAATACATAAATAACCATAGCCCCATTACTAAATGAGTGAAAGAAGGACATCTCCATAGTTTTAAGCCAGGGAAATATTTTTCAAGCCCCAAACCCAGTAACTGCTGTCATTCAGCAAGTAGGGGGAAATAGGGACAAATGTCATCAATTATGCACTGTTAAGCTGCAAGACCTGTGCCATGAAATAAAATCTTTCAAGGCATGTATGTTATGGAAGCAGAGAGGAGATGGTTGCCTCTGCAAACATTTGAGGCAGGGGTATTTCTAAAGAGACAAACCACTCCCTCATGCCTGGGTTAATGTAACTGCAGACAATGACTCTACAGCTTGGAGAAAAGTTGAGTTGGGGGGACTGAAAATCTGGTTATTGCTCATATGGAATTTATATTCTATCAATGATCTGGTTACTACTCTACCCACTCTGACATTTAGACACTCTCACACATTTTAGGAATCTACTGGAGAAATCGCTAGATTGTGCCAGAACAGCAAGTGATCTTTGAGCAAGTGCTGAGAACACGTCTGCTTGCACAAGGTGCTTGGAGCAGCAGAGTAAACCCCATGAAAAACCAGCAGGAAAGAGAGCATGTGTGGAATGTTCCCTTTTCCACCAATAGTCTTGCACACAGATACTGAGAAATGAACTCTCATAATTAACAGGCACATGGTTATTGCTGAACAACCACTGCTCTCTCATTGGAACACACCCAGCTTCGTCCTCTGCTCTAGCCTCATCCATAATTTTTAGACTCCCCAAACAGGAGGAGAAATCCTCCCTTCATACCCCCTGCAAGGCCCAGCAGCAGCAGGGAAAGCATTTCTCCACCGTTGCTGTTAAACCCAGACTGCAGCAGAGTCACCTCACTGCACAAGCTCCGCTTCAGCATCTTAAGCAGTTTCCAGATAAGTTCAGTGAGAGACCACTGTGTTTCTACTGAAATAGAAGAACCAGGAAGACACTTTGACTACATTATTAATGCCACTGCAAAGACTCCACAAGGAATCCAGAACAAAATAGATGCATCCCGACAGCTGCAGCTGTATTAAGTGAGAGCAGTCGTATTTGTAAAGCACCAACAAGATGACTTCTAGAGAAATAGCCCTTTTAAATTCCTGTAGAGGATAAAGTGCATATCTGGTAAGCAAGCAGAATATCAGAAACACAATGATAGCAGTGTAATGCCCAGCGTAAACTAAGGAAATAAAGGAGCAAGCACCCCTTTCACAGGGCATCATAAACAAAAGCACTCCTCTGCTCAGAAAGAAACAAACATTTTAAAGTTGCAAAGTACAAACCAACCCTCCAACTAAAAGGGTGCAAAGATTTGGATCAGGACTTCTCTCAATACAGAAGTTCAGGCAAGCTTGAACATTTAGGGATCGTTTTTATTTATATGCTTTTTCATTGCCCTGATCTGTAGTTCCCTGGAAGGTGAAGAGAGCAGCAGTTATTTCTGGTTCTAACTATATGACTTAGTTCTCAGAAAAAGAGGAAAACTTTTGGGAAAGGTCAGTGCAAGGCTGCATCTGTTCAGCTGTAAAATGCTTCTAGCCATTTTTATGGGTTATACACAAATATTTACTGGGCTTCCAATCAAAAACAAATATTTACTATTCTAATCACAGCAGTACTTGGCAAACATACTAGTCTCCAAATACAGAGCATCTTCCTAACTCATCCACTGAAGTTAAGGAGGGCAAAAGAAAAACCTCTCCTTTGAAGACAGGCTGAGAGAGTTGGAGTTGCTCAGTCTGGAGAAGGGTCTGGAGAGACCTTGGAAACCCTCCAGTGCTTAAAAGGGCTACAAGAGACCTAGAGATGGACTCTGGGCAAGGGCATGGAGCAACAGGACAGGGGGAACTGCTTCAAATTGAGAAAAAAGGTAGGTTTAGATTAGGTATTAGGAAGAAATGCTTCATCATCAGGTGCTGAGGCCCTGGCACAGGTTGCCCAGAGAAGCCATGGCTGCCCCATCTCTGGAAGTGTTCAAGGCCAGGCTGGACAAGGCTTGGAACAACCTGTCCAGTGGGAGATATCCCTGCCCAAGGCAGGAGGGTTGGAACTGGATGATCTTTAAGGCGTCTTCCCGTCCAAACCATTCTGAGACTTCATGAATAAGGGATGATTTTTATAATTTCGTTTCCATCCCTGAATGTCAACCAACTCAAACAGAATAGGATCTGTTTAGTGCATGCTGAAATGCGCCTTTGACCGCATGTCATGAACTGATGGAAAGTTTTGCTTTCCCACTCTGCTCTGTATGGCTGAGGGTGCAGAGCACACAGCAGAAGCTTCCAAGGCATCAATATATATTAGAAAGGAAACCCGCACATGTTTTAATAACCCACAGCTACAAAACTTCAGTCAAAATGGCAAGTGCTGTGATCCTTAATTGACCACGGCAGATTTGGAAAGCTGGAGAAAGTGCTACAACAGTCAGGCTGAACTAAAAAAGTTCAGCAGTCATTTTTGTCCTAGCTAATATTTCAATATTTCAAAATATTTCAATACACAGGAAAAACTTGAGAGCTCCTCCATTTACAACATCTAACAAAGTTTTGGTTTCGGATGACTAAACTATTGATTTCTACTCTGGAATACTTCATAATAACGTCTTTAAATATTCAATAAACAGTGAGGTTTATTTTTAAATGATCAGTTCTACATAAGTAATGGTGCACAAAACGTAAGGTTATAAAGAATTAACTGCCTACGCATATTCATAGTCAGGCAGTAGGAGAAAAAGTAAATAGTGTCCAGCAACATATACAGACAGGGCCCCCATCATCTTAGTCCTTATATTTTGGGACACAATGAGATCTTTAGGCTTCAAAAGATTCCATTAAATCCTTTACAAGAGAGACCTGGGCTCCCCAAATAAGTCTGAGACACCCCTGAGTTAAGGCATGTATCAACCTCATCAACACGTTTTCCATTTGGTGTGCCCGCAGCACACTACCCATCACCAGTAATGGAATTGCACATTAGGGGTTTGAGGTCAGACAGTCTTAGGTTTCTTCTCTCCTTCATCTCACCATAGAAATCCCAAAAAACCTGAGCAGAGAGAAGGGCAGGGAGTTGCTCGCTTTGAATCATTCGTTACCATAAACCTGATGACTTGGATTCCAGTTTGGGACAAGTGTGTCATGAGACCTGTTGAAAAAAGGTCTGTTTCAAATAGACACACACCCATCTGGATGGTCCTTCTGGTTTTGTCTTCATTTTAGGTTTGGTTTGGCTCTCCTGGTGCTTGTTACTTCACTTTTCAAAAAAAGCTGCCAAATGTGGACAGTGGGTGTGTCTTGTTGACATCTTGCGGTCCGCACAGTATGTCCATTTTGCTGATTGTCAGGGCAATATGATTAAGACCTTAAAATCAAGGGAGATTTTAGCCTGTGACATGTGTTGAACAGCAGCAGTGTTTGTTGAACAGCAGCAATTAAGCCTCATTTCAACAGTCAAGGATGACCACCTCCATCACTCTTCCTCAACCACCCTCCCTCAGTCCCCAGCTGTATCATTTGTCTGGGTCCTCCTTCACCCACCAGGATTAGGCACAGCTCCAGCCAGAGCAATACCAGCAACCAGACTGAGCTAAATCCCAGGTCCTTCCAGCCCAGTACCCTGTGTCCAGCCACGGCCAGGAAACAGCTGTTTAGGAACAGAAACAAGGCAAGAGAATTACGCTCCTTGCGGTACAGTCTCCAAGTAATCAGCAGTTTAAGGAAATATTTCCTGATTTCCAGAAGTAGACTGTTCCCACAAGATATGTACATCCAAGGCTTGGTCTTCCCTCCCAGCCAACTGGCAGAGGTTGGATCTTCAATTTGTCAGCCCTGAAACACTGCAGAATAGGCCAAATTCTCTGCCAATAAAAAAAATCAGTGACATTTCACCAGCGTGAAAGATATTAACATTATATGAGTTCTTACGAGTCCTGTCTGAAAATGAAAGCATCCTAGGGCCCAGTTCTCATGTAGACAGAGGACCTTTAAATCATAATAACAATAAGGAAAAGATTAAAAGCAATCCTCAATTTTATTTGGCTGCCCCTGAGCAGCCTTAGCCCAAGTTTGAGAGAGGTTTTGTTATGAATTTGAAAGCTAATAGATAACCCCCAAACATTAATCTCCTTTTAAACACCACACATTGGACACAGTACTAAGAAAACCAAGGTTCAAATGTGAATATATAAAAGAAATTAAATTAAAGTGTTGCAATGAAGTATCCACATGGCTAAAGTGATTTACAGCAGCCATGAATACAGCCAAGTACTGATAGGAAGAGTAGCACACATAGTAAAATGATACAGTGCGGTATAATATTTATTAATCTTTTCAAGAATTATTTCAGTATAAATGACTTCAATGACTCCAAAAATCCCTGCCAAAACAGTGTAACATATACCACACACCACACAGAGAGAAAGGGACCAAGGTATGGGATACTCTTATTAAAATCACAGAATAATTTAAGTAAGAAGGGACCTCTGGAAATCATCTACTCCAACCTCCAGTTCAAAGCAGGTGTAATTAGACCAGGCTGCTCAGGGACATGTCTAGTTGAGTCCTGAACATTTCCAAGGCCAGAAATTCCTCAAAATTTAAGTCATGATGTTAGAAAAATCATTTCATTTAAGTTGCAACTGTCAAACACCATTATTCCTCCATTACAGCATGCACATTACATTTACTACTTCCCACCATTTCTGTTTCTTATTGCTGTTCAGCTGAGACTCCAGAAAATTATTTGATGAAGAAATTCTTTGCAGAGGCCTCTCTCAGCTTCTGGAGCTGGTATGACAGGGAAAAGGACAGGTTCCTACCTCAGCAGTCACTTGAGCCAAAACATTTGATAGAAAAAGCATAAAAAGAGATAGTACGTGTATATACGTTTCTAGGGAAAGATTCAGAACTTCCTAATGGGTTGCAGGTTTTGGGCACTGTCACTCTGGAGGAGCACAGGAAAAGGCAGGCAACAGCTACAAGACAGCCTGAAACTGCACTCCAGCCCATCCACAGCCTGGCTCACACCCCACACTAGAAGCTCTCCTGACCTCTACTGAGATGTTTGTGACAAACCCTCCTTTGTTTTCAGTCAGATTCAGTGATTTGAGGCAGAAATTATCTCCTTCTCCAATCAGAGGGTTGTGAGTCTCCATCTTAACAGACCACAACGTTATTGTGATAAAAGCAAAACCAAAAAACCAAACAAAGTCCATCAAGAAGTCAGGAGTACAGGAGTGGCCAGGATAAGTCACAAAGTGATACACTTTGAACAATAAACCAGCTTCAGGACTCACGTACACACAGCTCAGTGTCCCTGCTGATCCACAAAGGAACAGAATAACTTCAAAAAGTTCTGGGCTGGATAAATGATTTCTACCCCCTTGTCCAGCCCAAACCATAATTTGTTTCAAAAGGAGAGATTAATTGCATCAGGCATCACTCAGAGGAGCCAAACCATCCCTAGAATTTCCATTGTCCTAGACATTTGACTGCACATAATTCCAAACAATCCTTGGACTGGTTTCTCATCACACGGCAAGCTCCATTGGTTAGGAGAGATAACTAAATATCAGTGGACAACTGCAATTAATAGAATAAAGAGAAAGATGATCCTACAACTTTAAAATGCCTCTCCTGTTTTCCTTAAACTCCCACTCCTCACTCTTATAATCAAGGGGAGGGTATCTATGAAGCAGAAGCCAAAAATTAATTTAGTAACATATTACAGAGTTGCAACAAAAATCAGGTGGAGGAAACACATCCTCAGCTCAATATGTTAAAGGCCGGGAAGGATTCCAGTGCTTTTCCAAGCACAGAGACAGGGAAGGCAACTCAGTTTATCAGTGCTACAGCCACCACCATCGCAAATTTGATTACACAAATTTCTCCAGTTTCTTATTTCAGTCAAGATTCCTAACATGTGGCCCAAAGTCTTGCCCAGGTCACAGATTTCACAGAATATCGTGAGCTGGAAGGGACTCCCAAGGATCCTTAAGTCCAACTCTGAATTGAATGGCTTATACAGGGATCAAACAGAGATTGAACCCACTGTGATCAGAGAGAAGGGATTTTGCAAGGCAAAAAAGAGTTTTTGTGGAATAACAACCCATTTGCCATCACTTTGCACATGGTGATGACAAGCCACAGTTAACGCTCCAGGAATTAAGTGTATCTTAACTAACCTGGGTAACTAAAGAAAAATGGAGTTTTACATCCTAGAACAAAGGATTTCAAGCCTTTCCTTCTGGTCACTAACAACAGCATGTACCAACATCTGTCTTAATTCTTCAAAGTGCAGCAGAAATGAAGGTCAGGCATTCAACACTTGCAAACTCATCTGGACCAATAAATGTCTGCAGATTTTGGTGAACCTGCTTAAGAAACATGTCTAAGTGATGTCACCCTTTCCCTGAACCTGCAATATCCCGGGATTTACAACATCCTGCTTGTAGTGGAATCAAAGCATCACTGCTTGTTCTGATAAAAACTTTAACTTCACAGACATTACCCCAATAACATGCCATCAGTTTTACAAAAGGCTCAAGTATCAGACTGCATCACAAGACTCAGCCTTATGTTTCCTTCCTGCTCAGCTGCAGGGAGCACTCGCTGGTGAGCCACAGGCAGAGGGCACACAGTGCCACAGAGGCTGGGAGGTTCACTACAGCTCTGCAGGGGTTATTTTGGATTATTTATGCACCTGCTTGTATATATGTACATAAAATGAAGCCATCCAGAGCCCATCATCTCTGCCAAGGATACTGCAGACTGCGATATCATCCCAAGTAAGTCTTGAGGCTCTAAGAGCCAACACAGGCCCCCCAAGACGCACTCAACATTCAGAATTACCTATTAATGCTGCATCACTTCCAGGAGTTGAAGTTGATCTCATCTAGGAGCCATCTGTAGACAGGTAACAGCAAATGGGCTAATCAAGAAACCAGGCTTTCAAATGAGCATTTTCTTGAGGAAAAAGCAACCTCTGATCTCTCACTCAGCCCAAGTCAGCAGGGTTTGGTTTCTCTCTTTTCTCTCCAGCTGCACCAGGCAGAGCATGCCAGGCCTCATTCTTCTGAAGACTCACTGGACAACCAAGGGTGTAGCCACACTGCCAAGTCTTTCACTCTTACTCCTTGCTCTCAGTAGTCTGCCCTTTTGCAAGGGAAAAAGTTCTGACATATCAGGAAACTGCGCAGAGCAGCTGAACTCCAGTCCTCACCACTTCCCCACACTCCTTCCTCTTCCTCAGGAGGCACCTTCACAGCAGCAGCTTTCATCCAGGCAGCATTCCTCACTTTATCATCACCCTATAAAAAGGTCTCTACCTCAAGCACAGAAGTGCTCCAGCTCACTCATAGAGCAGTATATTCCCAATTCAGCCTTTCCTCAGCTTACAGCTCTCCATAAAAGCAGCATCAGCACACTACTTACACACCAGCCTTTCCCTACAAGTCCAGCTTCCTCCGTGCTACCAAAGCAAGTGCAGGTGTGGCCAACTGAGCAGGGCTGGCCACCCTTAGAAGGTGCAAACACCTCCCAGTTCCTACCAGTGCCTAGAGGGGATTTGCTTCCAGATTGCCCTAATATAGCTACAATAAGGAGAAGGGGGGAAAAAGGGTACAATAAGGAGAAGGGGGGTATTTGGGTATGTTTTAGGCAGCCTTCTGATTCCCAAGAATCAAAGTTATTTTTAGAATGTTCTTTATTTGAAATTTAAAAGCTCCTGTATTCAACAGCAGCAAAGAATCAAGAACAAACATAAACAGCTGAGGAAAAATTAGATAGTGATGAACAAGGTGGTTTTAATTATGTGGGACTGGGCTGAAGTAGCCTGTTTTAGCACTTAATAAAGGAGTCTTCCTCCCCTTGCAATGTGAACTGCTAATATGGCATTTGCAGACAAGATAAGAAACCCGTGTTCCCTATTTATTGTACCAAGAAGTTTGATGGGTGGCATTGGAGCAGGTTAATCCATGTGTCCCAGGCCTGGGCTGCCAGTGCTGCTCATCAGCCTTCTCAGGGGCAGGGCTGTACCCTCGGGGCCCCAGACAGTGACAGTAAGGAATTGTTGAAGCCATTCTGCCTCTTTGTATGAAGTTTGGTCGCACTGAAAAGGTGTGGAAAAGGCTTTCTCACTCACAGGGTCCTTGCCCAGTTGAGTCATTCCTCTCTTCCCAGCTGTCAGATGCAAACTCCAAGCCTGCACCTCCTACCCCACTCAACAGCAGCATGATAAATAAAGGCAATGCTTGTGATTTGAAAGCATTAATTTCTACTGCAAGGTAAAAACAGGGAGGCAGAATTGTAATATATGTTTAATATGTTACTTGTGGTAAATGTAATGGATAAATTCGTGTATATAATATTGTATCAAAAGTTTGGTCTATTAAAAAGCTACTCAAGGGCGTCTCCGAGATTCCAAGGCCTATTGTGCAAGCTGTGAAACCACAACATTTGCAACAGAAACAACATGGCCGGAACTGGAGATGGCCCATTCATCAGTGATGGGCCTCCACAGCTGCTGATATCTGATATCAATCTTGGTGGGGGACCCGGAGGATGATCAAATCAGCGCCCCAAAAGAGAAATCCGGGAAGACTATCAAATCATCTTTTCATACTTACAGGAACCCCTTTCAAAACCTCACTTGGAAATAAAGAGATACATGAATATTTGGACTTTCAATGGACTTAGCCTCAGGACAAATAAACTGTATAAAACCCGTGCACTGAGACCCAGTGTGTGTGGTCGAGGTTTGATGGTACCTTTGTTACTGTCACTCTGCCCACCCAGCATTCGATCAATGTTGTCCGATTTTATTGTGGCCTTTCAATTTGATTTTGGAAAATCGCTAAATAAATTCTTTTATTTTGAATTTGCTTCTAATAATTTATAACAGTACTCAAAACCAAGCTTAACCAGAGCTGATAGAAGTCCTTTCATTGACTTCACTTGGCAAAATCAGGGTCATTCTTAGACGAATTCCCTGTTTTCCCTTCAGATCCGTTGGCAGCCTTACAGCATTAGAATCATGTGTGTGGTAATATCTTTCCCTGTACATGATCAATTCATGCTGCCATTAAGGAAATGGAAATTATGAAAGGTGACAGAAGAAGTCAGACTTTCTGCATGTTCCATAACACAAATCCTCTCTATAGCATTCTGCCCTGTTTTTGGGTAAGAACAGGCTTTCTCCTATAAATACTTTTCCCCAAAAAGTAGCTTAAACTAGCTGGTCAGTGCCTAAAGCAGGACAAAATCTGTGATTATTTGCATGACTTTTAAAGCCCAGGCTTTCAGGGGTCATGGCAACACAAATGCTACCTGTGAATACCATCATCCTAAATCCAAGAAAGGAAAACATTAAAGGTTTTTAGTTTGCACAAACAACTTTCTGTCATCCTGGCAACTTCATTCTATCTGGACCATTCTGTCTTCATACTTCAGAAAATACAGAATGAGGGAGGACAGGAAATATCAAGAGTTCACAAATTTTTGACAGTTCTTTGCATCAGAATGGAAATAATTTTCCTTCCCACTCCGTTTTTCCCCCCTCTACCACCACATGCTACAGTATTTTCCATCTCATTGCGTTTTGTATTTGACCTCTTGGTGAAAGTCAGGAAACATCATCCACCTAATTGTGAGCACCTGCACAGCTGCAGGTGTGAGGGGAAACACCTCATTGAGCGGGTCAGAGAACTCTCTGCTGATTTACAATATTAACACCCGTCACATCCAGAAAAAGCAGCCTGTGTTCATGGTTAATGCAGTGGCAGAGGGACATGTCAGAAATGCCACTCATGGTAGTAAAGGTGGTTATGGCTGCTTCATTTTTGAGAAAGGAGGTAATCCTTAGTTTCAGGGCTGTCTGGTCTGCATTTTCAGCAAACTTTGTTCTCTCTTTTGAAATCTTCCCCTTTTCTACCAAGACTGAGGGGAGTACACACACACGTTTACTCAGAGTGCATGGACACACTGCACTGCCTTCAGCAGGACTGGCCACGCACACCATGTGCTGCCTATAGTACATTTGCAGGGCTTTTTCTGTTTAACTTTTAAACTGGACTCATATGAGACTCTCCCCAGCCAGACACCTCATTAAAGCTGACAGATTTACAATCCCCAGCTTGCAGTTTCTGGACTGTGGGTGGCCTTGGCCTTGGCCAACTTGCGAAATTTTGCATGCCACCATTTTCCAGTTGTAGAGTAGGGAGAAGAAGAATCCTCCTTACCTCCCATACACAGTCTTGCTGCTCAGACTAAAGCACTAATATTTCAAAGAGGACCTGCCTGTTATGACATGCCCCTCCACTGATTGTAACAATGGAACCCCAACCACAGCTGGGGCTCCTAATAAAAATAAATTAGTGCTGCTGTTGTAAAAACAAATAAATAACACTAATAACTTCAGGAGAAATCTGTCAACACAGATGATGGGCAGGGCTGTCAGAGTATTTATTTACTACATTTCCAGAACTTTGCTGTTGACCTTTTACCTTCTCGAAACAGCCATGCTACAGAAACCTCCCTGAAGAACAGTCTCTGTCTCCCCACATAAACAGCTGAGAACCCTCTGGAGAGCTGCTAGTGAGATATATGCACTGTCTGTCAGTGGTGAAGGAGTCAATTCAACCCCACGATTCAAACAAATGCGCTTTAAGAGCATCTAATGTTTATATTGGCTTTGTGTCTGCAACGCTATTTTGAGAATGGTCTGCCTAAGGCATTTTTCTTATTTCCAGACTGAAAGGTACTTTAATGGGGCCATGCCTGCAATGGTTTAGTTCCTGTGTTGGGCTCCTTGCCGAGGCTTCCACCTGCCTGTTTAATGGCAGAGCTTTTCAACTGCTCTGCACGGGGTGATATCTGGATTTTAAGGACTCTGCAGTGATGGTGCAGCCTGGTATCATGTGCTGCACCCTCCTCATGTCCCCAGGCTGAGAGCAATCAGAGCTAGGCAGAGCAGGGAAGGAGTAAGAAAAGGCAATATTTACACAGTAAACTTTCCAAGCATTCAGGAGAGAATGGCTTGCAGATGTATATGTTTAAATGACATTTACACTCCCATTGTTTCCTTTAACTTGGTGCTCATCTTACTGTAGGCTTCTTCGGATAAAAAAACAAAACTGCTGAGGGCTGTGTTCTTGGTGAGAAATAACATCCTTCCCCTTCCTTCTCAGATGTACTAAGTGCTAAGAAAAAACCACCAGCATTGCAGAATTGTATGTTTAGTAGGGAGCTATATGAGCTGAAGTCAGTTGGGCCTTCTTCAGCCAGAATAGCAAGCAGAAGACTTCAGGTACCTGCTACAGAGGTTCAGAGCAGAGCTGGTACATTTTAAATCACCCCCTCCAAGGCTCCAGGGGGAAGGACCAAAGTAAGGAAATCTCAGCACAATGTAATATTCAGGCCCATTTTCCCCTTGGGAAAGGCATACAGCTGAACCAAACCTTCTATTATTTTTTTTACAAACTGGGAGTCCAAGATTTATACACTCTTTGCTTCCTCAGTAATCTTGGTCACACCTAATGCTCTAGGCTAGGCAATGAAAAACAGTATCTTACAGTTCTGGTAGTCAGCAGACAAAATAAAAGCAATTAACTTCTTCAATTACTGACTGCTTATTTTTTGAATACCTCTGTGGATAGAAGACATTACAGTTAATACAAGTCACAACACCTTGACAGTGGACTAAGCACCAGGAATCAGCACTTCAGGCATCAATGGCTCATTACTGGAAACCAGTGCTGGAGTTAAGCTGCTTTCTTCCAGATGTGTAGCCAGGAAGGCAGGGGAAACACCAGAAGATATTCCCAGTTTCCTCTGTGTTAGTGCTTTCGTTCTGCACAAATAACTCATATGTGAGGCCTGACAATCAGCAAGTGAAAATCAACACTTGAGCAAAGGTCACTAGGAAAACATAATGCTATCTTTTCCATAAATCATTAGGATTTTGTATAGCCACTCAAAGTCCAGTTTATTACTCACCCAAGCCAACAACTACAGAGACTTTTGCAGGCTTTGCAACACCCTTGCCATTTGTTAACATCTCCACAGAAAAATTCTATTTAATTTACCCCGTAGTCTCTTCCCAGATGCAATGGTACTTTGGTATCCCACTCTGCAACATCTCTATTTTTGATTTTCTGTCTTGGAAATTGGTTTTGTGGTTGAACCACATATTTTTTTCACTTCTTATGATTGACATATGATCTGAGCTTGGCTAGAGGAAAGGGACATTCTGCATACCACATCATCAAGAGAAAACCAGCCCCGGACAAGGAATTTGTATGGACTTGGCCTGACTGGTAAAGAAGGTCAGAATGAAAACATATGACATGCAGAGAAACAGCCCTAGGAGATTAATGTGAAGGCAAGGGGAGAAATCAGATGTCTATTGCAATGCAGTCCTCCATCTGGGGTACTTTGCACTCCTTGGGGTTTTGCTGAACTGACAATCTGCACACCAAGCCCATCCAAAATACCTTGTCACCCCAGGGGTCACCTGGGTGCTGCCCTGCCAACAGAAGGTGACAAGTCACAGCCCACAGTCCTGCTCAGGCTCCAGCTGAAGAGCGTGAAATAAGGGCTGAGGTGCCTCCTCCCATGGTGACACTTGGGATCTGTCTGTCCTGAGATGGAGGTTGAGTCATTCTGCTGATATTTCTAATAACACAGCTCCTGATGCAGTCTAGTCCTCTTGGTGCCACACTGAAATCATTGCAGGATTGCATCAGAGAAATCCAGAAGTACTGATTAGGTAGAAAATGGTGCATGATTACAAACCAAAATATGACCAAGACCTGTAAAGTCATCCCTTTCACTGCTGAGGACGCTGTGACCATGTGGACCTGAACTACACAGTGCCAGTGAGGGAAGAATTGTGCCCTCTGAACCCAGAAGACTGAACCAGCACTCTTCAGGATTGCTTTTAGTACACGTTTTTTTCAGATGCCTTTGCGAAATAGCGAGTACCTGGTACAGAGAAAGCAATAATATGCTAGGAATCAAGTTAAATCATTCCTGTGAAGAATTTTCATTGGTATGTATTCAATAAGCACTGGGAGTGAAAGATCACACTGGATTCACCACATTCACAATATTTCTGCATACATGTGAACTGCTGAAAATACAGTGCACAACCCAACTGAGTAACACAGCAGAAAACCAGCTCTGCTTGGTTCATTTTACAAATTCCAAATGTTATTTTTCACCAAAACCTTCTTCTTATTTTCTTTTTAAATGGAACTGTCATTCACTACAGGATTGAATGGAAATGATCAAACTGCAGTCACTGGAAAGACTTCTGTACATGTTGGATTGGATTCTACTGGAGTAGCTTGAAGCAAATGTTTATATATACTTCCAGTGAGTTTATTTTCTTAGGGTGAATGAAAATAGAAACTTCTTGGAGCAGGGAATGGAGAAAATCAGCTTTCCACAGAAACCACAACTGAGAAGAATTTGATAACAGTTCAGAATAAGGAGTACTATGATATTTTAGTTTCACTAAAGACTTATCTTCCTTCAGAAATTTATAGCACCTTATATACTTAGAACTGATTACCCACAGGTTGCCTTCATGTGAGCACTCAGAAATACTGATTGTAGCAAAGATATTTTGATGTTTTATCAGCATCTTGGGAAACCAAGTCGGAGCTATTTTAGGCGGAAGTCAAACCTTTTATTTCCAACGCCACAAGAAATAACAGAGCAGCCAATTATTTACCTCTCCCCCTTACAGCACATATGAAATTAGCAATATCACCCAATTACATGTCAAAGCCACAAAACCAGGCCCTAAATAGGTTCAATACCTAGCCAAGACTGCAAACATACCACAATAAAGGAAGGCCAAGAGGCATCATGTTATGTCCAGTGCCCAGTTCTAATAATTCCATCATACCTATATAGAAAACAGGCAGGTATTATGGCTGTTGGCTAATGAGGAGTAGAAGATATGTTCTGTGAGCCTTCAAGGCTTGATGTAGAGGTTCTAGTGCTCTTTTCTAAACCTTAAACATCTTTTTACCCTTTCCTTTAAGGCACACTACAGCATCATTGCTCAGTTCTTAACAGTTTTGTCCCTGACAAGAAACAAGGAAGGAAACTGGACAATCACTCAACCAAACCCTGTTGTTATCTTCCACTGAAGAGTTTTAAGCATTTTGGGATTCCTCACTGAGAGGGAGGCAAAGAGAAGGCTCTACCTTGGCAGAAGAAATAAAAGCATGAAACAGTTGGGGTGATTTGGATTGGCCAAAAAACCAATGTCATCAGATGGACGAGAAACCTCCAGTGCAGAGTGAAAATTTGAGAAATAAGAAAATGTCATTGAAGCAAATTTATTTTAAATAAATAAAATTTATTTTACCTAAGACTGTAGAACACCTGGTGCAAATCCCTCAGCTTCTGTTACCTCTGTAACAACTCTGAATCTTGCTCTTATAGACTCTCTTCAGGAAAGGAATGTAAAATGCCTATATGTCCAGTCACTCCCAAACTTTACATTTGGTTCTCACTGAGGGCATGCAAAATGCCCAGGGAAGTGAGTCCCAAACAGATGGGACTCATAAGAGTGACTGGAATTGAAGAAAAACAGATTAGAAAACACCCCAAAGAATTATTTCTCCTATTGAAAAATAAACAGTAATTACATTCCTATTATTCTGCAGGAAAAAAAAATTGATTGCCATGGAATTCTCACCAGAAAAAAAAATTACATCCAAATACTTTTTTGTATGTCAATATCCATCTTGGTAAATACATAATCCCTTCTACAGCTGAAGGTGAATAGCTCTGAGTGTCTTACAGCATCTGCACCACTAAAACCTGCTTTTCTTGCCAGACCTCATCACTCATAAAAGAGTGTTGTATCAGAGCAGCCCCTGCAGTGCAATTCAGACACCATTGAGGTCCTGAGGGAGAGAATAAAACAGAAGAGGCTTGGAACTATGGGTCCCATGGGACACCACCACAAAACAGATGCAGAGATTTATTTCTGTTGTAACAAAATCCCATTTTCTGATGGGGAAAGATTTGGTCTGGATTGTCTTTTCTGGCCTCATTTATTGTTTGAGTACAAAGCTACAGGAGGAATCACATTCATTTGTTTTAATACATCAGAAGCAAGAGGCAATGCACCATTGGTCTAGTTTCATTTAATCTGTTTAAGCAAACGTTTTGTACTATCAATGAAGTATCAAGTCTTGATTTGTGCCAAGCTCATAATAAAATTGCAGACCAACAACACCTCTGTTTGGAAATAAGGTCAAAGACAGGAATGACAGGCATGAAAAGACACATCCACAAAGTCAAGACCATGACTTGAAAAGCAAAATAATAAGTTAACAGCCCTGAAACCACAGCTCTCCATGACTTGTGCACAGTGTGTGGAAGGACAGACTGGTTTTGACTAAACTGCTTCACTCTGCCAAGGAGTTATTTCTCATGAAAATCCCTCAGAGCTTTTCAACCCACAAAAAAATCTTCCATTATATTACCTTTTCATTCAGATTTGGAACTGAGACAAACAGCAGTTTGTCAGGTTTTTCTCCAAGATGGAAATTCTGGGGAAAGTTGCTCAGCTCTTTTTGTCAGCTGTCATGGAAGATAAATGATTGTCTAAGCAGAACTACACCAGGGCTTTCTCCGGGGTGCTTTGGCTGAGATCAGCTTGAAGATTGTCTTCCTACCAGGCACTGCCACAGAACACCTTTGTGACTTCTGCTGGACAGCTCCAGAGGGCCAGCAAGGAGAGAGGCAAAACTGGGAAAGCTGGAAACAGTGGTCTGTTCTCTACAGATCCACTACAGCCAGTTCTGCTGCTGCTATGACAACACTGAGGAAATTCCTCTGTTTCCATGAGATCCTCCAATGGCTGTGCAGCTTCCACAGGGTCAGGCTGAATTCTGCAAACAGGTTTTAAAAAGTTCAAGTTGTTCCATGCACGCAGTCACAGCCTTTGTAATTTGCTCATTTATTTTATCATAAATAGTATGTTTTCTCATTTATTTACCAACAGTTGCAGAAGCTGCTTCTCTGTGCTCTCCTGCCTGAAGATCAGGAGAGGTCATCATATATTTTTCATAGATTTTCTTCCTGGATTAACAGTAACACTCTGTGTAAAGGCTTCCTTAGATAAAAAATGACCATACAAATGGGCAGCACAGAGGTGGTTTTATCAATCCATACTGCACATCCCTAGAGAAAATAACCAGATGCTTTTTCATTGGGAAGTGAAGGAGAACCATTCCTAGAAGCCTAACATAGCTTACTGGATATTTGTCAAGGCCCCCTGTGCCTGTGCCTGCCATGCACACTGAAGTTCTGCCATTAGAGTAGGCAATTCCTGTGTGAAAAAAAGTAGCAGCAAAAGGACACCAAAATCACTTGGACTTTGGGCATAGTTGTGGTTCACTCCAGAAACTGCTGTGTTCAAATCTACCTTCTCCAGGGTATTAACCTGCCACCTGATCAGCAGCTGCTCCACCTGAGAGGAGGATCATATCTATTTATACAGGGCATATGGGAACACGTCTAGGAAAACACAGGCATGGCCAAAACTGCACCTGCAGAAAGGGACTTCCTTATTCCACTTCCCTCAAATTAAGATATCCCCGATGTCAGCAAACTGAATGCTTTCTTATTCACACTGGGCACCTTCCTTAGACCTTTCAGCCTTTTTCAAAATGGTTCTTCTTTCTCTTGTTGACAAACCCTTTTCTGAGGTTGTTTTTCAGCTGTGGAACAAGCAGTGAGATTAACTTGTTTAACAGCCCTGTACACACACAAACCCCCATGCCATTTGCACAGTCCCCCTTCTCTCCTTAAGATCTCCTTCAAAGTACCCCAGGCAGGATCTCTCATCATCACAAGGGTGAATGAGGTTGAGGTTGAGATTTGCAGTAGCAAAACAGGCTGTAAATATGGGAGAAACAAAGCACAGAACCTATCTGTAATATCCTGGATAATGCAACAATACTCTGGATAATATAGCTGTTCTCCTTAACCCTCTCCCTCTCCATCCACGTCACAGCCATCTCTTCCAAAGGGCAGAGTCTGAACACATCTGCTGGGTCTGTCCTTGGACCAAGAGGCTACATCTGGCAGAGCAGCTCTACATGTCTCTGATTTGGGCATTCCCAAAAAATTGTCATCTCTTGGCCTCTGTTCTTCTCACCACCCGAGAGCAAAACCCCTGCCTTTTCTGTGTAATTCACAAGGAATCCTGGTATCAACTTCTCTTGTGATCATCACTCAGAACCAGGAATCCAGGCCATTCCAGCATCCAATCTGGAAACTGACTTGTTACTAGTGACTGACCCAACTTCAGAAATAACTTTTGGTCTCCAATGTAAGTCCCAGGACTATTTTTCGAAGGCTTATTTCCTTTACACACCCACTTGCATGCTGAGAATCTAACATTCCTTCCTATCAAAATCTGGGCTGGGCTCATAACCTTCCAAACAAATAATTTCCAAGCTCCTATTAATCATTTATTTTTCATCTCTACCACAGAGACTATCCTCCTCTGGTAATTTGAAACTGGATGACAAGGAAATTTTGAATAGATTTAATTTCATTTTTGCTCAGCAAGTGTCCTGTCCATGTCTGGTGAGAAGATGGGAGAGTTTTTCCAAAGTGAAAGATGCTATATACTCTTTTACTTATTTCGATGTGCACATCCACTGATGATGCCATTTTCCCAAGGTAGAAGGCCCCTGAATATTTATTTTTCAATCACAGATGTCCTAACTATTTGCATAGAATATACATTGTAGCAGGATGATCTCTTGGCATAACCAGTGACACTGTTGTTTTTCCAGTTCTTCCTGGTGACCTAAATAGCTCCAAGCCAAAAATTTCACATGAAAAATGCAGGATGTACTTCACATAACCCTGTGAAAGCATGGTGCCAGTATCTGGATGCATATCCAATTTGGTATTCCCTGAAATCACTACAACAGGATGACAGGAGTACCCCAGCCCTCTAGGCAGCACATCACATGACAGATACATGACACATCTCTGCCTGGGGCAGAGAGCCACTAGGGAGGTTAAACTATTCAGATTGCTTTTTAAACATTTCCTGCCTCCTTCCTCACAAGCTGACATGAGGGCTTTAATAAGGCTGAAGCTCTGGAACAAAGATTAGACATTCTCCTATACAAGAAATACTCCCAGAGTCGTGTTGTATTCCAAGCCTTCATTATATTCAGTTGCCATGATTCCACCTTCCCATCCTATGCAGTAGCTCAGACACACTATTCATCATCTCCAGGAAATCCAAAGGATATTGCAGACCATGGATTTGTTGGCTGTCTCTCTTCCCAGCTCCTCCTGTGATACTGACACATTTTTAGCATTATTTCTGCCAAGGCTGTCACTCCTCAGCACAGGTTATCCTCTACTAGGCACTGACATATTCACTGGGAGTCTCTGGGAAACATTCACAATCTCCTCAACAACTTACTGAACTCACATAAGCATGTCCTGAGTGACTAATGTTAAATTTCTCAGTGTCCTTCAGTCCCTTTGTTGGCATTCCTGAAATATATCAGTGTACTGATACCAGAACTTGCCCTCAGTAGGGCAAATACTTCATGACAGATGACAGCACTGGCCAGACACAGTTGGCTTTGTACTTTCCATAAGATGCAAAGGGTTTTCCAGTTTAACTCTGAACACTATGATGACATCCTTTTCTATCCATCTAAATCAGCCCCTGCCTTGAGAATATTAGCAACCAGCTCCTCTGATCAGGTACCTCAAACTATTAATATTACCCTGATTGTTACACTATCTAAAATTGCAAACCCATTTCTAGTCCCTGAGAGTTTGTCCTATTGGTCTTTGTCAAAGGGTATGGATAATTATTCAATTTACATTTAGTACCTGCAGTCCCTTACTGCCTAGGAAATTTTATTCAGTCTCAAGATCACTAAAATATGTGTTTTTGCTCAAGAAGAAATTCCTAATGCTTTGGACCACATCCACTTCCCCTTCTACCAGCAACTGTCTTTGAATTCTTATATTATTATCTCCACAAACTGAACTACACCTCTAGGACATTTCTAAAAGAAAAATATTCATCTCATCTATTTTAGCTTCACCACAGTCAGAGGGGCATGGCCCAATATCCACAGCAGCACTCCCTGCAGAGGCTATTTGCAAGATGTATCCCTTCCATGCCAACACACAAACCCACATCCTGGACTCCTGGTGGACTGCTTCCTCGCAGCCTTTTCATTCGTACACCCAGTTCTGGGCTGCAGCTGCTCCTTGCTAGTCCCTGCTGGCCCTCCCTGCCTCACTCCAGCAAGTGGGAGGTGGCAGGAGGAGCAGCTGGCCAGGCAGCCACAAGGCCACTGCTGCTGTTAGCACAGACAGCATGAGCCTGTCTGGCCCCACGGCAGTGACAGTGCCTGCAAATGAAAAGTTATCTCACCCCCTCCCAAGCTTCCTGTGACTCTTCTGGAGGTGATCCAGAAGCTGCATAGTTCCCCATGAGCCAGTTACTGTCCCAACATGGTGCTTCAGTGCTAAATCCCCATCCCATGCCAAGACTGCCTGAGTAGATTGTTCCACAAGCACGAGCTTTGTAACCCACACCCCACTGTGACTTCTCAGCTGCAACCACAGCCAGAGGTCACAAGCCATTGTACAAAACCACCTTCCCCAGGGATCTGTCTCATTCCTGGAATCACTGTCAGAGCATCTCCTGGGTTAGGTCACAGCAGTTCAGTATGGCCAGCCTGGACAGGAGGGCACAATTTCAAGGAGACTAGAGAACAGATGAGGAGATGCTCTAGAGGGTGGTTGGTCCCAGTCATAAGCTTTTGGCGGGGTGTCAGGCTCCAGACCTGTGTCACAGCTGTGGTCAGGGCTGTGCCCCAGACAGACTGGCCACAACATCAGAGGGTCACTTAGCTACTGTCCCCAGTTGCACAGAGACACCAAGTACACTGACTCCTCCAGCTGCCAACACTTGTGCTGGGCTGCTGGCAGCACTGCACTGTGCCACATCAGGGCCACTGCTTGTGGAAACACCTGCCAGCATGGTCCATGCTGCTCCTCTCCTGACAGACCAGCTGTTCCTCACAGGCAGTCATTCATTGTGGCATTTGGTGCTCCTCTATCAGGTGTCAGATATTACAGACATTGCACAGATATTACATATTGACCTGAACTGGCATTACTTCCATTCTTAATCTCAACAGCTCACTGAGTTTGTGAGACTTTTATTCAGCACTGCGACCTTGCTGCCTACATTATCTGAATGAGTTGTAAAATGGCTTCTCCCAGAGCTGGAATACAAATCAGATCAAAATATCACCCTGTGAATTGCTGCCTGGCAGCCTGAAGTGGAACCTGGATCCAAGTCTGAATTAGGACCTACTTTGAAGCTGACCTGCTCTGAGCAAGAGGTTTGACCAGATGACTTCCAGAAAACAATAGTCCAACTCTCACCTCTATTTCTGCTCCCAAGCAGATACACCCATATGAACACCAGGCTGGAAAAGACAACATAGTTTTACTCCTGTGGTTGACAGTGCAGTTTCCACATGATAATTCTGCCTCCATTTGGACAAGCAAATACAAACTCACGTGCCTGTACTCCAAGAGTTGTGGCCAAGCAAATAAACCCTCTCAGCAGTTGGACAGAACTGCTTTTTTAGGATACACGATATTTCACCGTCAATCTTTTTGTTCAAACAGGCATTTGCATCACAGTTAATCATTTACCTCTGGAAAAGCAAGTATCTCATTTAAATTATGCCAAAAGTGCAACTTCTGACTGGTTTTGCTCAAAATTAGGTGTAAAAATCAGAAACTGATTGAAACATACTTTTATCTTTGAAGCTGTTCTGGCTTGGAAAAAAATCAGATTCTCCAAATTGTATTTTCCTCAAAAACTCCTGCCTTGCCATCTTCTTAATTCATTGGGGTTTTCCCAGCTGTTTTTTTATTAGTACTATAAGGAAAACAAACATGAGCTGTCTCTCCTTTATATTAACCTGGAGCCCACTGTGGAGGACCACATCATCCTTCCAGTATCTGAAGGAGTCTACAAGAAACATGGAGAGAGACTATACAGAAGAACAGGGAGGAATGGATTCAAACTAAAAGAGAGGAGGCTTAGATCAGTTATTAGGAAAAAGTTCTTCCCTGTGAGGGTGGTGAGGTCCTGGCACAAGTTACCCAGAGGAGCTGTGGCTGCCCCATCCCTGGAAGTGCTCAAGGCCAGGTTGGATGGGGCTTGGGACAACCTGGGATAGTGCAAGGTGTCCCTTTCCATGGCAGAGGGGCTGGAATGAGATGGTTTTTAAGTTCCCTTCCAACTCAAACCTTTCTATTATTCTATGATTATTATCTGCCTAGAAGCTTAGCAGGTTCACTTTAAGTGGTAACTTTTTGGCTTAGGCAATATGCAGGGTAGGTGTGAATAAACAGCAGCCAATACCCATGATGCTTTATAGTGATGGAGCTGAGTGAAGAGGTTCTAATTGCTACTGTGCTTGAGAAAACTAAGCTTTCTCTAAAGCCTGTGGTTAGCCTGGAGAGGATTTCACTTGTTGTTTTCCTTAATTACATTGCTGCCAGTTGATACAGTTTTCTCAGAACTTAAATATCAAAGGAAAACATGTTCCTGTCAATGCAGTAAAATCTATATTTAAAAGAACCAAGGCTTGATGTTCTGTGTTCTCACTTCTGCAAGAATCTGAGTGACTTCAATGGTATTTTCAACTGAATAAAGAACATAAACTAAAGCAAACATTATTTGTGTGTGGATTTTTCCCCATAAATGTTTTGTTTGTTTGAAAGCAGTTGTTAAACATGTAAGACATTTGATTGATTAAAACTCACTTCCCAACAGCAAATGGTTTAACAATCTTATTCTTATAATCTTGTTGGTTTGTTAGCTGAAGAATTAGAAGAAACAAAAAAGTCTCGTGACAGGCCAAGGGGAAAGGCACAAATGGAATGGGATATAAAAGTCCACTAACACATTAAAGATGTATCAAAGAATGTGATAGAACATATCTGTGGTCAGTTGAAGATGCTTTGAATGGAGATAATTTCCCTGAATTATTATGTGATAACATTCTTTATCCCAGTACACAAAGCTCAAAGTTAAGATTCAGATTATTTTTCCCTGCAAAGGCAAAACACTTCCAGGCCTTTTAACAGTCATCAGCTTGGTTTTTCAAAGGAGCACAAACAACCAATTTGACCAAGACTAGAACCAGAAAAAGGATGTAGGCAATTAACTTCCATGTGACCTAAGTTTTGTGTCAAAATTCATGGTCAGATGACAGCTCATCCCACAGGTTTGTAACACTCTGTTACCAGCTCCTCTGTGTGTCCAAATGTGTGCTGCCACTGTGAAGTCACAACAGTGACTTGCAGGATGTGTTGTTCACAACTGGCACTGGGACACACACACTGAGCTGGGCTATTTCTTCCTGGAAAATGCAACCAGAGGGGCTTTAATAGCCACAGTTGGAACAGGAACATCAAAGACAGGGGCACAAGACTTGTCAGAAGACTAAAAAACTGAAGTCAGTGTAGAAAAAGCTGATTATTCGTAGCATCAGAGCTGCCTCCTTCACTGTCTGTGAAATACAGTATTGTCCATCATCAGCAGTTACTGCCTTTAAGTTCCTACAGGTGTCCTGTGCTGTTCCCTTTCCACCATGAAGGCTTGCTTTCGTCTCAATTGATGTGCACCAAAAAAGCTGGGAGTAGACAAAACTTGCAGCTGGTCACCTTAGTCCCCTCCGCCTTTGAAAGGTAACCTGCTGACTCCTGGCAGCCATGGAGCAGATTCAGAATCAGTCTCCCATTTGTACCATGATGGAGTTGAAAATGAGAATTGGTACCACAGGCATCAGCAACAAAATTTTGCACATCAGAAGCACTCAGGAGAATTCCTGCTCTAGAGGAGCAATTCTTGTCTTTCTCTGGTTGTACAATCACTAAGGAAAAGTCACAAGGTCAGATACCCCCTGAGCTAGAACCAGTGGATTAATGTTGCTGTCACAAGGGGAAAAATGGGACTTGGGATCCCCCCCAAGAAATCTCTACATCTCAGCGAGAATGAGCAGCTGCTAGTTTGGCCTTTGGTCTCAATTTTATTGCCAAGCATATACAAAAAAATGTTCCAATCTTTTATTCCTTTTTCCCCCAGCTGCTGACTCAAATAACTTCCACCATCACTATCCCTTTTTGCTATCCTATAAAGCTCTACACAGATAATAGCCTGATCTATAAAGTGAGAGCAACCCCCCTAGTCACCCAAGTATCTTAAGAAGAGGACAGTCAAAGCAGCCAGCCCAGATTTAGTGAATTACATTTTCGTAGGAAGAACTGAGCATAAAGCAGACAGTGCAGGACAACAGCTGCACTAATGAAATCTTTAGTTACACCAGATGTCAGCTATGAAATGTAAGGAAGAGACACTTGCATCTTATTTTTTTTTCTTCTTTTCTCTGTTATCTGTGCCCTGCATTTTATTGTTTAAATGAAATTTCTGAATCATCAGGAGATTTTTGTGGTTGTATAATGGCTGGAGCCCATTCCTACCACCCCTGAATTTCACTGCAGGCATCTGGCATGAGCAGCAGAACTCTGGAAGGAGTCTTCTGGGTTTAAGACCACCAAAGAGACACAGGCTGTAAAAGAGACACAACTACAGCTGGAGACCAGTGAAAAGGAAATATTATTAGTGGACATTTGTGAAGTCCTTTATCTTTGGTCTGACTGTAAACCAGTATCAAATCTAGTTAAGTAATGAAGATTTCAAAATTCAGTTTCAATAAAACCAGCTTTTCCTTGGTTGCATTTAGGAAAGAGAGGCTCGTTAAGAAAAGACCCAAGTTAGGAGGGTTCAATAAGTTGTTCAAATCTGAATGGTGTTTCTGCAGTCAACAGAACAAGCTGCAATGGATAAAGACAAGTTTCATTGGACACACTTCCTTGGTGGCTTAGCTTGAAAGAGGTGAGAAGAAGCACAAAAGAAGTACTAACACAGGAGATATTCTCATTTCAGACTCAACAAAGAAACAGCAACTGTCCAAAGGAATAACAACACATTTCATTGCCACACATAACATAGCCACAAGTGCAAATCCAAATTAGGTGCTTAAAAAATGTTTGTGAAACATTTGGAAGAGATGGCCAGAATATTTTTCACAGAGTTTTCCTTCATAAAAGGATACAACCCTGTTAAATTTTCCATGGAAAGAGATCTTGGTGGTAATGTTCCTAACATGGAGGAGGGTTCTCTAATCCCTTTCAGGAAAAAAGAATTTGATCAAAAACTTTGGTTTTTCAATTTGAAGTAGAAGTCATTGTTTTCTGTGAAAGCATGTGAAAGAGTCACTGGTTTGCATGGAGTTGTCTTCATTCCAAGGCAGAATAAAGAGAAATATCAGATACCTGGAAGTTGTCAAGAGATGGAGGTGCCATTGCTGGGACAAAGAAGAAATGACACTTGGGAGCATGAGCAAACCCTCCCCACTATAGCCTGTGAGGGAGACTCCCATGGAATCCCTACTACCTCCCAGCCAACTTTACAGTTCACCAACTGCTTTCAAAAATTACTGGGATTGATTTGTGCTTTGGTAAAATGCACAGTCATGCTCACACAGGTAAGAGAAGGAAGAAATGCATTTTTCTTTCCCAACAAAATATTAATTTTTGAAAAAAAACCCAAAAATATGTTAAAATAGAGAAATCAACTTACAGAGGCTGCTCCAGTACTTCCAAAGAATGGCAGCGTAGGCTTATTGGTCAAAATTGTATCTTTTTTTACTAGAATATTTCAGTTTAGCTGTAGCTATTGCCTCCAGAAAGGGATACAGGTGTGCTTTTTAAAAACCAGTAATACTCAGTACATCAAAATAGTGATTTGCACAGGTTTTTCTGACCATTGAAAGCCTTCATCTATGCTAAAAGGCAGCACTACAAATTTAGCTCGTATGAAAAAGAGCACAATAAAACAGAAAGAGGAGGGTCACAGATGAATTATTCCTCTACAGGAAATTTGAGTGATCCTAAGATTAAGAAAATAAAGTCCAACATCTTAGAAAAGGAGAGTACTCTCAAACAGATTAAAAAAAAAAAAAAAAAGTCCTCAAATGAAAAACATGTTGACAATAAGTAGCATGCTGGTGCAAATACTCTGCCTAACTTCTGTGCAATTAAAGACTGTGTTGAAAAGCAAACTTCTGCATTGCAAAAGACAGATAATTTAGACCATGCTTCTGCATCCACATTCCAGAGTCTTTGGCTTCTTCATGAGAAAGGGAATGAGGAACAGCAACTGCCAATCAGCACAACTGTGACAGGAGTTGTACTGATGAATGCCTGGCCATGAGAAGCCCATTGGATCCTCCACCTCTCTAAATTCAGGCCTTTGACCCAAAGGAAGAATGCAAAGATCCCTCTGGGGGCTGGCTGTAAATATCACCAAAACATTCTCAAATACTTTTATCAAACACTGTTTTAAAAAACCTTCCATATTCTAAACTGACATGGGACAGCACTGGGTCACACCTCCAGTTCTCTAATCCTTACCATTTTGGCTAGCAAAAAGTTCTAATCCCGTACCAAAAAGTAGTGTCCAGAAAGTTTTAAGCATGTAAGTTTTATATGTTCTTACAGTTTACTTAGGATTACTATAAGCATCGCTGCTTATAAATATTTACAAACTTTGGCTCTGCTAATAAAGTGTATCCTCATTCTCTCTCTCTCTCTCTTTTTTTTTTTTTTTTTTTTTTTTTTTTTTTTTTTTTTTTTTTTGGGAGCTATAAATTTGTAGAGAGAGCAAAAACCTACAACAACAATGGGGATAGCATGGCCCAAGCCAAAGGAAATTCATATATGAGGAAGCAATGGGAAGTTGGCAAAAAACAACATGAAGAAAAAAGGGAAGTTTATTGGATACACGCAAAGAAAAGACCACCCTATGTGTGTGGTATATATTTGTGCTAAGTCTCACATCTTTTCTGTGATTTTTTTTTACAAGGTTCTAAGCTGTTTTTTATGAGATGAATAAAACACACAAGAGCAAAGTCTCCAGCAGTTAAAGGGCAGTAGTAGATGTCTCTGCTATGCATTTGCTTCTAATAGAATTCCCATTCACTTTACTTGAGCAAATCAAAACCGTTGTTGGAAAAAATTCTTTGAAGACCAATGACCCAAATTATCCTTTTGCAGAGGAAGGAGGCATTCAAAGCTTGGAAATCTGCCTCCAAACATATAGGCACATAATGCAGAGTTGAGCAAATGAAGTGCACAGTAGTTCCTGCCCAAATCCTGTATGATCCTGAGCTCAAGCTGAGAGACTTCAAAAGGCCTCCAGCAGAAATGTGCTCAAAATCCCACACTTGCCTGGCACCAGCCCATGGGAGTTTCCTCAGTTTACCTTGCAGGTGCAACATTTTCCCTCATTTGATTGAGTTGATTTTCCCTCGTTTGATTGATTTAATTTTCCTCCATTTGATTTGATCCCTCAGGAAATTGATTTTATGTCTTGACAGCCATTTATAAATCATGTTCCCCCAATATTAGTGAGAGGCCTGGCTCTTGTCTTGTTCTCATAATATTTAGCATCTCTAATTTGAATCACCAGCTACATTCTCCAGCCCAACTGCTATTTTTCTGCTCTTCTGCTCTCCCCTCTTTGTGAGGGCAGCTTTGAGTTATACACATGGTTACGTTCTTCTAAGGATGTGGTAAATCCAACAGGCTTCAGTTACTTCTTGTAAGGCCTCGAAACCTGTCAGTGGTGAGGGAAGGATGCTGGCCTCCAATGTGTGGGAGAAATGACTAAAATTAAGCACATGACAAAAATTAGCAGAAGAAAAAAGGAAGCTTCAACACATGGAAGGAATTTTGGTGGAACAAATAAGATTTGCTGGACCCTTCTCATATGATTCAACGATTCTGTTGTTACACTGCAAGTTGCAGTAATGGAAAACAGAACAACAGTTAGAAGGTGGGAGGCAAACTGAAAACAAAACAATATGTTACCTTGAAATGCAGGAGAGGTGAGGGTTACATGTTTATGGTGCATTAAAATGCATCACTCGTTTGTCAAGATAAAATCCATCTTAAAACCCTTTCATTCTTGTTTTCTTCCATTTAAGGTATTAGCAGAACTCTGCATTTTACAAGGTAATCCAAGATCCACTCAGAAGAAAGGACTGCTGTCCCTTTTTTGTCCATGAATCTTCAGATGCACAGAGTCTGAGCAGAAATTCAACTCTGGCAAGTATCTACAGCAGGTTCAGTGTGCTGTAAACTCTGTTAACTCATGGTTATGAACCATGAGTTTATATGAAGAAAGCATGTCACCACATTTCCTGACAGAAGGGTCTCAGCTATGAATGCAGCTTTAATTTTCTACAGCAGGGTCCATTAGCTTTCATTTTACTACATTTGTACCACTTTGCAGTTTACATTTCACACTGCTGTGTTAGGAATCCTTCAATATTTGTGGTTCTTGTAGAAAAGATTTGGCTCTGCCAGCCAGACACTAAAATGCAATCAGACCCTTCACCTTAAAGACAAAGTTTTCTAATTGTGATAGGAGGATAACCAAAAAAAACCCCCCAAGAAACAAAAAAACCCCAACAAAACAAAACAACAAAAACAAAACACACAAAAAAACCACACAAAAAAACCCCAAACAAAACCAAACCAAACCAAAACAACCAAAAAACATTGAGAACTGAAGATACAGGCAGCAATTAGCCACTGGAGAAAGTCTGGTGTTTCTCTTATGAGGGATTCAAAGTGCAACCAATTCCAAAAGGACTAAAACAACACAGAACAAGCCATCTTTAAGTGAAATGGATGAGAAATCAAATTAAAATAATTCAGTGGTAATACTATGGTTTTCTCTCTTTTAATATTTAGGCCAGTATTGCTATTTAGTGAGCCTAGAAAGACAATTTTAGAAAAATTCAGGATAGCCATTCTTATCCTGCTGTGCTTTTCCAGAGCTGAGACCTCACTGGGTTCCTGTGTTTGGTCCTCTGGAAGCAGCTCTTCCCCAAGTTCATTGTACTCCACTGAACTGAGTGTGCTGCTGTTCTGTGTCTGTTCCTGGCTTCCCTATTGCATTCCCGAGGCACAAAATCTGCAGCAGACACCCTTCCTGGCAGGACAAAAAGTGGCAATGAAAGCAGAAGAGCACACAGCTCGAACAGTCTTTCATCTTCATCTTGGAGAAGGACAAGCAAAAGAAACAAATTGTGTTCTGAACACAGTCTCTTGCCTGTCATTATCTAAAATCTTTTCTCACTTCTTAGTGTCTGAACAGGCAGCTCAGACACACTCTGAACAAAAGTTTGGGGGAGTGTACACGGATTCTTGCAGCTCACAGTCTCTTTAGTAAATAATAGTCCCTGGTTCTTCTCTGCCCTTCCGTGGCCCCATGCTCAGAAGCTGTGCTGTTCTACTGAGAGAGAGCTGTATGGGTTTGTTCCAGCAGGAATTCCATAAGGAAGCAGAGCTGGGCATTACTGCGCCAGCTGGCATTGGTGGTGCTGAACTCACGCCTTAGTTTCATGAACACTGGAGGTGAGGGAAAAGAAAAAAGCAGAGCTCTTAACCTGAGATCTCTAAGAAGCCCTGTGCAAAGCAGGTAATTGGAGAGGTGTGTAAAGCCCTGCCTGAGGCTGGGTACTCAATGGACAGGTGCAGTGCAGCTCCTCTGCAGGAGCAGAAGGTCAGACTGAACTCATTTCTTGCTGTTACATATTTAGTTCACAGTGTTCTGTAGAGGCTCTCTTAAGTGCTCTGCCTTAGCTAATTACTGAATAAAAAAAATACGACCAAGCCCCAGCAGAGATGGTATCTCTCATTCTCAGCAAAGGGTCTCTGACCCCTCCAGTGTGTTGTCTGATCCCACCCACTTGCAGTGCCTGGTTCAGAATGAGCTGCAGAGTGGAACAGAGACTCTCGCATCCATTCATGACTTAAGAACCTACAGAGCCCACTTAGCACACTTCACCCAGTGAAGCCTACAGAGGCTTTTCCACTGACTTCATAAGAAGCTGGATCAGCCCCATAGGAAAGGCTTCAGCACAGCAAACAGAATTTCTTGCCATGATTGTACTTGGTTTGCCAGAGAGATTAATTCCAGACATGGTGGGTTAGTCAAAATTTGGATTTCCACCGCACCCACGCAAAATGAATAGTGAGAGGTTTCCTCCTGTTCCCCCTTCCCTGCCCAGCAGCACTGCCACCTGCAAAAGGACAAACCTTGAACTAACACAGACACAGTTATACAAACCAACATTCCAGTTAATAGTCACTTTGGAAATTCCCAAGCTATGAGCTGTCCTGCAATCTAGAAACTGTGGCTTCCAGACATGAGCTAAAATCCCAAACCACTGCACAAGGAGTCATTGCGAACATTTCTGTGTCATTGTTTCAAAACAAAGCTTGTAATATTTTAATGCCATGACCACAAGAGCTTGTCTGCTGCAGCATGTAAAGATTATCCAGTGAGTTAGGAAAACACTCCAGCTTCCAGCCCGCTCCCACTCATTGAAAAGTCTATTGGGAATACTGGGAAAAGAGTGCCACAGTGGGCCAGCTACTGGCTTACCTAGAGCAGTAACAATAAATATGCAGGTGATGATAAAGACTCCCAGGAAACACCAACTGCCCTTCTCACAGCTGACACCAGGACCAGTGTCTGCCCAGAATGTGGGAGGCATAGACTCTTGGCCTTCTTCAGTCTCTTGTTTAAGCCACTATATTCCCACTTTGCAGCCAGGATTAGCTCTCCCTGTTTCTGTAGCCATGTCATGGTGCAGTGAACAATGTGAAGCTCTCTGGGTCTTCAGGACAGAGAGCAGAAGCACCTGTACAGCCTGGAGAGGGTGTTCCTGTCTCTGCTTTCTGAACTCTGTCTCTGCTTTTCACCTCATTTTAAAACTCCAGAGGTCACAATTGTTCACACACAGAACTTTTTAGCCACCAACTCTGACAGGCAAATCTGCTTTGATTCCCTCTGCCATTTTTTCCTGTATGTCACCTTCTTAGGGAGCTTCATCTTCAAAAAGAGATGAAGAAGAACGTTAAAGAAGAGCAGGTTCCACTTTGCCATCTGGAGTAACACCCACCTGAGATGAAGGCTGCTGTGACAAAGACTGTCATTTGGCCTCCCCCTTTCATTCTCCTGTAACTCAGTGAACTCACAGGTTTCTTTGCAGGAATTCCTCTCCTGATGTCCTCCCTTAACAACTGGCTTCCTAAATTGTGACCTCTGAGAACCAAGGAAATGATGACATTTTTGATGGCCATCTGAAACCTGAATGCCCTGGTTTAGAGCAAATTTTGGAGGAAACCTCAGAACGGGGTCCCTCTAGAAAGGAAATTCAAGTGGGTCCCTCCCCCAACTGGTTTGGGAAAAGATTTCCTTGGAGAAAAGTGAAAAAACCTGTTTATTAAACAAGCAAAGTGTTCACAAGCATTAAAAAACCTGAATAATATTAAACAATAAAACCTCTCGCTGTTCTGAAGAGATGGCAAATTCAGAAAAACCTTGCCATGGGCTGTAGCTCAGCTCATTCATGTGGGCCTGATATTTCTGGGTCTGAGAGATTTTAGCCTGCTAGCAGCTGCTAACATTTTCCCAAGGAAAAAATTCTCAAGAAATCTTCTTCTCAAAACAATCTTGGCAAACAACTATCCTTTCTCAAAACATTCTTTGTCCAGGTGGTGTTTTGCTGTTTCTCTAGTTTAACTAAAGCGATTAGAGAGGTGTCATTTCTCTTCACCAATCATGTTAAGTCTGTATTGCGACATCTTATAAAAGGTAGTAAGAATTAGACAATAAAGCCTTTTTACCTACACTCTTTGCCTTCTGAAATATTTGGAGTCTCTCATCTTTCTTTTGTGTCCTACAACGACACACTCAGTCTCTTATCAGTCCCTCCTGCGCTGGAGTGCAGCATCCTGGGCTAGGGTGGGCCACAGGTGTGAGCTCCTGGTGTTTTTCTGGGTTTTCAGTCCAGAGCAGGCTGACCAGTTGAGAAAAAGAAAAGCCACAGTTCAGGGATCTTCTCTGCCTCAGCTTGCAAAAAACTACCTAAAAGCAAAGGAGAGTTCTCTCCCACTGTCTGTCCATTCTGCAGACAACACAGTCCAGGAGCAGAATGAGGAGTGAGTGCAGTTTCTGAAAACAAACTGCACCCTTCTTTCCCCCTCCTTCACTCCCAGAACCAGTCTTAAAGGTGCAGAACCTAATATCCAGCATAAACAGAACAGATGACTGGGGATACAAGCAGCATAAAGTCACTCCAGAACACTGAAGATCTAGGATGGATGAGTGAAAGAATCACCTATCTATTTTGTTGCCTGATGATTATTCCTAGCTTGAGTTAGAAAAGCCAGAATCCTGAGAAGCAATACACCAAGGTGAAAAGGGAAGGGCCAGAACAGAAGAAACTAATCCAAGAACAATTATTTTGTCTGTTCTTTCTGAAGTAATAAAATACAACTAAAATTTTCTCACATTTAATTCCACAGGAGAATGCACATGTCTGCAAAAGTAAAAATACCCAAGTATTTCAGCCCACAAAGATTCCAGGAAAGTGACAAGAGTTTGACTGAGTCAGGATAACACAAACTATTAACTTTCTGAAGTTTCAGGACGTAGAAAGAATTCCAAATTCTGCTTGATCAGCTGAAACAATTTAGGGAGTAAGTTTCTCTAATTTTATTGCCAGAACTTTAGCGGAGAATTTCATGTCAATATTAGGTAGAGATAGAGCTGTGTAATAGAAGACATTATGGTCCTCCTCCATGGCTTTCCTAGTAAGGTGATACCAGCCTTGGAGAACAAAGTATCTTTCAACTTTATAGAAATCTGGAGGCTAAAAGAATGCTAAAGATTTAAAATGGATTCAAGAAAAAGCAGGTTGACACAGGAGCTTTACTTGTTTTCATATTAGAGTAGCTTTTCTCACTTTCCCCTTCCCAAGTCAGTTCATCTAGATTGGCTGGCAAAGCTGCATTAATTTTCTGCAGGGCAACACTTCCAACTTACAGCATATATATTTTATAAGCTTTCATACTGAAATGTGTTTCAAAGACTTATGACATTTTGTCATGCCAATCTGTGATATTCATGTTTACCTGGAGAAAACAATTTAAGAAAAAATTAAGACTTGCATCAAAAAGATGGATGCTCCTGTTTCATTCTGTTTAATAGAAAGATCTCCAGCAGTCAAGTGAAAGACTGAATATTGCACAGAACAAATGGGGCAATATAAAATGGTATTTGTAATTATTTGCATGGGGCAGTGGGGTAGAATTTGTATAAGTAATGTCCCTATAAAAATGCATCACGAACTGAAGAAAGCAGGTTTTGGCTAGTAACATCATCCTTAAGGAAACTTTTGCTGACCATACACAGTCTCGCTGAGATGGATGTGGTTGACCAGTAAGCCCAGTCCAGTCCCTGACAATTGTCCCTAGTTGGAATCTGCAACTATTTGATTCTTCTTCTACAGAAATGACAAAAATGCTTTAAAGCTGGAGACTAGAATAATAAATTCATGTAGGTTTCTACGGAGAAAGTGTGTTTTGGGGATCCTTTGATATGCTTTGTTTATTGTTGCAAGCAGTTGTAAAACACAGCCTATTTTGTTTTTTGTCTGATCCGAGTTGCACATCTGGCTGTCAGGGTTAGTGTCAGCTTGGTGGGGGACTCCTCCAGAGATGTGTGCAGGAGAAATGTGTGTATTCTGCAGCATGGTGTGCAGGTCTGGGATTTCTTTCCTTCACCTTTAACCTTACACTGAAGGAATGCTCTTGAGTAAAGCACAGTGGCTCAGTAATGACATCCAAGGTCTCCAACTAAGCCCAAAGCTCCCCAGTACTCACAAGACTTCCAGAAAAGCTAGCATGTCACTTTGGACTTTGGTAACTACTTTGACCAAAACCTTATTTGTTTGCCCATGGCAAATCAAACAGCACATTTTAGTCGCCAGCCCTATTGTTGTGTCTCCACAGTCCCATGGAAATGTCGATTGCATGGAGGGACTTGGAGTGTCTGAGGATTCCCAAAGGGGCATAGCTCACAAACAGAAAATAGTGAGCTGCATCACAGAGACACCAAGAGCTATTTCTAGAAAAGTATTTATATCCTTGACGTCTGGAACTTAAATCTGAGTCTCCAGCTGAGAAACTCATTTTGAGAAACTTGCAATGAAGGTTGCAAACCTGCATATTGCCTCAAACCTTCACGTTGCTCTCAATGTCCTGAGCTCTCCCAGTGCTCCATGAAGGCCAGGGTCCCACCACCCACTCACCCCCACCTCAGTGGGCCATGAGAACACTGTAATTCTGGGAAGCTCTTTGCAAACAAAAATGCTGGCTTCTATAAGGCTAACATTGCTGGTTTTGAAACCTGGGCTATTATATTCATGTTTAATACATGGATTTTGAAAATGGAATTAGATGAAAAACGTATTTTGAATGTGCTTCATTTAGTTCTACAGCTCCCTGCAAGCCACACAGTCTGTTTGGGATTTATAATACAAAATTTGACCTGAGGATCAGAAAGGCAGAATACTTAATACTTTGTGTATATACAGATGAGCTGTAAATAAGCCCTTTCTTTCTTATGAGGAAGGCTTGATATACTGTGGTATTTACTTCTGTAAATACTGGTAGCTCCTAAATTTTGAACTGTTTTGAACTATATCTTCTTATAGTAACCCGTAGAAATTAATGCCTTCTATATCCAGTTATGAAAAGCAGAACAAAAGTGACACGCTGTGAAAAAATTCAATAATACATCTTAAAAGAAAGCTATGGAAATAGCAGAGGATGGTGCCAGCATCAATGCCAGGGTGCAGTATGCTCCAGACATTCCAAATTCTCTCCCATTGAGAAGAAAGAGAGAAAGAGTGCATAAGGAATCTGTTACCCTTTGGATACTCTGGTGAATGTTGTAGGAAGCTGCTAAGACATCTGTGAGTACAGATTTGCTATCCCCATAGCAAGGAACACCTCAGTATTAAGCAATCAAAAAATCATTCACTAATTAAAGTCAGGTTAAGGTGAAGTGCAAATAATAGGATGTATTAATTACATCTGCAGTTGATGATGCACTTAGATGTTTGCAAAAGATAAAGTGGAGAAATGAAAGAATTCTACTTAATTGACAAAATTGACTAGATGAAATCAAAAGGGGTTTCTACCCTTTAGGGTACTGCCAGTGACAAGTGAACCACAGAAACATTAACAAATGAACCCCTTTGGTTCTCTCTGTTATACTGATTGTGTGACTGGTTCCCTTGCACCATCAGAGGAGTTTCCCACTAATACTGCTGCCCTGGAGTATTTTGTTGGGAGCTGGCAGTGAGGGACATTTAGGCTGCACAGAAGTTTCTCCCTTCAAGACCAAGCTTGGTCTTTTCCCAAGGGGAGACCAGAAGTAGGAATGAGAGTGTTCCCTCTATCCTCTAAGAATTAAGCATGATACTCAGCACATACTGCTTCCCTTTGGAAGCCTTCTGCTCACAGGAAGAAAAGGCTGGTGGTATTCTGATAACACTTTTCATGCAATCTGTTTCCACTTTGGGATAGAGAAAGCACATGATGAAGCAGAATATTCCTCCTCATTCCCAGTGAGGCTACAAAGAATGATCCTGCTGTTCTGAAGGACTGCAATGTCACTGTCACAGCTTAAGACTTAGACGTGGAACAAAAAAACGTCCAACTTGTTTAGATTTTTCAAGACAGGAGTTGCATCCTGGGGAACTAAATGAGTTTTCCCATCTGTGAAATTCAAGGAATAGAAATACTTAACAGTGGCATCAGGGTATTTGTCAGTGCAAGATGAGCAGATGAAAGTGTTTGGTAAAGCATCTTCATTTCATATCATTTAAGTGCAATGTGACAGACTTGACTGACTTGCAGTAGTCTTTTGGTCCCTTTTGGATCTCTAACCACCTGCCTAAATCCAGACCTCCTGAGGAGCAAATGCTAAGCAGAAAACAATTCCATTTTGGCATCAAAACCTGGAGACAGCATTCATCCCAAGGAATATAATTTGTTCAGGGATTACACTGCTTTGCACAAAAGCCTTTGCAAAAATCAGCACGAGATGATGAAAAGGAAATGGAGAGAAGTCCAAATAAGAAACATTTCCTGAACACTGGAATTTTAATTTTCCCTAGAACATCATATCTACTTCACCAAAATCTTAGCTAAGAGAACAGCTGTGTTAAGATTCAAATTAGAATGGAACCTCATTCACTCCATCAATTCTTTCTCCCCTTTAGTTTGGCTTAACCATCCTAAGATGTTACTTTTGCAATGTAAGGATGAAGCAAAATCCCAGCAAAAGTGTAACAGAGGCATTGCCAAGACTAGCAAAGTTCAATGAATCCTGAAGCTTTTTCTGATCCAATTCCAGCTTATAAATGGCCAAGGCTTTGCAAATTTTATGGGCCATCTGCAGGCCTAAGACAATTTATGTCCTTGGAAATACATCAAATTTTTAAACCCCGTTTTCATGAAAATAAAATAAATAAAAAAAAAAGCATAAAATTTAGGCTTAGCAAAACTTCCCAGTTATATCACCAAAATCAACAAAAGCAGGTGTCTTTCACACTTCCTAATATGTGGTGACCTTTCACTCTTCTTCAATGCATTTAGGCTTTTTTAATGCTCTCTTTTCTGCTGCTTCCTAACCTCCTCTCTATCTCAGCAGAGAAGTACAGAATAAGATTTGTTCAGGAGAGAGTAAGAAATGACCTGGACATTTATCCAAACCACAAGCCAAGATGCCTGTGGCTTGACAAAGTCTGGTTAATATTTTTTTCCAGGTTTTGACTCATATTGGAAGTAAAAGTGACAAAAACTCTACTGAGAGAAGTCCTTTCTTTTAAGATTCTCTTTCTGACTCCGTGCAGGTGTGAGCTTCAAGATTGCCTGGATACCCCATGCACCCAGGGCTTTGTGTAACACAGCAAATAAAACAGGACACACTTTGGTTTCTTCTAAAGTAACCCCTAAAAGGTCAAAATCCTCAGTTATAAAGCACAGGATGACACAGTTTGTGTGCATTGCTCAGTACAGGCCCACACTCAAAATTCTCAATTGCCTCAACAGAACAGCAGCTTAGTTTTATGCTAAGCTGGTAATCAACAGTCAAAATGGAGTTTACATTTTTGTTTTTCAGGCATGTCTCCCCTTTCCCTAATGAACATTCTGCTTTCATGGCTTGCTTTTGCTTTCAGTTCCAATAGTTCTGGTTAAAGAAGTTGCAGTATGTCGGTGCAAGGAAGCCCAGTTCCGTCAAACATGATATTTATTGGCATGAGGGTGCCACCTATTGTCATGACAATTGATGTGAGAAAATCTTCAGGAGAGGTTTCTGGAAAGGATTGCCCTGTTCTTTTCTACTTTAGATGATTCCATTTTGGTAAGATTATGTTTCTATCATACACAGTGTGATCACACAGGGATTGCTCATTCCACTATGTGTTAATGTTGTGGAATATGGTGATTGCAAGATCATAAAAGTATCAAAGTGTAACTGTCATGCTTGACCCTCAGACACTGGTCTGCTGGAACCCATCACTAGGATAACAAATCAGGTCCCAAAAGCACCTGTATTTCGGATTTTTCAGTACAAACATATATATTTGGCAAAAAACATACCTAGCACTTTACATTTTTCACGATTACTGAAGTTTTAAACTCCAACATTTAAATTCTATTAGGCACCCAGTACGGGGAGGCCAGGGACAGGCTTAGAAGCGGGAATAGCAAGAGAACAGTCCTACTTAAAGACCTGAAAAAAGCACCACAACACTACCTCTGGAATTTTAAAGCAATTCCAAAATGGATTGTTCCATTTCTTTGACCACCAGCAGTCCTTGTAACCATTTGAAGTGTAGTTCTCAGCTATAAAAGTGATGATAGCTTTCCATAATGCTGATGTAACAATGACAATAACAACAACGTACTAGTTTTCCTTTAGTCTTTGAAGACAAGTTTTCAGCTTTCCAGCAGCTCAAATTATTAAACATTTCATATGGAAACTACTCCTAAATAGGAAAACTTTACTGTAGGAAAACTACAAGTTGTATAAACAAGTGCAATGTATTAAGTGCAAGCCCAGGAGTTAATTTTTGTGGACACCTACCTTTACAAAGCAATCTTCAATTCAAGGTGTGGACTCACTTTTATACAATGAACAGAAATCATACCCAGCTGCTGCCTCAAGGAAAGAAACACCAATTTCTAGGCCTGCTGTTTCAAGGGCCTTTATGCTAAGAAAAAAAAAAAAAAAAAAGGGCAGAATAAACACTGTACTGGGAGTCATTACATCCATATCTGCTTCTTTTGGAGTATTTTTAACACTAGTATTATCTTTAAGTAGATTTGTGGGAAATGCAAAACGACACCACAAAGCTGGTCCTTCATATAAAATACACTCACTGGATTGCTGTCCTAGGCTATTCCAAGCTTTTGCCATTTTTCAGTGATAGCAGGATACAGATGGATCTTCAGATTTATTTGGTTTGGTATGGATTCATGTTAGGTTTGAGTTTTCAGCTTAAGGTTTTCCTGTCCCAAAGAGAACTCACCTAAAACTTACCTAAACACCTGAAGTGATGAAAGGCTGTCTTTTCTTGGGCATGCAGGTAGAGGAAAACAGACCCTCAAAGGTAGAATCAGCCTGGAAAACACAAACAGCACTGCTGTTAGCTGCTGGTTGAAGATTATTCTAGTAGACATGACCCTAAAAGACCACAGCTCTCAGTTTAAAATGCCAAGGCTATGATTAATGTCACCACTTTTTCCTCCCAAATCCGAATCCCAAAGACCCGCAAGACTTTGGTTCCTACATGTGCTAGCCATGGTTACTGTAAATGGAATATTTGTTTCAGCTTCACACCCAGTGTGCAAAGAAAAAGAAATTGAGTTAATTTTCAGAGTAGCAGGAGAAAGAAGAAAACTCAATTATAATTTGGCTGCTATTTGTAAAATTACTTTAGAATTTTTTGAGCCTTTCTACATTAAAAAGTGAGGGGTGGAAGGAAAGTGAAAAAAGAAATGCCTTGTTCCAGGTTTGTGTCCATTCAAATCCAACTGAAACTGGTACATATTACTGATAAGCCATAACAATTCTTACCTGTGAGCTATA
Organism: Sylvia atricapilla; assembly: GCF_009819655.1. Classification (NCBI taxonomy): domain Eukaryota; kingdom Metazoa; phylum Chordata; class Aves; order Passeriformes; family Sylviidae; genus Sylvia; species Sylvia atricapilla. The sequence continues at coordinate 108,157,385 of NC_089142.1, read as the reverse complement.
ACATTTTCTTCACATATAATGGCAGATGAGACCTCAAATGAGTCTGGGACAGGACCTTCTTCACAATTTGGATAATACTTCTAAGGGAACAAAGAAAAAAACTTTGTTTGTTTTGACCAAGCAGCAGCAAACACACATTTCCTCAGCTGATAACACCTTCAATGAACGTGCTGACTTGTCACTGATCAACACATTAGATTAAAGGCTTATTTGTTGTATCCTAAATGAGTGAGTTTAATGAAAACAGCTGTTCTAGTAACACACCAGAATCTTTTAATTTGAGAAGCTAATGGGACTCCTAAGGCAATGCCAAAGAACACAGCTTCGCTGGGGAAGGCACATTGCTCCTTTGCAGCCATCTCTCCAAAAATAAAACAGGGATTAAAATCAGACTGAGAACTTTGTCTTGGTTCCTGTCAATAAATTCCTCTAGGTCACAGCAGATGCCTCCAGAAGCAGACAGAGGTGACCAGAGTGTAGAACAACAGGAATAAGGATATTCTACAAAGATATTCCTAAAGGTCCAGACTCCACAACTTTTCCAGAAGGGTCACTAGGTTTTCAAAACAGCATTGTGCTTTTAGGTTTTAAAAATCGATAAAGGAATATCAGCAAAACTAATTTTATTGGAATTTATCCTGGCATAATTGATTCCACCTTGCTGAACAATATGGAGTTCTGTCACTGAATATGTATGTGCAGAGAACACCCTAAAGCTGGGCTCAGCAGTAAAGCTCTATCTAAAGTCTCAACAGCACAAGGTGCTTGTTCAGATGGACAAAAAAGGCTTTGAAACCTTTGCTTTAGGACATTTCTTCTTTGTAGTATGCCTGGCTACTTTACTCCCACCACTCAGATAACCACACATCCTCTCAACAGAATTAAATATTCTTGGTGCCGCAGCTTATAATTAGCAAAAACACTGACGGAAGTAAAAAAAAACCTAAACCAAAATAAATCCAGCCAGCAGCACTTAGTAAGAGATCCATGCTTATTTAGCATTCCTTTTATTGGCAGCTAAATGCATATTATTGTCAGGTAGTGTCCATGTAGGTTTTGCTTTATCAGTACTGCCAGCTCTTTCTTTTCCCCATCCCAAATTCCACTTTCCTCTTCTAGTGAGCATGGAAAAGAACACACCAAGAAAGCAAACATGGACTTTGACTCTTACATTTCCATCCCTTGACATTCAACATGCACTTATATATGATTGGGTTTCCATTTGCACTTAAAGTTATTCTCTTGGCAAAGGCCAGCTTGGAGCTGGCTAGTGAAAAATCTCTCCCTCGCTCTAGTTTGCCCACCTCCTCGCCTTCAAAAGCCAAAAATCACAATGTGCTGCACAAAGGGCACACTCAGTGGCTCCAAGTAGCCTGCCTCCTCCACTTATTTGCACTGTAAGTTCTCCCTGCAGGCTGAGCATGGCCCTGAATTCCCCTCCTTGTCTGCTCTTTCTGCTCGACTGGCACAGCAGCGTGATTGACACCAGCCATTGTCCACACCAAAATGAACAGACGTGAAATGACACCAGAAAGATGCCTCTGATTTCCACCTAGAGAGGGGGGAAAGAATGGTCTTATTCCTGCCCTACTTCCTGACTGAAAATGTGACCACAGCTTGTCTCTCATATAAATATCACTTGAGAGCTGAAAGCCACCTGCCTGAGAGCCACCTGGCCAAGGACCTTTTGCAACCAAAGAACTAGAAAGAGTGATAAATGCTAAAATGCATAATCAATGTAATAATCAATGGAAGTGCACAATACCTAAGCACACAGAAACTGGAATAAAATCCTGAGCTCCCTATAGCCAGTTTTTTCATTTCTGTGTGCAGTAGTCACACTCTGTGCTCCCCCCGGTCTGTGTTCAGCAATCTGAAATGGGAGCAGGATTGCTCCAGTCTACCTTTGCTGGACTTGCTCCATGTCCAGGAGTCAGCACCTGGCCTGTGTGTCAGGTATGCCCACAGAGCAGGGCCAGGGGAGCATTAGTGGGTAGGGAGGCAGTAGATGCCCCAGTACGGATGCCCATGGGGCAGAATAAACATTCCCACTGGGATGTCTGACACTGGCTGATTCTCCTGCTGACTGGCAGCACACAGAACCTGTGCACTGCCATGAAGTCATTCATTCTCCCAGGCAAAGCTTTCCTTTCACAAAGTGGAAGTAAGTTCTAGCAGAAAGGCACAGAGGAAGAGCTACACGCCAGTGTCAGTCCTAATTTTAGCAAAGCCTTTGTTTGTACCATTCACTGGATACTCTCCAGTGCTACTACAAACAGCAGCAAACCTTTTGCCATGCTCAGGTATTCACTTGGGCTCTAAACTCACATAACATCAAATAAAAGCATCCACACTGGGTCTGACTTCTGCTGCTCCTGAAGTCAGTCATAAAAATCATCCAGATTGGAGGTAGAGAAACCTCACTTGGCAAAATCCCCTCTGTCTCTCATTAAGTGTATTACAGGACATGATAAATTTTCTTCACATAAACGGTGAATAATCAGCTTAGCAGTAATAACAAGAAATGCAAACACTTCCTGAGCCAAAGGCAGACTAATAGTATGCTGGCAAGATCATCTCCTCACCTTAGTTTGGGAACGGTTAAAACAGTATAAAAGTGTAACACCAGTGGATAAAGCCTGTAGCACGCTGTACAGCCAAGAAGTAATATTTTAATTCATGTGGGGAAACATTTTTGTGTGTTGCAGAGACCAAAACTCAGCTCTAAAGCCCCACGGGAGAGCTGATCTGGAAAGGCTGGATAATTCTGTCTTCTGTGCCTCATGAAGCTGGAGTACAAACAGGTGACGTATTGTGTGTTCTGGACTTCTCTTTGGAAAACTGGGCTCTGAACCACAAACATTTGTACACAGTCTCACCCTCTCACCAGGGCCATCATCTGTTTAAAAAACATAAGTGCAGGAAATTTGGTGTGACAAGAGGATTGTCACACTCATGGTTTTTTGCTACTTATTCTGATACTGGGTGGGCATTTTCCAAAAAAAACCACAAAAAAGAAAAAAAATGAGAATCTTGAGAATCTTTTAGCTCCACAGAGCTCTCAGTTCCTTTAGTCCACAGAATGACAGACAAGAAACTTGGAAATATGAACCCCAAGGTATTTTTGCTTAAAAATATTTTACAACTGTCTTTACTTCTGAAGCCTTAATATTGGTCATAATATTGCAGACACCAACTTGTGATTTAAGAACCACTAGAACACCTAAACTCTAGATTGCTCCCTTGCATATTCCATAGGCTATGATCAAAATACTACATTTATCCAATCCACATATTATTTTTATGCAGTATATTTTATGCCTGGAAAGAACCTCCATTTCTTTATCTGTGAAAATTTTTCTATAAACAGATACAGTGAGAGAAAGAATTAATTTTAAATGTAACACAATTTTCCTGGGGAATTCTCTGTTTGCTTGAGTACCTTATATAATTAGACCAGCCAGTTAAAATTGTGCAAATTGATTTACATATACACAGTTGCCCTAGTGAGTAATATGGATGCAATTCAAGAGAGCACACTCAGTGCTGACAGACAGCCCAGTTTTCATCAAGTTTTGTTTTCTTGTGGACATTTGCCCTGTGTGAATTTCAAGCCATACACAAAAAGAACATTTAAGAACATTTGTTTAAAGTTGAGAAATTATCTGCAGATTTTTTACCATCCCCAGTGGCTCGGCAAATGAAAAGACTCTACACTGGTAGTCTGGCACTCCCTGGATTTTGCAGTTTGTATGGAGTGCATTGCATCCTTCTCCAGAGAGTACCACACTAATGACCTTGCCTGCTTGCTTCTGCCAAGTAGTAGTTGGCAAGTGAGGAACACACTTCAGTGAGCAATGCCTTTTACTGATGACATTTTTACCTTTAAAGCTACATTTTTACCTGAATTGAGTTGACCAAACAAATCATTATGGGAACAAGAACATCAGTTTGGATGTTTCAGCACAACATCATAGCCAACAGGGACCTGCACATGCATATCCAACCTAAGTCTGGAGATTCTGACTCCATTCTGACCTTGTAAGCAGCTCCCAGCATTTAATACCCAGCCAGGAAACCATTTCCCTTGATGAGTTAAATTCTTGACATTGTAATAAGCCTATTTTTTAACCACAGAATCACAGCCTGTGTGCAAAGGGATCTCTGAGACACCTCTGGGACCTGTGTGGCCCCATCCTACACGACACTACACTGGAGCTGTGCAGGCAGCATGTGGATTACCTGTTTCCCATGGCTTTAACCCCATTCTGCCACGGACTGGTAGGAGTCACATTTGAGCAGCAGGAGCTGCAAGAGTCTCTCCAGGACAAGGCATAGATGAAGCTTCAGGGACCAAATAGTTTCATGTGTTTTAGAACTTCCTTATCACAGAAGTGTTCCTTCAGGACACTTCATCATGCATTACCAACATCTCCAATAGCTGTGATTAAGAATGCCTGCCCACATCCTCTGCTTCATTCCTAGGTGGATGGAATTCCAGCTAATCTTGACAAGTTTCAGTGGTATTTATCTCCCCTGGGCTGGCTGGATCAAAAATGGTCTTGTGTGTACACCAAAGGGGTTTTTTTCACCTGGTCGCACCAGCTTTAACAGGCTCCACCACTTAATGAAAGTCTCACTGTAATTGATTTGATGTTTCCTCTGCAAATCCTCAGGCATTTGAGAAAGATGGTTATCTGAGCTTCCATTTCTGGACTTCTACCTTGAGATTAAAGTATATTCAAAAATTAGTATGTATTTAGATGGGAGAAAAAGCTCATGCTGATTTTGAATACTGCAACTGCTTTCCCATCTGCTTGTATTCACTAGCATGCCATTCCCTGGAATGAGTGGATTCCAGCAAGCTGGTGTTACTGGCAGCAAGCTGAAGCCTGCTCCAAACTGTTTGCAGGATCAGGGCTTTCTCCTCCTGGAACGCATCACTGTAAAGGAGCACAGTTTTCAAATAAGGCATCTGCATTCAGACACTGACACTCACTGGAGACTCTTAAATGCTTCTTTTATGTAACAAAAGGTCAAACTGAACCTCCAAATGTGGAATTTCTGACATCCAATTAAGTAGCCCACATTAAAAATTGGGCCAGTGTTTAATTATGTCTGGAGAATACATGAGTTCAGCTGAGACAATTCACACTCACCTCGTGTTTCTCAGTGTTTTCGATGGTGGAACTGAATAAATATTCTTTTGCTCCACAGATGCACTGGATCAAGGTTTAGCTTGTTACACATAAAAAATAAATCAGCTCATATTTCCTTGACTTCATTTTTCCAGCTTTGTCATTCTGTCTAGGAGCACACTGCACGGTCAAGCCAGGCATGGCTATGCATGTTAATAACCCTTGGAACACTATGGATATTTCTGTGCAAACCCCTTTTTATTTTTTCCAAATAAATAGTCAAAGTGCACCTGGTGAAAGATACTTTTCTTTCTCCTGTTTTTTTCTTTTTTTACTAAAGCCTGTGTTTCAAAAATCCTAAGTGGAACCACAACTGTGGTGCTGCTTTTCAAATCAAAAGGACAGTACAGACTTCACAGGATATGGCTCCCAGCCAGTTGTTTAATGCTTGTAGGTCAATATACAACCAACTCAGCTTCTGCTGCCTAATTGACAAACCACATATCAGGCACAGGAAGGTTAACAACTGAGCTTTCTTTCACCTAAGATCCTCTGTTGAGTCTCTGGGCCCTCAGCCCTCTTTTATTTTATCATTCACAAATATCTACTGTGAGCTCCCTCCAGGCACAACAGACGACTGCATACCTGGAAAAAAGGAGAGCCCTGGTAAAGCAGTGAGTGTCTGGTCACTCAGGAGCCAGCCTAGCTGTTCATCATGCTCCTCCATTCAGTCTGCCAAAGAGGTTTAGACCCACTGCTCCCAGTGTAAATTATTTGAGCATGAATGAACCAGGAAGAATTTCCTCCAAAATATTTTTGATTAATGGAGCCATGACACCTAATGTCAATGCATCACCAAACAGTCTTGATACAACCCAGTTCCCTACTCCAGCCTGTTTGTCATTTGTCAGTGTTTTAAGGTATCTCCTTGCAAAAACACAAAATGTTTCCCAAAACGCCAAAGAAGTACCCTTCCTTTGATTGTAGTTTTTTTTCTCCTGGTATTATTCCTCACCTGTTTAAAGGAAAAAAACCAATACTGGTAAGGAGTTTTTCTGGAAGGGGACACCTGAGAAGAGCAGAGAACACAGATATTTACCAAGACCTCATGCTCACTACTGCTCAGGAAAATCACCTGATTGTATGACCCCCTCTGTTCCTCCACATCATGGCACTCACATGTAAATCCATGGAAAAATACCAGGCCTCAGTTAACACTGCAATAACTTAGGATAATGGGATATGCCTCAGACTAGATACATCAGCAATAACAGGGCATGAAAAGCTACTAATATTATTCCACTCAGTATTCTTGTCCAGATTCCTGGGGATGCTGCTCCTACCACATCATCACAGTAATAGCTCGTACTTCACCCTGACAAGGCTGCAGTGAAGTCCAGCAACACAAGCACAGAGGTTGCAGCTGCAGTCATAAGACACCCTACAGTGACCTAAGACATCTCTGTACTGATCCCAGTAACACTGAAGGGATAACTGTCACCTGGGAGAGAAAGTACTCAGTGAAGGCAGGCAGCTACCTCTGAGAACAACATGCATCCAGCCCATGCAGAGTTAGTCCCTCAGGGTTGTGTGCTGATTGTCTGAAAGGCTAAACCCTTATATTTATCCATGAGTGTGATGTGCACCTCAGAAGGAGACACAGAGTGGATCCATTTAGCAGCACAAGCAGCTGCTTCCACGCGCTTTTTGTTATGCTGTTGTTCCATCAGCTTTTGCTTTCAATGTTTTCAGGTGTTTCAGATGTTTGCCGTGCTTGATGGTGCTGAGCTTAAGCACTAAGGACTGTGCCTATCCAACAGTCCCAAAGTGATAAGCTGACCTTTCCCGTGTGGCTCCTGCAGAGGACATGGATAATTTTGCAGGGATGCAGAGTCTGGGTCTGTGGCTCCATTAATCTAAGTGAAATAACCTTCCCTGTGTTGTTTCTAAAAAGAAGATCCTTCTTAGGCCTGCTGTCTTGTGAGACTAGTGTCGATACTACTGATGAAAAAGATCAGAATGGCTCTGTCTTATTTTTCCACCCACCTCTTTCAAGCAAACCCATCCATTTTTTACCCTCTAAGGCTCTTGAATGAATTCTGAGGATATCACCTTTTAGCACAGACCACCTCGTGACCAGCAGAGGTGTGAATGTGTAGCAAAGCAACAGCAATAAATCAGCCCAAGCAAAACAAGGCAAAAGCAGACAAAATACTGCAAAACCAGCCCAAACAAATAAATACTGCTGTTCAAACACTTGCTGAGAACTCGCAACATGCAGAACACAACAGACAAACAGAAACTGGGCTTTGTGTCTAAGCTTTTCCTTAACCTCAAGAGACAAACCCTGACCTGCTTGAGGATCTCTCTGCTTCCCCCACAATTCCCAGTTTTTCTCCTGTACACAGAATGGTATCTTTAACCAGGTCAGCAGAGTACAAAGGGCACAGATACAGGAGTTCTAACTTCCCTTCACAATGACTTCTGGCAGGAAAATTACTTCAGCTTTGGCAACACATATGTATCTTCAAAGATTTGAGGGCCAGTTGCTGTTTCTGCATGTTTGTTTCTCTCCCTTATGTGACATTGAGAAATGCAATTCCTCCTGTAAAGGGGGGGGAAATTCCAGTATCCATCATTTTGAAGTATTACAGTCAGTGCCATTAACTTCTGAATGCAGCTCTAGTCTAAATTACATTTTCTCTTAGGGCACTCTGAAAGTGAAACTGAACATGAGGCTTGAAATTAAACTGGATTGGGAATAGAAAGCCTAGGAACCGTCTCCCTTTCCATAAAGTTGCTGGAGCCATTTTACTTCACAACAGCACTGTATAATATATTTCCATTGGCCTGGAAGACAAAGCTCAATTTGTTTGAGTATCTTGAAGAAACTGAATTTGTTACAATTCACAAAGTTAATTAAGAAGTTCTTTTGAATTTTATGTTCAAAAGCCAGCTTTAACCTCCCTTAGTGTAACTTTTCAGGTCTTCATGTACTTTTGAGAAATTTCCTTCGCATAAGACTGTGCTGCTTTTCTTCAGAATTAATCAGGTAGAAATGTCACATCTAGTTCTGCCCACATGCAGGACTTAGTATTTTTTTCCATCTTTGACATTTTTCACAGAACTGAGATTAAAAACGTACAGTTCCGTTTTCAAAATAAACTGCAGACAAGATTTTCAGAAGTGCCTCTGCATTTTTGCTCCCACTGAAATCAACACTCAAAACCTCAATTTTCCTTTCCTGTAATTACAAGTAAACCCATAAAAATGTAAGCTGATGCACTGTTATCTTCTCTAGCCTGTAGACAGCTTGAAACAATGTCTGAGGGATGTGAACTCCTGTCTCTCATCCTGGAGGAGTGAATCTGAAACCAGAAGTTGACAGTCTGCGTCAACATTGTTAATGCTTCCCCAGCTGAGGATGTCAGCAGAAATGCTCTGCTGAACTTCTGCAGTCTCCCACTTTTTCACTCAGTGCCTTAAAAAAACCCCAACCTCAAATCCTAATATGTAGCCACGATCCGTCTGTGCAACTCTTCCCATCTCCAGAACACCTCCACAATGGCATCTTCTTCTGCTTTGTTCCTCTTCCAAGGTCGTCCTTGCTGCCACCATGCCTCAGGCTGATGCATGAGGAGTGCCAAATGTCCAACAGGAGAGAGCATGCTTCCAAGACCACAAAAACTTTATTGCCTACCAATATCAAACTCCCAAACCAGAAAGGAAATAAAAGTAACTGAAAGACATTTATTTGGAGCTCTTTCATTTGCAACCAAGTTTAAGATTTATGAAAGTATAAGATACGACTCGGGGGGATATTTGAGGTTGGCAGGACTGGATGCAGAACTGTTGTGCTGCAAAGGTACCACTTCCACAGAAGACAGCAGAGCTCTGACACGCTCTATTAAGCAGCTGAGCAAGAGTTCTTGATGCCCTTCTTCAGAAATGAAATAGCTCCTAGTTGGGCCATGTACAGTCACAGCACTGTCCTCAGATGTACTCTCCCTAGGATTTCAGAAGTTCACAGGTTATAAATACAATTACATCGGGATACTTCCTCTACTTGGACAGAAATTTTTGTACTGCTAAACTGCCTCCTTCTCAGATTGCCCACCTGATTCTTATGCCATACTTGTTGCTTCTTACTCAGCTGACATAGTGCCACAATGGTAGCATTAGAAAGGCTTCTGCCGTCACCCTAAAAATAATTTCACAACCCCAGTCTAGGCAGATTTACAAGCAGCTAAGAGTCTGATCATTTCAGTGCATCACATACTTGGTAGGATTTTGGAAACATAATCTATTTGTTTTCATTTTAGCTTTTTCCTCTTTCTTTTTTTTCTCCATCATTTACTCTCACCAACACATCTGTTGAAATGTAAATCAAACTTATTTCATGTACCAAGCTATTTATGTTAAAGCTTTTTCAACCCTCAGCCATCAGGTAAATATTTGCAGATATTCTGTGGTTTGATTAATTGCCTATGGGCTGCTGCATGTCTGTGCACAATGCTGGTCTATTTGCAGCAGAACACCACTAAGGAATGCTTGTTTGTTTCTTCTCTTTTGCTTACATAGTATTTACCATTATCTGGTGTATCAGATCAGGAGTGCTATATGAATTGACTGATTCTGGCAATGAAGTTTGGAAGTGACTGCACAGATCCTGTTCCTCTTGTGTCTGTGGCAAGTCATGAACACTATGGCCAGCCTCAGTCGATCTGTGCCATTTGCAAATGAAACAGATTATTTTTTTTTCAAATTGTTGAAATCTGTTTTCTTTCAAAAGTCATTTCATAGCACTCTGAGAAATTCAGTCAACTTAATTAATGTCATTTAAAGGATACCCAATGCAAACACAGTTATTCAGGGCCAGTGTTTCCATATTTTGGACCAGTACCCCACTTCTATGCATTGTTCACTTCTACACTGATTTTGTAGGGGAGGACAAGGGGGAGGAGTGGAAAGGATGCTGTAATGAAATTTTAAATAACCAAAAGGTCCTTTGGCAGTTTCCTTATTCTCTGAAAAATTAGTGCATTGCCTGGAAAATTAAAAAAAAGCTGATCTGTAACTCCAGTGGAAACCACTTGTCATCTATTGTCCAGCTATGAAAAATGTTACTTTTCCTCTTCCAGACATGCTGAATGCTTTGCAGCGACTGGAAGGCCACTGGAGACCAAATGCAATCATCTACCCTGGCTTCCTGGATGACACGAGCCATGGAATTTCAAAGCCTATAACTCCTGCTGTAGCAACAAGCATGGTCATCAGAAAGACATCCATTCTTGATTTAAAGACTTCCAGTGATGGAGATCCACAATGTTCCTGGGTAATTTTTTCCAACCTGGTTAAATAAGCTCATTGTTCAAAATGCAGCCTTACTCCTGGTTTGAACGGATCCTCCTTCTGTTTGTTGGCTCCTGTTACACCTTCCTCTGTCAGAGCAGGGCAAACTCCAGAGTCACGATCTTCTGACTCTGAAAACTGTACACAATGAACAAAGCCTTTCTCAAAATGAAGAGCCTGGATTTTTTTCATCTTTTAATGCAAAGAAGTATTATTTATTTACTCCAGTTTATCTTGCTTTTTAAATAGGGTATGGAAATAGTCTCTACACAGAGATTGTGTCCAGCTTTACCACAAGGATAGTTGAGATCTGGTTCAGACTTTTCAGCCTTTAATATTATCATCATTATTCTTATTTTAAGAGTTAAGAACACCTCAATATTCTTCAGCTTCATCTACCATGCCATAACTGAGCAGATGAAATACCAGTAAAAAGATCTCGTTCATCAATGTCAGAGTGACATAAGACTTGCAAACATCAGATTCTACTTTCAGGAGACATCCCTCAATGCAGAAATATCCACAATCTACTTAATACCTTGCATTCCGTCCTGTTTGGAAATTAAAATTGCAAAAGTGAGAAGTGGCTGTTCATTTTCCCAACCTTTTGGACAGGAATGGAGTTGAGTAGTACAATAAATTTCTTGGGAAACCTCCATCTCTTTTCTTTTGTTTGTGAGTAGCTTGGGATATTTTCAGATTTTTTTGAAAGAACTTGTGAACCTGTTTTTCATTTCCCCCTCAGAATAACTTACAAGAAGTTTGCTGTTGACATTTCATTATTTAATTTAGGACGCTGCATCATGTAAGCTGTTCACAAAAACCAATCATTACCTTTTCTACCCATGATTGGTTACTCTGACTAGATCTGCAAAAGTCAAATTAGGAACTTGACACAGAAATAAGAAATCTTTCAGTCAGTGCTTGAAAAGCCACACAATAAATGATCTTGTGAATGTTACAGGGTAAGTGCTACAGGACAGATCAGAGAGAAGAGCAGATGAGCTTTGGTGTGGGACAGTAAGTTCAGGCTGAAAAGAGACGAGCAGTAGAGCTGCCTCAGTAGCTGCTAAACAAATGAAATCCCACTTCTTCCAGCACCTTCCTGGTTGCTGCACTATGGATAGTTGTTGTACTGTGAATATTCTTGCTGTTTCATGTGCATTCACGAAAAAATGGACACCAAGACATTCTGAACAGGCCTGGATTGAAAGTCACCCTGATATCACCTGCTCAGGAGGGACAGGACGTGGACAACCAGCTGGACATTTTAGGAGCAGCATTTAGCCTGACCTTAGACTTATTTAATGACACTTGGTAGCTCACACCCCTAGGACCAAGGGAACAGTGCCATAAATGACAACCACTTCCTCCTTCCTCCTGAGAGTTTATAAATTGAGGGTATCACCCCGTATTTCTCATGTAGAAGTACCCTTTAAAGATAGCACTCTTTCAACATTTAGAGCTTATTCTGGAACTCTCTTAACTAATGCCTGAATCCAGTTCAAATCCAGTCCCAATGCTGACATTTGTGCATGCTTCTATCCAGTATTTTCTCAGGCAAACCTCCATTGGCTTTCCAAAGCATTTCGCTTGAGCAAGAACATCGGGTTTGACCTTTCAATTGCACAGTGACAATTAATAACAGCTCAAAACAGAGATTTTTCCTTTTTTTTTAAACACAATAAAAAATCCACTCTATTACAGGATGTTTGCTGCCACTGAAGCTCTCTTCTCCCAAAACCAACAGAAATGAAGTGCTTTTTTCCAAAGAGGCTTCAACATCTCCTGAAGAGCCTCTACAGAGTTCAAGAGCTGTTAAATCAGCACCTTTCTCAGTGCCCATGCTTCCATCAAATCGAGCAGCTGATTCAGTCTCTATTCCCTGTATATTTAAATGCTGTAGTTCCTATATATATATATATATATATATATATATATATATATATATATATATATATATATATATAAACCAGCTATACATACAGGTATGTCTGTGAGGGAGTGGGCAAGAGAGCTCCCATCCTGTCCTCTATCCATTCATAAATGTTTTTTTCCCCTTCTAACCCTAAGACAAGCAAGGGGTATGGTGTGGTTTGGAGTCCAGTATAATTTATCTCCTCTGTAAATCTTGTGAATTGCTATCTAAACAACTGTTCTGTTAAGCAAAATCTTTGACTGATTGGTCCCATGTGTCACAGAGCCAGGTTAGATAGGTGCCTCTTTCCTTACTCCATGAATGTGAGAGAGGCCAGCATAAACTCCATGCCAAATCTATGTTTATTTAATTACAATATTAACTACAAGTGACAACAAAACCTGCCACTGAAAGAAAGAAGGTGACTTTATACTGTGGAGGAGACCAGGTGAGTAACTGCAAATGTATGAGCTAATCCATCATCTCATTCCGTTCATTTGTCCAGTCACACTTTTTTATTTTTTAGTTCTGACATTTAAGTCAGAATCCACTTTCCAAAAGCTCTCTCACCTTTCCAGTGGTTGGAGAAGAAATACTGAATTATGCCCAGATCACACAGCTTAGCCCAGTGATTGCCTACACAGTTGGACAAGAGGCACTTTACCTTCTCCTTCAGACTTGCAGGCTCTTGAAGTGTGGGTAAAATCCTGGCCCCTTGGAAGAGCAAAGAAAAATGCCCACTAATCTCATCAGAACCAAGGTTTCTCTCCTGCTTAGAAAAGCACCAGTTCTGAATAGTTTGGGGGTTCTTTCTATCTACATTCTCTCCCAAGCTTGCTAGTATTTTCTTTAGAGCGTGGCTAAACCTCAGATGAGAACTCCACTCCTGAATCCGTATCCTTGAGATGCTACTAGGGAAAGAAAAAGCTGAACCTGTGGAGAAAGTATTGCCCAACACCTCAAGCACTGCTGGTAAAATAATGTTTCTGCTGTGCTTTTTAATGTCATTTTCCTGGTCTATTTTATGTTACCACGTTTTGGTAGCACCTCAGTGATACCCTGATGAATCAAATTGACCAAAATTGAGAGCATTCACAGTGCCCAAGCAAGACAGGTTTGTACCTGCCCTGTCTTTAGGATTTACCAACTCTACTTTGATAGAATTTTTACCCCAAGTGCATGGATTTGTGATTTTAAGATAAACTGACTCCATGTCTTTTTGCTACTATTCAGTGTGAGGTAGGTTGGGCTTTGGCAGGGTTGGAGCCTTGAGAGGATGTGGTCATTACAGTATAAGGGTCACAAGTTTTGTAGTGATTCCCACTGATGGTCAGACCCTTTAATGCCTGTGGAAGACCTTGCATGTTCAGATCCTTTTGCCAAATATTAGTTTATTTTTCAGCTGTCCCTTCCCAGCTCCACAGTAATGCACTGTAATTGCCTTTAATTGGCTTCAAAATGAGCCCTGCGTGTCCACAGCTTAAACCAGAGGTGGCTGCTCCCTATTTTGATCAACATCACTTAGACAAGTTACCAAAGAACAGACCAAATGTCACCCTGTGTGCATAGGAACTGGGTCAGTACCTAGTACAGAAGAGTTCTAGAGACCAAATCCGATAGTTATTTCTGTAAAGACATTGTTAATATTTTTAAAATCAAATCAATTTAATTTGGTTATTTCTATCTCCTTTCCACACTGCACAACACTGAGCTGGCACTGGAAGAAAAGGGTTTTTAGAGCTAACAACTGTTGCAGTGAGGACAGGCTCGCTGGACTGATGGACTTACAGAAAGCACAGAGTGCCTAAAATACTGCTAAATCAACACCCAGCCTGAAATTTTCTTCTCGACTCTTCTACCTTGCATTCCAGACTATGTTCATCTTTATGCTTGCTGCAGTTCTATCTTTTAATCTTTTACCAGCTCATTGTAAATCTTGATATCATTCTAATAACAGAACTGAATCATGCTAAGACAAACATCTTGGCAGGACCGAGAGCTCCAAAACAGGAAGTCTTTAAGATAAGTCCATAGCTCAGAAAGTATCACACAGAGGCCCTAGTAACTCCTGAGCTGTAGAATTACCAGTTTTGCCAAAAGCAACAGATTTCCTTCAGATCTCAGAGCAACTGTTTCCACACAAATCACATGTGGAGACATTTTATAGGGGTTATGTTATCCATGCCTCTTCTGTTTTCTACTTGCATAGATTCTTGTATTTTGACACTACTTCTCCTCCCATATAAATGACCTTGTAAATTAAATTTATAGCTTCACAACTGGGGTCAGATCAGTACAGTTTGTTCTAGTTTGGAATATGGAATAGGAAGGAGTGTTCTTAATGGGTTTAGGATAGACATTACTGCTTGGGAATGGAAACAGACTCCACCAATCACTAGAACAACAAACTGGGAATTGGGAATCCCTTGTTCCATCTTGGCTGACTAGGTAAACAAATCATGAAGTCTTTCTGTGGCTCCTGTTCACCCATCAGTAAAGAGGAAATTGGATCATTCCTGTCCTCTTTAGAGAGAACTGATCTGCATTAAGCACTGACGTACTGACATTGAAATGACTATAAACACATAAATCCAGGTCTCAGCGGTAAATGGCAGTGGTTAATCAACTCACTGTTCAGGAGAATGACTCTGAGCCCAGCTCTCCTGTCATGCCCTGGGCATGCTGATCCTTACCCATGCAGGACTTAGCAGATCCATCCCTGGGGCCAGCAGGCTGTGCTTTGTTCCCGTGTGCTCAGTGTGCTTTATCCATTTCCTACGGGGAACACAACGAGTGCTGCAGATACCGCAGCACTGTTCCCTCTCAGGAATGGAAAAACAGCCCTAATAAAAGCTTATGGCAACCACTGTATGTGTTGTGTGCCAGCGTGTAAAGGCTTCAGAAGGGACAGAACATTTGTTCTACTCTTCCTTAAAAGATGGTTTGCCAAGCTTCAAGTTTACACCCCTTCAGCACTTAAAGATACCTGATTTCATATATTGCTATTGGGTGATTAACACTACTCATTACTGGAAAGTTATAAAACAAGCCAGTAAAATATCTGACTGTACAGACACCATGCAGACAGAAATGTTAAAACAGAGGGAGTGTGAGCAGTTAAGACCCACTAATAAATTTGTTAGGTGCAGAATTCAACAGACAAAAACTGCACTGGCAGTTGTGTCACTACTAGTGACAAATCCAGAAAATTATGAATTCATAAAAAGCTGAACATGTTTTTTTCCCAGTGTCTTTCTCAACCCTGTTCCCACCCAAGACAATTGCAGCATCTTGGCTGCCATTCTTCTGCTACAAGAGGCAAAGTTTAGTAAGCAGGACACAAGATCAGGAGTCAGCACACTTGGGCTTTACTCTTGGCTATGCTAGTGACCTCCTTGGCCTTTTCCATCATCTCATGGAACCAACCAGCACCTCAGTGAGTCTTTAGTTCTGTTCCTGCATTTTGCAAGTCCTATGAGCAGAGCAGTCTCTACATGTGCAACATATGCAATACATAACAAATCCCAAGTCTTGGCCAAGGGCCTCAAATACTAAAGTAAATTAAATTATTGTTACTAAATGTCAAAAAATGCACTCTCAGAAAAATCAAATGGTTGGCAGAAGACCTGTAAAGAAATGCCCTTTTTTCCCATTTTCATTCCTCTCTTTTGTTCAACTTTCAACTTTATATGTTAATCCTAAAATATTTATCCAAAAAGTAAGAGTCATTCATTGCTTGTTTTTTCATGCCTAATACTGGTGCGGTCCTTACTCAGGTAGTCTATCCATTTTCTAAATTAATTTGGTTTTTTCAGGCTCAGTGGTTAATAGATCATGCAGTTTACACTGATTAAGGACCAAAACTAGAAAAATAGAGGTGCAGTTCAGTACCTTACATCCTCTTACGTGTTCTTCTCCTGCTTTCCTCTGCTAGGCTTCTTTGGCTCTTGTTTTCAGTGCCTCGGAATAAAAAATGAAACACTTAAAACCCGTCTGAACAGAATGGCCAAAATAATAAGGACGAGATATCACATGGCTCAAGGAAAATTGAGTTCCGTGGCAGTTACACCTAAAAGTTCAAATCCGTTCCTAGCTCAAATCTGTCCCTAGAATATACCCTGCAACACGACAGGACTGTCTGCACTGCAGGAAGCTGCTGGCACTCCAAGCCAAGGTCAGTTTGGAGCACATTTGGAGGAAAAATGAAATCTTTGTTGCCACTATGATTGTTTTCATTAAATCTGATAGAAGTCTAGACATATTATAACTAACCAGGGGGAGGCAATAGGCAGAATGCAGGTAAAGCAGTCAAGGGCTGTATGGCACACATTGATTATCCATAAGCCTTTACATTTCATCACAGGGAATACAAATAATGTGTGTGCTCATTTCACAAACGGGATCAAATGGACAGCCTTGGGTCTTTCTGCAGCATGGAATGTGGGGCAGCTGCACCAGCACCCTGATCCTTACACTCTGCCTTAGGTTGACTCCTGGCAAAAGCTGGACTAGAAACAAACAGGGCTGAAGGCATCTGAAAAAATACTGTTCCTCAGCAGTGAGGTCATCTCCTGTTTGATCAGCTAGTAGGTAAATTGTGTAACAGGAATATCCAAGTTGAAATATTTCAACTGCCAAAGATTATGAATTCTTTGTTTTGCTTTGGAAACAAATGCACAGTAGAGACCAGAATCACAGAGCAAGGAAGACAAAACAAAGGCTTTGTTTGTAAGGGGATGGAACCACTGCTCTTTGGTCAGGGATGAGGCTGGCTGATGTGTTTTCCATAATAGTCAATTGAACAATCTCAGCCCTCAATCCCAGCCAAATACTAATCTGCTGAATTTATTACATTTGTGTTTTCCAATTAAAATTGCCATCTGTAACTCGTGTGGCAACCAGCAGAGAGCATGTGACAAGAGGGGAAAAAGCACCTCATGACAAGGTGGGCAAATTCCAGTTGGTTTGAGGAGCCCAAAGAACTGAGATATTGCACGATGAACTTTTTCTTGCTGAGCAGAAAGTGTAGCAGTTTAATGAGGTTATTTGTTAAAAACCTCTCCATTCACCTCGGTAATGGGCTGTGCAGCCCAGGTCTGGAAATGTAGTTGGTTTGACCAAAGTGATACCATCAACTCAACAAAGCCAAATTGCAGAGGAAAAATGACATGGTAGCCAGAAATAATACATATGCACACAGAGAGAAGAAAATCCCTGCTTGTGTTTTAGGGGTTTTTGTTTTGTTTTAAGATCTCTGCTCTCACAATCATAAGCACTTTCAGGACAACAAAACCTGATTCAGGATTGCAGCTACACTGTCTGAAGCAGGTGAAACCACAGGCCATGGAGCACTGGGTGTTGGGAGTTCTGCAGGCCCACAGTGTCACCCAGCATTTCCGCCCAATCAGGCTGCTGGTGGTGACTTCATGCTTCAATTCTTAGCAAGGTTGAGGGCTTGGACATTTTTACTCTTTCACTGCTACTCTGAGACAAGAGAACTCTTTAGACAAGCAGTCTGCTGGAAACAGCAGGCCC
The DNA here is from genome assembly GCF_009819655.1 of Sylvia atricapilla. Classification (NCBI taxonomy): domain Eukaryota; kingdom Metazoa; phylum Chordata; class Aves; order Passeriformes; family Sylviidae; genus Sylvia; species Sylvia atricapilla. The sequence goes on along the minus strand of NC_089142.1, from coordinate 108,139,442 downwards.
ATTCAGCTCCAGTTGAATAAACTACAAGGTATGAACGCCACTCAGGTACCCACCCCACGCTCTCAGTGGGCCTGGTGCCAAACCATGTGTTTGATAGGATTTCTGCACAGAAATGCAGCCGGGCCTGGGCTTAGTGGAAATGTTACATTGCACATGCACAAAGAGGTGCAAATTACCTGCAAAACGATGCAGAGTAAAGCTGGCTTAAAAAAATGTTTTCAGAACAAGTCTGTTGCCAGAAATACTTTTTTATTAACCTTTTGTCCCAGTGCTTGCAAATCATATAGGTGAATATTTGAATTCATTTTCTAATCAGGGCACCACACAGCAAGTCTTACTGATCCCTGGAGGATAGGAGTCTCAGGAGCCACTCAGATTATCCATAGGGCGTTTTCTATCCCTCCCATCATACCACTGCTTCTAGTTCGTATTTCCCAGTACAAATAAAACCAGAGCTGGAGCCCAAACATGCAGAGTGATGTACAGAGAGTTCATGCTTACAGTCCCCTGTGCAGGCAAAAGGCATCACTCTCCTTGTCCAGTTAAAGGAGCTGGGCACATTCAAATGACATCAGTGGGATGGGATGCAGGTGCTCATCTCTCTTTGCTATCTAGGAAGATGTTAACTTAAACAAAAACATTACTTTTTTTCAGTCTTTTAGGGTTTTATTGATGACAAGAGCTAGATAAGAAAAAACCCCATGTATGAAGCTAACAAAAAGAGACTTCCTATCCTCATTTTGCAAGAGAACAAACAAGGCTAAAATAAAATCAGGCCCTTGATCAAAGACATGTAAAAAGTTACTAGGAAAAGCTAGAGGTCAAAACTTTTTGTTGTTGTTGTTGTTGTTGTTTTGGATTTTTGTTTAGACCTTCCTTGTTGTGAAGTAGGAAGGAAAAAGTCTCCCACTGCTTTCCAATAAACAGCAGTGGAAAGACATCATTGACTTATTTCACACTTGGTGATTCCTGTCCATTTCTCTGTGAAAAGAACACTTGTCCCCCTTTTCTTTCTTCCTGACCTAAGCCAAACCCAGAAATTTAGCCTACTTTTCCAGTTTTCTTGGCATTTATTCCTCAAGACATTGTTTATGTTGTTAATTTCACTGTGGCCTTTTTTTCCAAGTGAGATTTGAGCAGAATTTGCCACCAGTTTAACTTAATTCAGTCAAGGTCTCAGACATTACTGCTTCCAGGCAAGAAGCAGAAACCATATCAGAGTTTTTAGGGGAGTGGTTATTCTGGTTTTCTCCAAGCCTCTAATGTGAATGTTTCACACAAGTTTTTTCTCTATTTCTGTGTTTAGCAGGTCAATTTTACATGCAAAAGATCTTCAAATAATTTTTCCCTATATAAACAGGAACATTAAAAGATACAACTAATAAAACATTTTGGTGGTCTTTTTGTGCATTATAATTTAATTTCAAATTTTATCTAAATGCAGTCCAGGATGATGAACAAGCAAATAGTTGGCATGTACTAAGTGAAATTAATACATTTTTCATCCTTTCCTCTGAAAATTCAAATTTTTCTAAGCTTTGATGGTTAGCAGTCCTAGTGTTCTGTTAAATAATTGCTGTATATACACATAGGGATAATACTATAGCAAAAGAGGTCAGGACCAAGGATAAAATTTAGTCAAAATACAAACTTTCAAAGATGTAAAGGTAGATATGAAAAAAGGCTGAAGTGGCTTATTCAGTAGATTGTTGATCCTATTCAAAACCAGAAAGGAGATCTTTGCCACACACTGTTTTCCAGCACGCAGCACAGACTCTCAGGTGCACTGCAGAGGTTTCCTTCCCTACTCCTCAGAGGTAGAGGAAGCACCTCTGGGGATTTCTTCCCCCCAAAAAGAACCGTATTGAGAAAACAACATTCAGAGGGCCCCTAGTCTACATATCCCTTTCTCACTCTATCTCTATAGTCTTTTGATCACATGTACAAACACAGTTGTCTTTCCTCTCTCATAAGCCTAAAGACTTTCCCTTGTCTGTCATGCTGTTTCTAACATCTGCCCTGCAGCAATCACCCCCCATCCCAAGGAGATCTCAGCAGGAGTCAAAGGAACATTTTCATTGCCGCTGCCAGTACTTCACATGATTTTGCTGGCTGTTGTTTGTAGCTGCTCTGTGGAGCAGAGAGAGTTACCGAGATTGACATTTGTGTTTTTAAGTTGCCATTAACATAATGGAAATGGTGTGTAACTCCCATTTCCCCAGCCATCGAGGGGCTGTCAGCCTTAGTCAGTGTCCCAACGCCCTCTCACTCATCCTCCTTAAAAGCAAATGAGTGGCTCCGCATCTGTTGTTTCTTCCAGAGGCAAGCCCAGCAGGGTCCTCCTTCCCTCTAACTCGCCCTCATCCAGAGGTTTGTGTTTTAGTAACATGAAACATCCTGTAAAATCCATCAGGATTAGTTTCCAGTATAGAAGCACTTGTACTTGATCCAAGCCAATCAAATGTTTCTCAGATACTAAGCCCCAGGGTTTAAGGGAGCACACCCAACATATGAAGCAAAAATGACCTTCTCAGTGCGGCTACTACATTCTCCTTTTTGACCCCTTCTGACACAATCTTGGCTGAGACAAGACTGAGAGTTAAAGCCATTGTGAATGGGCCAAAAATAATATAGTTAAGAGTGTCTCTGATGTCACCAGGATGTTATATCCTCAGGCAAAAAAAGCAGGGTTTAGATGGAACTGGACATTTTTTACATATTAGTAAAAGAGGCTCTTTAGTCGATAACATTTAGCTTTCAAACTCATTTTTTAGCCTTTCCCAATGGAATTAGTAACCAAATTAAGGGGTTTAGGAGCTCCCATTAAAATCAAACACAAGCCAGAACTTACAAATCGTGTATGACCTGGCAGTCCAGAGGTTATGGTGAGTAAGAAGGTAGACCACAGAAAACCAAAGAACAGGAAACTTCCAGTCTAGTGTTGATGGAAAAGCTTTGGATTAGATGGATGCAGTACTGAATAACTCATTTCAAAGCAAACAGCTCTGCCAGAAGTTTCTGCCCCTTTCATGGAGCAAAGGCTGAAGACGTACGATGTAAGAATTCAGGAGTTACGTCAAGCGGCAAAGTCTCCCTTTGAGTTGTATACAGCAAGAACTGGGTTCACACAGCTCCATGGAGTGACTTCCCCTTCGGCCATCCACAGGCTCCACTGACTGACTGACTTCCTCAATTTCTAACCCCAGTGCTTATTGTTCCATCAAAGTTGGGTTGATGCTCAGTTCATCTATAGGTATAGCCAATTTAATGGAATTTCTGGAAGGCCACAGATGTACAATACTTAAACAATCCATTCCAGTCCTCTGTCAAAATCACTCTTTCTGTGCAGCCATGGAAACTCCTTTTTCCACCAGTGGCAATTCCAGAAACATCCAGACACTGACAATGTAAAACATGGCAAAGCTTTTCAGTGGGATTAAAATCAATCCAATCCAACATTTCCCCATTCTCTGGGAGGGGTCTTAAAGCTGGAATATTGCACATAAGCACAAGCTTCTCTTGCTGACAGATATGAAGGGGCAATAAAAGAATGGCTCAGAAATGTCTGTGCCCACAGCCACTTATCAGACTGTGTGAGGCTGTGCTGCCTCAGTTTCAGTGTTAGCCTGGATCCAGGTGAGCAGGTGGTTAATTTTAATCCTGACCACTAAAATGCAGCACAACTTCTCAAAGAAAAAGACGGCTTGACTGAAAACAGCAGCTGATTTCCTTGAGTGAACTTAGGCTTGATTAGACTTCTGAAAATAAAATGCAACACTAAAAACAAAATTAAACTTTGACCGAGGTTAGCTCTTTAATTTCCACTGGAATAAAGGCAAACAGATGTCTCCACAGCAAAATGAACAAACCAAAAAAATATTATAAATTGGACAAAAAGTCCAAATCTCACTAGGATAGTTGTACATTTAGTTCCCATTAATATTAATTGTAAGCATTCATTTATGAGAACATGTGTCATCAGCTGCTACAGCTCAGCTGATGAGCAGCAACTTGGGGACTTGAGGCCAAAATCTACTAGAGACAGCCTCTTTGTGTTGCCTGATGTTTAAAAGAATGTGGATTTCAATTAGTATTGAGGGAGCTAAAGGTCAAAGTTAAAGGTTAAAGAACACATATTTAAAATAAAGATGACAAAACTCAAGAAACATTAATTTCAAGGAGCAGAGTCCTCCTCACTCTTTCCATTTTGTATAAACCTGCTCTGGTTACCTTTAGGTTTTCACTGAGCAGGCTTCTGAAGACAATAATATACAAACCCCAGCTCTGCTCTCGCTATGAGGCAGAAATGAGTTACCTGAATTCAAAAGAATCCAGTCCTATCTAAATCCAGACTGGTATCACAGAGAGATTTCAGTCACTCCCACAAAGCTCAGACTAACACATACTGACAAAACTGGGGACCAGGGAGAGATGAAAGAGGCTTCCACAATGCATTGCTTGAGTCCTTATCACAATTTAACTTTCAGATTCTTAAGAAAAAAAGCCCCTCCCAAAAGCTCAGTCAAAAAGCCCAAATCACTAAATGGCCAGATGCTCTTCTGGTGTGAATTAGTAAAGCTCAAACCCATGTACTCCCTAGGCTTTTTAATAGCAACTCAGGTACAAGACATTTGAGATCTGATTCCTTCTTCCAGGCAATTATTAGATCCATATTACCACATACTTAGAATAATAACATTTTTGTTTCAAAAATATTTCAAGATTTTGGTCCAAAGGAAAAAAAAGTGGAGGGGAGGGGCAGGAAGAGACTTTATTTTAAAACCTCCTGCTATTTTCTGGTCTTAACTTTGTGGTTTTCTGACATGACATATATTCCTAGATACCAGATATTGAGAAACATCAGATCACATTGGGAGGCAAATTAAGTTCACTTTCTTCCCAGATCTAGATCACCTGACCTGGACCACAATTACTAAAGCAAATACCCTGTTCTATCATAAAGGTCAGTATTTGCTGATTACACTGATTTTTGCCACACTCAGCCTATAAAACTTGCTTTAAAACCTCTGAGAAAATAAACGGTTTGTCTGGAAACGTAAAAATTGCATTATTGGCTGTCACTTCTTTAAGGCTAATTTATAGAATAATTTAAATATTCTAGATGATTCCCTGCCTACAATTTTCATCAGGGCACAGCAATAGTGCAGGAGGTGTTGGGATGGGAGACAGCAGGACCAACACCATGGTACAACTGAGCCACTGGAAGCAACACAGGGTTATTGTCTGGAAGAGGGAAAGATTAGTGCAGAAAGGGAATGGAGGGCATTCCATTCTCTGGAACAGAGAATGGTGTCAAGGGGGAATCCTGCTGCGAGGAATGTACTGAGCCCAGAAACTGTCTCCGTTTTTATTACTATTTATAATTATAAAAAAATTATTGTAAGCTTTCAAACTTTCCTTTCACAGCAAAATCCCAAGGTCATGGGAATCACCAATGCCACAAATAGATGAGTGAGATGAAGACATGAAAACCTGCCCTGCCCAGGGCCTGTCAGCTAAGGGCTCCCATTCCTTCAGCCCACGTCGCCCTTCTCCCAGTGCTCAGACTCGCTGTAAGGTGGGCACTACCTCATCACTAAGCTCCAGCAGCACTGACAGATCTAAGAGTGAGCCCAGGTTCACCATGCACCACGCCTGCTGTCTCCCTGTGAGATCCTGTTGGGTCAGTGCATTCATCTGAGCTCTGCTCTCAGTGCTGGTGGTGATACAACTGATAGAACTGAGGCTCTTTGCTGTCAGCCGAGGCTGGGAGGGGATCCCAGCTCAGACAGCACACCCTGAATGAGAACTGCGCCTGCAAGAACACTTCGGCTGTGGCACTCACAGTCTCAGGGAGAAAAAGGGAGTAGGCCAGGAGAAAGAGACACTTCTGCCCTGAGGGATGGCAAGCAGAGAGCATCAGGAGAACACAGGCATGATCAGGACAGCTGGGCTTCCCTGACGGACTGTCTCCTTCCCTGCCCAGCACCCTTCAACCTTTTTTTCCTGCAGGTCCCAATCTTTTAAGATCTTCACACCTTTCTGCATTTGCTCTCCAAGACTTCCCCAGACAGCCAAACCAACCCAAGAAAAGGTCCTCCTGCCATGCTCTGCTGGCCGTTGTCCTGGCTACCTCCTTTCACATCCACCATCCTTCTCCTCTCCTGAAGTGAGATCCAGCTGCCACTCAAACCACACATCTCCTGTAAGCTCTAAAGGGTTCTCTTTGCCAGTACTCAAATGTGAAAAATCATTCCACTGGAAATTTGGGAACCATTTAAATTCGAGTGAGAGTAAAAGCCCACAAACTACCTTCAAATCATGTAGAAAACTCACATAATGTTGCTATGAATCAGTTTCATTCTTTGCAAAAACAACCAGAGCTTTTTTTATTGCAGGCCCTCAGCAATCACAGCTGTTAGATCACACAGATCAATACAAGGGCTCACATTACAAGAGTTATTACAGATAACAGTAAATTTATTATTGAAAACAAGGTGTTTTGTGGCTGCTCCTACGCAGCACAAGGAGTCCTGGAATGAAAATTGCTTGTCTAAAAAATAATTTGAATTTGGACAGCTTGCAATGAACACAGCCATATGCCAATCCCAGGGTGTTCTGCCTGCACAAGAATCACTGAAATAGCTTCACTGTCACTTCGGAAGCTCACTGAAACACAGTTTCTTTTGAATGTACGGAGCTGGCAGGAAACACTTCCATTTAAAGCAACCTGTATGTCCCTCAGTATGGTCCCCTCCAAAGCAAGGCTTTGCCTTCCACAGAAAACTGCAACTTTTCATCAGAAATGCTAAAATACACCCAGCAAAAAGATTTTCAGCTTTTCAAACTGAAGCTCCTCAGGAAAATAAAATGCTTTCAACATCAGCACCAGGTACAAATTGCCTGGAGCCCCAGGACTAACTGGGCCTCTGTTTCCTGCTGTAGTCATTCCCTCTCTGGAGCACTAATCCCCAGCTTAGCCTCTAGTTAAGAAACTGAAACACCCACCATGAGTAAGCATTATAGCTGAGTGAAATTTTCCCTCGGCATTTGTTCCTTTGTGCATGACTAATCAGGATATAACTTAAGGTATTTTTCTTACCCTCTCTTTCTACAATGCAGGCAGTACAGACAGCTACATTCTGGTGGCAACATTATCCCAGCCACCACCCTCACCAGTAAAGGCACACAGGCTCCGTTCCTCTGATCTGTCCTGCATGGAGCAGTTCACCAGCAGGGCCTCTGATTATTTTGTCCTTGGAGCTGCATCCAGCTATGAACCAGTAACTGACACAAGTATCATCACAACCAGCAGTTCCTAAGTCAGTATCACCTTCTGTCAGAAGGATCCTAACCACAGCAAACGTGCAAACAAGGTGTTCAGAGAGAGATTAAGGATCAGTTTCTCAAAATTGTTTAAGCACAGGTAGGCACTTAAAGAGGTTCTCAAAGGTCCCTACAGAGCTTAAGGATCCAGATCCCTTTGGCAACACAAACATTTAGAACACCTACATCTCTACTGAAACAACAGTGAGGCTACAGAAGCAGTCAGAAAGCCACCATACCTTTGACTGAAAGTAACATAACACTGTGTAAGCCCATATAATAAGTTAAAGTAGTAAAAAAAAAAAAAAAAAAAAAAAATAGCATAGATGTCATTTCCGCAAGAAGAAAGAGGATCTACCTTCTGTAATCTTGGCAGCCAGTGGCGCTCAAACCCTTATACAGAAAAGCAGTGTGACCTTTCTCACATGACCAAGAGCCTACAAACACCAGAACTCTGGAGATACAGAAAGTGACATTTGCTGTAAAACACTGCTGCATAATCAAAGTTTATGATAATGGGTTTTTTTGTTTTTGTGGCCACAAAAGAGCAGATTTAAAATGTGAACTGAACTCAGGAAAGAATTTTCGTTTTGTCAGGACTACAAATTTTGCTGTTTAATTCCATGTTCAGTGCCCAGTTGCAGCCAAAGAGAAACAACTCTGTATCCTACTGTTTGTGGGAACATGCACAGAGCAGTGAGCTACATCCGTACTTTTTTATATATAAAGTGCTTACTTCAGAAGCACCATTCTCTCCATTTTACAACTAAGTTCTCTAATATTTTCCCCCTCTGTTCCTTAAGGCAGGGTTTGGAAAAGAAAGCCCCTAACTGTGTCATCCACAGCGGAGATGCCATCTCAGCAGCAGGCCAGCTGCAGCCAGGCCAGGTGGCAAACGACACCGAAATGCTGCCTTCAAACCTCTCTGTATCCAGAGAGCCTTTTCCTCACACCAGATAAAAATTCTGGGCACAGAAAGGGTCTGGCTGAGGGAGGGAAGGAGAAATAATATGGGATTTCCAGTTTCTTTTTCAGTCACTATGAAAATATCCTTTGAAATAACAACCTTTAAGGTGAAAAAACATTTTTACTGCTCCAAGATGTGATTCTTATGGGGTATTTTCATTTTTAAAGCAGAACAGAACTCATGCGTGCTTTGGTCATTTGTGAGCCCTGGCAGGTTTCAGAGAGGTTCAAAATTATGGGCTATAGCTTCATCCCTGTCTCTGGAGGCTTGCTGCTGGGAGACCTCTGACGGTTGAAGGGGCCTCTCCTGTGCCCTCACACAGGGTCCAAGGAGTGGAGTATCAGGGGATTTGGAATGGTGAACGGTACAATTAAATCCAGTTCCCACTTCCCAGACCCACAAAGCCCAGCCATCTCACAGCTGAACAGTCTGAATAAAATCTGTGCTTCTCAGAGGACGGGGCACTTTGCTGTACAAGTCCCAAAGCCTCAGTAGTGACTTTGTTTTTCTCACTGTCAGCCAGGAGCTGACCCATCCTTTACCACAAAGGACACTTATTCAATGTTGATGGAGAAGGAAGTGTACCTACCACCTACTGAGTCACCCACACCACATCCTAACACCTGGCTGTGGCCTTGCCGGGCTTCCAATTAAACATGAATCTACCCCGAGTACAGATGTAGAAAAAGTCTCTAATAAAACCTCAAACCACATGAGACTCTCCTGGATGGGAGGTTATACTGTGATCTCCTAAAGTCCATGGACTTCCAGAAGAAAACTGAAATTCACCTGCTTTGCTTCTGTCCAGTTTCAGAGGTAACAACTGTGCATGTCACATCTCAAAGCAAGGTACCAAATTAAGTCTCCTCGAAATCAGAAACAAAGTCATGGCTGCAATTTATTTTTTCTTTTAAACTGACTGCACAAAACTATGGCAATATCTGGCAAGGTGTTAGAAGCCTAATCTACCACTTACCTCTGGAACTGAACTACCTCTGGAAGTTCATCCAATTTATTATCGTTCTCACAAGACTTTTGAACAAACAATACAGGGTTTTATAAAGCTAAACTACAGACATCTCTTACAAATTCAATTCTCGCCTGCTGGGCAATGAATCACTCACCACCCGCAGTACACCCCATAGTTGACAAACAAAGCAGCATTTGCCACCCCATTGCAAAACATGGTAGAGCTGTATTTTGGGAAATGATTCTTCACTAAAAAAACATCCTCCAGTCCAGTACCAGTACAATGCCACAGGAGTCACACAAATATGATGCTACATCCTGTGACTGGCTCTGAAACAAGAGTGAGCACAGTCCCACTTTGGGGGCTGGTGGAAGCACTCCTTTTCCAGGGAACATCATCTCAGGGGTGGGCTGTGGGCTCACTCACCTTTGGTTTGTCCTCAGTCAGCCCACAACTCCTTTAACCCCACGTTGAGGATCTCAGCCCCTCAGCAGCCTCCCGCAGGCAGAGCCCCCACCCTTCAAAGGCACTTTCTCCAAAATGCTGCCACATGCTTTACCTGACAAAATCAATGTTTACCTACTTAAAGCTTTGTGCCCTTCTGGACCTTCCACATGGAGAAATGAAACAGCTCTGTGCTTGAGCTCAGGTCCCAAAACCATAAATGCAAAGTGTGAGAGAAGGAAGAGGTAAGCTCAGGAAGAGAACAGATATTTCTGTAATTAGCATCCTTTTAAAATCTGAATTGCTTGCCTCTTTTAAACTAACGTTTAGAACATGTCATTTTGAAAAACCTTAAGTGCTGGAAGTATCTGCAACAGCTCCGCTTCTTTATATACAGAGTATCAAGAGCATCCCCCAGATAATCCAGAGTATCGAGAATATCACCCACACTGGTGCATCATTGCACCTGAGAGAACATAGACAGCTCCAAAACAAAAATCACTTCACATGGCAAATAAAATTGCTACTAATGCTTCACTGAAAATATACTTAAGTCCTCTGGGACACTCACTGAATTTCTTCATAACTTTCTAATTTTCTCACAGAATATTTATTTTATTGTCACTCAGACAGCTGTATTCTGAAATATAAATGTGACAAGTTAAACAAATTATTTGTTCTATTGCACAGACCTCCTCTTCTTGAAGTGCTCAAGGCCAGGCTGGATATGATCCGGAACAACCTGGTCTAGTGGAAGGTCTTCTTGCCCATGGCAGGAGGGGTGGAATGAGATGGTCTTTAAGGTCCTTCCCAACTTAACCTTTTTATGATTCTACAGACCCTGCACATGAGAAGCTCCTGCAAGGACCCATCCTTTCACACTCTGATTTTCAGCTCCTCAAACCATTTGGAGTAGATATGTACAGGCACACTGTAAAAGGACCGAGAAATCACCTCACAGCCACCTTGTCCTGCAAAAGGAACACCACGATCCATTCCCCCACAAATATGAAATCAAAATCTGCCTCATACATCAAACCTAAGAATGGCAGAGGACGGTCTGGCACGGAGGGAAAGGTGAGATTACTTGGCAGGTTATGCCTGAGCCACAGCAGGAGCCTCCAGATGGGCTGTAGACCGTGACTCCATGAGGCTGCTTATGAAATTCAACTTCTACCTGGTAAATCAAAACATAAAGACTACAGCAGAGATCTCCTAATTTTGTTTGTAGCAGGAATGAGCCACTGAAACAGCTCCTGTTTCTCTAGGACTAACTTCAGTGGCTTTGGACACAAAGCCAGAGCAGCCTAGCTTCAGGGGAACTACTTCATGTTTCAGCCTGATGCTTCAGACTGAATTCAAGTCGAGGGGATGAGGCTCTCACGTCAGCAGCACTCTTGCTTAATGTTTTGAGTCACATATTGTATTAGTCACAAGACACAGTAATTGTCTTCCCATCCTTTTTCCCTCGCTGAGATGAATAACCTCTCTTATGGAGCAGGTTTTCCTAGCTGCTTTTGATTAGAAACAAATGGGTCACCTTCCCAAAAAGCTATTGAGCAGACAAAAAACCCAACCAGGAGCCTCCACACACAAACACACACATGCGCGACTCACAATGATCAAATAATCCTGCAGTGAAAAGTTTTGCTATTTACTTGTGGAAGGAACGTAGGCTGTCTCAGTCCTGGGAGCTGCAACTGCAGTCTGTGGAGCATCAGTGTGCAAACCTCTGGGCACAGCCACACATTCCCTGGATGCAAGTCGCTCCAGCTCCATCAAGGCCCCTCCGGTTGCTCTCCTGCTGTCCAGTAAATCATGCACAGGTTATCCTTCTCGTCCCATCTGGTTATTAATTTTTTTTAACTTTAAAAAAAGCCTGAGGCCTTTTTCACGCGCAGCCTCCACGCTGAAGTAACCTCCTCCATGTTTCGGATTACAGCAATGAAAAGATGGGAGCAGCCAGGCTTTGCTTCTGTCCTCAGGTCACTCAGGTGCAGTTCAGTGCCAGAGGGACCAGGGAAAAGGCTCCACACTCCAAGTGTGTTGCTGCTCTTCCCTTTCACTTCTGCAATATTAAGCCATCCAAAAAATGGGGAGGGAGGAAGTTCAATTTGCACAGAATGCCCCAAGCGTCCATAAGCAGGACACACCAGTACTCCTGGCACATCCCTTGCTTTTTAAATCATTTTTCAACTTTACAGCTCGGTGGTATAACAAAAACAGCTGCACAGGGTTGTCCTATATCCTTCCCTAGTCTGTGCCTCCCTATTTATGCCTTCCCTCCCTGCTGCTTGCTGGTGAGCAGCTCCTCAACCCCTTCTCCTCACAGCACACCATGGGTTTACAGGTGCTGCTGGGACAATCTCACAAAAAAATTACTAAATATTTCAAGAAGTTGTCTTTTTTTGACATAACTCTTTCTATTAAAAATAAAGTATCCCATCTACATGGGTTGTAGCTCACCCTGCCGTGTTTTGCAGACCTCCCGCACGTGAGTATGCCCTTTGCTCATTGTCCTCGCATGTGTTTTCTGCATCTCAGTCCAAATTTCCCTTTTCTCTCTCCTGTCCTTTTTTTTTTTTTTTTTTTTTTTGGAGGCTTTTCCTCACTATTTTCTATTTTCACGATAGAGACTGGAGGCAAGTGGTGGAGGCAGCAACTGGGCGGCCCTCATCACCCTGAGAGGGGAAAGCGCCCCAAGATTCCTGCTGGGCTGGCCGCAGGGCTGGCCACAAATTCACCATTCTTTCTTGGGAGGTTGAGATTTTTTTAAAAAAAGTTTTTGAGGAGAAACTGGACTTTCCTTACACCCCGGCCACCTGCATTCCAAGCCGCGGGGACAAACCCAGCAGCGAGGAAAGCGGCGGGGAAGGAGTCAAACATGGCCGCCCTCCCTGAGGGGAGCCCGCCAAACGCCCTGAGGGCAAAGCGCCGGGGCGGCACGGCTGCCCTGGCCAAACCCCTCCGCAGACACCTTCCCCTCAGCCCCAAAGAGCCCTCCCCGCCAGAAACTCCTTCGGATATTAGGGAATAACGATGGGGAGACATTCGCCCGCCCTCGGGAAGGAGTAGGGCTGCAAAGGCTGCGTTTGCAATTGCAGCGGGCTGCCGGAGGGAGAAGGCGGGGAAAGGTTTCCCTTAGGGGCTGCAAGTAGCCAGAGGCGGCTCCGAGTAGATCCAGCGCAGGTTTTCCCTTTCCAGGGAAATAAAGTCTTGGTGTGTTGCAGCACCATCTGCTGGTTCGTGTAGATGGGACACACAGGGATGTCCCAAGTGGATACAGAGGAATGGAAGCTGAGAGGGGGCTTGAGTGGTTTCTTGCACGTGGGCTTTTCCTGGAGATTTCCCTTCTTTTAAAGGCATTGACGTGTTTCTAAATAAGCAGTATAAAGAAACGCCGCCACCCAGAGAAAAAGTGGGCGTATTAGACGAAACTTCGGGGATTTTTTTTTTTCTGAAGAAGGATAGTAGTAAAAATCCAGGGTTTTCCCTATCCCTCTGAAGCAGAGGGTGACGAAACTGCAGAGCCCCTGGGGAAGGATTTTCTGAGGTGACCAGTGGGTCGTGGGCACTTTTATTTTTTTTCTGTATATCTAACTCGGGCTGCCTGCCCTTATTTCTTTCTGTTTATGTTTCATGAAGCCCCAAACTTGTGGCGCTGCGGCCCTGTGGAGGGGCCCAGCCCGCCCACCCGCAGCCACCATCACTTCGCTAAGCCCTTGCTGCCTTCCAGCGGTTCCTTTTTCCAGCCGGTTTCCTTCCTGCGCTTGATCCGTCCCAACGCTGAAGTCACGTTGGTGAACTTTATTGAAAGTTGTTCCTTGCTGTTAATTTACAGCCTGGTGAAGGCTAAAGGAAGAGGTTGGGATTTCCCCCCCCCCCCCCCTCAGTGGTTGATTTGAGATAATACAAATATGAAGAAATACATTGCTTTGGAATTATGTCATATAAAGAGGAATGGTGCTCAATCTCTTCTGCTTTTTAAAATTCAGGTACAATACTGATTAAATCGTGACTGAACAGAAGAAGACTGGTCCACCCTATAGAGTATTTGAAAAGGAAAAAAAAAAAAAAAAAAAAAAAAAAAAAAAAAAAAAAAAAAAAAAAAAAAAACACACTTCCCTTTACAGGGCCCAGCAAATGTCCAAGGTTCAAACAAAGTACGAGGTGCTAACGAACGGAGTCTTGACAAACCTTGTTTTCCTGCACAGGGGCTCAGTACATAATGATTTCATTCAGCAGCTACTGTTCAAGCATGGAAAGTGTTGGTAAAGAAATCCCACAGAGATCAGACAACCCTTTTCCTAACTTAAGCTTCCCCCTCCGCTCCTCCCCCATTTGCCTTTCGGGCCTCTGCCAGTCATAACATAAATATTCATCAGCTGATATTTGCAGTAGCTGTGAAGTTATGAATGAGGCCAAACGCCTTTCCCTCCTGCCCCATCTGCAAAATGGCAGCTTCTGGTCTTAGCTCATGGTCAAACGACACTTTCCGAAATCCCCAAAGTGCACTTGCAGGCTTTTCAAATTCAGCCGGGCTTTTAATGCGCAAAGCAGAAATGCTGTCTACCTAATATTTACCCTGGGATTACTGAAAAAAAAAAAAAATTATATATATATATATATTACTTTGCTATGCTTTAAACTTTGCGATGCCTTGACGTAATAGACAGAAGTGTTGGCAGCTCAAAATGTTGGTTGGTTTATTTCAGGGGACATGACTGCTGCAGGTTTCCTTTCTGAATTGAATACCAGACACTTGCACCATTTGTTGTGCAGAAAAGAGAAACTGCTTTTATTCTTGATGCTGGTTTCTTAACCACCTGGGTGCTGTCAGAAGGAGCCATATGCACTGGAAAACACTTTCAATAAGACTCCTTTAAGCCTGTCTTAAACCCTGAATCCTGAAAAATGGAATCCCCACTGCCTGTCATGTGTGTTTTCTCTCTGCAGATTAGTGAGGGGCTGCTGCTTTAGAAATGTTCCATTCTCACAAAGCCTGGAATTATATTCTCAAACCTATCATTGGTCTACAAGACAGAGAGACATCTGATGTAGCTACACCGACGAAATCAAAAGCAGAGATGTCAGAGAAACAAGGTGACAGTGCAGAGCTTTAATGAGTCTAATTCAGCAAGGTATCAACACTGGATCATAGAGGATTAAAAATCCTAAATGCCCAGAGCCATTGGGAAGTCTTGGTGAAGAGGTTCAGCACGATTTGGGATCAGGAAACTGGAACACCTTTTTGTAGCTTGGGTTGCACGAATCAGTCATGCAAACTATCCTGTCTTGTCTGATTCTCATAGATTCAGCCATAAAAAAAAAAAAAAAAAAAAAAAGTACCACCAAAAACCTTCTTCAAGGAAGGTGATAGACTTTGCAAGTTTTAAAGATGTTGCAATCATCCCATTTGATTTTGACCATGAAAAACCAAAACATTTCAATCAACAAGTCTCCAATATCTTTTGGCCAAAATAGAGCATATCTTCTAAAAAAAAAATCTGTATTTCATTTAAAGACTACAAAGGACAATTTAGCACATCCCTTGAGAACATTCCAACACTCATAATCCTTGTTGCTAAAAAAAAGGCCCCATGCTTTGCTTTTGATACCCCAGACTTGCAGCCACAGCACTCTGTATGTTCTTTTTTGAGATGAAAGAGCCTCAAATCCTCTCACTTGCAGTTCCAAACCTAAACCAAGTACTCTTTCCATCTTTTTATTGATCAGCTACGTACACTTCTTGGAATATTTGCACTGGCAAAGGCTGCAGAGCATGGCAAAAAGGTTTCACCACTAGGAAATCAGGCACAGGTTCGCCATCAGGACATATGTGAACTCCAAAAAGTTGTGATCAGGGCAGGAAAAATTATAAGGCAGATGTTGAATACACACCTTAGTGTGGCTCCTGTGCTCCACATACAAGTAACTGCTTGCAGAGTGCACATGACACATAAGATCAACAGGCAGCCCCTTAGCCAGACACATGTGCAAGGTTTTGCTTTACAGACCTAAATCACATGCTGGAATGGACTTAGGTTCACTTGATTTGGATAATTTGAATTCACAAATAGAAAACTTTTCACTAAGAATTTCTGCTTTTGACAACAAACCTCCCCTGAAGTTACACTCTTTTTTTTGCACCACACCCAAAAATCCAACATTCTTACTAGGCTGATGGTCCTGTTTTTATCAGTTGTTTACGTACTGTTGTGCTGCTTAAAACCATCTCGTTGGGGCAAGGGAAGTGTCTATGTGACAGCACAAATGAAGAGTAATTAATGGGCACACTTCACTGAACACTCAAATATTGGGATGTGCTCTTCTGGCATTTGATGACGTGGCAGAGCAGGATGGAATAACTGTGGCCAGCACTACAAACAAAAACAAGGGGGTACAAAACTAATCACAGTGACACCTCCTCACACCCAGTGAGGGCAGTGGCAATAAAGTCTATGCTCATTACAAGTAGAAAAGGAAAGAGAAGCTTCAAGGAATTTCTCCCCAGCTGATTTCTCATGAGAGTGGAAAAGTGAGACTGATAAAGGCTAGCTCGGGATACTCTCTCCTGCATTCCCATATATTATTATTCATAGTAATAGACATACTATTTTTCCTGTGTTAATAACCAAAACCCTTCTCAGAGGCAACAAAAATCCTCCAAGGTAAATTATCCAGTGCACAAATTCAGAATGGAATGGTTTTCTAGAATCACAGTTCTAGAAATCATGACAGCAGCCACACTGTTGGCTGAGACACACTTTATGCTGCAGCCAACTTCTTTGCTCATCTCATAGTGCTGAAGATTTCCAAACACATCAGTAAACAGCAACACAAATTAATAAACGAGCTTGGGGGCTGGATGTGCTCTCCAGTTCCTTGTTCTTTGGATGCACTCTACATCCTCTGTAATAACTTGACAATATGGTCCCATCCATATCAGAGCAATAATGGAAAAAGGATTGAGAATCAAAAGGAATCCTTTTTAAAAAAATCTTTTTATCTATATGGTAAAAGGACCTTTCTGCAATAGATCAAAAGTATGGTTTTATGCTTGCAGAGGGGACATGTACACCCAAACCCAACACACTTGAAACTGATAAAAAGCAGAGCACACAGATGATTAAACTCTCTGGGTTGATGCTCATTAGCGTGCCAGGGAATTATTTCGGTCGGGTGTGGTTTTGTAGTCCATTATGCAGCAGTTACAAACCTACACATAACTCCTTGGTAGTGACTGTCCCATGACTAACAGGAGGAGGGCTGTCAGTGATGCCAGAAGGTCTTCCCAGTGTCTCTGGCACCGCTGAATAACCGAACATAAGCTGGAGCTCTCAGAGATGTCTCTCCATCTGCTGTACAGCTGTGGCAGTCTTCCAGGTCAGCAGGGACCTCAAAAAAAACCCAAAGGTTGGGAGACCGACTCTGTTTAAATTATAGTTTATGGATAAATAACACGGAGAGCGAAGTACAGAGATCATAAGCTGTTTGGGTTAGTTATATATTAAAGTGTGCATGTCATGCACTGGGACTGTTCATATTTCCCTTCACAAAAGATGGATTGAGTGAAGCACTGAACAACCTGGTCTAGTGGAAGATGCCTCTGCCCATGGCAGGAGGGTGGGAACTAGATGAGCCCTAAGGTCTCTTTCAACCCAAGCCATTCTATGATTCAGCACCAACTCTGCAAGTTTGTCTAGGAAATACCAGGAGCATTTAGGTTACTGCACAGGCCTTGCCAAATTAAGAACAATCACCACAGCAGCCTTGCCACAGAACTCACTGCTTTCCTCCCACTGTGGCCTCAAAACTCCTGATAAAAGCAACCATCAAGCACCTCACATGACTGCTGCAAGTCCCACCAATTAAAATACTATGAACTTGATGGGACACCCACAAAACTTCCAGTGAAACCTATGAAAACTTTGGTGTCTCTTGGGAAGGTAGGGAGAACTGAGCCTGTAGGTTCACTTGAAGGTCTTTGCCAGTCTCCTCTTTAAATTCCTTACCGTGGCTGTAGATGGTATATGGGAACCAGGGACTGGGTTCCTCTGACACAAGAGTCAGTGCTTTCTCTGCTGATATAAAGTGCTGCTGAAGCACCACAGGCCACCAAAGACCCACCTATGCAGGTCCCTTGTTCCATTTGGCAAAGCTTCAGCTTTAATCCTGGTTAGGGGGCTCTTGAAAAATGAAAACGAGCTCTTACCTTCTCACCAAAAGCCCTCCAGTAACACCCACTCCTGTCCAGACCTCATGTCCAACTATTTCCAAAGGACAAAGACCCTGCCCAGAAGTCCCACCCATCTTTCTCATTCCAGGTTCCCTGTGCAATCCAACCCAAGGGCATCACAGGAAAGGCTGGTGTGGGTACACAGGCAGGATGCAGTGAGATGCAGTGCCACAGCCAAGAGCTGGATGCTGCCACCCCCAGTCCTGCAGCCAGGGATTAGGAGCTGTGGAACAAACTCACCAGCAGGCAGTAAGGAAATGAGGTGGATTAGTGCCAGCTCTCACTCTTTAATTGCAGGTATATTCTGTTGGTCACAGTCTCACAAGTGAAAGAACAAGTTCTCCTTTCCTAATATACATTTCTCTGTTTGTAACTTTCAAAGAGCTTGCCATTGGAGTTTCTTGTATGAAGGGCACTTTAGTTTTTCTAGGTTCTTGGGTAGAGACATAAGCTTGTCAAAAGGAATTTATACCAAATTCAATAATTTTTGCTGCTCTTTAACTGCCTAATGGGAAGGCTGCAGACATGTAACTCCTAAGTCAGTGATAATTTGTATTAAAATTATAACAGAGACCCACACCTACACTCTTCAGCCTCTCTCTTTGATAGAATATGTGTACAGATCCAGGGAAAGGAAGCTTAGATATGGGAGATGATCCTGCTGTTTGAATTCCCATCTCTGATCAGTGTTCAGGTCCCCTCTTTTAGGAAGAATGTTTATCTCACACCCATGCTAGGTTTCTGGGTCCAATAACAGAACATGCTGAACTATTTTGCTGGCCATGGATCAGAGATGTGTACAATGCCTATCCTGAATTTGTGTAATGCCTGAGTTTGTGCTGTGTCACCTTTTTGTAGGATCTTCATACCTCCCTTTGAAGTCTTGGTGACTGTTGTCAAAAACGAGACTCCTCTCACATGGAATAAACCTACTGGTGAGTACCTGCTTTGCAGGAACCTTTTTAATGACAAGTGTTTAAAACCCACTGCCTTCAGTTCTCCTAAAACTACCTCTGTTCTGTTCACCTGTGGACCTTCCCCATGGTTGGTGAGTATTTGTGGTGTGTGTTGTCCACCCCAGAGTTACCTGCCTTAGGGAGAACAGCAAATTAAGGCAGTGGAAGTTGAAGTAAAGGCCCTTAGCTGTGGGAGTCTGTTTCTGCCCCCACTTTAGAGAGAGACTTTCTCTTCCTCTGCCTGTCAATTTACCCTTCTGACTCTGTTGAGCAGAGACTGCTGCCTGCAGAAAAACATCTCTGCAGTGCACAGCGCTGCCTTGACCTTGACTGGAACTTACAGCTGCTGCTGTCATAAAATAATAACCAGTATTAATCACTGTCAGTCTAGTTACATGAATGTCTTCCCTTTGGCTGAATAATCCATCTGTATGCACCTCCCAGCCTTCCACACCACAGTGATGCCAACTGATTACTCAGTGTGGATAATTACCTGAGCACCCTGCAGGATTGTGACAGAGGAGATGTCTTGATTGTCTCAGGGCAGTCCTATCAGGGCACTATTGCACACAATTCATCCTGCCCACCTAAAATGATGATTTAGGAGCCAGAAATCCCTAAGGGGAAATCAGATCTTTGAAGTTCCCCTGGGACAGCCTCTGGGTGCCCCTTTCCAGAGCTCCAGGCCCTGAGAAACACAGGGCTGCCCTCAAGGGCGTTCTAATGTCAGCACATAACCAATGTACCTGTGCAAAGGAAGAAGATGAGCTACAACACAAAGGCATTTTGCATCTGGAGGACATGTTCTCGATGCAGCAAAACATCTTTGTTATGAATGTAACATATGTGGTACTCTTCCTCTGTTTGGCAGGAGATAAGAAAAACAGAAGCAATGCAAAAATGAAAACAAAATGGAGCATATAAGCATCGTGAAGCAATTACAGTGCTGCATCTCATTAGCATCTAAATCTGGGATTGCCAGTCTTGTTTTAAAAACAGTTTTGTTCAACACCCAGTGACAGAATTTAAAAGCTGACATATCTTGCTGTATTGTGGGCCACAGCCACAGCTGGTGTAAATCAGTGTAAACTAATGAAGTCAATGGAGCTTCTCTGATTTACACTAGCTGAGGTTATGGCTCAATAAGGTTAGGCTTGCTTTCTAGGAGTGTTCAAGGAAGCCAACTTCTGTGTGTCCTGTGATGAAGTGGTTATTTATAATGGCCTTCAGTGTGGTTTGGAGCCAAATTTCCACATCAAAAGTAGCTTTATAAGAGATATCCTTACAGTGAGGTTCAGTGCAAAATCATGACTTCAGAAGCCAGCTTTCCTCGTGCACTCAAGTATTTGATTTCAGCCTGAAAACCATTTGAGAAGCCAAGAAAAGCAGAGCCATTCCTGCCTACTTCCCCAGCTCTGCTTCATCTTTGAGTCGCCTGCATATCCAGCAGGCCCCGACCTACACTGCCCATTTATCAAGGCAAGTTACTCTAAGTGTCTGTTTATTTATGTTCAGAAATTCCCAGTAAGACAGACAAGTTTCATGCTCAACCTGAAAAACTGGGGATGGGGGTGGAGTTCTTACCAGTTCCAGAGCTATTTGTTTGACTTGGCCACTAGTGAAAATAAAACACAATAACGTGTACCGGAGTCACAGCGAGAGGTGGAGGTCACAAGAAAACAGATCATGTCTTTCACAGCTCCTCAGCTTCAGTGCACTGAATTATGACTCCTATTATTTACTTACTGGATTCTCCACCCTGCATGCACGCTCCAAGCATTCGAAAAGCAGCAGGTCTCTGCTTCAAAGGACTGACAGGCAAGTGAGAGAGAGAGGAAAATCTGTCCTGAAGCTACAGTAACCTCCTCCTCCTCCGTTTGATCTGAAAGGTCAGATCTTCTCACAACCCTCGGCTGACTCCTGCCATCTGCTGAGCCACGCCTGCAGTCCTGCACCTTTGTGCTCTCCTCTGCTGAATTAAACTGCCAGGCTCTCATGGCAAAGATGTTCCCAGTGCAGCCAAACCTGCTCAGGGTGGGCTTTTCCAGAAGGATATTGGTTTTTTCTTTAGGAGAACCCTGCTCCCTGAGTGTCCAGCCGCGATGTGATCTATCGGTTGTCCAGAAGACATAACAGGCTCTTTCACTGACCTTGCCACTTTAAAACAGGTTGATTTCTTTAAAACTTTGTGCTAATAATGTGTGTCTTGATCTCAGTTGTTGAGATCCCAAAGCAGGCCTGAAGCCTCTCCAACCTCCTGAGTAGTTTCTACATATCCTGTAGAGAATGCCACCCTCTTCTACACATTCTTCAGTGGGTTTAATCCTCCAGGAGCTAACAGGGGCTGAGGAGACAACGTTGTAGCAATGGTTCCAAAAAGGGAAACTTCTGAACTACCAGTAGCAGAGAAATCCACACACAGACCGAACCCGAAACACAGTATGTAAGAGTATGCCTCACATCAGAACCTCTTGGGAAGTATCACTTTCTCCTAAAAAGCACAGGATCATCCTTCTCTTTCACACCCTCAGGTTTTGCTTTTGGTCTCTTCTCTCTTCACAAAGCATGTGATATATATTTTCTCATTAAGAGCTGCAATCTTCCTTTCCCAGGGAATGTTCCTGGTCCATCTTGGGAGGTGGTTAGAGAACCCCATTCAGTTACTGGTCATTCACCAGTATCCCAAACCAGTCGGGATTTTTCTCAGTGCCCAGCACACTAGCTGAGTGCTGTCTTTCTGGGTACGGAAGTATCACTCACTGTTCTCTCCTTACCAGGGTTTTTTTCTATGTAGATAGTTTTTCTTTGTATTTGTGACTTAATATGGAACCAAAGTAAAGCCAGAAAATAATTTTGCTATTAAACCCATCATGTTTGTTATTTGACATTTGTGTAGGCAGTTACACTAAAGCATCATAAATACAAAACACTTCTGCTCCCCTCTACTTCTGTGCCTGGATCTAAGAGCTGTGACTAATTGTTCCTAAAAGTTTGTTACTTGTTCACTTGTTACTTAAGACAAATAATTTTCTGCTTCACATACTTCACAAAGACCTTTTTTTTTGTTTTGTTTTGTTATGTTACTTATGTTCTTCTCAGAAACACTCTCAGAAACCATAGAAAGATCTACTATCACCTGTGTGTTCTGGATTTTTCTCAGTTTCTCCAGATGAAGCAAGTGTGGAGATAGATTTTTTTTTTCCCCTTAGCCTGGACATTGTTCAGCTTTTAAAAATGGTTGAGGGCACTCAGTCTTTCTGCTTTTTAACCCAAACTAAACAGAAATCCTAACTTTTTAAAAAATTTAATAATTTCAAAAAGTAGTTGTGTTTGGGTGTCTCAAAATCGAAGGAAATTCTCTTCACTGTGGAATATTTTAAAAGGAGAATTCTACCAGACAAATTAATTTACTTTCTGTTAACAGTCTCACAGCCTTTAAGTATTTGGATCTAATTTTTTAGTACTTGGTTTTTAATACTTGTCTAGTCTTACTAGGGTTGAACTGGAAGGCAGTCAGACGATTCTCAGATAACAGGCAGGAAAAAACAATGTAACCCCCTTATCCCAGAGGAACTAGGAACAGTGAATTACGCACAAGTAATGAAACCAGTTTCCTCACCATCAGAACTTCTACAGAACCACAGTGTTTCAGAACGTTCCTCAAATCTGGCTGGGGCAAAGACAGGAAACTGCATCTTCTGAGCTTTAGAAATAGATCTTAAACATGTAAACATAAGATATTATGCCCCTGTCTTTTAAGTAACATTTATATTATCTCAAATAAACAGTCTTGCCGAAGTTAGTCTGTAATTGACATCTGACACAGTCCACATTGCAACAGATAAGTGCAGTAAACAGCAGAAATTATGCTTCTCTGTGCTCTGAGAAACATTCATATTTCCTTGCACAGATAAACTTTATTTTGTTGCTACGCAACTCTCACACAACAGACCACGTTCTGCAGTAAATAAGAGTACAAATTTTACAACTGGAGGGCAGGCATGTGGCCTTTTGGGTTTTCTCCCCATTTCAAGTTCCAGCCCCAGCTTTAGTTCACATTATAATATTCCATCATTTCATTACAAAGCTGCCTCTAAAGCTCAGTAAGGGATATTTCAAACTGAGCAAAGCAGGAGAGTCAGAATGCATGAGGCTGATGGGAAACAAATGGTGGAGCTGGTGATGTCAGTGAAACCAAGAAATTGAGGGGTTTCTCTCTTTTTTTAGTCTTTTTTAAAAATGAACCTTAAATTTTCACAGTAAAATATTCAAAACCTTTGTGGCATCCCCCTGCTCCCTGTAAAACTGTCATAACTGCAAGGGCAGTGAGAGAGGTGAAGAGCCGTCCTTGGTTTTACCCAAGATGAGGACAGTATAGTCTTACCTTTTTTGTTCTTTACAGTTGCAAAATTTCTCCTGAATTCAGGATATTTGGATTGTTTAGAGAATAGAGGCACAGATCCTGTGTGTCTCTGCATCCTCACCATAAGCAGAGTGAAGAACACTAAGTTTATCTGACTTAAATGTTTGCATGGAAACTCAATAGAGCCACTAGGCTCTTCCCTAGCCATGGGTTAATGCCTCAATTATTCACGTTTCCCTTTTCAACATGGCTGCAAATTCTACAAACTCTCCCAGGTAGTGTCAGCCTGCCCTTGCCACTGTTAGCAAATCAATCCAGGTGAAAAATGTGACTTGGAGCTCCAGGTGGATGCAGCTAGCACAGTTTGGGCTGCAGGGATTTGCATTAGCCAACGATCTGACATACATCCAATGCACGCACATAAAAGCTGTCTGATTGCAGAGTGGCATGTGCCCCTTCAACAGCTGAATTTCCCCAGTTTTCCCCAATTTTGCTTTGCTCTTTGGTTCCTGACAATGAAGAATCCTCTGGGCTCCTACAGCATACGTGCCACAAGCCCAGATGCTTATAAAGTCACTGGGGAAAGGACACTCTGTTCATAAAAAGCAAGATTTAATCTCTAGAATCTGCAGTCTGGTTTCTCTAAACAGTGAACAAGAAGCATCTTTTGCATTTTAAATTTCAGCATTTCTGTTTGCTATCAAAACATTTCTGTTTATAGTTTCACTTTAACAGCTAAATTACTCCCAGGCATGGAAATTAATTGTCAGCATTTGTTGCAAAACACATTGAAGCTTCTATGCTGGTCTAGTGTAAAGGCTCATCTCTAATCACACCTCCCAGTGTAACAGCTTTCCTTAAGAGCCTGAGAGATTTGGAAACACCTGTAAAATTTGCTTTGAGTTCTTTCTTCAGCAAGTGATCTCCTACAGAGCAGAGTGTGTTCCCTCAGTCAGGATTGGAGGAGGAGGCCCACAGAGGGAATGCAGTTGGATTTTGTCTGGAAGCACAACAGGCAATGCACAAGGCAAGAGTCTTCAGACCTAAATCTTGGAAAATAATCCTTGATGTCTTCGGATCAGTGTCCTGCCAATTTCTTCTACTCTCCGGCATCCTGGAGGAGAAGTTGCAGATCAGTTCAAGCCCCTGATTTCCCAACCCACTTTAAGCCTTTTCTTTTTCTGCCTCATAAAAATCTACATTCTGTCAGATGAAATCCACCCCTTAGCAACCAAAGATTTATCACTACTTTTCAATGGATTTATGGCTCTCCTTATGAAAAAAAGGAACAAACCCAAAATAATGTTTTCACCTAATTTACTCAGTTGCCCATTTATAAGGCAGGGATAACAAGTCTTTTCCCCATTTACTCAATAGACTAACCTGTTAAGATTGCAAACATTCCCCTCATGCATGTTGCTATAGCAGCTTGCCTGGGGCAAATGAAAGCTCTGAGAAAATGTGATTACGGAGAGGAAATGTTGATGTCCCACCTGTCAGTGCCATTGCCAGGCGAAACTCTTCCTTCAGCATCTGGAGAACTTCTTTTGCTCCTTCTTCTCCCTGGGAGATTAGGAGACAATGTGAACTATTATGTGTACGTATATATGTGTAGGTATAGACATATATACATGTGCTAAGAAAAATTTTCTGCACGAACATAAATACCGAGGTCATAGCAAATTTTAGCAAATAGCAAATCAGAGTATCGGGATGCACAGAGACACATCACAAACACACATATGTGCATCTAATAAGGCTACACAGTGAGTGTAGGGATCTAAAGTCATGCATTTGAGCTTATCCTCACTTACCTGATAAGCCAATCCCCAGAGGACAGGTCTCCCAATGAACACAGCTTTGGCACCAAGAGCCAATGCCTTGAGAACATCCGTGCCTTTTCTTACACCACCGTCCAGGAAGACCTCCACCTTCCCCTCCACAGCCTCCACGATTTCAGGCAAGACATCAATCTAAAAGAGAGAAACCAGGAACACACCTTGGCAGCTCCTGAAACTCTTACTTATTTTCTGAGCTAATTCTTCCACATAGGATGCAAGCTTTACAGCAGCTTAATGAGCAGTTGCATGCCTAAATTATACCCAAATAAAAGAGCTTTGTCTTGAGAACCAGCAGCAACTTTGCAGGGTAGAAGGTACATGCAGTGGTCAAATACATTTGGAGAGTCACATAAACAGGTCAAGGATCAGCAGGGTCTCACAGAATGTCCATCTGACTCTGTGACATATCTGACACAAGCCAGTATCTGATTCTTATGCAAAATACATGAAACAGCCGCACTAAGGAAGCCTTTTGGTGGTGTTACCTCCCAAACTTCCAGTCTTCACTAGTTTGGAGATGAAATTGAATCAGCTCACTTTTTAAATAATCATCTTTGCTTCCCTGTTTAAATTTCCCATTCATTTATGCTGAGAGCCAGCTCAGGGGCCCAGAGGCAGGCTCTGTAGCTGTAGACAGGGAGTGAGAGAAGCACATGCCTGAAGGAACTTAGAGTTGGCTGAAAATTTTAAATTAATGTATTTTCCCTTTTGAAAATGCATCTAATTACTGGAACGACTATAGAGAAAAACTTCTTAATATAAGAAAAAAATAACTTTCCTCTAAATTTTGAGCAAGGTGGGAAATAATTTCTTTTAATGCACGTATATATGCTCCTTTCACTCAGCTCATCCCCTTTCTCAACTTATCCCCTACACCAATGATACAAGGAGGGAAAGTATTTTTACTGTTCTCAAGTTACAACTAAGTAACCAGGGAATCAAGTAATTCCTCTTGCCATGCAAGAGGTCCCAGAGAAAGGATGAGCCTCCTGAATTCAAGCCTGGAGCATTAATTACGAGGCAACTTTTCCTATAAAGTCACCTAAATAGTTCCTATTCATGAAAATCAGGAAAGGAACCCCATCAGAAGCCAAGTATTAAGGAGACTGGAAACAGTGTATGGAAGGAAGACAAAAGACACACAAATTCATGTCTTTCAAATACGGATGTAATTAATTTCCTTTCTAATGGATAAAAATTTACTAGAAGATGAGGGGGAAAAACTTGAAAGTGCAGTTTGTTTTTAGATTTGGATTAAAATTTTCTTGACGTTTGGCACTTGCTGTGATTTCCCCCTCCCTTTGGTTTTGCTCTCTTGCCAGACATATTTTGGATCTATTTCCATATCCAGAGACCACTTTCTACATCCTGACAAACTGTACCAACATTAAAGTGCTCTAATAACTAAAGCATGATGCAAACCATAATTAAAACATAGATTTCCTCCATGCGTAACTAGACACTAGAAATATTGACCAGCTTAGGTTCAGCTCACAATCTGAAACCCCACGAAATTGAAGCAAATTATTATGTTTCTAAATCAGAACCATTTAACATGATCTGATACAGATACATTATAAAAACAGCATTCTTAAGTGTTGTTCTTTGTACCATAAATCCAGGGAACACATCAGCTTTAGCAGTTCTCCTCTGTCCTGTGGTGTGGCAAAGGAGTAACTCCTAACAAGGAGTTTGCAAATTTCTCTTCTGCTGCAGCTGTCAAAAAATTAATTTGTATTTCTTGAGCTCTCACGGGTTCCTCAAAATTATGTTTTTAACAACCTTATACATTGCTGCTGTTGGATTACCCCACACGCAGGCTTGCCCAACAGTTTTAAATACCCTCAATGAAACTGGGGAACACCTTCCCTGGAGGTGACAAGAGGACCTCTTCCCCTCTCCCTTCAGGGAACCATCACAGAAAACAGGTTTTTCATTGAGAACATATTGGAAATACTCAGAGAGGCACAACTGGGCTTTGATTCTCCTCTCTTTCATTCTCTTTCTATTTGTGCAGCTTTCCCACACCAAATGAAGCAAGATGAGTGATGACTGGAATTTTGGGGTTTTTCCTTCATCCTGAACACATACTTTTTCATTTTCCTTTACTTTTTTTATTTTTTGCCGACTGAGAAATTCTCAAATCCCTTTCACCTTTGGAAAAGTCACGGGGTAGCACGACAAGGAAAAGGAAAAAGGAAAAACTGTAATTTAACCACTCTCTCCCTTTTCCAAAGGTGAAAATACTTGAAAGGAGAAAAATGGAGAGTTTCATTCTGCCTTTAGCTGTTTCTTAACTGCAATTTTTCAGAAGCCTCCAAAGAATATTAAAAGAGGAAAAACAACCCTAATACAACCTTCAGTGTGCTGCAAATGGCAATGAGGGGTTTTCATAAAAGAATGAGAAAGAAGAAATGAAAGAGGAGAGTGGAAAAAAAAATTCTGAAAGATTTTCCGATTTGATCTACCAAGGAAAGGCTGTGTCTAACTCAGAGTATGATGTGACATACATAGAGAAGGGGAGACAGGTTATTACTTGTGGCTTAGGGCATGGTACACTTATTCCAGGTTTTTCCTCCTGCTTCCATGTGTTCAGAGAAAGCAAATAAGAAGCCAAAAGGCAGAGAAAATTAGAGATTACTGGAGCATATTGGCATCAGTACTCACAGTAGCAGGGACCCCATCAAGCTGTCGTGCTCCGTGATTTGACACGAGGATCCCGTTTACCCCAATCTTTACAGCTTCTTTGGCATCATCAGCTAGGAAAAACCCAGACAGGATGTGTCTTTCCATAAGTGGGAGCTTGTAGACACCACAATCAGGGAATCACTAAGAAAACCGTTGTCAGCTAATGCAAAGCCCCCTTAGGGCTTCAGCCTTCAAGAGCCTCACCTCAACACAAAAAGGTTTCATCTTTAAGAAATAAGACCAGAAAAGTAGTTTGAAGTGGTGGAGCAGAACATTTTATCCTTTTGGATCAGCAGCTACTTTGGTAGCTAGCCTTTATTTTCTCTGTTTTGTTCCAGAACTCATCAGTAAGAAATTCTTTTGCTGAATGATTTTGTCCACTGCAAAATTATTGGCACGATCATATTAATGGCGGTGTTGGTGACAACACCAGGCACTTATTTAAGCAGCTGCTTCCACAACCACCTTCACTGGTGGGTTCCTAACGCTGCAGGAGGAAGTGACAGTCCTTCCCTTGCCCTCCCCCAGGCAGCAGCAGAGCTACACACCCCTGAGGATCCCTTTCAGCACGATGGGCAGTGAGGTCAGCCCCCGAAGCCACTTGATGTCCTCCCAGCTGATGGTGGCATCGATGGCCTCAGCAACATACACAGCCAGCCCGCTGTCTCTTCCAAAGTCTTTCCCTGAGGAAAATGCCAGGTCACTGCTGGAGAAGTTTTTTAATCTAAAGTGACAGAAGACACAGAAAAACAGTCTGAGGGAGATTCGCTGTAGCCACGCTTGGTCCCAAATGCCAACATTCAGTATACCTGAGTTAAAGCTTTGCTGCACTGCAGGGCAGGAGCAAAACCAGCTGTTCCCAGCATGTCAGATCCCAATCCTCAGTGAGCCAGAACCTTTGGCTGACAAAGTATTTGATAACCAACATAAGCACTGGATCTTTAATGTCCCTTGTAATCAAAGCCTTTCTATCTTTCTGTGATGGTTTTGTGATAACATTGGGGCAAGTTTCTCTGGCCCAAGGTAACAGTCTTACTTTAGCAAAAGAAATATGGTTGGATTTTGTTGTTTTTCAAATCCAGGGAATTCAGCTATGATAGGAATAGGGGATCAGGGAGGTGGAGGGGAGAAGGAGGAAATGAAGTTTTCTTAAGCTCCATGAAATAGGTGGATGTGCATGAAGCCCTGCAAAGACTTCAGAATTTTCATCTCTCTAATAAGGCCAACAGCCAGCCTGTTTACCCTGTGTCCCTTTTGCACATTCCTTGTAAAATGTAGGGAAGAAAAGAAGTTCATGTGAAAGCATTAGCTGTTATTTGGGTTTTTCAGCAACAAAATCTCACAGGTTTTAGCACATCCATGTCCCAGTTGTCCTGCTCTTCTGAAACTATGTCCTGTTCCACATTGGGCTATTTAATACTCACATTTCACATTTTGGGAAGTGCGTGAGTGTTTTTGCATGGAACCTGGCTGGTTTCACTGCTGATTTCATGCCTGCAACAAGCAGCATTTCACATGGCTTTTCTGTTCAGCTCCAGGCCCAGAAGCAAACGAGAAAGGAGCGAGCTCTCAGCGAGATCCAGCTTTTCAGCTGTTGGTTTGTGGAGGGTGGGGTGCCCAGAGAAAAACAGAACCATGGATAAGATTATATAAATAACTGTTGTTTTTCTTGGCCTGGAAAATGCAGATCAACACTTGGATGAATGTTGCCTTACATACATCTCAGAGCACAATGGCACCTTGTTGTTGCTTTGAAACTTTGTTGAAAACCCGAAGCCAAGAAAAAGTTATCACATAAATGAGCAGAGCCCCGCGCTACGAGAGTTTCACCGCGGCCTCTGCAACAAAGCGCTGCCCAAGCGGCGCTCGGGAATCTGCAGTGATTAATTGGAACCTTGAAGGATTACTCCAATTTCACATGATTTCACAGGGTTCACTCGAAACCTTGTTATATTTGGGCAGGTAGGGTCAAAGTGCTTCAGAAACACTCTCCTGCTTTCCTCAAATGTCTTTGGGTTATTGGACATTCAAGAACTCCTCAACCCCAGGCCTTAAAATTCTACTGCCCAAAAAAATAAGTTATTTAAATAAGTGTTTAATTTTATTTTTTAGAATAAAAGGTCAGTGTATATTGAAAATGTGTCAAACACAGATCTCTAGCACGATTACAACCTGGGACATACAGATACCATGTGGTACATTTTCATGTTAGATGTGTTAGAGCTTTTTTTGCTTTCTAGTGCTTTCCTCCTAAAGCTGTACTTCAACACAGAAATCAGGGCAGAGTTCAGTTTGCTCTATCAACTTTCGTCTCTTAGCTGCAAGCACAAGTGCATAGGGGAGAGCCAACACCCCAAGTTCTGGAGGGATTTTTGCCAGTGAGGCAGAGAATCAGATTCACTGCAGAACCCCATGGCTTAGCTTCCTTTTGAACAGTATGGAAATTAAGAAAAACCTCTAGATGTGATTCTTGCTAAGTAGATGTTACATACAATGTGTGTATATCAGAACAGAACAGTCTTTGGAGACATAGGACAATTCAATTCCATTGATAATATTCAAAACTAGCTTTCACCCAGAACTGACCTCAAACTTTATCTGCTTCAAAATACATTAAGCTGTCTTTTTTCTTTCTCACTGTCTCTCAATTTTTGAGTTCATTTTCATGCTTTAAATAATTCTAACATGTGCCACGGTAGACTGTGGTTGTTACCAAGACTTACATGCAAGAACCTCGCAAGATTTTTAGCTTCAGGTGCTGGATATCTCATCAAGTAAATATTCTTCCATCCAGTTCTTGACTGCTAGAACTGTGCCAGCAATTCAGCATCTGTTTATCAGGGGGTTCCCTAGAGCCTATCAACTCATATTTACAGGAGATCAGGCAAATCAGCCTTAAACACCATTGTAAGGTTAAAATTCTGGTTTAACTCTGTTAAAATTGAAGGCTTCATTGGCCCTCCTCCTGAGGAGGAACTAGAATTAGTGCTGAAGTCAATCATGATGCCAGAAATTCTGAGACACAAAATGTCCCAAAACACACTTTGGGGTAAAAATTGCCCTCATGGAGAATTTAGGAACACTAATATGCACATGTTTCTGTATTTGAGTAAAAGAAGGGTTGAAGTTGCTCCAAAAGGGGCTCTGCAGTCAGTAGCAATATGGCCCTGGATTCAGAGCAGTGTCATAGGACAACAGAGAAGGAACCATAACATCCTTTGGAAGGGAGTTTTGGCCCACAAAGTCCAGGCCCCTTTCAGAACCCAGCCGTTTCTGCTGCTGGATCCCAGCTCAACATCAGAGCAAGTCACTCTGGGCTGTGCCCAGCTGAGGTTTGAAGACAGCCAAGAGCACATTGCCACATGCATAAAGAAATGCTCCATATTTCTTCCTTCAGCAGCCTGCAGCCTCTCATTGCCCAGAACAGCTTCTTAGGCAGTGCACGAACAGCCAGGAAAACTGAGTTGTGACCCAAAGCAGATCCCAACCCGAGGCACAGCTCCACAGAACTAGTGCCCAGGACACAGTTCTCCCCCAGCAGCCCTGGCACAGTCCCACCCCGGCAGCAGAGGTACCTGAGGTGCGGGGGCAGCTGGAACTTGTTGCGCACGTCGGCGACGCGCCGGCCCAGGTAGGGGGTGTCCACGGTGACAAAGATCCCTCTGTAGCCGGCACTCTCTGCGCGCCTCACCAGCGACTCCGTCACCGCCTGGTCCTTGTACACGTACAGCTGCAGCCAGCGAAGGCCGGCCGGGGCTGCCTCAGCCACCTCCTCGATGGAGGAGGTGGCCCAGGAGCTCAGCATCATCCCTGTCCCCACGGCCTGGCAGGCTGGAGGAACACAAAGTGAGATTCTCTAAGGAGGAGCGTTAAAATAATCCATTTAAGGCTTCCGGTTTCTTGAATGTTGCCACGTTTTGCCTCCCAAAAATCACCCTCCGCACTGCCAACCCAAGCTGCACCAGCTAACCTCATACAGATATGTTCTTATGAATCTACCACTTATTCTTTTTTATTTGGAGTAATCTGTCACTTATTGTAAAATAAAGGAAAACATGCTATAAAACTCAAAAATATTATAGAAAGCCTTGTTTTCCTTGGTCTACCACAGTATGCATATTTTTAATGTAAACGGACCTCTGTTTCAAGACGTCATCCCCAGTCCATGGAGGAATTAAAAAGTGGTCTTTATGACAACATTTTATTAAATAAGGATTACAAACCTCTTGGAGTGGAAACTTATGAGCAGCTTATTCAAACAAATTGGTTACACCCTCTCAGGGCCACCAGCTAGTTTTCCCTCACTGCAAATACAGCGGCAATCACCCAAACCTCTCTAGTCTGTAACCATTCTGTTCCTCTCCTAAATGACTGGACAGAGTTCCCTCTATATCGGGAATGCACGGGAGGGTTGCAAACCCGGGAATTGCAAAACCCTCGCATCAGAGAAGGGAGAAATGTAAATGTTCAATCTGTCTTTAGGTATCTATCTTTTTTGCATTTCTTCCCAAGTCTACCCCTACAGCCCTATGGTTGCAAAAGCAAAAATGTAGTTAGAAACTGCACAATAAAACATTTTTGGTGAAGAGAAGATATAAATCATGGTGTATTACCATATCCTTTCAATTTAGCTGCATGTGTAGCAACAGAGAAAATAGTGCTTTTCTCTTATTTAAGACTAGGTTTAAGCAGTTTGGTTCAATGAGAGTTCAGCCATTCCAAACAGGGTTATGGCATTTTCATGCAAGCATGCTCACAAAATTCCCCTTGTCTCTCCTGTAAAGTTCACAGCTCTCTGGTGAAGCACCAGCTCAACACACATAGTTTAGATCTCTCAGGCAAATCCAAAGTTCACAGACAACATTTTTCAAAGCCTTATAAATTTCCAGTTCCAGTTTTGGTTGATTTGTGCTTGATCTTGATCATTTTAAAGCTTATTTGGCAAATTTCTAGACTTCTAAAACCATGAAATACAGAGGTCTGAAGTGCTGCCAGGTTTGGTTGGGGTTTTTTCCTACCTCAAATAAGATTTCTCTAAAAATACATTCCCCCTTCTCACACATTTAGCTGCAGTCGAAGAAAACAGAAGCAACTCATTTCCTCTAACAACCGTATTTTACACTTCACTTTTTGGGTGCTGCAAATTATTTATTATTTCAAATCAGTCCTACAGCCATATTCCCACAGGATGCTCTTGCGGCAATATGTGACATTTGCCAGAGTCTAAGCATGAGATGTTTCTGTAAACCAGCCTTTCCTCATGCCATTTCATGACTGCTTTAAGTTGTTTGGTTTTTATGGGTGTTTTTTTTCATCTTTTAATCCTGAGCACTGCCTAAAGGGCACCCGCACCCTTGTACACCCTGCAGGCTCCTGTTGGGCTCCTTGACAGAGCAGAGAGCACAGCAGTAGCCACACACAGGCAGCTGGGAACCTCCATGGAATCACAGAATAGTAAAGAATTTCTTCTTCATCTCTAATCCAAACCTGCCCTCTGGCAGCTTGAAGCCATTCACTCTTGGGGAGCTCAACTGAAGTAATTTACGTAGCAACAAATGGGACAGGACGCACTTGGGAGCTCTAGTGAGGAACAGAGCAGTGACCTTTTTTAGCCTTTTTTTTATCCTGAAGCCTCAGAGCATCCTCCCCCCAGCTGATGGGGCATCACTTCCTTACGTGGTTTGGGAAGGGTAGGGATTTGTCCCCGTGGGCAGCTCAGAGGAAGAATACTTCAGGGAGGGCACTGGAGAGGAGCCCAGTTCAAGCTTGCAGATTTTGTTGGGGTTACCTTGTATGGGAATGGGAACTCGCTTTTTTGCTCTAGCTGGGCAAATTCCCATCATTTCCCTTTTAGGGGTATCTCCAAAGCTCAGCAGTCAGACTGCCCCACTGCAGGCATTTTTCCCAGAATCCACCAGTGAATCCACTGTCCCCAAGCTAAGGGCCAGAGGACATTCCTTGGGATCAGCACGATGTCCTTTTGGCACAGCGGTATTTCTCAGGAGCAACAGCCGTGTTCCTGGAGCCGCATCTCCCAAGAAACGGAGTTGTTTTAAGAACTTCACGTTACTCTCTTGACAAACCACACTTGGCTGAGAGATCTCTGTCAGCCTCTCCTCCCTCAGCCCTTACAAAACCCTGCGTGCGAGCCGTGCCTGCCATCCTCTCGTTGACACAACA
Source organism: Sylvia atricapilla (assembly GCF_009819655.1). NCBI lineage: Eukaryota > Metazoa > Chordata > Aves > Passeriformes > Sylviidae > Sylvia > Sylvia atricapilla. The sequence continues at coordinate 108,105,468 of NC_089142.1, read as the reverse complement.
CGTTCTGTCAGCTGTGCAGGAAGGCTGGAGGGGAAGGCAGACATGGCCAAAACGGATCTGGGATCTGTCTGGCATGCCAGGCTGCCTGGGTGCACTTGCAGCACAAAGTCTCCCGGCCTTGCCACTCTTGGGGGCAATCCAGGCCAGGTCAGCCCAGGCCATGTTGTCCCATGTAAATATTGTCCTCTCCCTGACTCTGGATTGATATCCACTTTCATATCTCAAAATTAACCTCATCATCTGATTACCACATAGGTAACAGGTGGGTACAAAGTCCCGCTGTTTGCACTGCGGCTGAGTGCAAAATGTAATAAATGGCCAAATCCCTCCTTCCCAGTCACAAACATGGGCACGAGAACCCCAGACTTCAGTGCTCAGCAGCAGCATACAGATAAAAAGCACAGTAGCAGCCTGTTAAGAGCCATCTCTAGTGGGAATGACAGAGCTGCCAGAAACTCAGTTAAAACAGGCATAAAAACCAGCTTTCCAGTCAACACTCCTGTTCTCCATTTGGCAAAGCAAACGGTGCAGTCACATCACAGGTGATGGTGAAATCCTTCCCGCTTCAGCAGCAGCCTGGAGAAGGCTTTGAGTGCAGCTGCAGAGGGCAAACACAAAAACTTCAGCCCTTGAGCAACTGTCAGTGGCAGATCTCAAAAGACCTGGCCAAGAAAACAGTCGGCTTCTCGGCCTGATTTTCAGCCGTTCATGGAGAGGCCAGGCACTGCAATGCTGCTGTGGGGTGCAAACGCAGCAATTTAAACTACCCAGTAAGTGCGATATGGAATAAGCAGGAATATAAACACAAATCTCAATAAGACAGTGCTACAAATCTGTTTCTAATCAATTAATGTTGCAAAAAACTGCTATTTCTTGCTGAGCAGCTGGATGGTGCACAAGATTTTGAATCAGTGTACTTGAGATGGGTCCTGTGGACCGCGTTGGTTTGCAAGCACAGCATGAAGTCAGAGTGGCAAATGAATGCCTCGGCATGGAGGAACAGTCAATCTGCTGATGGACAAGCAAGAAAAAAAAAGATCCCATAGAATCAGAAGGGTTCTGTTAAAAACTGTTTAGAGAATAACCTTTTGCTCTTTAGTGGCTAAGATTATTCATCAAATTTGGCAAATATTTTAAGTTAAAGAGGTTGAAATTGGAGTGGGAAGGATGAGAAAAAAACACCTAAGTCAAAATGTCATGTGTTGATCTTTTCAAAATGGAAATGTTTTCTCCTGAGCTGACACTTTTGTTTCAAAACAGAACTATAGCTAAAAGCATTAGCCAGTAGGAAAATGAAATAAAAAATTATGTTTTGGATCAAATGAAACATTTCAGTTAATCCAAAACAATTTTCCTCCCAATTTTTCAGTTTCTACTGAACAGAAAATCCATTCTTTGGAAAATTGCCATACACTGAAGAGCTACAGCTAAAATGCCAGGGAATATACTTAAAGGAAGACCTAGAAAAACTGGGGCAACTGCCAAGGTGACTGAAATTGTTTCAAAGACAAGAGAGCTTTCTCTGTAAGGAAGGACTCCTGCTACATTCAGATCAGTCAGAGAAAACTGAGGAGCAGCCTTATTACAGCCAGCATAGACTTTTTAAAAAGTTAATTATTTTAAAGTCTAGCTAAGAGGAGTAAATCCAACACCTGGATTTGAGGCTGTGCCAAGGTTTGACCATGGCTGCAGTTTACTCTGCCCAGAGTGGGGTCACTCAGCCTTAGGAATAACTTACATGGTGTTGGCCAGCCTTGTCACCAGCAACTCTTAAAATGACAATTGGATGTTTTTCCTAGGAAAGATTCTTTACTCATGCAAAAGAACTGCCTGTGAAGGGGTGTTTCAGGTGAGCTGCCCTGTTCTGGGAAGGTGCACACTCCTCTCCACCAGCTCGGTTGCTATAGGAGAGCATCCCTTAGGAAAGAGCAGCCCCCAAAACCCTGACAAGCCACAGAGCAAGAATTTGTGTGGGCAGGGAGTTCTAAGGGACACCACGACATGCCCTTGTCCCTAGAGGGGACATCTACCCTACACCACGTGGGCAAACCTGACGGGAGATGCTGTCACTCCAGGAAATTCCTCAAGCATTGTTCTCAACACACCAGGAGTTCAGGGAAGGAGCTGTCATTGCTCTCTTCACCCTCTTCACCATCCTGCTCTGCAGGGCAGCCTGGTGTGCACCCGTGTTATCTCGTGGGGTTCAAGGCCAGCCAGGCAGACTCGTGCCACACAGGGAGGCTCCTCTGGGAGCTGCTCTGCCCCAGCACAAGCCAGGGCCCTGGAAGGGAAGGGGCAGGACTCAGGCCATGATGTCAAAGAAAGAAAACAAGGATCATGGCCACGGCAGAGGCACCACCTCATACAGCGCTTCCTGCATACCTGAGGCAAAAAAAGCCAGGCTTATGGAGTGAGCACACCAGGCTTTGCAGAAGCCATGGGACTACGGATCAGACTTCCTTGGCTTGTGCAAGCCAGTGCAGCTGAAGGAGAAGCTAAATTAAAGCAATCAACAGTTTGCTCACTTAAACTCTGTGCTACCTCTGGAACAGATGAGAAGTTGGATGCAGCAAACCCCCTGATCCCGAGTGTCCCAAGTTTAAGCCAAATGTGTATTTTACAGCTAATTCCTGTCATCTTAGAAGGTCAAACCAAAAGCTTGGCACTGAGTGCCCCCCTCCACCTCTAACAGCACAAAACCAAAGCCATTTTTTTTTCTACCCCACATGCCAGTGCAATACAGAGGGTGTGATTTTAATACTGCCCTCCTTTGAAAGCAATAAAAAATTCACCAGCAACAATGGATAAATTTACTGGATCACACATTCCAACTGGGGCCAGTACACTGAGCTGTCCCAGCTTGAAAGCCCAGGAACATTAAATGCAATAATCATGTGCTAAAGTTTGAAAATGTGGTACTCAGCCCTATTGAACCACTCAACTTTGCGTGTCACAGTGGATTTATGCCTTAAAACATGGCCAGGCTGCAGCATCAGTGGGAATTTTTGCTAAGAAACCTCCTGAATTTTGTGTTTCAAATCTCGCTCTCACCATTGTATTAATATGTTTGCATTTAATGTGTCAGGGTTTCCTCCGTGCACAACCTGGCCCAGAACCAACCCGCAGGAGCTGCCGGAGGATGGGACAGCCCCGAGGCCCCGCCGCCCTTCCCAAACCCATCCGAGGGGCTGGGGCGCCATCGCGTGGAGTGCGCCGGCCGCTACAAACTGGGGACACGGCGTCGGCTCCCTAATAAAGCTCTTGGGAAGGGGAAAAACGCGGCCCCAAACCGCGTGTCAAATTGGAGAGGTGTGTTTTTCAGGGATAACGCTGGAGCTGTGCTGTAGCCCACCCCCGCGCACATCACACCATGAGAACTGAGAGCAGCTCCCGCTGCCGGGCTGAGAATTCAACTCACTTCACACCGGTATCTGCTGCATTGGGCATGGAAACGCTGTTAGACGAATAACCCAACCATGCGCAGGATTATTTTTTAAAAAGTATCACCATTTAGATTTTGTACCCTTTTCCTTTCAGCACTGGAGCACTGAAATGCAGAGCACACCCCTCTTCCTCAGATCTGGTGCCATTCTGCAGCTGGAGTTGAAGGAGGAGGTGACACTTCCCCATCTGAATTCCGGTTAATATCCTTTTAAACTGCAGCCTCTGTGTTGGCAACATCTTCGTGCAGCTTCTAGCCCAGAGGGGCCCTTATCTCACTGGCACTCTGGGGTGCTCTCAAAGAGCTCTCTTCAAAGCAAAGACTTTTCCCAGGCAAAAAGAGGCCGCAGAATTTCTAGAGTCAATTCTCTAATAGGAAGAGTGTTGCTGCGACAATGTTTAGATTACACAGAATGTATAGGTAGGTAGATAGAGGTTTTCAATTTTATATGCAACAAATTATTCCCCTCTTGCACCCTTCATTTCCCCCCTCCCCCGCAGTTCATGGAGAGAGAAACCACACTCAGGCGAGTGAAACGCTAAAACACCAACAGGGGCATCAGCCCCGTTACCCCGCAGGAGCTGGCTGGGCTGCCCCGGCAGCGGGCACAGCCCTGCCCTGTCCTTCCCCAGCCCGTGGCAGAGCTCACCTCTGGCGGTGGCGGTCTCTCCGTGGGGGTGAGCCATGCGCTGCATGGCGGTGGCGGCCACGCACACGGGCACGGTGACTCTCTGCCCCAGGACAGAGGTGGACAGGTCCATCACCGACACGTCCCGGAGCACCCGGGGGTACAGCTTCCACCTGGCACACACACAAATAAACTGAATTGCAAACGGAATCTACAGCTCCCAACGGGCAAGAGTAGGTTTTCCTGCTGTCACAGAATCCCACTGTGTCGCCCAGAGCTGCAGCAAAACCCCTGCAGGGCACAAAGCGTGGAGGAAGCGGGCAAGAAGGGACCAAGGAGCGGAAAGGGGAAAGAGGCAAAGACCTCTATAACGTTATTGGCTGGTGTTGTCTGAAAGGGAAAACAGGAGCAAACGTTGTAAAACAAAGAGGTTCAAGGTGAGTCTCTGGCCCCTATGAAAGCCTCGGGGCAGAACGAGGTGCCAGATGCTGTGTGCAAATGGGAGAAGTCATCAGCCACCCTCAGTTATCCATCCCTTCGATGGACTAGGGAACCAAGAGACACAGGATTTTTGGATAACACAAGCCTGACCTGCATGCTTGGGACTCCCTTTTCCAAACCAGGGCAAACTGAACCACACTTAACCTAAAATTACAATTTACTGCAGCCAGGCTGGACACCACATGTCTACACACCCAGAAATTTACCTTTTTTTTTTTTTTTTTTTTCGGCCCCACACAAAATAGCATCACAAGATCAAGGTCCCTATTATGGGGTCAACTAGACACCATATAACATCCAAAGTTTCATAAGGAGAGTTGCATTCCTGGGGATAGCTGTGCCATGGGACTTTTCCCCATCAACCAGGTGTTGTCACAGCACTGCCACCACTAGAAGCCACAAGAGGGGGTGCAACACCTGGGGCTGGCCAAAGCCTCCCCGCAAGCCCCAACCTTTCAGAGACCTCCCTCCCTCCCAAAGGGCTCCCATGGCTCCTGAACTGTAATTACAGAGAAGAATTTAAAATGTATGGTCTAATATTGCTGAACTTGAGCAACTGCTCAGCACCAGAATGCTCGAGACTGAAAATATTATAATTACCAGCATGGAGAGAGAACCGGAGCTACTGCTACCCTCCGACAGAGAGCAGGGGAGAGCTTGAGCTTGTGTACTAAAATGGCAATTGAGGAGGAAAAAAGACAAAATCTGTTTTATTGAAAGATCAACAGACGTTTCCCCAAAAAGCCTGGGGCAGACCCACCTTTCTGGAAGCTTGGAGCTTGGGGCCATGCCAGCTCTCCAGGCAGTGCTCCCCAGGGAGGAGAAGGACAGTTATGATGCTTGGAAGGAGATGTGTGGCTGTGGAAGTCAGCTGTGCTGCTCGGTGCCAAGACACACAAGGCAGGAACATCTCCTCACATCTGTTTTCATGCCATTGTAACAGTTTGTTATTTCTCAGGGGAGGATGGGCTGAGGGTGGGACAAAGAAAACATGATTTCTTTCTCTCCCTTTTTGCCTAATCCTCACTCTGAAGGCTTCCACTCTGCTCTGCAGGATCTTTTCCCAGCAAGAAAGGAAACAAAAAATCCCTTTACAACCTTGCTCATTTATACAGCCAAACCCAAATCATAGAGAATGTGAAGCATCTTCCTCTTCCCCAGGCTCCTGGTTTCTCTAACCTGCCGAATTGTTACCTGTCACTGCCACCTCACAGCCAGCCTGTGAAGGTCTGTCCTAAGGTACAACATCGCTGTGGTGTTTTTAGCTGGGAAGAGAAACAGGAGGAGCCAAAATCCTCCCAGCAATGCATGCAAGAAAAATGATGCAATCCCAAGCAGAGATCCCTTACATCCTGTGCACCAACATCCACAGCAGTGTATGTGCTCCTCATCCAGAACTGACTGGTCCCAAGAAACACCAAACAGGTTCACTACCTGAGTATTATCCTCCTTTAATAAAACCTGATCTTGCTTTGGAAACTCAGATGTTTCCAGCTCTGAGTTTGACAGATACTTCAAACCAGGCATTGTCTGGACAGGGAAATGCCCTTAACAACAGCAAGGAAACCTCACAGGTGGCATTTCACAGTCACCAGGACATGTATTCATTTGGCTGCCACACTGCACCTGCTTCCTCCAAGTCATTCAGTGAAACATTTCCTGCATTTTTTGGATAAAAAACTTGTGGGTTTGTTTTGTTTTGTTTTAATTCATCATCTCCTCATCACCCACATCTTTTCCCAGCCAAGTCCACACTCGTGTGCTGCAATCAGCAACTGAGAGAGAATGCATCCTTCTTCCCAGCTGGAAGCAGGAGATGCCACAGTGGGGAAGGCAGCAAGCACTCCAGATTTAGGCAACTTCAGCTAAAAGCTGTTTTGAAGAAAGGATTAAAGGGAATGAAGGGGGATTAATCTTTCGGGTTTTTTTCTTTTTCCTCCACGGTCCAAAAAATTTCTGATTGCAAATTACCTTGTAGTGGGGTAAACGGGAAGCAGTGGCTGCTTTCAGCCAGGAGAAACATTGAAATTTTCAAACTGCACCGTATTTTCAAGCAGCTCCTCTTGTCCCTCTCCTGAGTTGTCCCAAATCCCCTCATGCTGCAGGGCAAGAAGCACATTTGGGAAAAGCCACACTGCTCAGGCCAAGCCTGCATCATAAACCCAACCCAGTTTGCTGCCCTTCTCTCTCCTACAGTTCACTTCCTCTCAGAAGGAGCAGGGGCTGCTGTTGAGCCAGGCTAAGCAATAGATGCTTTAGATGCTCTTCCTTGGGGAAAATTATCTTCCCCCAGCATGTCTTGCCATCCACACTCTTTTCCTGGTGCACTGGTAATCCAAGGCGAAAGACGTCACAACATAACTGAATTATTATTCCAAGCATTCCTTTCCTTTGTTCCCCCTAAGTTCCCCCACTTGAGTGACCCAGTCCCACTCCCAGCCTTGCTTTTTTAACCAATGTTTAGATTACTGCTGTGGCCATTCTAATGCCCTTCATTGCCATAAGGTAACACCACGTTTGCAAAAAGCCTGCACTGATGCTGGCACTGCTGAAGCAGCAGCTGCTGTTCCTTGCACACGACAGAACAAGGCAGCTTCTCCAAAGGCCGCTAGGAATTCCGTGGCAGAGCAGATTAGCAGGAGTCTGCTCCTCCACACACCAACCTCCCCCTTCCTTGGCATGCTGAGAGGGGACACTCCAGATCGATTTCCTGAATGCCATCGAGCTGAAGGCGTTCTGACCTTGTCACAAAAATCTCTTCTCCATTCAGGCCCCTCGCTTCTGTGAAAACGCGGGAGGGGATCTCAGCTCCAGATGGGTCTGGGAGGACACTCAACATTCCAGGATGCAGAGCAAACCCGGGGTGAAGGCAGGCAGACACCACAGGGAATGACATATACTCTGCCACCCCAAATCATCCTTTCTGGCCTTAATGCCTCACTTCTGCCAGGGCCATTTAAGAACTATGAATAAGAAATACTTATCTGGCCTCAGCCGGAACAGAACTGATGTCAACATCGGAGTGCTCATTCTTCCCAGAACTGGGAGCTGGGGGAGAGTTGCTGTACCTGGTGTTAAACTCACCTTAAAACACTGTCCTCGTGGAGCCAATTTGTATTCTGGTATCTGATCACACAAAGTACCTCAAGGGCAAAAGGCCGAGGTATTAATTTTATAATCCAATGAGAACGAATTGTGCTGCTCCAAAAATTGCATGGAGCATTCCAAAGATACTGCAGCAACCAACAACACAACCATTCATTAGGGTTAGTTCTTACTAACAATAGTAATATTAGTCCTTAATAAGATCTATTTATTTCTACAGAAATGAAACCATTTATTTTGTTTGCCAAAATAAAAATAAAGAACTCACAGATGAACCCAGGTCTGGTTTTCCACCCTCACACCTCACCGGAATAATCCTGCACCATAAAGCTACAGGCTAACAATTCCTGCTTCTGGTTCAATTCTGTGCTTTCTCTTCCATTTAAACTTATAAATATAAATATTTAATAAACTGCAAACTTTAAAAATCAGACTGAACCCTGCAACTAAGCTTCTGACAGGGGAAAGCAATGGGAAATGAAGCTGAACATACTCCTGTCTTTCACAAAATTATCTGACTTGGTGATCTTGGTGCCTCAGGGGTGTAAAGTCCATCTGACTTTATATTTACCTACAAGCTGCAGTCAGGAACAGGCAGAAACATCAGGACTATGTGAGGGTCAGTGTGAGCAGCACTTCTCCATCTGTAACAGCTGGGCCATGCTTCTCCCAACAGCATCCAAGGGAAAAAGAAAAGTGTTTCAAAGTCCCTTGTGTCGAATAGGTCTCATAAACCAAAATATTATGAAGACTTTATAGCAGGTTCTACCTTTTAGAGATGTATTCCCAGGAAGCCATTGCAAACATGGTCTAAGGGCTGTTAATGGCAGCATCCCACGTGCTGAGAAAATGGGATCTTGTTTTATTTCAGATAAATATAATGGGAGAGAGAGCAAAGACAGAAACACCTCCCAGCCCCTTCATCCCCACACTGCTGAGGGGCAGGGACACCAAATGAGGGACTTCCAGCTGTACCAAATGTCACTGATTTCTTTTAATGTCTCAGGCCATTCAAGGCACTGCTAATGAACATCTCCTTCTGTCCCAGGCTGCCTGCAAACACCACAGTTTTGAACATCTAAAACTGGAGGGCTTTACTGAAAATCTGACAGAAGAGTCAGGAAAGAAGAGGTAAGCCTGAACCCCACAGGCAACCAGCCCCACGTAAGGAGGTCTCTCATCAGAGGAACCCATCCCTGTGGTGGGAAACAGCTTCAGAGCAGAGCTGCCCTTACCTCCCTGCCAACACCCAGCTCTGCTGATGCCAGCACAGCAAGGGATGTGACCAGCTATGTGTTAGGCTGTCTCTGGCAGCTTTAATCCCCCCTCATGAGGATCAGCTTCAGCAGTTACAAGTAAAACGTTCACCGCTCCTGTGGTTTATTGCCTGCAAGTGCTTCCTTGGAGTGTCCTTTCCTTAATGTCTCATTTTGGTTTTATGAAGGCAAGTAACATCAGAGCATCTGGAAGCATTAAAAAGGTACAATAAAAATCAGGTGAGCCCTACTCCATCCCCTCCTGCTCCTATTCACTCCTCAGGGCAATCTTTTGGCTTGTGTTTGAGCAGGGATATTTCTGTGATGGCAGCTTCTGCATGGAGCTAGGAGGTCTGGAATAAGCAGTGGAAGAGAGTTGTCTTCTTTTGACATTATAAAGCTTTTCCATGTGTGGCATTAAAATTAAGGTTCTGGGCCCTTTGAGATCCTGCTAAATGTGTTGTCACAGAGTTTTCTACAACCTTCAACTTGCATCAGATTTCCAGCTGAACAGCTCACAGCCTATGGAAAAGCAACTGAAGCAGTGAGTAGGACTGCAGAAAACAAAGCAGGGAGGGAGAACGATTAAGGATAAACCAGGAAAATCATGGTTTGGTTTGTTAGACTGAAAGGAACTAAAGTCAAACACTTCGCAAAGATAAGAGCAGGGGGTTAAACATCTGCACCAACACAGCCCCTGAAGGAAGGAGATGTCAGCAGCTGTTTGAGCAGCTTGACTGGGCTCAGCTGGGCTGAGGGGAGCAGCCTCCAGCTGCCTCCTTGCTTCTGCCCTGCTCAGGGACATTTGGGAGTAGGGAACCAACTGATGTGATGCCAATTGTGACACTTCCACTGAATCCCACAGCAAGTGCCCACTGACTTTGTGCTGACCTTCTCCTTCTGAGGCTATGGATGACCCGAGCTCAGGTTTTGACAACATTTCAGGGGGTGAGTCTAAGTCAAACCTGGTTTAGAACAGTTGCCAGCATTTACAGTATCTCCTAGTGAAGGGCTGACCTCCTGCTGGAAACCCCTGAGCACAGCTGGGCCACCCAGGACTGAGCCCTGGCTTTCCCAGCTCACCCCAGAGCTGGGAAATACAACTCCTTCCTGCAGGGCCCAGCACCTCTCATCTGGGAAGGCCACGGAACTAACTCAGTTTAGGGAAACAGGAAAAGGCAACACTGACTAAGGACCTAAAAAGTACAACCCCACCCCAAGAACCCTTTGCTGGCACTATAACCCCAAATGTAGAAATTGCAGTTTCATTAGCTTATTAAAGATCGGAGCTGAAGGACTCTGGAGAGAATTCTGTTAACAAAAGAACCCCAAAGCAGGCAAAGCTAAAAAGGTGCTAATGGATTTAGGGACTGCTTTTTGACAGAAAACGTTAGGTGGAGGAGTGAAAGGGGAGAGGGAGTGGTCCTGAAAAAGCAGTTGAGGTATTTTTTTTTCTAAAATAGAAAGAAGTTGCAGAAAAGTTGAGTTTGGTTCACAAAGAAAAATCTAAAATTGCACTGGATTTCTCAATAAAGCAGAACTTACACCCCCCTGCCTCCCACCCCAACTTTCAATCATCCTCCTACCTGGAAAACGCTGCAACATTATCCGCCAGTGTTTCCTGGTCATCCGCCCCAGATCGGTAATAATCGTACACGGCTTTGGGCAGAAAGGTTTTAGCATACTCCTCAAAATCTGCAATGCACACTGGCTTGCCAGACATGTTTGCAGATCTCACTGGGTTAGTTTATTCCCACTTCTCACTCTTTTAAACTCTGGAATTTTGCCTGTAAATCATTAATATGTGACCTCATCAGGATTCGATTTATTTACATTCCCCCCCCCCCAAAAAAAAAAAAAAATAAATAGACCAATTTCTCGTGTAATATTGGACTTCATCTTTTAGTTCATATGGTCAAGGCCAACCTAGAAAATAACAGAATAAAATATGGCAAAAAGAGAGAAAATGAGTAAGCAAAGAAAGAAATATGTAGTTAAACCTCCAGTATCAGGAATGTACATTCCCCTCAGTCATCCTAAATATCCAGGAGACTGAAAGCAGAATGAGTTTGCTCACACCCAAAAAGCAAAATCTTGATTTAGATGATTGCTAAAAGCAGGTCCCAGCCTGCACATTTAGAGTAACACCTAACACAGGTGAGATTGCAGTTATTTCCATTAGAATCCTGGATTGCAGATACCCAGCTGCCAGACATCCTTGGGCAAACAGCTCCTGATTTTCAGGTAATCCCATCTCCACAACCCAGAGGGCTCTCGTTATTCTTAATATGTTAAGGAGTCAGACGCACTCACTGGCTGGGAATAAAATCATCTTATCAGAGACCACCCTCAGCCAAAGTGTAATAGACTCAGTTACTATTTCTTGATTTCTTCTTGTTTAAATTTTAAAAAATATGCAGTTTGCAACAGGTTTACAGTAACTGTTTGACAGGGAAATTAAGAGTATATCACATGTATATAATTCAGTTTTTCAGCTGCAGACTGCACATTAATATCAATTTGCACACAATTACACCACGAGGCATTTGTTGCATACCGGTGTCAGAAATGCAGAAATGCAATTCAAATGCAAACTGCCCTAACCTTGGATTTTTGCTACGCTTGCAGCAAAAAATTGGGGACATGTTTGCTTGTGTTTATTTAAAGTTTGCATCATCTGTTGATGCAAACATCTGATCACATTTTTATCATCTCCAGGATAAAAACAGGTACTTATCCTGGAGCATGCGACAGAAAGTGCTGCATGATAGCTGAACATGTGCAGCTGAACTCAACATTAATGAATTCAAAAGGTTTTTACGTTGGGAAGTTGCAAAAATTTCTGGAGGTAACCATAGTGTTGCACCACTGTTCCCCTCTCCTCATTCTATAATGTCTGTATCTTCAAAACGCTTCCCACCTTGATATTTCTTTTTCCACTTAGATGCTTCTCTGCCACAAGATATTGGTGATTTACTTCAACTGCCATCATTTGCCACTCGGGCTGCAAGTTCCTCCTCCGTCCCCCATTGTGAAGTTCCTCAGGTGCCACCCTTTATGGATCCTGCCACATGTGCCAGTCACACCCAAAGCCCCTCTGGGACTACTGAATTCCTGCTGTAATGCAGACAACACACCTTGGGAAGCTCCACAGAACTCAGGGGTCCAACTGGAACCAGAGCCTCCAGCAGGATCCATCACTTCCCATGCTGGCCAGCTGCTGAGCTGGGGTGAGGTGGAAGATGCTAGTATCAGCACAAGGGAAGCAAAACTAAGGAAAAGGTGAAATTTAATGCCAGGTGTTCCCCATCACATCTGACACCAGCACACTCAGCTTCCCTCCAAGTAATTGGCTCCTCATTTTAATGAATCTCTCTGGATAAGATTTGCTCTGGCTGCTTAATGAGGCATCAGCTACCTAACCTTTAACCCTGGAGCCACAGAACAGCATTTTGACTGAACAGAAAAGAGTTTTCCTGAGCAACCACACAAACCTCACTGCCACAGCCGATGTCAAAAAACCCAACAGAGTCAGGGTAGTGTGAATATCCCCTCCCACATCTCCTGCTTCTCCCTTATTCCTTTAGCAGGAGCTACAGACAGAGAATGGGGTCACACCTGGAGCTCAGCTGAACCAGGCTCTGCAAAAGAAACTTCTCACTGTGGTTCAAAAAGGTCAATCACAAATTGCGGCTGAAAAACCCCACAGAGGGTTATTGAACAGTCACAGCTTGTGGATTAGAAAGCACTACTTGCAAAAGCCAAAACTACTTCAGGGAAAAACCACAACATGCTTGTTCTGATGCCTGTTACTTGCTAGAAAGGGAGACCTTGGACAGCATTCCAATCTGGACCTGTGTCCTTCTGCAGGATCATAGAGACAACATCAACAGTCTCCTGTAAGCACACAAAAACCTCTGCAGGGCAAAGATGACCCAGCTGGGACTTTCTCCCTTCAGTTAACCGCAGTAAAGATTAACTGAAATTAACTGCAGCATAGAATTCAAATATTTTAATGTTCAAGCCATTGCCTATTTCTCAAGCCCAAAGCTGTTTTATCAAGTACCTTACACAAATAAAACAGTTATTTTGGCTTCCCAATTCCCCACAAACAACTACTCCAAATAAAGTAATAAAATATCTGTTTTCTAGAGTGTTTTTGGACAGCATGTCACATCACTCAAAGCTGAATCAATTAATTTTGTCCCCTCCAAGTGGGCCATAAGAACCAACAGAAAATCTTTGTGGGGTTTTTCCCCCAGCAGCCATCTGGAAACTCCACTGTGGGAGTCAAAGCTGACAGATGCTGCAGGGATGAGGACAGTTCCTCGGTCATTCAGCAGTGAGCATGTGGCTGGAACAGGCCCTGGACATCTATTTTGGGAACTCAGCTGGGAAGTCAGGAGACTGCTGAGATGGCAGAAGAGTGGAGCATTGAGCAGAGGACTGATTCTCCTGGGAGAGGCTGGATGGTTCTGAGCACAATGAAACCAATCCAGGGCAGAGTTACAGAGATCTGAGTGTTACTTTTGTCTCTGCAACCACAACAGCAAAGACCTAAAAAGTGCCCTTATCAAGGGTGATCTTTTAATTTCCTGATGTGTGACTGACACTTGGAATGGCAAGAGGCACTGGCCAAGCCTGTGCAGAAAAATCCATGGTGTGCAGGTTCCACTCCCACACTCCCCTGGAATCCAGACTAACAGATGTAAAAGTCTGAAGTACCAGGAAGTTCCAAGTAATTCTACTGAGCCATAAAAAACAACCTTTCCATATAAAATGGAAATCTAAACGAAAAATATTAAGATAATTACATCCCCATTTGTTCCGTATGTTTAAATATGGAGCTTTCCTTTCTCCTCAGGAAAGATAAAGTGAAAGTAAAGGCAGAGAGTTTCAGGTGTTTTTCTAATGGGAGAGGAACAAAGATGTTTGGTTAAAAATAAGTAATCACCACAGTGCTCAATGGAGTAAAACAATGTACTCCCCAGTAGGGAAGGGAATGACAGCACACACTATTGGGCAGCTGCATTCCCAGAGCTGGGACTTACTACCGGTCCAGTTCCAGAGAGAAAATCAAGTTTTTCTACCACTTTATTTCAGTCACCAGAGAGTATCTTCAATATTTCCTCTACAAAACTAGAGCTTGGATTTGTCAGATTGCTTGAACCTGATCAAAACCTGCTCCAATTTTGCCTGTAGTATTCCATGTGCTGTTTTCATGGAGAAAATCTCATGTTCTCACATCACAAAAGAGAACAAGCAGCTGATGAAACAACAAACAAAAACTGCTCACAAGGCTTCATTTGATACCATTCCAGATTCTACTTTGCATTCAGAAATTAACCCAGTGGAAAAGAAGAAAACCAAAGTGAGTGACAAATGGCCCAGGCCCTGTAGCTGCTCCTTTCACAGGGAGAGGCAGCTCTGGTAACTCACCTGAGCAGAATGAATCCAGGTGCAGATCCAGCGGCTGCTCACATCATCCAAGCAGGTCGCGGGGATGGTTCCTGGCAGTCCCTTCTCCCTCTGGCACAGCTGCCCCCACAGCCTATTCCTCCAGCACAGCCTGGAATGTGAACCACAACCTGAGGATGGCTTATTTATGTCTGTACATTTCTCATTGGCCTTCAAATCCCAGAAGGAGTCAGCACAGCTTTGGCAGAGTTTAGGATTTCTCAGGGAGGGGGAAGAACTACCTCATGTGGAGGTGAAGCCTTTCAAGGGTTTGCTTATGTTGTTCTGCCCAGCTCCATTCTGAACCTTTGAGAGCCCTGGGTTCCTCCAGGGAAATCCTCCAAAAGGAAGCAATTCATTGATGTCCAGGTTTCTTTTAAAGATTTTAAGGAATCTTCACAAGTTACAACCTCTGTGATTAACTCGAAGATTAGCATTATAAAAAAAAAACAAAAACAAACAACCCCTTTTTTTAATGACAGGTGAGCCAACTCTGCACTCAGGAAATGAAAATGACTCCAAGCAGATCATAAATACAAAATTTTATGTGGCATTTCAGTAAAAATACGCCTAAGTATAAATTTGCAACACTTTGATGTAACAGACAACCCTGTGTAACATCTCCAGGAAGAAAACCCACATAACATGTGCCACCCATACAGGGGCAGTAGATACAGTGAGACACACATACAAGTTTCACACAGATCCCAAGGACAGGAGGTTTGGAATGCTGGATGGATTTCCAGCCTCTTGAAGAAGGAACCTGCCAGATTTTTTCCGTGACTTTCTGTTAAGCATTCCCATTCCAGTGGCATGTCGCCCAACTGATATTTAAATTGCTTCTCAACAATCTTAAATTAATTTTGACACACAGCTCTAGTTCACAAGCCTTAAGGCCCTGTCCTTCATCAAATCATTTTGAACAGTGCCAGCAGCAGCTTCTCCAAGGCCCTTTTGTCTATATTGAGGTTGCAAGAACAAATTCCATTTCTTCGTGATTAATCCTAACAGAACAGAGATAACAGTACACCCAGATTGCACAGAAGGTTGATCCTGACGTTTTGGAAACACACCAAGTTTAAAATTATTGTAATAGTCTAATTAGCACTACTCACATGATTCAATTAAAGTGTGTTTTAGTGGAAAAAAACCCTGATCCTGGAAGGTATATTAGCATGACACTTCTACTGCACAGCTAATAGTTTTTCTGTTAAACACAAATTAAGCCTTTACAGTGTTTGCTGCTCGCTGTTTCCCAGATAAACATTAGTCAAAACTGAGTATTTCCAGTATTACACTACAGTAACTTTCCTACAAATGTAAAATAAAGTTGGAGAGATCAGTGGTTGCACAGTACCACCTTTTCTAAGCAAAGCCTTAGTCACAATACACTGATCTTTGTAATAAGATATCCCATTACATGTCAAATATGGTCAAACCCAGTCAGCATTAATACTCCCTACTTTATTCATAAAACACAGGAACAACATCCATCCTATGTTCAAGAATCGTCAGAAGCCTGAGCAAGCTCATTTCTAGATTCAGAAGGTAGATCTAAGCTGCTGTCACCTGCTGCCTGCTTATTTAATCCCTACTCATCAGTGATCTTACAGTTCAGTCTATCATGATGGAGAACACTTCATATCTTTGGTTTAAATAATCCAAACCCAACTGTGATGTGCACCAGCAGAGGAAATGTGAGCAGGGAATTCAGACACACCACACAAAGGGGCTTCTGAGCTCTCCCACAGCATCTCACAAAAGGCCTTTTAGGACTAAGTGCCATTCATGGGTTTGTTTGCTTGTGAAACCCAGAGACACCGCAGGGAAACCCAACTCTTGTGAGAACACCTTTTGTCTTCAAAGTGCAGAGATCTTCTCTTCACACTGTAGTGGCCACAATATTTTCTTGATTTCTGCTGATTAAAGTGTAGCTTTTAAAAGGCTGCTGTGTGCCTCACCTACTGCTAAGTTCTGCAGCTGCCAGCTTTACAACTGCTCAGTTACATGGGACAACACCCAAACACCACAAACTGTTCTCACCATAGTGCAATGTAGAGATATTATCAAACCTATGTTTTCACCTATGTGAAAGCACATTTAGAGATGTCCACTATATGGAACTCAAACTCCAGACTGGGAGTAATCCTTAAGAAATTTCAATTTGAGGATATGCAGTGTAATTTTCTTCTTTGAGCAGCTCTACAGACAAATGCAAAGTTTCTACCATATAGTTCGAGAACATATGTGACAGGACATAGATGAGAAAGTTGAGCTTCCTTGGCAAATATGTTCTTTACGAGAATTAAAAAACAACAACAATAACACAGCTTTCAACACAAATTGGCCCTATTAATCTCAGTCTCAAAGGAAACCTGCATTTTGCACTTGCAACTTCTCTTCTAATGGAGAGATGATCTTATCTCTGACTACTCTTTGTTCTTGAAGAACAAGATGAAATTCATGCATGTTAGCAAGGTTTATGCAACATATATATATATTTTAAAATTATATCAAGATTAGGACACATCTTACTCTCATGGTCATACATCAACAAAGCAGGAACATACAGGATCTCACTGAGGGTATTCCTTACCAAAAAAGACTTATATATTAAGCCAAAGGACACTGATATGTTTAATGACACAAGTCTAACCATATCTAATGCCGTTTACCTGACCAGCCATTTTCATTTTACACAGTTCAACACACACACATTTATTCTGATAGAAGTAGCAAAACCCAAAGCTTCTCACCACTACCCACCTGTGCCTCCTCTCTTTTCCCAACGTGATGATTCCAAAAGTAGGAAAGTGATCAAAAGTGCCTCTTAATATCACTAAAGCAGCTTGAGCTCTGCCAAAAGCATTCCGAGTAGGAAATGGCAGGACTGCACTGAGCATGACAAACTTGTACTGGCAAGAAAAATACAACTTACTGACTCCAAACTGAATATTTTCCGCTATAATCTCCTGAAGGGAACAAATTACCAAAAGAAAAAAAAAAAATAGTCACGCTTTGGCAAAATTTCCCCTCGACCAATGTAACTTCCTTTAAAACTTTTAAAGTTCCAATACATTTTGAACATTTAGCTGCCACTGTCTTTCTGCCTGAGGTTTTTAATTACTCCAGCTTGGGTCAAACAACTCAAGCTGCACAGCCTCCAGATCACCAAAAACTGACACATCTGGGGATGAGCTCCAGGATCAACTTCCAAAACAAACACAAATAGAAATGGAAGAGCAAGGTGCTTTGTCTGAAAGTGATAAAAACAAACCCATGGTACACAACACTTCTGATAGAAGACCAGTAAGGTGCCTCCTTTCACTAGTGAATTGTCTCTGTGCTTCTGTGGCATTTGGGAACAATCAACATTCAGACAGAAAAGTCATAGTCCTGCCAAGCGACTGTGGAGTTAAAAAGTCCTGATCTTGCCCAGGTCAGTCCTTAGAGGGACACACACAATGAGTATTTCAGAGCTGGTGAACTGAGGCTGACACCCTCTATTTCTCTGAGAGGACATGGAACAGATAAGACACTGGCTTTGATTGTCACAGCTAAGGTCACACAACACACAGCAAATGTGCTTATCAAAGAGAGTAAGCAAGTACTAAGCTTAAAAAAGGAGGAGCCTGCTGGCAGAGCAGAGCTTTGCGTAAACACCAATGACAAATCAAGTGTAAGCTCCAGCTTCAGACCCTGAACGGGTCTGACACTTCTTTGGTCCAAGTGCACAAGATACACCACTGGGAAAACTATAGTTCCTTCTCAGCCCCCTGACTTTTCCGCTGCCTCACTGTGCTTTCAGTCTCTGATTCAGCTAAAGGCTGCTCGCTTAAGTCTTCCATTTCTTCTTCCCCTGACTCTTTTCCAAGTGCTAAATCCTCCTCAGACTCATCAGCACTTGAATTTGCTGCATCTTCTCCATCTGAGAGATCTTTCACATCTGCAGCCTCTTCTGCATCGTCCGCGGAAGGCTCCGCCGGCTCCTCCAGCGCCGCGTTCTCCGCGTTCTCCTTGGAAATTGCTTCTTCTAAACAAAGCAGAGACTGCACTTAGACTGAATCTCACAACAAAACCTGGTGAAGTTGCATTACCACGGACATACTTGGAAATACTGATAACATTATAATTGATTAGGATTATTATTCCAGCTGGGATTGGAACCAAATGATCCTTTAAGTCCCTTCCTTCCTGAACCATTCCGTGGTTCTGTGACTGAAAACTTTTCCTTATTTTTAGTTATTTCATTCAGTCTTCAGCAGATTTCTCCATCATTTATTTTCCTTGCATATCAGGCACAGATGGATTTTCATTTTATTCCACCGAGTTACAGACCAAAGACAAACCAATTTTACTTGGCTCCTGGATTATTGGCTCACACCTAAGATCTGAACAGTGTATTGCCCTTCCTCCTACAAATTTACACTTCAAACACAGCTTCTTGCCCTCTTAAAGAGTTCTTACCAGGTGTTTCAGCTCTGTATTTTGACTTGGCTGGGCAGAGGCAGTCTGAAATCAAAACCAGGATCTGTGGCAAGGAAAAAGGTACTTATTGGCAATAATATAAACAGCATTTATTGGCAATTGCAAAAGCCCCTGCACTCATTCTTTTTAGATAGATATACACAATAAAATTTACGAAATTATATTAACTTGCTTAGAGATAAGAGCTAAATAAAACCATGGAAAAAAGTGCTTCCTCAGTGTGTACTAACCAGCATTCCCTGCTTTCTACTATCCATTTTCTGCCTCCTACTTTGCTAAATTTATTCAGTACTGACACTGCTCACAGCTGAAGAACAGCTCAGAACACAGTTGAGAATTTTTGCTTTACAAAAATTTATGAAAAAAATCTTGGTCAAGATTTCCTGTGTTTTGGGATGTTATTCCATTCCTATCCCTGGCTCCCCAATAGAGATGTGTGTTCCACCTTGTGCTCATTATTTAACCAGCCCTTGTGCTCATTATTTAACCAGCGCAGAACACGGACACTCAAAATGCAAGGAAGACATTTGTGCCTCACTGTCACATGCTAAAAATAGTGCAAAGAAAAAGACAGAGCTGACACCATGTCAAAGAAATATATTTCAATCACTGAAATGCTTTTTGGAAAGAGCTGGGAGTTTAACATCACATTTTTTCAGCTCTTTCAGTTTGGGGGTTTTTTTAAGCGAAGGAGTAAGAAGAAAAGTTTCTTTTAAAATGTGATATTCACTTGCTTCTAGTTATACCAACTTGTTTTGCTCTCATTTGGTGAAAACCTACCATCTAGAAAAATGCAGGTGCTGAAATTGAATAATCAAAACCATTTGCTCGTATATAACAATTCTATATGCACATCAAGTATAAAAACATGGTTTTGCCTAAATTAAAATTTCAACTGCATTGAAATCACTTCCCAGAACTACTGAGAAATACACCGACAACTTTTTTCTTTATTTCACTAATATTTGGGCTGAAGGGCAGAGATCCACATCCCAGAAACAGCTTTTACACTTCCTACAAGGAAAGTGACTTAGCAGCAGGTTCAATCAGTTGCCAGCAGAACTGTTGGAAGCATCCTTGCAGTTGCAGAATGCGCTTGTGGAACAGGCAACTCATCTGAAAGAGCTTAACCCCCCAAATCTTCAAAGCCTTAGAAAATATTTTCATCCTTGAATTTTGAGTAGCAGTGTGGCAGATCCCTTACAATTGCTGACTCCCACAACAGCAATTCCTCTGTGGTTGATAAAACTCTCCACGATGCCTGTACTCTTAGAAAGCTGGAGTACTGATCAACTCTGACCACACACATCCCACTCTTAGGTAGAAATGTCTTAGGTATGAGAAGGACAAGACAAGAATCAGTCCTTTTAGTGGATGGACTAAACAAATCTAAATTGAAGCATTTTATAAGAATTTGGTAAGATTTCCTAAGAAGGTGACCTGATTTGTATTGAGGGCACTGTCCAAATGCTTCTTAACCAGTGACACGCCTGGGGCACTGACCACCTCTCTGTTACAGTGTTTAACCACCCTCTGCTTCCTAATGTCCAGTCTAAACCTCCCTGGAACAGCTTTAATCCACTCTCACACATTCTGGATGTCACAGGGAAGAAACAGTAGTATTATTTAGTAATATATTTAAGTATATTTAAGTATATCTTATGAGCAAAGTTGGTATTATTTTTTTTCACAAGATAATGCAAAGCAAGAGTTCTAGTTAACTGAGAAAAAAAGTAATGTTCTTACCAAACCCAGCAGCAGGCCTATCAGTAAGGTAGCTAAGATGAAGATGGCATAGGAAGTCCAAACATGAACTCCAAGAGTGCCAGTGAGGTAGTTATGAATTTGCTGGAAAACAGAACAAGATACTTAATAACTTCATGCCTAAAACCACTTAGGATTTCTACTGCCAACACCATTACATAAATTGCTGTCTGATTAAGCCCTTTCATTTAACAGTATTTATGAAGTCTTCCCCTTTTGACACCACTAAATCTTGGGGTTTTTTACTAATTTGTTCACATGAAAAGGCTTTTTAAGCAGAGGATGCACAATTCCTTCTCCCTAAGACACTCAGCATTACAGACGCCATACACAACCTTTACTGCAGATGGATGGATGAGGAGCCTCAAAGCTTGCAGGAAAGTACCACAACATCCTTCATCCTTAAGTGGCATCTGTTCATTAACTAAAATTAAGCCATTCAGCTCTTACTTAAGCTTTTTAGCTCTTAAAAAGGGCTACACACTCTAAGCATACACTAAATAAATGATTTCACTTTTAAATTTAAATATAATAACCCAAATACAGTATTAAGATTTCTTTCTTACTTTAGTCTGTTCCTCAAACCTACAAATTCAGCTGGCTGAGCAAGTTGAGCATCAAGCAGCACATCATGCCAGATGAGCTGGTGGGAACTCAATTATGACATTAAACATCTCTTAAAAACAAACCACAATCAACATTTACAAGAGTTTAAATAAGGAGATTCCACAGTCTTTTTAAGTGTCGGAACATCTTTTGATATTTATTAAAGCATAAGCAAAGACAGCAGAGCAGGAGGAGTGAGGAAGTGTACACCTGAAAGATTCATCAAAGTGGAATGTAAATTAGAAGTCTCTTCCCAGGATAGTTGATCTTTCAGAAAGGAGACTATAGAGAAACACCATTTCAGAACCATGGAAGAGAAACATGAGAAGGCTACAAAAAGTAAATACTATCCAGTGAAAGAATTAAAAGATAGGGATACAATCTTATTCCAACTCTCATCTCCATTTTTTTCCTGAAGCCCATGTTACAATAGTAACACATTTTGCTGCCATCAAATACAGTCTCTCAATCTCACTGACTCTCGAAGGGTTTAAGAGGATGTTTCCTGAACAGAATCCAAAAGCGTGGAGTCCCTTGTGCCACTAAAGGAATTTCCAATTGCCTTGCCCTGGAAAAGTGAAGATGACCCCTACCAGTTGAGACAAAAGGCTTCGCCCCCATGGCTCCCCACAAACATTGTGCAATCTTCTCTTGGGGTTTTGCAGGTCCATCACCCCCTCTCTGGTATCCCCTTTCCCTCTTTCCCCATTGGCTATGGGGCCTGGTGTCCAGTTCCTCTCTTCCCTATGGCCCCTTGCACCATCCACAAATCTAAGACACCATATAACTGAGAGAAACCACACGAGCTCCCTCTTTGGCTTTGGATTCACCTTCAGCTCACTGGAATAAACACTTGCCGGGAACTGATCTGGGGTTGGGAGCCTTCTGCCTCTCTGCTGAGATAGCCTTGTAATGTGTGTGGTTGTGTGAGCTTGAATTGCTGCCTGAATTCTTCTCAAGCAGTTTCTCTGTGGAGGGGCTGACTGGGGTATAGAAAGGTGGTAGCTGCACTCGGAAAACGACACACTGTTACACAAAAGGTCTGAAAATCCTCAGCATTTGGATGCCAGGGAAAAACTTGGATAGTTTCCAAATGAAAGCATCTTGAAATATTTTCAAGTAAAATATGCTTCGATATTTTAAAACACACCTCAGTGTAGCTAAGCATTCATTTCTCCTTTACTTCTGATAATTACTCTATTATCAAAGTATATAATGTTCCTATACAAGTGGTGTTGCCAGTTTGAACCGTAGATGCAGATTATTACTAAAAAACTCCTTGCCCTCCCTTCTACTATGCAATACATGATGCAACTCTCATAAAAGGAAAATAAAAATATTATGTGTTGACTTGTAAACATATGATCAATCTAAGCATAAAAAGGGAGCATGGAGACACTTTACAGTTACTTACCCTGATCCATCCTGAGAAGTGAAACAGCCCTGCCATGCCATGCATCCTGAAAAACAAGGAAATGGAAGTACAGGCTTACAGCAGCCCTGTAGTTCCTGTCCCCATTCCTAAATATCCTACAGCTCTTCTTCCTTCTCACATGAAAAATAAGGATCTTCTCTGGATCTCTGATGTGAATTTATACATAATAGCTTCAGCAAGAATGAACTGCAGGACACCCACATCTTTGGGTCATGCAAGCTTTCTGCAGTATTTCTAAGAAAATCCCTCTCTCTAAAAACAAATTCTTACATATTCTGTAAGCACAACACTGTTTGCTATTCCAAAGGGAGATAAAAGTCTCTCCTATAAAGAAATAAACAAGAAATCCTTAAAGTTTAAGGCTGCCCAGTAGCCAGAAGTCATGAAGTAATAATCTACATAAACACACACTTGATTCCAGGACTCAGCAGATATTGGAAATGCCACTTTACATAATGCTCAGTGGCTGTATTTTTTCCTCTTAATCTCTTCTCAAAGATGACATAAACAAGCCCTAGCAGGCACAAACAAAAGCAAATACAGAAAATAAGCTGCCTTTACAGGTGAGAAGCTGGGAATCAGGCTGTCAATACTGGATGCTTCTGCAAAGCCTGCAAGTCTAAGGAATAAAGGCCTTTTGTCTCTAAACTGCCAATGCAGGACCTCTAATGAATAATGAGATATAAAACATTGTTCTAGTTAACAAAACCCAAGTGTTACATTATAGAAGATGGAGACTTCCATCCTGCTACAGGCTCCACAGCTTCCCATTTCCTCTCTAAGATGTAGCCCTGAAGATCTTCCAAGGTCCGGGAGCCGCGGTATCTGCGGAACACTCCGTCATTGGCACTGCAAAACAAAGCCCCATCAGCACAGACAGCCCCCAGAGTCTGGGGTAAAAACCCAACCAAACCCCTCCCCACATCACAGACTTCACTTGCTCAGAGCTGAGTGTCTGGGAACTGTCACCCATGATGGAAAACCTCAGGTTTTAAACAGCGTGGGGTTTTGCCATTTATAAAGCTCCTCTTTTTCCTAAATATTCACTGGCATTACAGCAAATACATGAAGCACATGAGGTTAGCAACCAAAGCATTTCTAAATACAACTCAGAATTAAAAGTATATGTATTTGTTTGTATATCTGCACGATTCTTAATACTCTGACTTAATGAAGGGCTCAGTATTTTAAGGATGACAACACCTTATTGGAAAACAGATACAGCAAATATCATCTCTGATCCATTTTTAATAGTATGGTTAACAGAGAAACTTAGTAAAGTCACCTAAACTACAGAAAAGGCTCAGGTAAGGATTTCATCATCCAATCAGAACTACAACAACCTGAGCTGAAATCAAAAGTCACAATTCCTTCATTTCCCCCTACTTTTCAGTTATAGATTAAGTCAAGTGACAAGTAGGAGTCAACAGCTGCAGTTTCCAGTATGACACACTTACTGGTAAATTGTAGGAAGTGTTGTGACAAAGAAACGACCACTCAAGCCTAGAAAAGGAAGAAAACAACACAAACAGTTCAGTAACACTGAAATTTCTCAGCATTCTGACTTATCTATAAATACCTACATATCTGTATTTTAGAGCAGGCTGCACAGCTTTCACCATTGTTTTGCAAATACAGGTTAACAGTTTGTCTTCAGTTATGCTACAAACAGTAACAGATACTAAATATTGGTTATAAATTAAGGAAAAATGTTTAGCTTGAAGAATGTTTACTGAGAGGTAATTTTCCTCATCAATGGATTTGTCTCCTCAGTATTTGCACCCAGCTGAAGTTTTGGAGCAGGCCAAAACAGCGTTAGATGCACTCTGAGTCCATTAGAAAGGACTGAATTCCTATACCCAGCAACTGCAATTCATATAAAGGAACCAGTGTAAAGAGTATGGTTATTTAACTTTGTCTTTTATATAATTCTGTGAAAATCTCCAGGGAAATGAAGGCTTTATTCAGCCTTCAATAAAGTAAATAGCTCTAGGCAACAGGATTAGCCATGGAAAAGTATTGTAGCAAGAGGGTTTCTGCCTTTAGAGACAAAGATGAGCCATACTGAAATAAGCCAAGAATTTTTAGAAGTTTCAGTGGTAATGTTTTCCTCAATTTGAATTCCTGTATGGAATAGGCAAAAAAGGGTTATGGTTGTTTTTGTTGTTGTTGTTGTTGTTTGGTATTTTGTTTGAAGACATTTAAAGCAAATCATCTTTAAAGTTCCAGAAGGAAAAGCTGCTTTACTTCAACTTTTCAGCTCCCTGCCTTTATTGCTACAAGAGGCAGGGTGATGAAAAACTTTCTGAAACAGCTAAAAGTTATGTCAGCACAGGGAGATAGAAAGCAAACAAACCCACAAGTGTAACAGCAGAATTAATAAAGCAGACAGCGCAGCTGCACAAGGAAAACTGGGTGGAGAGTCACAAAGAATATAATTAGCTTAAGAACAGAGAAAGTCATGGAAACACTGGAAGGCTCTCTGAAGTTCTTACAAATCTCACTCAGGCAAAGGAAATAAAACAGCTCAAACCTCTTACCTGTGGCCTGTCCTAGAGTGAACACCTCAGAAGCAATTCTGAAACCTAAAAGTTATTAAATGCATCCAAGCATCCCCAATGTTTTAGGTGGAGGTTTGCGGCTTATCTAAGGCACCTCCCTAGATTGGTAAAACCAGATGCGAGTCAGCTACAAAATTTAAGTTTTGGCGCCTGTTTAATACAATCTTGAACTGGCTACAGTTAAGCATCGGTCTCTGCCTGCAAATCAGAAACTGACATCCACTATGAAATCAACAGTTCATCAAAAATTTAAAAACCCTTTTATGGGTTAATAATAAAAAAAAACCCCTTGCGTGTGCACACCCCTGAAAATGTACAGAGAATAGAGATGCCATCTAAATCTCCAGCTGTTCTCTGCCAACAACTACTCAAAGAAGACACAGAAGACCCAAGAGGTCTTCTAATTCACAGGTAAATGTTGTGATTGGGAGGTTAAAAAAGGCACCACAAATATGCAGAACTTAAGGGTCCAGAAGCATCTCCACTATTTGCTTGTTCCACACTGAATGTTTCAATGGAGGAGATGAGGCAAGAGGAGGAAGCACTTTAAGGCTAGAACATAAGGGACTGAAATGTGCTGTGAAGCCATTAAGACTCGGGTGGATTTATTCTTCAGGCATCTCCTGCAATTAAGCACCATGAATGGCCACTTTCTCCTGCCGGCTTGGGAAGTGCAATTTTATGTAACTCTGCACTCATCTCGTGGTTTTCCCCTAATTTAACACATTTTGACTACTTTCAATTCAATGAAGGGGTTACATAACTAAGACTAATTAAAGTACCATTGTGCAAGCAAGAAAGGAGACAGAGCACTTGAACACAACAACTGAAAGGCTGATGCAAAGCCCACAGTAAAAATACCTCAGTCACTTTGGAGAGCTCCATAGAAACTCATCTCTGGCAAATTACATCAGCACCAAAGGTCAAATACGTAATAAATGTTTGTTTTCCAGTTTGAGCATTCCTTAGTTTTAGAAGTGCCTGCAGCTTCCAGTGCTGAACTGGATGTTGTAGGTTTATTACTTGAGCTTTGGTGCGAATTCATCATTTGGTCAGGCCTTTGACTCCAAAGTAACCCATGCTTAGGGGTCAGGACTCTCAGCAGCATTAGAAATTCAAGTATTAAGTTTACCTCTATTTTAAAAAGGTAGTATTAAAACTCATCTGTTTATTACACTATATAATGATTAGCATGTGCAGGTTTTGGATACCAGATTTTTTGTGTACTTGTGAACTTTTAACAAGACATGAACCTACACAAGGTCTAGAATAGCTGGCATTTTCTTGTCAGCTTCGATTACCAATTCTGAGGCGAGAGTTTTGATATAGTAAATCTGTTCAGCATGTCTTCAACTAATAAACACATTTTTCACACACTTTATAAAGCAAAAACAAAGAAAAATCAGTAAAGTTTGGCCTTTTTTTTTCCTAACAGCTCATTTTTCAGTCTTTTGATACTGCTGACAAAATTTTTTATCCCCTCAAAGCCCCAACAAGCATGAAGCATTCCCAAGAGATGCAGAGGCTTATACAGCACTAATACTGCCTGTACAAAGACACATTCAAAACTTTGAAGGGAGTCACCCATAGGAATAAATTACATTGCACTCGTGCTTCTGTGAATGGCTAGGAAAGTGTTTTTATAAACATATTTGCTATGTGCATCAACAGGAAACAGCAATAACATCTGTAATATAAAGCACTGCCACAATTAAACCAGTCAATAAACCAGCACCATGCTGGAAACACTTAGGAACTTTAATTAAAGAAGGCTCGCTCTACCACACCCTGAAATTCTCCTAATGGAAGGCTACAGAGCTGGAATCTTCTGCAGACAGGTTGGAGGAATGAGACAGGCAACAGCTTCCAGTGAAGAAGATTAAAATAGAGAATAAGCCTCTTTTAAGTCAGTATTAAGCCAGATCACCCCCCCAATTCTTTAATCCTTCAAATTGAGTTTATAAACTTCAGTTCAGAAATATGAACTGTATGGAGAAACAAACTGTGGATAACATTATTCTGACATTGAAGCGTAAGTGAATAGTAAATGGTACTTGTATTGAATAATTGCTGTTATTGAAACACTCTGTTTGAGGCTGTACCTGGTTCCTGAGTGACATCCACTTTTCCAACAGTGATGCCGAGCCGTTCACTCTCCTTGGCAAAGTTCTCCCAGGTCGCCTCAATCTGCTGGCAGGCTGGACACCAAGGAGCATAACTAAAGGGGGAAGGCAGGGTAAATGTTTTAATATTCTTACACTTAAAGACATTCAAATTGATTTATTATACAGAGAAAACACAAACACATCAATCACAAAGGGGAAAAAAACCTACAGTTTTTCTTAATCAATTCTACTGAATAAGACAATCAAGATTCCTTTATCAATCCCGATGTTCCTTCCCATGTTACTAAAACAAAACAAAGCACGGATTGGAGAAATTCATATCCAAACTCCTCACCACTTGTGATTTACTCTATTTACATAAGAAATGAAATACATTTCCATGGCAGCTACCTGAGTTATTGAAGCCAGGCTGTCCTCTGAAGCAGTATCCTCCATCACAACATTTTGTATTCATTTCCCACACCTCAGAACTTCCCGAAATTGCATTTGCCTTAACTCACTACTCCATAGATCACAACATGCCCTTTTGATAGCAGTTATTAGAGACTTAAAAAGAGCACACATCAGATTCCTACTGCTCATATTTATTGTCTTGTTTTCACCCAGGATTAATTTCAGAAAAATAGGAGTGCACATTTCAAGAGCTGAATTTTTTACACTCTCAATCAGAATAATTAAACCAATTTTGCACCTACTGGTAATATCAAACTGGAAACAGAACAGCTAACATAAAGGGTAATATCAGATAACACTGATGATAAAATTCCTTTTGCCACCTTTTTGTATTTTAGCCTAACTTGGTTGGCCAAGTCTGCATGGAACTTGTGCAGCCTGCCCTGCTCTGTCAGACACACCAAGGGAACCAGCACTGGGAGGCACAGACTGAGCTGGGGCAATCACCCATGCACAGACTCAGCCTTTTCCTAATGAGGAGAGACCTTCATGGGGTTTAATCTGATTTCCCTGGCAGGGGATGGAGGTTTCTGGCAGCAAAAGCAGTGAGTCTAGGGACACTCTCCTGGTCACAGTGCTCCGCAAATGCCACCACGCCCCCCACCCACGGCAAACCATACAAACACATTCCCTCCTGGGCAGAGTCCAGGATCCCTAGCACAAAACCATCGTTGGGAACCTTCACAAGGTTCTCTGCTCCTTCGGTTTGTCTGCCACCACCGCTGCCTGACTCGGGACCAGCCATCCCTGTTCTCTGGCTGTCAGCAGGAAAGCTTATTTCTGTACAGGCTGCAGAGAGATAGCCTCAGCCACCCCCAGATGTCTCATATGACTAAGGCTTAATGTAAAACAGGTCATTTCTCACAGAAGAGGCAGAATTTACTCTGAGTTCTTTGTGGTAGTTTTTCAACTCCTGCATTTAAAAAAAGGGAATGTTGTCACTTGGCAGTTAAAAGGACACAAATTAAAAATACTTGTTGTATTTAACTGTACTACAAATCCGTGATTCTGTGAAAGCCCATATCTTGTCTTAAGTCAACATCTTTCTGTGTGAAAGCACCTGAAAAAGGGACATAAACCTTATCCTGTCAAGAGACAGCCCCTCAGTATCTCTCCAAAAGATGCTGGAAACAAGTCTCACATGCAGAGATGTTCTCCATTGTGCTGGTGGCCCAGAGAGAGCTTTTAATAACAGTCTGACAGATACTGTACTTTACAAACAGGATTATTTTATTATGGAAGCTTGACTGATAAATAAGAAACTGCAAACATCCATCAGATAATGCAGCTGGTGTTGATCCAAAATGAAAGAGAAGTTTGACTGTTTTCTGAATCCAGCTTCCCTAGACATCTCAAATTCACACCATGAGATTTTCAAAATTAATACATCCTTTATCCTGCTTAATCTGATTTTGGAATAAAAATTTTGACCCCATCAAAATTTATATTTGCATCTGACATGCATGAGCATTTCTCCTGAGTGAAGTGGAATATACAATGCACAACTAACATGTATATGGCTGAAAATATTTCCTTTCTTTCAAAGCAGCATGAAAATGTATTCATGTCACAGTTTAGCAGTGACAGGACAAAACAGTGAACTTCACAGAAAGCTGTGGTTGTTGGCTGTCCAATTTTTAGTATCAGTATAGGACATGGGATGGCAATAATTCCAGATAATGCTACAAGATGCAGCCACTCCAGCCGAACATTTGCACCAACAATCAGGATTAAAATATTTGCTTTACATTCCTGAAATTACACACCCAATTCTTGCCAGCCAGGAAACAGCCTGTCCCCACATGTTCAAGAGAGAACTTGCAATAGGCCTCAGATTTCTGCAAGTTACCACTGCTGTTTACCTCAACACCCTCACTTTCCTGAAGCTTTCATATCTGCATTTGTTGTGCAGCATTTGAGGCATCAAGGAATTCATGACTGCCTCCTGGAAATCAAAAAAAAAATTGCATTACCAAAGCCTTATTGTGCCTCTTTCTCAGTCTTATAACACTGAAAGAGTAAGTGCAAGGGGAGGTAAGTTACTGAAGAGCAAAATAATTTACACTAAGGACATCTTTATCAAAAGTTTCAAAAAACTTTCTGCACCCTGAAGGACTGAGGAAGTACTTGATTTCAACAGGGTCTTCTAATGACTCCTTTAGAACTGTGGCTGATTCATATTTCCACAGAAGTTCTGGCACAACTACCATTCTTAAATTCATAGAAAAAAAAAAAATCATCTTAGGAGCAGGTAAACAGACCCTTGTGTCTGTTTGGAACCAATTTTTGTTACTTTTCAAGCGACAACATGCAAGAGCAGGTCCCTGGCAAAAGCAGATGCAACCAAATTTCTTCTGCCATACTCCAGACAGGCCAGGAGACAATTAGCACTTGGTCAGCACCACGAAATTTAGGGCTGTCACTCACATTTCTCCTCCCTGTGCACAAGGGGGTGGCTCTATTAACTTGTAGGGCACAGGGTGCAGTGCAAACGGGTGTGCCAAGAAAGCAGGCCTTTCCAAGCCACAGATCAAACTCTGCTGGAATTTAAGGCAAGACTTAGGCACTCTGTTAAGGAAAGAAAGCTTCCAGTAGCCTGTTACACATTAAAAGGCAATTTGCTGATCTCCATCAGAGCTACCAGTGACACTGCCAAACTATTCACTGCAAGCAGGTATGGCACAATTTGTACAATTTGTGTATTCCTCAATACACACCTCATTCCTGATGCTGCCAGACCTCTCCCATAGCAGTTTTACAGCTGAAATGCTCTCACACACGACCAGCTCTCCATAAAGAAGGCTGCAAGTATCTATCACTGCAACAACGACTGACCTCAGTGGACTAAAATCACTACTTCCAAGTATCCAGGTGTTTTCTCCTGCTCCTACTCCATTACAATACCTAAAGCTTTTTGCAGAAGGCATAATGAAAGCAATTGAAAAGCAAAGTTTGAAGCTCTCAGACAAAGACTTTGCTTTTTACTTCTATTTATCTCTGATCTAAAGCATAAAAGAATAAGCTTTGGCTTTCAAATACCAACAACTTCACTGAGGCAATACAATACAAAAAAAAAAAAAAAAAAAAAAAAAAAAACACCACACCAAAAAAACCCCAACTCACTCAAGTTAAAACCAGTTTCAACAAAGGTGCCATCCAGCCCTATCACCCCCAGTAGATCAGTAAACACAGAAGGACTTCGCTAAGATGTACTGATACACAGTTTCCAGCTTCAACCCACTTATCTCTCTTCTTGTACCTGCCTGGCTGCTGAATTCACCATTTCACTCCTTTTCAAGCACATTTAAGTGACTCTTGTTATCTGCCTTTTCACTGCCATTACCAACAGTATCAGTGAACCGATGTAACCTTGAGTACCATTCCACACTTCGTTCTAACGGCAATTTCACCAAGTTGCAAGAACCTAGGAAAAAGTAAAACCAGCTCATGGATAGAGGCATGAGAGGATTTGCTGAAGAGCAAACAGCAAAACTTGCGTAAACCAAGCTACTTGATGGAGCTCATATTAGAAATGCTATTAAAATGAGAGTGAAAATGTTGGGACAGTATCCAATAGAATGGTAAAAATAGGATCAGAATGAAATCCTTGTTTTTATTCTTTTCAATAGTTTTGCCTTACTGCTACAGATCTCACAAGCATACAAAATGAAAGTAAAAAAAAAAAAAAAAAAAAAAAAAAAAAAAAAGACGGTTTCTGAATACAGCCAGGTCTTGAGGCAGGATAGGCAGCTTTGTAATGCCAACAAAAGAAAAGCTCCAGACCAACTGTGTGGTTTTAATGACTTCTCAAGTGAGCAGGTGGCAGCCAAAGATACAGAAGTTGGTCCCTGTCATTGACCCTACAACACAAGCCCTGGAAGCTGACAAGGAGCTTCCTGCAACCCCTCCAAAACAGACAAGCCCTATTCTTTTTAAGGAGAAATTATTTTTAAAATAGAAAGCAAATCAATCAATGAAAAATTATATTAATTATTCTAGAGCTTCAGCAGATTAAATTCCATCATTCTACATAATTTTATGTCCCCTTCAGCACCTGTTCAGTTT
This sequence comes from Sylvia atricapilla, assembly GCF_009819655.1. Classification (NCBI taxonomy): domain Eukaryota; kingdom Metazoa; phylum Chordata; class Aves; order Passeriformes; family Sylviidae; genus Sylvia; species Sylvia atricapilla. The sequence goes on along the minus strand of NC_089142.1, from coordinate 108,073,581 downwards.
TGTTTCTTCTACAAAGGGTATTTCAGCATCATATTTTTGCAGTTTTTGTTCTGCTGTGCAGCCAATGCCCTGCACAGCACTCAGCTGTGTGTCAGTTATTAAATAAAACGTTTGGCCACTTCCTCTGGACCCAGCCAGCAGAGCTGCAGAGGCTTCAAAACCAAAACAGAGTTTCGATAACTTGATTTTCATTTCCTCTGCATTTTAGTATTTACTGGGTTTGGGGTTGTTGGGTATTTTTAAGAATAAGACAAAGAAAAGCCTGGACACTAACAAGAAGTAAGAGACTAGACACCTTTAAGTGACAGAAAATTCTCAGTCTTGTTGAATTCTTAACCTTACAGTAATTGTTAAATAGTTTAGCACATCCTTTGGGATTTTATTTACACAAAGCATTTCAAACCAACTGATTAAAACCAATTAAACCATCGAAAAGCCAAAACATTCAGTTTCATTTTTAGCACACTCCCTTGAAGCTACAGACAAAAGGTGCTGGTGGGAGGGCTGGACTCTTGCCATCAGCTGGCCAAGGAGATAGCAGGGCAACGTTTAATGATAAATGACAATGAAAAAATAAAAAGTATGGGCCTACACTGCAAGTATAATAAGCCTTGGAAACATGAGTGTTAACTGGTCTCCTGATTTTCACCTGGGTAGAATTAAAAGGGACAATGAAAGACATTCTTTTTCAGGAACATACAGCAATGAGTCTGTGCTGAAGCAAAGGAGAACCAAAACATTTAACACCTTACATGGGAACAAGCACAGAAAGTACTGCAGACGCACCAAAAGCATAAAGAGTTTCTTTTGTAACCAGAGGCACGAAGACAACAAGTTCATTGATGAGTTGGGCTTTTTTGTTTGCTTGTTTTAATTTACTTCAAAAAGAAGAGGATGTTAAATTAAGATAAATCAAGCCTGGAACAAGTTTTGTTTACAAATGCAAAAGGCGCTTTTAAGTAAGCAGACCAGAAATTAAGTTTTCTGTGTTCCAAACAGACACAATATTAAAGACAAAAAGAAAACTCCTCCAATTAATGAATCATTATCTCACAGCTACAGACTAGAGATAAGGAAATAGGGAAACTTTTTAACACAGCTTGTTCCAGCATCACACTCGCAACACTCCAGCCTGGACCTGTGTGCTGTGATAGTAACAACATCCAAAAAAACAGTGCAATGTCTGGCAGATACAGAACCTTCTCCAAAACGTTTTTATCAATAAAATGCAGCAGTGCTTCCAGGGCCTGCAAGTCTTCCAGCTATGAATAACCAAATATTCACAAAAAGCCAGCCAAGTACACACACCTCAGCTAGAAGGGATGGAGGATGCAAAACCCTATTTCTGCTACAGACGCCACACACAAGTAATTTCAAACCTATGTTTCTCTATTTGCACACCTGGGAACAACGAGAAAGTGGAATTGCACGGTGATTTTTCACTTTCCAAAACAGCAAAACTGACATTAAACAGCAGCTGTACCTGTTCCTACCAGGACAGGAGGCTTCAAAAGAGCGGCTGATGATTTTTCTTTTTTTTCCCCATGAAGATGCTATAGTAACATTTGCATTACAAAAAGTACTGCTGGGAAAACAAGTCTTATCAATAAACAGGAGGTTCTCAAACAAATGAGGTTTTAATGAACATTACTGCACTCCTGCCAACCAGGCTGAGACAGCACGGAAGGAATCCATGGACTGATTTGCAGGACTCCTGTCTGGACCACTAACTCTACACCAGATAAAAAGCAGCAGGAGCCAAAATCCATCAGAATGGAAACTGCTGCAAGAATCACATCACCCTGCTTTTGCTGTTCTCCCGACTGAAGCCACTTGGGCCGAGAATTCTCACACGGAGTTTCTGCCACAAGCCCAACCAGGAATATTTAGGCAAGAGGGACGCAGCTGCTGCCCGTGGAAAAACTCAGCGGCTGCAAGATGCTGCCTGCCCCAGCTTCACTCCCAAAAATAAAACTATTTTCTCCCTTCTCTTACAGATGTTTTGACGATGAGAGCCGGGAGCAGGGATAGGAGAAAACCTGGGTCGGATTTCACCCGGCAATAGGATAGGGGGAAAAAACCTGGACCGGCTTCCACCCGGAAACATTAAAAAAATCTACCCTAGAGCTCAAACTCTCACTAATTCCACACCAGCAGCACTGAGTTTGCATCCTCATTAAAGACAAAGGTTCCTCCTCAGGAGAAAAGCAGAAAGCACCAGTAATGAACCACAGGAAAGAGCGTGGAGACCCAAGGATCTTTCACACATCAAACACCACATAAAATTAATTAGAGGCTGATTTAAGCAACGCAGAAACATTCACTATGCCCAGCCAACACTGCAGCTAATTCTGCCACCATCGCTATTGCCAGCAACCTCTCACTCAAAGACCAATTTTTCAATTGCAGTAAAGGCTTTCAAAGGTTTTAATTGTTTGCTACCTCAACCACTTCTGATTTCAGCCAGTTCCTCTCTTTTTTTCCTTCTTCAGAGGCACGCACCACTCCACTAGTTATTGAAATATTTTCTTTCAGAAATAAAAAACTTTGAGTCACCATAAATAATCTTCCTCCTTAAAACTCACCAACCTGTATATGAATCATACAGTAGCTATCATACAATTGCTTCCACATTGGACTAAGATGTCCCAAGTGAAAAAGACTTCAGTTTAAAACATAACCTTGGAGTGGGAGAAAACAAATTTATTTTTTCCTCCACTTTTTAGATCACAATAAATGAAGAGAGACACAAAATCCATTCTAAATCCTCAACCACAACAGCTGGCATGCCTGGGTGACTATCAGCTGTTTCAAGATTGTTACCACCTATTCACTGATTAACACCAGGGTACAGTAGGATCCTGAGCACTAAAGCCCTAAGAAAGGTGATAGTCCATCTTGCTGAGAGACTGGAGATAATTCAAATCGAAGAGCAACCCAAAACTTTACGAGTTCAGATGTTCAAACTGTTTTAAACTCAAGCACTCGCAGGGAGTAGCACACATGCCACCCTAAAATCCTATTTTATAGCTGCACGGCCCACAGGTACCACGTGACTGTACTGCCTACTTAAACTATTTTTTTATTCACTGCTGTCTTAAGAAAACCCTCAAACTCCTTCCCCCCCTGCTTCTAAATACAAGCAGGTGAGCGAGGCTCCACCAAAAATAGAGTCACATGCATTTCAAGTAGTGTGTCATGTCACAAGCAAAGCCACCACTACAGTGCAGTCAGTCAGAAGTTAATGAAATCTGATGCTTCTCCCTTGAATGAGAACTCTGAGCTCAGTCGAGGCTGAGATATTATGTAATACTGCTTTGGAAGCCTACTCCTGCTAAATATTCCCCACCTCATTCAGCCCTCCTGGAGCTCATACAGAACCAGCCCCCCGTGGGGGAGCAGGGCGAGGAGCAGTGCTGGACACTATTCCCACAGTGACCCAGTCAACCTTGGGTTACACTCACATGAGAACACTAGGAACAGCTGCTTCACAGATTCACTGAATGGTCTGGGCTGGAAGGGGATCTGGAAGATGATCCAGATGATCCAACCCCATGCCATGGGCAGGGACACCTTTCTCTAGTTGCTCCAAGCCCCGTCCAACCTGGCCTCGAACACATCCAGAGATGGGGCATCCATAGCTTCTCTGGGCAACCTGTGCCAGGCCGCACCATGCCCACAGCAAAGAATTTCCTCCCCAACATGCAATTTTACCCAATTATCTGTCAGTTGGAAGGCACACCCCCTCGGTCTGTCATGAAATGCTCTTGTAAATAGTCTTTCTCCGTCTTCCCTGTAAATTTCCTTCAGGCGAAAGGCCCAGTGAGGTTATCCAAAGCCTTCTCTTTTCCAGGGTGAACAACCCTCAATTCTCTCAACCTTTCCTCAGAGAAGCTCTAATCAACTTGGCGGCCTGCTCTGGGGTTCGCTCCTACACCTCCCTATCCTTCACTCCGTACCGCTCATTCCCCTCTGTCTGAAGTGCCCGGTTTAACCTTGGGCTCCCTGCGCCCACACAGGACGGGACCCCGCGGGGCAGTCCCCTCTGTCCGGCCGTGCCCGCGGCCGAAGGCGGGCGGCGGGGACCGCGGGCGCCGCCTCACGCCGTCCTCGGGCAGCCGCCGCCGGGCCGGGCAAGCTGCGCGGCCCCTCCGCAAGGCGGGAAGGCCGGCCCGGCCCTCTCTCCCCACAGCGGGGCCGGGGTCAGCGGCCATGCCCGCCCCTCGCAGGGAACTCCTCGCAGGGAACCCCCCTCGCCCCCCCGGTCACGCTGCCTGCGAGGCGGGCGGGAAAGCGGCCGCTACTCACAACTCCAACATCCACTGGCCCTGCAACACCAGGCTCCAGTTGGAGCCGCACAGCACACGCACGCTGCTCCGCGGCTCGCCGGGGCTGTAGAACGAGGAAGAGAAGCAGGCGGCCGGACCCAGCAGCGCTATGAGGAGCAGAGCGCCGAGGAGCCGCCGCCCCCGGCGCCAGCGGCCCGGCGCCATGTTCGGCCCGCCCGCCCTCAGGAAGTCGGGGCACGAGCGGCCGCCGCGGGGGCGGCGCCTGCGCCGGGCAGGGGCGGCTCCTCCCGCCCCGCCCCGCCCCGCCCCGCCCGCCCCTCACGGCCGGGCCCGGGCTGCGGGCGCCCCAAAGCCGGGTCTGCTCCGACGGGACCTGTGGGCCCCTGCTCTGGTCGCAGCCTGTGGGCACCTGCTCCGGCCGGGCCCGGGGGCCCCTGCTCCGGCCGGGCCCGTGGGCTCCTGCTCCGGCCGCAACCTGTGGGCCCCTGCTCCGGCCGCAGCCTGTGGGCCCCTGCTCCGGCCGCAGCCTGTGGGCCCCTGCTTCGGCCGGGCCCGTGGGCATCTGCTCCGGCCGCGCCCGTGGGCTCCTGCTCCGGCCGGGCCCGTGGGCTCCTGCTCCGGCCGGGCCCGTGGGTATCTGCTCCGGCCGCGCCCGTGGGCTCCTGCTCCGGCCGGGCCCGTGGGCTCCTGCTCCGGCCGCGCCCGTGGGCTCCTGCTCCGGCCGCAGCCTGTGGGCTCCTGCTCCGGCCGCAGCCTGTGGGCTCCTGCTCCGGCCGCGCCCGTGGGCTCCTGCTTCGGCCGGGCCCGTGGGCATCTGCTCCGGCCGCGCCCGTGGGCTCCTGCTCCGGCCGCGCCCGTGGGCTCCTGCTCCGGCCGCGCCCGTGGGCTCCTGCTCCGGCCGCAGCCTGTGGGCTCCTGCTCCGGCCGAACCTGTGAGATCCTGCTCCGGCCGCAGCCTGTGGGCTCCTGCTCCGGCCGCAGCTTGCGGTGCGCTCGGCGAGGTTTCCTGACCTTGCAATTGGGCGCGCCCGCGGCGCCGCGTTGCGGGAGCTGGTTTAAAAGCGGTCATGGCTGCCCTGGGGTGCTGTGAGGCGCCGGCTCTGCGGGATCGCGTCAAAGCGAGTGTTCCCCGTTCCGAGGGGCTGTCACGGAGTCGCAGAATCCCAGAATAGTTCGGGCTGGAGCAGACCTCAGTCCAAGGCCCAGCCAAGGCAGGGTCACCCAGAGAAGGAACAGGAACATGCCCAGGTGGGTTTGGAATCTCTTCACACGGGAACACTCCATGACCTCCCTAGGCTGCCTCTTCCAGTGCTACGTCAACCTGAACATAAAGAATTTTTTCCTCGTGTTGAAGTGAAACTTCTTGTGTTTTAATTCATGGCCATTGCTTCTTCTGTCTTTGGGCACTACCTCTCTGCCCCAGGCAGGCAGCCCATGCATCCCAATGCATTCTTTACCCATCCCAGATATAAAACGTGGTGTTTTCCTTGACTTCCATGAGATTCCTGTCAGCCCCATCCTCTTGGCTTGTCCAGGTCCCTCTGAACAGCAGCCCTGCCCTGGAGTGGAATGATTGCACTCTTAATAAAGGGAAATTAATATCGACTTCTTTAGTTAGCTTGGTAAATTGACCAGGAAAAAAAAAAATTAGAAGAGATCACTGTACAGGTCTAGGCTGCCTTCTTCTCTGTTGTGAAAATCCTTGTTTGGCTGGAGATTATCTTGTCATGGAAGTAACTTGTGCTGAATCATTTTCTCACAGTTTCTGCAACACAGTGCTAAAAAATCCTATTGGGTTTATGACACTTTTTTCCCCTCAGCAGAGGAAGTAGTAGCATCTACCACCTGTGAATTTTGCTGCACTTTACCAATTTATTTTATGAGGCTTCTTTATATCACTCCCATATTTCCCCATAGGATTCTGGGCTTGATCAAGCCATTCCTTAAAGCCCAAGTATTGCTCTGACCTTTACTGTCACTGAAGCAGACTGAGGGCTAACATTTGGTGACAGAAGCAGAAAATGCCCCTAGCACTACTCTCACTATGTAGAAATGGAACCATGATAGAACTTTTTCTCTTTTGTTACTCCTCAGGAGTTATGAGACCTCTCCCAGTGCCTCAGTGATACTCTCCTCACCAAGTATTCCAGCAGTACCTGCCCTTAACAAAGAAGAGTTTTGCTGGCAGCTTCCCAGCCCTGCAGAGATCCCTGACTTTCTGAGCCATCTTGCCACTGCAATTAATGCCAGCTGAGGATTAAATAAGAAAGAACCTCTCAGAACATGATTCTTGTAATATTTTCTGTGTGGTACATGAAGTCAGAGACTATATTACAATTTTTCTAATCCTTTTTGTGATTTGTAAAAGAAAAAAAAAAAACACCAACTTTTTCTAATTTATCCTTGCCCTTCCTAAATAGATAGTGTAAAATTGGATAGTCTAACAATGTTTAGACTTGGGATATGTAGCAAAGAGTAAAAAAAATTACAGCAGTAGAAATTATTTGAGAAGAGACACTCTGAGAAGTAATGCAAACTGGGCTCTTTTTTTTTTTTTCTTTTTTTCTGCTGATGCTGCTAGCAAGAACTTGGAAAACTTGAGGGAAACATGCTAATCTTTCTATAGATTCTCTAGGGAAAGAAGAAAAAGTGATTTGCCAAAGCAGAGAGAGGGTTGAGATCTGGTGGAGCCAAATAAAGAGAATTTATCTGACAAAAAACTGATGTGCAAAAGGGAAGGCTGAGGAACATTGGTGGTGGTACAGAGTGGTGAATAATTATAGTTGTGTCATTAAAGAACATGCAAATGAAGGGGCTGAGAAGGAACAACATGTAAAATGCTGGCTCCAAATAAATGGGAGTGTTCCTGTGAATTCCAAAGAAGGAGGAAAGAAAAACTTACTTTGTAACTAATTTATCAGTGATTTCTAGCCACATTCCACAGAAAGGAGGTTTGTGTTTCAGGCAAATGCTGATCAGGAAGAAGGCAGAGTTGGTTTTTCATTCCTGAAAGAGAACAGAGTGTTCCTAAACCAGGAGAGACATGTCATGGAGCTGCTAATCCCTGTGAAGTAGGTCAGGCTTGCCAGGATGGAGATGGTACACCTCGTTTGAACCTGGTTAGGAACATCTGTTAGAAAATGGATAAAAAGAGAAAGCAAGGAGGGCCAGTTAGAGAAAACAAGTGTCTGGGCCAGACCTTCTCTTGCTTCTGTGATGACTTCAATTACTCTGTTCTTTACACAATTTCCTTTCCTTTAGTTTCAGTTGGCTTCTGTTTACCTGTACTGCTCCAACTTTGACACTGTGTGTGGTGCTCTGTTGGCTCTGCTGGCTCTGCACAGTCTTCCAGCTTCCATACTCCCACTGCTGTTACAGAAAAGCTTCAGGAATCAAGCTGTCACTTTGAGGTTCCCACAGCTGTTGATAGAAGTGTAGCCATGAGCCCCAGGTATGTTTTGGACAGAATTTAATTAAAAAAAAAAAAAAAAAAAAAAAGAATTCTAGTCTGTGTTTGTTTGCATTAATCTTGATAATAAAATGTAAAGTTCAACTGCAGTATGGAAAGAAGTGAAGCTACATGAAGGGAAAGATGCCAACCTGTCTTTCTCTTGTTCTGTGTCACACAGCTCACAAATATTTCTGTGCTGGAATGATAATTTATCTGGGTGACCAGCCCTTGCTCTGCACAGAGAACACCACCAAAATACATTTTTCCTAGACTTCCCCACCAATAATTTCACTGTTTTGTTTTATTTTGTTTTTAACTGTGTGAGGAAGACAGGGCTTTGTGTTTTGCCACTATTTTTTCTATAGGGAAGTTGAACTAGGTGACTTTTTAAAGGTCCCTTCCCACTCAAACTTCTGTGTCTTTGTGTTCCCTGAACTAAAATTTGCCTCCTCTGATAGTGTGGTTCTCTAGTGAAAAAAAAAGGGAGTTAAAAACTTATGAAATTTTAAATGTGTGATACAGAGGATGAAGTTGAAAATATCTTTCTGTTTCTCGGTTTCTATTAGGTTTATTTTCTACTTTATTGAATGTTGTCCTATTATTAGTTTGTGTGGGTGTCTCGTGGTAAGGAAAGGTATTCCAGCATTCTTGACATATTTTCTTTTACTGTGTGCCATGATGGATTCATGACACTGCCTAGAGCAGAATAAATTACTGCAACCCTCATTTTCCTAAAATACACTTGATATCACCAGCTATGTAATTTTTCCCAGTTCTCTACTGGATTTCCAGAACTACACTCCTAAACTTTTGGAATTCGTTCTTGATGGGATGATGGTGAAACTGGAAAACAAGGGGTTATCATCACACAGACAACAGCAAGGTTGATATTTCCAATTTTAAGTTGTACATGTGTCCAACAAAGCAACACAAATAACAGTTGCAATGTACTTTTCTACTTTTCACTGTGTGAATGCTAAAAGAGGTTTATAACTTAAATAGTGTAGTAGAGAGTAAACAAGATGTGGCCAAAAATATATATTCAATGAATTTTCTAACATGGATTTATTAACAATAGAGCTTGTTATGTTTAAGGAGGACTTAGGTTGGAGCAGATAAATCAATAAATACACAGCACTGTAACTGTTGGGAAATCACCATGGCTTTGCCTTGGATATCCAGTAAAAATGAGTGAAAGCTTGACTTTTGACAAGGAATGTTCATAACTGTGCTTCAAAAATCAGATTAAACACTTCACTGGAAGATTAAAAGAATATACATAAAGAGCTTTCTTGATCATATTCATCAAGTTAATGTGAATCTAATACCTACTCACCAAAAGGCAGGTATGCAATGAGAAAAGAGGGAAATCATATTTACAGGGTACTGTCTCCAGAATCCATCCAGTTGAATGTGATATTCAAGAACATCTCTGACTAACTTTGAGTTTTGCTGTTTTCCAGAAATGTGAAGAACTAGTCTTGCCAAGGTTTGGAGACAAGGTATCAAGGGTATTCAGCATTGAAAAAGGTATCTTATTATCAAAAAATATCACCTCTCACTTTTATGCTTCTTACACAGAGAAGTTGATGTGCACCAACAGTTCTTCCCTACCCTCCTGAGTGGCTCTTTTTGATCTTGTAGTGTTAAATAAAATTGAAAGATCTGCTTTTTCACCTTGCTGCATGTCCAGAGGTGGAGTTTGTCATCCAAAGTCTGAAACAGAAGCGCCCCAGAGTACAGCAGTGCTCAGAGTCCTTCCTGCAGCCAGAGGTATCCACAAGCTCCAGGGAGCAGGGATCATGCCAGAGCACACTTTGTCCAGGAAGCAGAAATGCCCCCGTGGGAGCGACAGGAACAGCCTGCTCGCTGCCTCTGGAAAGGTGACTGCTCAGCAGGGGAGCTGGCACAGAAAGGAGGAGTGTGGAGCCTGCAGGGCAGCCTGTCCCTCGTGCAGTGCCTCTGTGTTGGCATCTTCCCTCTCTCCCAAGGTTGCAAGGGGAGGCAGAGAAGGCATTGCCAAGCCTTATGTAACCTCCAGCCCTGAAAGTGGTGCATGCTGGCGCTCCCTCCCCACACAGCGCCCCGGCAGGCAGGCACGCCTCCACACCCTTCTCTTTGCACAAGGCAAGAGAGACCTCCCACAGGATCATCTCCCACCTCTACTGTGCATCTGTTCATTTTCTGCCTGTCAAGCCTTTTCAGAATTTAAAAGATCTTACAAGAGATAGGAGAACAAGCTTTCAAGTTTGAGTGCATCAGATCTGGACAGATCTGATACCAAACGTGAATTTTTATTGCTCTGGTTTATTTTTCTTACCTTTTTTTTTCTTTCCAAAGTGGAAAAGGGAGAACTGCTGGGTAAGGAATTGTTGCTAGCAATATGTTTATCTCAGCAATAAAAATACCTTCAAGATAGCAGTACAATTCTCTTTTTAGGCTTGACACCTCCAAAGCCTGATATATGTGGCTGAGTTAGATGGAAAGGTATTATTAGGTTTTTATTAGACTATGATGCAAGCTCAGACTGGCTAGGCAGCAAAATCTAGTGCCAACAGCTGTGGTCAGATTTTGTTCCTGTACCTTGTGGTCAGTTTTCCTCTGGTTTTCTGTCAGTGGTGAGAAGGACATGCATGTACCAGGGCAGGATTTACACTATAACTGTCACTGACAGAGTAATGATAATTGTGCTCCCAAATTAAATCAGGAATAATTCTATTAAAGGAAGAAGAGTTGTTCTTCCTTACACAATACAGGAATCCAGAATTCAGGCCTTAATCACAAAACTAAGACTTGTTAGATATGTCATGGGCGTTATTTAGACAGGGCTTTTGCCATCAGTGACTTCTTGTTTCAACAATAACCTTTTCTCACCTCCTGTCTGGCAGCCACATGTTGTGTTAAAGAAGTGAATCAACCTGTGTTAGGCAGGCAGACCTGGAGATCTCCTGTTGCCCTCAGCAAGTGTCATTGTAGGTGTGGTCACAACACATAGAGTGACACAGTAAAAGTTTTCACAAAGCTCCCTTTATTATGGCCACATGCTGTCTTTTATACAGTTTTTACAAACCTCGAGGGCAACTTTTAATTGGTTAATAGCTTTCTTGTTAATTATTCTATTGGTTACTAAAAGGCATTTTACTTTTCCATCAGATCTATCCTCAGATTGTTTACGTGTTTTCTTTACTGATTCTCATGGGACAAATCCCTTGTTATTACAGGTGCATTTGTTTTTCACCCTCAGAACAGATTGTTGTGTTAGAGGAACTTCTCATTATCTAAACAGCTTCATATGGGAACTTACAAATTACTTGTCAGCTGCACTTAGCAGAAATTACAGGCTAGCTTTGTACCCTTTTCCTACAAGCAGGGAGTGCACAAGAATTGTGTATCCAAAAGCTGCCCTGGTCTGTGAAGACAGCAAGTGCTGTTTCCATTCCAGGCAGTGCCACAGTCCCACTTCAGGAGTGCCAAAGTCATTTAAGGCTGCTCTGGCTGCTGCAGGAGCTCAGCAGTGAAGCAAAGGAGCACATGGAAACCCAGGCCAAGCTCACAGATGTCCTGTGGCAGAGGAGCTGCTGTGCACTCTAACACACAGAATAGATGCAGTGGTTTTAAAAGTTGCAATACATCAAAACCTCCTGCAGAAAGAGTAAAAGCTCACCTGACAGGATGGCAAGTTTGAGAAAATGAAAGCTGTTGTGTCATAAGCCAAATTCTTGCTTGTAGTCAGTTTTGGGATAAGCATCTCAGAGACATAGTGCAGCAGAGCCATAAATCCAGATGCCACTGCATGTCGTTCTCAAGTAAAGCTTCCAAAAATCCCAACCTCTGCAAGTATCCTTATTTATTAATCTGAATTGGTGGGGAATTAAGCAACTTCTGATGAAAGCAGCAAGATATACATGACGCAATATTTTCCAATGTGTTGCTGTATCCACACTACCTTTTGAGTGTGTAGCCACCCTCTCCCAAACTATAAGAAAATGTCTTCATCCAAAAGCAGTGAAAAATAATATTTCTGCCCCTCATCTGAGCAATATTCTGACTTGATATTTATTCAAGCCTTCTGAGGCTCCTAGGCAATAAGTCTTCTCTAATAATTTTCAAGATTTGGAAAGTAAGGTTCATTTCCAGGTATTTCAAAACAGGTATAAAATCCTTATCCTGGACCTCCTGTTTAACAAGATCTCCTGTTCCTTTCCTGCTTACCAGTGCATGATATGGACCAAGGACAAGTAATGCTCAGCCTCTTTTTTTCCTGGCAACCATTTAAAGAAGGAAACAACTGGCCGGGACATTGCAAAGTGCTGGAAAAACCTGCCTGTAGAGAGAAACTTACTGAAATCCCCACTGAACGTGAGAAATGCAATTATGTAACTATATTGTGCCATAGTTTTGCCCCTGTAATTCTCCTCCCTTTCCCTTTCCCAGAGACTGCTGGAAATAAGTTATTTGCAAGAATTACTTGCAATATGAACTGAGTTTAACTCAACACTTATCTTGAATCAGTGGTGTCCAATAGACATTTCAGGCCAATTCTTCTTGGGACAATGATCTCGAATTGTTCCTAGAATTTTAGGAACAGGATCACTTTCAGTTAGAGTTGAAAATTGGTGGGGTGATTTTGTGATAAGTTAGTTGAATGAAAATTGGAGTCAATCCAAAAGGTTTTCTGTACTGCAGTGTAAAGCAGATGGAGTTCAAAATTCTTGGTCCAGAAAAAAATCTTTTTCATAACCAAAAATCCAGGTGAATGATGGGCCAGCTGAACAAAAGTGATTTTATTAACAGGCTGCAAAATTCCAACGAAATAGAATGTAAAGATTGCTTACATGTCATAGTAATTTGTGTGGTCACAGAAATAGCTCTGCTCCAAAAAGAAGTGGTGTACTGATTAGCAATCCTGGGCAAGGGTGCATTTATGAGTCCCTTCTGCTGTTGGTGAGCAAATGCCTCTCTGTAGGTGCCAAGGAAAATGGGCCACTCAGACAACTGCTTGCAGGCCAGGCTCCATCTGGCACAGAACATTTCCAGAGCTCACTGTGCTGCTGCTGGGGCTGACAGTTGCCAGAGGCCCAAACACTGCTCCAGGCAAAAGAGCCTTTTAGGCTGTTTGTCACCTGGGGTGGCACTTGTCTTTCAGGTAGCAGGACAGTGATCACGGACCTGCGGTGGCAGTCCTTGTTCCTGCAGAGCTGTTGGATTTGGCAGGAGTCTTGCTTGGGGAGTCATTGCTAGATTAGCCTGAAGATTGTTCAGTGAAGAAATTGTATCTTGTTGCTGAGCCACATGAAAGCAAAAGTCTTTTAAAATGCAAATTGTCTGCAAAAAAAGAAAAGGCTACTCCAAGAAGCTGAAAGTCTAGTCTATTGTCTGCCAAGGCCACAGAGATCTCCACATATACAATCAGCAACCCATAATTAAATGCAACTTCCAGAGTGTCCATAAATATTTAAGCCTATTGCAACTTTCAGACATATGGTTTGATAATTAACGTGATCCCCACAAAGGAAAATGATTGATTTTGATCTAGAGGGGAAGTTCCTGAGCAGAGCACTTGTGATCCAGCCCCTAGAACACAAGGGTCTCAGGCATAAAGTCGAGATACTTTCCTTTTCAAAGAGAAGGAAAATTATAGAGGCTGACATTTATCTGAAGTGTGGGATGATGATATGGGCTGATCTAAAAGTTTCTTTCAGAGCTACCCTTTTGCCAAAGAATGCATTAGCAGATATCTAGAAATAGCAGGCTTTATATGGAATATGTTGAAGTTGTTAAGTGCTTAGAGGCTCGTTTGCCATCCTTCTCCTGGTAAGTACTGTTTAGCTCCACAAGTGGACATTGCAGAGCAGTTCTAATAACTGGATTATATATGGCAACAATCTAATGGAGGTAAATACATAGTTTTATATGATTTGTTCCAGAAAAGCCCTGTATTGAAAGTGATGGATATTCTATAAGCTGATATTTTACATTCTGTTGTCCCATTTCTGTGACTTTTTCCACAACAAACGAGTAAGAAAAAAATGGGAAACATAAGACAATGATGGCATTCTCTGTTTATGTCTCAAATTCCACAGTGAGATGTTTTGCTTCTGTTTTGGAGATGTCTTTGGGAAAGAAAACCACCAGGAACATAAACCTGACGCCAAAGGCATCTTGAAACAGGCCACGCTCAGTGGCTGAGCAGACACTGACACTTGTAACACTGACAGAGCCTTGGCCACAAAGATAGGGGGAAGATTATTTCCTGATTTGCCTCATAGGGAATTGTACTTTTGGCAAACTGTTGGGATATAACTATAAATTTATAGTTTCTCTTTGATTGAAACACAGATCCATACACAAGAAACATGTCCTGCTAAATCATAGGTTCTGACATCACTCCTGATCCTCCTTTCACACGTTTGGGAAGAAATTGAATTAAATGCCTCATTGAAGTATAAGAAAAGAATACTCTGTTGCAGTTTAGAGAACAGTAAAAAATATTTTAAAATTAATGTACCCTCCAAGCAATTTCTGATATGCAACTATGTGATTTCTGTTGCAGAAAAAAAGAAAAAAAGCCATAAGAATGTGCAGGGAGTCAGGCAAGTCCCACCACACCCAAAGAAATGAGCTCTGCTGTCATTCTCTAAAACAGAGGATTGTCATTGGGAAATGTGACATTTTTGTAAGTCTTCCTACTATTTGCTGTTGCTTGTGGTTCAGCACTTCCCAGTAAAATCTGAGCTGTGGACAAAGGTGAGACAATTACAACTTTTTTTGGCTGGTAACAGATATTGGTTACTTCTTCTACCTAAGAACTGTGGCTTTTATGCCCAGAATTTCTTCTGGGGGCTCAGCACTAACCCTTAGCATAAGTATCAAAAAAAAATCAAATCATGGGGAACTGTAATGAAAGTATAACTCTTCCTTTAGGGTTAGTGCAGCATTAATCTGCTATTTTTACATTGCATTCCTATTTTCTAAGACCATCTAGTAAAAGCACACATAGCTTTTGAACAGCTGTTTCTCAGCAAAGTAAGAACTAGAACCTCCTTTGAAAAGAAAAAAAAAAAATGTGCGCTGCAGAGGGGACTTAAAAAGGAACAGCTGCACCAAAGTAGCTGCACCTGAGAGCACAAATCAGCTCTGCAGGTCTTGATCAGCTTCACCTGCCCACACCCTCCCCACTGGGCCTTGGGCCCTATTTAAGCTCAAGCTCCGGGCTTTTTGTGCTCATTGTAATTGTGTTGGTGTCTAGCAGCTCCTTATGTTTGTCTTCGGTGTTTAGCCTGCTGTTTTGTCTCCGAGACAGGTGGCTCCTGTGCCTGCTTCATCCTCTTGCTGTGTTTCAGGTTGGTGAGGAGTTTTGGTCTTTATAACTGATTCTGCTCCTGTGGGATGTTGTCCTGGTTGGGTCTATGCTGGTGTCCTCCTCAGGTCCTGCCTTAGCCCTGCTCAAGCTTTTCCTGCTCTCTGATATGAGAAGATGGGTAGACAAGGGCTAGGGTAAAACTTTGGGAGGTGAGGGTGGAAACTTTAAAATTCAAATTTATTTTTCTGATGCTTTAGTAACACTGAGAAGTATCTATACTTGCTTTAAAGTCTCTAGCTGTGGGCAGTTTTTTTCTGTGCTAAGTTGCTTGGTTGGGGTTTTTTTTAGTTTAATTGGCCTAAGCAAAGGGAGCAACTGCTCTATTCTGTGATATTGGAATGTGTGCTTGTCACAGGCTCCTGTCACTGAAACCAACAGGATTAGAGAGTGGGCTTGAGTTCTATACTTCAGAATAGGCTGTTCAGAGGAACAGATTACTGGATGCCAAACTAATCTTCTGAAAGAACCATTCCTCAGCCTGTAGAGGAATGGAGATTACTGATGGCTCCTCACACGAAGGGAGGCATTTAATGCTGTTAATAGCCAGAGCTTTTTATGTATCTTATGTTTGTTCTGAAAGCCTGAATACAAGTGTCATACTCAGCTCAAACACCCATTTACGAAGTACCTGACTTCTGTGGATTCTTATCAGCATTCACTGAAGAGATTAGATAAGGAATGTGCTAGTACACCTAGGCCAAATGCAGGTAAAGCTTTTGGAAGTGTTGTAGTTTCAGAGCTCATCGGAGTCACCCAGCTGCTTATGGTTGGATTCCAATTAGCATCACTTTGTATTTTTCTGCAGGGTAGCATGGCAAAGCTGACATGTTTAATACGATTGCCATGCTGCTTTCATGGCTTTAGCTGTCAACCTGCTTTTGTTCTGAGGAAATGGAAAGATTGTGTATTAAAATCTTAGGCTGGAAGGATGAAAGAAGTTAGAGAGAATGTTTGGACTTCTGAGCTTTCGTGAGGCATGAGGAAACAATGGGAGTGTGTAACTCTATATGAATAACTGCTGAGTAAAAATATTTCTTCAGGTCAAAAATTTCCTTGCTTTCTGACTAAAAGCTATCATATTTCCCTCTTCCAGTGCCTCTTGCTGTTTTGTAGCAGTTTGCAATATGTCTTGCTATCTTTGAATTGCTTTGCAGTCTCACATGAGTTGTTGGCCTCTCAAAGCATCCAAGGGAGTGTATCATTGTGAGGGGTTTAATGAAGATAGTGGGGAAATCAAACAGTTTCTTTTGCAGCATCTGGTTTTAAGAGGCTTGAAAAGGTCCGTGTAGGCCTTTTTATACAAAATACTGTGTCCACACCCTAAATATATTGTTGTCCTGAATACCTTACTAAAGGTAGTGAAGCTGATGCAGATAGAGAGTGACTGATGTAGCCCAAGGCCTTCAAGCTCCTCTGAGTAGAGCAGAGTTAAATGTGTTTCCTTCACTGGACTGTTCTAACAGCTCACTTGTGTTTTCTGCATTTCATCTTGGTGCTTTATTCCTTTGGACACAGCGAATACCTACTGCTCTTCCATATCCAGTGGGCTGGTCCTCACATGAGGACAAATGTTATACTGTTGTGTTTGCAGTCTATTTTTTTACATGGAAAGATTTCCTTGACAGAGGCAGGGGGCTGGTTGGGAACACTCTGGCTTTCTTTGAATTCTATTTTTGTGCTCATATGTACTTGACAAGCTGTATGACACTGAACATAAGCTGAGGGATTTTCCCAGTATCTTCCCTTTATTCCTACTGGTCACTACTACTGTACACATCACTAGTGCTTTGTAGAGGTGACTGCCTTTGAAAACACCTGTGCATCAGAATACTCTAGTGAGGAATAATATTATTGCTGTTCTAATTAAAAATTACAGCAAATACCCTGTGCCAGCTCATCCTGAATTAATGGAGTTGAAAGAAAAAAAAAGTTGCTAAGATAAAGTGAGTTTGTGAAATTTCCCTTAGTTCCCTGTTAGGACTGTCAGACCAGGCCCTTCTTTCTCATCTGACTGAACTTCAGTATAGGAATTGGAAGGCTGGATCAGACAAATTTCTGTCAGACTAAGAGTCCTGTCTCAACATAGGTTAATAACTATTTTCTGAAGAAAGACTGCAAGTTAGGGTTGTGTGTAATATTATTTTTTTTTTAATGTTAAAGCCCTTGGCACCAATAGGGGTTTCTGGCGCATTTAATTTGTCTTTAATTATCAGCGATGGACTCGTGTGAATTTGGCTCTATCTTTGAACTTGTTCATAGTTCTTGGATCCTTTAGCAGGAGGTTCCAGAACTGAATTGTGCTTTGTCTTACAGACCTAGTTCCTGCTTTTGCTTAAGATCTGTGGCTTCTTAGATCTAGTATACTGTAAGAACTAGTTAACTCCTTTTTTTCTTCCTCTCTTTTAGTGTTTTGTAGACCAACTGCTGCTCCACCGGCTGTGGTGGAAGTTGGGCTGATGATTTCTGAAGTGGAAGTGAATTCCTGCTCTCCATGTATTTCCTACCCCTCTGGTTAGCTGTAGTATGTTAATGACAGCTTGGAGCAGGTGGAATTTCCATTTGAGTGACAAACCAGTTGTGTACTTATCCTTTGCAAATGTGATGACAGGTTGGGAGTGCATCCAGTTAGATAACCCAGGTCCTCCTCAACACTTGCTTGTGTTGGTGGATACTGAGCTCCAGTCAATTAACAGTTTGTCAACAGCTGATTACAGGATGGCAAATTTAAGACTGAACCTCCTGCTAAATGGCTTTTACCTCCCTTAGGATATCAGTCACCTGGTAGTGATGCTGTTTTCAGGCTGAGCTTGCTTTCCTTACTGCTCCTGCTGCAGAGCCTGAACAGCAATTTTGTTGAAGTCTTGGGAACTCTGAAGGCCTCCTCAATTTTTCTTCCAAAAGAAATTAAAAAGACAGGGAAAATAACACTAGCATTGAAATGTCTTGGTGACAAATCAAGCCTCAAGTCACCGTGGAAAAATACTGTTTCACAAAAAGTAAAGGGGCTATTTTAGTAATTGAGTCATAGGAGAGATGAGCTTGCAAAGGGCCTCAAAAGATCCTGTGGTCCAGCCTGTCTTGGCAAAGGGAGGAGAGACAAGACCCTCATGCCTCTGTCCAGCTGCAGCTTGAAAGCCTCCAGTGATGGTGTCTCCACATCCCTGGGGGGAAGGTGAGCTCTCTTGTGAGGCGTAAGGTTATACATGAACACTGCATGTGCTTCCTCTTTAGCAGGACTGCAGGCTTTTGAGAATTTGCTTGTCCTACTCTTCTCAAGGCTTTACTCCCAAATGTGCAGCTGACTCTTTAATCTGAGACATGTCTACAGCAGCAAGTAGTGTGGCTGGCTTTTTCTCCTTTCATTGGGTGTGTTTGCTTCAAAATACCTGTTTAGCCATATCCATATTTCTAGAGACATTTTGCATTTTCCTTCAGCTGTTTTCTGATGGTAAGGTGGTGCCTGGGTGGTTTGTGTGTTTTGTGGTGGGGTTTTTTTGTGTTGGTTTTTTTTTTTTTTTGGGGGGGGGGTTTGTTTTTGAGTTTGTTTGTTTGTTTTGGTTTTGTTTTTCCAATATGTGCGCCATCCTGTGTTTATTTGTAGCATTTTAGGGAGTGTGCTTACAGATTCAGTTCTCTGTAAGGTACAGGTGCCAGGCAACTCATGCATTTTCTTAGCCTGTAATAAGAGACAGATAGAGGCACAGAGTGCTTCAAGGATAAATAGATAAACAGTAATAAGTTGTCTTGACACTTCTATTTCTGCACTTAATGGAAGACACTGAGAGATGTATGGGCTAATGCTATGGCAAATATTCCTATTGATGTAGAGTGGGGGGAAAACACCACCAGATCAGAAAAGCAGCACTCAATGCTCACTTTTTCCAGGAATGCATATGTGCCCAGGCTTCCTGGCAAGATAATCAGTCTGAGAGATCATCATTATCTGACTTGTATGTACAAAGTAAAGATGGTTTTCTTAACTCTCTTTGCTCTCAAAATTGTAGGTCACCAGCATAAATGGAGTGCACAGGCTCCAAATGAGATCATTGCTTTTCTGCTCTGCCTCTTCCATGTTGCCAGAGTAGAAGTAGGAGGGGGGAAAACTTTAAGCCTGGAACTTGGATGGCAAGGGAAGAATCTCCATGGAGGTTTGCTCTCTGTAAAAGGAAGGATCATAGGTTGGAGGCAGAATGCTGAACTTTAGGCATCACTCCAAATCATATTGTGGCTTGGAGATAATGCTGGGGTTTAGGCAACATGGCCTTGAGAGGCTGCCTGGAGAGCCTTTTTACATCCATCTTTCCATCTCTGTGTGGCTGAGGCAAGAATTGGGAATTACCATCTGTGTGAATGCTTTTTGCTATTTGTGCTGCTTATCACCTTTACCTGGCTTGCTTAGTACAGTTTGCACTCTGCTTTTGTTTGGGAGCACAGGGAACAGAGTCTAGAAGGAATGTTGAAGGGAAATACATGAAGAAATAATTTATAATTGTTTATTGAATATGACCCAAAGTGTTTTAAGATTTATTCAGGAAGCTTGACATAAGACAATTAAAAATGTAAGTTCAGGATGCCCACATGAAAGTGCATTAAACAGATTGACGTGTACTGTCCTTCAGGGATAAAATCCCAAAATATGGGGCTAAATTTCCTTTAACATCTATCAGTTACAGAAAATACAGTATCATTCTAAACATTCTGAGATGTGACTTGTTTTTTCAAATGTTGGGAAATTTTCTGCCTTGACTTTGCCTTAGTAAGAGAATTGTGTGTGGTGGTGAACCTTGTTTCAGGTCACTTGATAAGTGTGCAGCCCAATGATCTCGTTATTGGCTACTTGACTGATGTCTCTCCCCTGCTCTCCCTCTCTTCCCTTTTTCCTTATGGCGGAAATCACTTCTGCAATTTACTTTAATGGGACTTTTCCAGGCCAGAGACAATTGCTATAGGACAGGTGTAAACTTGAATGATCTGTCTTGCTGAGTGCTTGATGAACTCTGTTCAGAGACACTTTACCTTGACAGAGCTTCACTGATTGCAGTGGACTGGTTTCTAACTTCTCATTTTTAGTGGCATCAAAGCAATGTCCTCAGTATCCTTATATACATAAGACCAAAATTTTCATGTGGACTGGAAATTTTTTCCTTGTTGTTGTGTTTTTTTTGTTTGTTTGTTTTTTTTTTTTAACCACATGTGTTTTGAGGAGTTGGAACTTTAAGGGACAATTCCTTGTAGGTCTAGAATTACAGTTAAACTTTAACTTCAACCTCAAGGAATGTAAGACTTACTAAAACTAAACAGTGTATTACTAATCTGCTGTTTTCCCCTTGGGATATATTGGAGCTGAGTACTGGACTCTTGGTGGCTGTTGCTCCAATCAGTATTTAGAATTTCTCTTGCTGCCTCTACAGAAGCTATCAACTTGTCACCTTGTGCCCTTGTATATATTATAAATGACAAAACCAACTAAAAGTGAAACTATTAAAGTCACAAACTCAATTATCTGCCTGCATCTTCAGCAGCATTTTTTTTGTTAGTTTTGAAAACAAGGGGAATAAATCAAATGTAATAAAATGTGCTGTGTCTGGATTTTGGAAGTGACAGCTTTTGACAGTCAGTCTGCTCTCTGCCCAAGACAAAATTCAGCTGTACATAAATATGGGAAATAAAATTGCTTCTCAGAGGCTCTGGTGTTAAACAGTCTATGTTGGCTGAAACTTGGCAGCATCAACCTGTTCACCTCATTTATGGAAACAAGATCTGTCATTGTACTATATGAAAAATGAGCTCTCTTTCTGAGATCATCTCCATTAACTACCAGGTTAAAGATCAGATTTCCTTGCTAAAATGAAATTGGACTTTGCTAATTACTTTAAAAGGAACAGTTCTATGGTCTTGACTTTTCTTGACAGAACACTGCTTATTGCATTAGTTTTATTGCAGTAAATTAAAGAAAGCAAATGCTAAAAAAGGACATAGAATTTGTGCAAGGCATGGTGACAGGCTGAGATTTGAGTTATTGTACATTTTTTGGAAGGAGTGAAAATGCCTGTGTCACTCACTGCCACCATGATGTGCCTGGAAGCATGGGAAATGCATTCCTGCCTGTTTCTTTTCCTTTGAGGTGACCAGCCAGGGGCATGGAGAAAATAGGAGTACCCAGACCTTCAAATTGCTCTTACATCCTCTGGCCCAAGAGTGGGTCAGCAACCAGGAAGCTCTTGTGGGAATAAACTGTGGTTTTAAAATGCCCTGTGAATAATGAGCACTCTGTATCCTGCGTCTCCTTGAAACCCAAGAGAATTAGGATCTTTGCCAGGTTTGAAAAGGTAATCAGGCTGAGCATTGGAAATCAGATGTTTTCCTGTGTGAATTTGGATTCCGAATTTTATTTTTAAATCAAGCACTGTTGACTTTCAGTCTGTTACACAAGGAAACATTAAAAAAAAATACTGGAGACTTCAATAAGTTCTGAGCTGTAAAGCTTCTGCAGGCTACTTGTCAGGCATGTTCCAGCTGTAAAATAAGTGTTACTGAAAATATCTTAAGATCACTGTATAATTTAGTCAGCTTTGAATGTCAGCTCATACAATGGAGCACGTGTGCATATTTTCAAAGAAGAGAACTGGTAAAATTAGCCTGTTTCTGCTGAGATACTGCTTGAAGAGATGCTTGCTTTGAGTTGGCATTGCCTCAGGTGTGTGGCAGGGTGGATGGAGCTGTGTGAGAAAGGGCTTTGCTCCCTTCTGGCACTGAACAGTTCCCCTCATGTTCAGTTCCCTATTTGTAAATGGATGGAGGAGCACTGATAAAAAGCTTTGCCTAAAAGAGAACAATTCTACAATCCTACATTACTATTGTACTCTAATCTTTTTTTTCATTAGGAAAGGGTGTTGCTGATTAGCAATGGTGTGGCCACCTAGCACTTTTAATGTAGATACATATTATGTTTTTTCAGTAGTTGTGACTTTGTGGGGACCATAATTCAGCTCTCATTGTTCTTGAAATACCCCTGTAAGAAATTATTTTTTAAAGCTTTGGCATCAAAGTATCCTGTGGAAATTCATCGTTTCCTAAAAGCAGCCTTCTCCAAAAACTGTGATCAGTTTTTGGGTAAATGTAATAGCATGTTTACTGAATGACATTTTTAGAGCCTACATTTTCTGACAACTGGAAACTCTCTGGAAGAACCAATGAGTTTTTACTGCTTCTCTCCTGCAAATGGATGGCACAATTCATCCCAGATTGCTCCAAGTGATCCAATTTTCATTGTTACTAAAGACAAATAGTCACCAGTTCCCTCTGTGATGTGTTCCTAGATGAGCAATCTGGGACTGATAGTCATGCTGATATGCTGAGCTCATGGGAGAGGAGAGAAATATCCACTCCACTGAAATACTGTGTGCAGATGTTGAAATGAAAGGAGTCCTGAAAAATACCAATTCTTTCCTTTTAGTCTACTTTTTGCATATTCTATCAGTTCTGCTTGATTTGCTGATGAAAACAAGTTCCTGCATTACACACTGTGGATAAATACTTAAAAATGAATAAAAATTGGAAAGAGGGATGTTGCCTCTGAGCATCCAAGAAGAAATGAAAGCCAGCAATGCAAATCTGTCCTGTCAGAGGCCTTGCTGATGAAACAATACTTTTTTAATAGATCACATTATCTTCACAAGGGTAGTGGAACTTAGGAAACTATATTTTAACTGTGAATATATTAATTATGTGCACAAAGGAGTTACTTAAATGGAAATATCAAAGCATTTTTGCCAAACCATAGTGAATAAATGCTTGCTTTTATTTATGGGATTTGATCCCAATTCCATTCTGCCAAGACTCCCATGTATTTTAGGAAAAGGAGAAAAGGACTCAACTGGTGTAGGAAAAAATACCCACCTGAGCACGTGGGAATATATTTTATTTAATTCTTTGGTTATTGTGTACTTTTGAATATTTGTGTGGGAGTAATAAGAGAATGAATTTTAATTGTTCAACAGATCTCAAGAACCAGGGAGAAAGAGGAGCCAGGAGTGGAGCATGAGTATAATGTGGGCAGGAGGGGTCAGGGTCAGATCAGACTTAGAATTGTGGTTTTTAAGTAGGAAATACAGTCTGGATGCTTTTATTCCAGCTTTCTGTTTATGTATCCACAAACACCAGTGTAAATTCTTAGCAATTGCTACATTAGTATGAGTTTCCAAGGATTTTGATATTTTGGATATCATTGATAAACTGTGGGTCATAGTTGCAGCTCTGTTAAATTTGCTGTAGCCCTGCCAGTGTTTTAGATTGTGAATATTTAGGTGAATTGCAATCTGCAAATATTGAAGTCTTAAATGCTATTTTTAAAAGCTTTGAACTTGTAATCAAATAGACCTACAAAAAGAAGATTATGGAGTTATTATAGTGTGAAGCTCAAAAATGAGGGTTTTTTTGGGTTTTTTTGGCTCAAGCAGAGATGATAATGATGAGCTTCTCAAAGCTTAAAAATTCCTTTATAGAAAATGTACAGGTCCAAACTATAATGATTGAAATTGGTGCTTTGAAGGTCAGTAAATTAGGCCTATCTTCACAAGGGAAGCTGAGATTTGATAAAAGCATTTCATCCCTAGATGACATTATTTCAGCTGTGGATTGTCATCAAGGTGCCTCAAAGTCATTTCTACCTGGTCCTTTACATAATCAAAACTATTTAGTGGAACTTTGTCTTGTGTTTTCATTTTAGGCTAATAGTTATTATGTTTCAGGCATTCAGTGCTTATTCAGAAATTGCCATTTTTGCCAAAGAGACTCCGTGGAAGGTTTCAGTTAAAGATCAGGCTTTTCCTTGAAAAATTTACCCTCTGGTGGATTTTCTCCCAGCTCATGAGTCACAGCAGCTGTTACTTCTGGGTAGTGATACTATTCAGTGTTTTCTGGACTTCTTAAACTACTTAGGCCACTGCAGTTGGAGTTGAAGGACTATCATACCTAAAAATGGGAGAATGTTGATTCTGTATGTATGAATAACAATTAGGAATCCTTGTATCCCACCTACTCACAGCCACACAGGGAGAAATGCAGTTCAGCATAGAACAGCACAGGTTGAAACTACTGAAGGCAAGGCAGCTCTGTGTGCATGAAAGGAAGAGAGGCCACTGAAAAATGTCTTTTAGTGGGAGCTTCTCAGAAGGAAAACCTGTTCCCACTGCTGTGTATGTAGCAAACCCAAAGGACAGTAAGTGGTTCAAGCAGGCCAAGAAAACAACAAAGGGAATTAGAACTGGAAGCAGGCCGGCAGAATGATGGATAGCTACTGGATTAGTCAGTACATGGAAATTTTATTTGGCATTCATGTAGTCTTGAGCCTCAAAGAAGAACCACAATGTTCCCTTGGGAGATTATTTTAAGATCCCAAGGAATATATGTGCTATTCCTCAGTATCAAGCAATTTCATGTGCTCATCCAGCCTTGGTTTTTTAATTTAGGAGCAAGAGTGCAGAGCAGCCCCTGGATGCAGAGCTACTGTTGTTCTATGCAGGGAGAAAAAGAAAAGAACTATCTTGTTTATGCATCCACTGTAAGTTATTTCCCCTCAGGATCCGTTTTGCAGCACACTACAGCCTTTGGCGCTCTCACTTATTTTATAGTCATGAGCTCTCTGCCACTAGAAAAGGGAGTAGAGATCACATTTGGCATAATACCATCTAGAGGAAATTTTTTTGCTGCTAATTAGAAGTTCAATTCAAATTAACTGTAAGACTGCTTTCAAGGTTAGCTTTCAAACTGATTTCTTGAGGCTTACTTTTTAAAAGTGGGGATTTTGTGGGTTTTGTTGTTTTGGGAATAAGTTACTTGCATAATAAACCAAACTGAGGTTTGAAGTGCAGCTCTATATAATGCTGGCATTTGGACATGAATATCCAGACATCTATCATATATGAAATGTCCCTTTCTTGTGCGATACGCTTTCAACAGCTAAATTAATGATGCCAACAATAGTTTGCTATTAGCATAACAAAACTAGGTTATTGTGGAGATGATGCAAAAAGTAAATGAAAGATTCCCTAAGAAACATCCAGACAAGTTTTTTCATCTTCTTGAAGGAGACAAATGACATGTAGAGGCAAGCATTAAGTTTTTGTCTGAGCCACTCATGTTGTAAGCCTTGTTTTACCTTCAAATGCACCTGATTCCCCTAAAAAGAATAATAAAACTTTCAGTCCCCACAGTGTGAAGAACTTCAGTTTTGGAAGTTTGCTTTTAAGTTAAAATTTGGCATGTGTGCACACTGTTCCTTTATCCACTGTTTCTTGTGCAGATTCAATAACTGCCAGTGCCTTCTCCAGCAGGAGAGGTTTCCCAAGTGGGTGGTGATTCTCAAAGTGGCTGTATTTCTAACTTTCTGCTGCTGTGACTGTCAGTGGCTTGAGCAGAGGAATGGTGTTGTTCTAGGCAGGCAGTGTACTCCTCAAGTGCAGTGTGTGATCCAGACATGTGGATGTTATGATTCCAGGACAGCTGTGCTCATTTCCAGGTGCTGAATAGGCTTCCCACTCTACATTTCAGTAGGTGAAGGCTCTCTATGCAGGACAGATACTCAGTGGAGACAGACTGTTCTAATTTTTGAAGTCATGAAAGGCTTTTGACACTTGCTCTATTAATTTTCCACTAAGGACAGTGAGTCCTTAAAATAACTATTTAGCTAACCTCTGTATGGAAGGGCTCTGCCTGTCACTGCTAAAATTGGAAGCACTCATTGTACTAATGGATTTTGGCTCTTCTCTGCAGCTTCACCTTTATCTCTTAAGCAGAGATGTTATTGTTTGAATGTCAGTTTTTCTGAGTAAAAAGATGATAAAATGTACATTTTAAATTAATCCTTCTTATCCTCTTTGCTGCCCTTTTCCCTTAAAAATTCCTCTTGGAAGCTCAGAACTGCTGAATAACAGTGCAGTTGCTATTGTGAGGTCATGTCAGCTGAACCACCACCACTGAGGCTTTGCCTGACTTTTCCAACACACTTGTCCTGAGGCTGGGGCATATTTTAGTTCTTATTTAGTTCATATTTTGGCTCTTCTGTGTCTTCACTCTCAAGACCTAACTATTAAACCAGCTCACAGAGTTCTCTATTGGGAATTACAGAGAGGTGCATGGGCTCAAAGTGTTGTGCTGTCAGTGTATTACCAGTCATTTCTCTGTGTTAAGTATTTTATCCTATTTTGATTTTTCCATTCCACAAATTGAAAAGCTCAGTGTGAAGGCTCAGGGCTGTTTTGATGGACAAAGTTAATCACTTGGTGATTCAAGCCTTCATGCCTGATATATAAGCTTCAAAGATATATTTACTTCTCAGCCTCAAATCCTAAAATCCCAACTGAAGTATTAGCAGCAGACTTCAAAGTAATTTCCTGACTACCTTACCTTAGAGGGGACAAAAATCAGCTGCAGCTGTATACAAGGAGAGTGAGCTGAATCTTGGAATTATACATTTGCATGCAATTAATTTTCACCTGATTTAAGATCTCAAAGAATTTGAAAAGCAAGAAGATTGCCCTTTAGAATTCTTTCATGAAATTGCTTATCTTCCACATGTCTCCATGAGGAGGAGAACAAGTGTTCTAGAACAATCTAAGTGTATTCTGTGAAAAACCTGTATGAAGCCACCCTAGCATGATGTTATTCGTGGACTGCCTGAAGAAAAGTTAGCTAAAAATGCGGAAGATGGATCTGTAGCATTTGAATTAATGGTTAATTAATCCAATCTTTATTTTAACATCATCCATTTGGAACGGAAAGAATTCCCAACTGATGAAAAATCTGAAGTTATACCTACATTTCCTGGTGCGTACTGTGAGACTGTCTCCAATACTCTTAAAGGTTTTTTCCTCTCTCTCACATTAGTATTGGGTCTGACAAACATTTTTTCCCCTCCCTTTTTAATGACCCTTTAGTGCAAACAGTACTGTGAAGTGTTGCTGGCTCTGTCCATGTTGAGGCCCCATTTTTTTATTTGTTATGTCACTCTGGAACTTTTCTTCTATACCTCATAGTACTTAGACAATCAACACATGGCTGCAGCCTGGTGGATTTCCAAGTGTTGGTACGAATCTTCTGGGCCTATTTCTAGCAGCACTGATTGGCTTTTATATAGTTCCTATGCATTGTACCTAGAACATCCCTAGATATTGCATCCAGGACATTTCCAGTTTCTGTGTGGATGGTGGTGTGATGGCCCAGGAGCTGAGGAATTTGCATTCCTCTTCTGGTATCCATGGTGATTTTGACAGCACAGCTTTCACCTTTGTGTATTCAGATCTGTAACAGATCTGAGGTGACAGGACATTCAGCACTTGTTGAAACTGATGAAGACCTTTCCATGAGTTTCAGTAGAGGTGATGCTAAAATCAAATGTATGCCTGGATCCTCTGTGATTTCAGGAGGATCAATGTATAAAACAGGATTTGCCAAGCTTTTAACTGGATTGCCACTGATAAAAACATCTATTCTGAAATGGCTGCGGTGTCTGGAGGGGGCAAACACTTGTGGCTGACTTAGGTAGGAACTGGCGGGGACCCAAACAGAGATCCCTGCGCAGGAGCAGCAGGGAGCAGTATTGGGATAACCTAGGCCCTCTGGAGAACAGGTGCCTTGGCCATCAATTGCTGTCAGAAAGTTGAAAGTTGGAAAAGCATGTCCCCTGAGCAAAGTCCCTCACTGGCTGCTGTGAGGTGCTTCTCATCAAATCCTGTACTGTGTGACCAGAACCAATGCATGAATAGCAATTGAGCTGGGCTGTGAGGATATTGACTGCTTTAGGTGTGGAATGAGCACTCAGTTTCCAAAGTGAATTAAAGTGCATTTCAGCAGTAGTAGGCAGTCCCTTAGACACCATTTACAAATGCAGCTTCTGTGATACTCTCCACTGTTGACCCCTCCTTTCAACTATGCTTTCCCAGCTCTTCTGAGGTAAAAGAGCATTGAATACCCACTGTTCTTTCTGGAGCAGAAATCCTTTGGAAAGGTTGCGAGCAAACTGCCTAAATGTGTGAACAGGAGAAAAATTACTATTGGCATTGAGTAAAGAACTGCTTGACTTTTCTTGTGCAGAATGTATTTTGAGAAACTCTTTCTGTTAGAAAGGCAAACAGAAATGGCCCCATTATAGTGCTGTTCATTCTGAAAAACTCTGCTGTGACCCTGTTGGACCAGGAAGAGCAGCTATTTTAGAGTGCCTTGCCCACACAGCTAAAGCTGATGGAAAGATGACTTTCTTTAGAATAGAAGTGTTCCTGCCTGCAGGTCAGATGGTTGATGAAGTGGATGTCATGTTTTGACTGCAAGTCACGATAGGTTTCAACTGGAAACAAACCCAGCCTCCATTGGTTTGTTGTAATAGGAAATAAATTTTAATTTTCCATTTGGATGTATTAAGATGCTAAGAGTAATGATTGAGTACTCTTGGGTAACTATGCGTGTCTGAATAGGGTGCTTTTTAGTTTTCTTACTTTGAGATTATTTCCTGAGACATTTAGGAAATGTGTATATACAAGTTCTCACACAGTTATTAATTCTAAATATCAAGGTGCAGTGTGGGCTGATGGCTGGCTGGGAAACCAGGAGCTGCAGGCTTTGGGCACTCCTTGTCAGCCAGGTCCTGTCCCACTGCCTGAGGATGTCAGGTCCCTCTGTGGACAGCCCATGGTCAACTGGGATGTCACTGTGGGTCAGGGTTTGGATCCAGGGGCTCCACAGCCAGGAATGGGCATGGCTGTGTGACACAGCTGAGACAGACCCCAGACAGGGGGTGAGGGTGAGAACCTCAGCTTAGAAGGGAGCTGAGGGCAGGGATGGGGGAGCCCCTCCCCAAGGTAATTTAGCAAAGCTGTTGAGGCAGATCCCAGCTTTATTCACAGAGCCTAACCTTTGGAAGTTTAGCAGGGAGGGAGATACTCTAGGTCCTGACATCAAAGACCTGTGTAAACAGGCAGAAAATCAAAAGCAAGAAGATCCCTGGGATTCTGTTGTGCAGAGCAGTCATTAATCCAGCAGTACAGGCACTTGGGCTGCAGGACTTGGCTTTGCTAGTATTTAGCATCTACAAACCATTGTTGTAGCTGCACTAATGAGCTGCTTAGTTCATTAGTGCAGCTAAATGCATTAATTAGCTGCCCATTCGAGGGCAGCAGCTCACATGGCCTGGGCATCACATTGACTTCCAGAATGACAATCCTGCTTCTTTCAGGGATTGTCACAGTCAGAGAGGCTGGAGGGGAGCTCAGAGTGGCAGTGACTCATGATTGATAGCAGTGGGGATGAACAGGGTGAGAGGATTAGGATGGGCTGGAGTTAGCACACCTGACTGATGATAGAGGTGCTGGATAGGCTGAATGGCTCATTTCAGTGGCACTGTGCTGGAGCCAGGAAGGGAGCTGGAGCCTGGCTGCACTTTATCCACACTTCCCACCATATTAAGACTATTTTGTGTTTGTAGACCACACAATTGTTTGACAAGCATGTTCTCAGGCAGTACATCTCGAAGTACACAACTTTTATAAATAAGAGTGCCATATGGTTTGTCAGGAAGGTCTCTGCTGCCTCTCACACACGCTGAGTCACAAGGATATTGTATGCAACCCTTGGCACGTGACAGGAGAAGCATCTGCTTTGTGACATGAAGATGTGTGAAATGTAAGTAAATCACTTGGGTTTGTATTACTGGAATACCCTCTGGCCCTGTTTGTGCATTAGAGCTGCACTCTGCCAGGCACTGCACAAACAGAACAGAGTCCCAGGTCCAAGTGCTCAAAAGCCTCTTCACGCTGGATGGGAAAATGTACCAATATGAAAATCTGTATGTAAGGAGTAGCCTCTTGCATTACTGCATTGAGATCAGGTCAGAGTGCTATAAAATATTCAAATATTCTCATCTGCTGCAAACCTAGCCTAACTCAATTGAAATCAAAGGTATCACAGCAAGGTTGATCTCATTGAAATCAATGCTTTATTCTACTGTCCAGCCTCCTCTATGTTGCAGTCAGCAAGTCTGCAAAAAAACATTTTGGTTATTAGCTTTTCCTTAGTAGGCTTTAAGAAAGTGGCACAGTTGTTTTAGATGTTATTTATTAAATATGGCTTAATTAAAAACTGGTTTAGCTGAGTTTGGAGCCTGAAACAATTCCCATTAATTCCTTTGAGAATATTTTACTCAACTTTATTAGCAATTAAATCTAGCCCTTAACCCTTTGGAGACTTCCAACGAATTGCATATTTGGGGAAAGCAACTATGTGTTCACTGGTCAACTGTCTGGAGACTGCAAATGTTCCAAGGATTAAATACTTTTATTTTTTTGCCACTGGGCAAAGTTGTCTGCCAAGTTTTCGCCAGATGCCTGTTAAGCTGGGATTTATAAGCAGTTCTGATGCAGGGATCAGGGTAATCTGAGGGACTCAGCTGCTCCTCTTAGCTCTCATTTGAGCTGAGATGCAAGCTGTAAGCAAATTCAAGTATTATTTTATAATATTCCCTGGAAATAGTGAGGCCCAAATCCATTTTCATAGCTGTCAAGAGGCACATCTCAAAGGAGCTGTGTGGTTGGCATTACCTGACTTGTTTTGGGAATCCTCAGAGAAGCCAAGGAGCAAATAGTCATAAAGGATTAATTGCAGGATTAATTTGTGGCATCACCAGTGTGTTGGGAGAGGTGCTGTTCCTGTCTGTGGAAGGTGTTCTGGGCCCCTTTGGGGTGGCCCCTTTGGGGTGGCCCCTTTGGGGTGGCCCCTTTGGGGTGGCCCCTTTGGGGTGGCCCCTTTGGGGTGGCCCCTTTGGGGTGGCCCCTTTGGGGTGGCCCCTTTGGGGTGGCCCCTTTGGGGTGGCCCCTTTGGGGTGGCCCCTTTGGGGTGGCCCCTTTGGGGTGGCCCCTTTGGGGTGGCCCCTTTGGGGTGGCCCTTCCCTTCTGAGCACAGCAGTCAGGCTGGAGTGGTGTTTGCTTTGCCAACAGCAGCAGGCTCAGAAAGCTCTGCAAGGAGCACCCTTCCAGCTGAAATTTAGCAAGAGAAAAAGTCTGAGAAAGATAAGCCTAAGTAATTCCTGCTCTTAAGGTTTGCCACTCTGAGGCTGAGCACTTAGCAGCTGTTAACTGCAGATACAAACCGAGGGGAGCAGGGAAATTTAAGAGGTGCTCAGGGTTCTCTCCAGCCCATTTCTCCTGGCAGGACAGCAAATGGGCAGGTGTGTGGGGGGGTGTAGGAGGAGGATTCCTGTGTTTTGTTCTTCCTTTCCAGCACTCACAATGCCTGAAATTTGAGATGTTAGGTTGCAAAAGACAAGAGCCACTGTCACTCTGTGCTGTTTTTCACTAGTGGTATTAAGGCGGGTCCTGGACAGCTCATGGGAAGTAGTCCAGAGCTGAAGCAAAGTGAAGAAAATCTATCCCCAAGATTTCTTGCCAGTGATTGCTGCTCTGGAAGGGTAGTTTGAGTTGCTAGAGGAAATATTGCTCCTGTGTGGCTCCACAAATGTTTATGGTCTTATTTTAGACATGGAGTCCCTCCCAGCAGCCAGAGCCCTTATTGTCTACAATTATAGACACAAGTTACTGTGCATGATTGAGGCACCAGATTTTCTTGTGTTATCGTGCAAGTGAAAATCAGCGCTTCCAAGACTATGCTTCCTTTCTTCCAGGGTTGTTTTGTCTTTTATTGGCCTTGATAATCCAAGGAGCTTACTGCTAAAGGCTTCTTCCCACAAACAGTTGTTTTCCTGTTGCAAACTCATTCTGATGTTTTTTCTTGTTTGCTGCTCTTCCACTAAGTTGTCTGAATGCTTAATATTAATAGCTGCTTCCTTCAGAGCTGTCTCTCCATGTGACCATTGTGGTGATGTTAATTCTTGACAAATAACAAGATACAACAGCAACTGTATCGGAAAGGAAATCCTTTTGATAAGAGGGGGCTGAAGAACTAACTTCGAACCAGCAAATTATGACTGAGTGTGTTTCTAGCTCAGTCTGGCCTTTTATTCCATCTTGGGCAATTTAATTCACTTCATCCTTTTTCTGCTCCTTGCAAGTGTGGGGATAATGCCCAATCATGTGGTAACTTGTTAACGCCTATAAGATTCTCAAGCTGTGTTACATAGTATTGAAGTAGAACTTGTATAATCAGAACAGCATTATTACTCCAATTGTTAACTGTTTTTGCACTTGGTCTAAACTGAATGAAAGCAAATTTGGTCTTGCTGCCTGTGAGCCTTTCACAGTTCATACTCATATATAATACATAATTCATATATTAAAGAAAAAACTTTTATTACCATGCTAAGTGCAAGCAAAGATAGGGGAGAACAAAGATTCATATTTTACAATCTATTAATTCTGGGCCGTTTTAGAGAGAGCAAAATACTGAGTGGATTACTTAAGCTAATATCCATTCTCCAGGCTGCTCAAGGTCATATATAATGGATGATGGACCTTTCTGTGTATGGTATGCATTATGCATAGTTTTTGGACAAGTTGTAATCAAGTCTCGGAATTATGCCAATTCATTATTGGAGAAATTTATGGCATTTAGCACTTACATAGCATTTTTACATTTTTCAAGGGAGGGGGTTATAACTAATTAATCCTTGGACATCTGCGGAGTACAATTGTTGCAAGTGTGAAATCCAGTTACAAGAAGCCTTTTTTGACAGTTAATATCAAAATCAGAATTGAACCTCAATTTATTTACCTTTTGTAATGTGATCCATTTTATATGCCTTCATTTATCTCTAGAAAGGGGTTTGTAAAATGAGGAGTGGGTTAGTTGAATCCAAGAATATTCTGCCTTATTGTAGGGCTTGACTCACTGGATATTAATATGATGCTAGAGTTGAGCAAGTAAACTTTGAATGGATGCATCCTGTCCTTGAGTCTTACACTGAGAACATCCTGCTTAGCAAGGACCCACAGCTGCCAGGATAGTGGGGGTTTTGGGTTTTTTAAATAGATTTACTCCTTTGATTGACTTGTGGACTTCAAACACATGAAACCATGAATTGCAGGTGACAGTGGAAAGTTGGAGGTTGCACAATGTAACAGAAAGGAGGGATGAGAGAGATAGAGAAAGTTCCTTGGCTAAAAATGTTATGAGTCATTATTGCCTGGGCTTGCCAAAATCTTCTGACAGTTCTGTTTGCTAATTACCTATGACTCTTGGAATGTAACTCTTACAAGCCAGTTTCTCTTCTTTTTCTTGGGAAAATAACAATTATGGATTTAATGAACTAATTTGTAGTGTTGTACTATTGAAGTGAGAAAAAACAGCTTTAGATGAGGATCCTTGATGCTCTATTTTTTTTTTGTATTTAGCACCAGCAGCCCTGCCTCTTTAAAGGAGCGCACAGAATGTTCTGAAAACCCTCTGGAGCGTCTTGATTAGCTCATTTCTCCAAAATACCCCGGTGTAGGCTCAGGACTGGCATGGGTGTAAAAGTCTTTTTCCTCTTTGTGTGGTTTCTCTGTAAGATTCCACTTGCCAGTGGGATTATATTCTTTGTCACCTTCTATTTCTGCTTGCTTGTAAATGCTGATAAGTATTTTATCATTTGTGACTGTTCTGATTCTTCTTTTCATCTGTGAAATTGTTTGAGGAAAGAACTTTTGGAGAAGTCTCTCTCATTCTGTATTTGCTTTTAAGTCAATGTATCTTTGGTAAATTGGGGCAGCACAAACCAACTGCATTAGGATCTATTTCAGTGTTTTATTGAGGCAGTCACTACTTAGCTCTGGGAGGACATTGGGTTGAATGGCTTTCCTTCATTAAATGCTATTCATTCTAGCCAACATGGCTGTGGATTCCCATTCAAGTCTAATTCGTGTTTTCTTACAGATGAGATTTTAGAGTAAATTGTATGGGCAGAATAAAGGAAGTTGTAATGAAAGCTAAAAGGTTCAGGCTCTGATGTGCATTTGAGGTTATTCTAACCCGAGGTGCTGATTTCAAGTTTGAACAGTGAGAGAATGACAGGATAATGTTACACTGAAAGCATAATTCAGCTGGCTATCTTTCAGTTCCCCACACTATTAGGCCTATCAAGACACTGAAACATTCTGAAGAGGCATTTAAAACTGTTGATGAGCGAAGTTCCCATCAAAGTCCATTAGCCTAAGTGAGTGGTCAGAGTAGCTGGGCCTGACATATTTCATATTCTTTTGCTACAAGAGTAAGTCTGAATTTCTGAAGAGCTTTCAGGCTCAATCTTATTCAAGATGATCTCACATGGCACTTAGCATTCCCATTGCTGTTCAGGCACTTGCGTGAGGAGCAAGCACTCTGAGAACAAGGTTTGCATTGTAAATACAAGGAAGGTGGGAGGAGGGAAAAGACCTGAAGCATGGCTGCAAGGGAAGACAGATTCCCGGACTATCAGCTTCGCATACAAAAGGACCTCAAAATGGTCACTAGATATTCTACAGAAAGGAAAGAGAAGAAAAGCTCCCTTTCTGCTGTCAGAACTAGTAATACATCCTTGGACATTAAAACACCACATGGATGCAGGGAAAATCAGAACTTTGTGGTTTAATAAACCTGATATTAGGCATGGTGATACTTAGCAGTTCAAAGCAGGCTGAGCTGTACAGGTCACTGGGGAAAATCTGTAGCTTTTTAAAGGAAATACAAATTAGAGTAACCAATCATATATCTGCATTCTTGCCTGCAATATAACTCACCTCAGCCAATTCAGATTTGTTTATAAATGTTGGTGTCCACAAAAATCACAAGAATGCTGTGTTCTGGCTCAGCCCTACCCATGGCAAAGAGCCTGGATGTTCCACCTGCCGAGTTAGGAGCAGCACCATCAGTGGATGTGTGGCTGGGCTTCCCAAAAGGGCTCAGAGCTTTTCTGGGAGTGAGGCAGCCTGCAGTCAGAATGACCAGAAGACTTCTGAAATAAAGGCTGGAAAAGCAACGGCTTAAAAAAAAAAATTAAAAATTTAAAAACTTACAACAGTGGGGAAGGGACCAGATCTGGATTTGGCACAGCCAGAAGCTTCCTGTGGGCATCAGGACCTTTCCCACCTGCCCCTGGCCAAGCATCCTCTGTGGTGGGCACCAGGAGTAGCTTCCAGCAAGGTAGGGGGGCACTCTCAGTTCAGGGTGTGGCCAGTGGGGCTCCCCACAGCGGGGTGCTTGCATGTTGGGATGGGTCCCTACATTGTCGTGCTCTGGTTTATCACCAGTGAGAACACGGCCAGTGCAGTGCAGAAATCAGGCGAAGGATTTTTACAACTCAGGGTGTTAAAGCAAATTTAAGTTGAATTATAGCTGCTTGTTCTCAGCTTTGAGGTTGGTAGGATGGTAAATCAGCTGTTGAAAAGTTTATTTAGCTCAATTTCAAAGAGTAGCTCAGCATGCAAAGCAGAGCTAAATTTCTCCGTGCAGTCCAGGCAGTTAAATACCTGGGTGTGTTTGCCTTTGGATATTTTGGCATTGAGTGTTCGTGAAGACATGGACCCTCCTAGGGAATCCTGAACTGAGTGTCAGAGGTCTTGAGAAAGTCTTGGTCAAATCATAAGCACAGGGCATGTGCTGATGTAGTCCAGTGCTCACTTAATCCCACTTGGCTACACACAGGCAGATTATTATTTTGAGCTGTTTTACAGTGATTACAGCAGGGTTTGTGCTAATTTAAATCATGCCATGTGAACAAATTCTAGAGAAAAACTGTCTCTTCAAATAGCATATAAATGGATTAGGAAATCAAATTTTTACTTTTTGTGGTATAAGTTCAGAAGTATCTAACAAAAAACATTCAGCATTTTAACTGTGTATTTAAACTGTTTATGCTCTAAGCAAACATTAAATGTTTGTTTGTAATTATGTATTAAAATTATTTGCTTAAGGAGGAGGAAGGTTAAATCACTGGTATATTAGAATACATTGCTTATTCATGTCAGCATGAACATGGAAAGTAGGGAATAAAACTGTGACC
This sequence comes from Sylvia atricapilla, assembly GCF_009819655.1. Taxonomy (NCBI): domain Eukaryota; kingdom Metazoa; phylum Chordata; class Aves; order Passeriformes; family Sylviidae; genus Sylvia; species Sylvia atricapilla. Next base: position 108,037,522 of record NC_089142.1, on the reverse strand, counting down.
TTGATAGCTGACAGTAGAACAGGAATATCTGTAATCAGACTCACATTTCTTTGCCAGTTGGCCCTATAATTCTGATAAATGACGTTGAAAAGGAATGGTATCTTCTATGGATTAGCCACTGACTGGTGTCTCAAAATTCCATACGAGCATGGATCCTTGAGAGCTGTATCCTGCATTTTTGAAGGCATGTCAGAAAGATGACAAAAAAGCAATATTGGTTATCAAATACTGTTCTAAACTAGGATGTTCATCAATATAAATAATTTTTTCTCTCTGTCAACATGTAAGTTCATAGATTTAGGTTATCGCAGAAATGGTCCCTTCAACGATTATATACCTTCTGGTTGTGTTCTTTCAAATGTAATGAGTACAAGATGGGCTAGAACTTGCCTTTTCCTCATCCTTGGTCACTGTTTTCCCTCTCATCCAACAAAGGATTCAGAGTCTCCTTTGTGTTGCTCTGTTGCTTTGAACCAGTTTGTATCGCTTGGTTGGATCTTGGTTTACTCCTAAGTGGCAAATTAATGGTGAAAGATCTAATATATTACAGGAGAAAGACTTGTGGGAAATGCTCATCCTCTTACCTCTTGCTTTCCTCTCTATGAAATTCTGAAGGCTGTATGTGCAGGCATTTCCCAGACATACTTTTACCATAGATCTTTGCTCTTGCCACCTCATAGTCCTGCAAATTCTGGAAGTTACTGTCCTGAAGTAGTTCCTTTTGCACAAGTTCTGTGTTTACAAACACCATTTTTTGTACTTTTCAAAATACACGTGTCAGGAGTTTGTCATGTGAAGCCACTTGGGTTGCAGCCTGATGAAACAGTCGGGAAATGTGTAATGGAATCAAGCTTTGGTTATCCATCATTTCTTTGTCATTTCATGCTTCTTCTATGTAGGACTTGTCTGATGTAAATGCCTGTTGACTGACAAGTTATCCACAGCAGATTTGTGTTAGCTTCTTTATTGCCCTTAAGGAAGCTTTCAGATGGAAGTGATTTATAAAAAACATCTAGGCTGAACCTGGACTAAAGCAAATGTGTTTTAAGTCCAACCTAAAAATAATATATGTTAGAATTACCCTACAAAGATTTTGATTTGAGCATAAGCTTGATTGAAATGCAGGTGCCATTGCTAGGAGCCTTATTTCTGAAATACCCTAGTAATAATTCCTTTCATGTTTTAGAAGTATACTGTAATTAGTAAGGATCTTTTTCTTGTCATCTGATCTATTGTGCTTGACCAGTTATATTTGTAATACAATACTTGATGAATATTCATATGTGACTCCTCATAAAGTTCTCTTAAAATCGATACTAAAAGGCTGAAATTGTTTGAGAGGTGGCAATTACCGACTGCAAGGAAATTATTCTCCAGTGAACACTTGCAACAAGAATCACTGCCAAAATGCTGCTGATGGAAAGAGTATTAAATAGTGAGCATAAATCACAAAGCTATTACAGTGGTTTAGACAAAATAGTTCACTAATGGATCACAAACCGAGGCAGTTACATTTATAACAGGCAAACTCCTGAATTTAGACAAATAATAGTGTGTTTTATTGCATGAGGGCTTGAAGATCACTATATTCCTTTATTACTGGGCTATTTAACAGTTACTAGTAAGCCTGTGAATTGTCTTCACTGGGTGAATACTCCCTTGCCTTGGACAGTATATTTGACTCCCTTGTTAAACCAGGTACATCTCTGAGACTGAATTCTTGGGGGTTTGATGCACCAATGTCATCTGGATATAGTTTTAGGAATGCACCAGAGCTGTCTGGGCACAGCCAGCCAGAATGGTTTAGAGGACATGTGGGGCAGAGCTTCCAAATGCAGCCTCTCCTTTACCTGTGGGCACCCAATCAGTTTCTATATGCTGTGGTGGGTTAAACTGGTACAGAGGAACATAGTTTTCCCTTGCTCACTGAGATGAGGATGGGCAGATGGAGATGTGGAGATACTACAGTTTCCTTTAGAGCTTTTGGCAGCATTCCACAGGCACTTTGGTACCCTCTCTTTGTTCCATGTGAGATTGAGCTGTGGCAGAATGGCTGGCTTTTAAATTACAAATGGAGGGAGAATTTGAGTGTGTTTTGCAGATTTTACCCACAAAGCTGCTTACCTGAAATAGGAAACAAATTTTTTTACTCAAATGCATGATCCAGGTAAAGGAAGCAGAGTGAATGAGAAGAAGAGAATGAGAAGTAATGCTATGGGAAATGAAATTGTTATTTTGCATTTGTGATCTTAGTGTGTCTGTAAAAATTCATTTGTATGCCGTGGCACAGACAAAGCACCCCTGTTTTGCCTGTGCCAAGCCTCGTTAGCCCTTGAGAGCCTTCACGGATTAAATGCTGCAGTAGAACAAATCCATGGAGTGCAGCATGGTCTCTGTGCATGTAGCACACCCATTTCTGAAAGCCTGCCTTCAGGAAAGGCACAGAAATATCTGTTTATTGCAAAAAACAAAACACCTAAGATCAAGAAGTTAGAAAGAAAACATGTCCAAAGACATAAGGACAGCAACTCCATTATTTCCACAATAAATTCAATAGATAGTTCCCTTTGATAATGTCATTATTTATCGTGCACAGCTGACCTTGCATCATTTGGCATTGGGTGACACATAATAGCTCTTTAAATATTAAATAGTATTTTCATATACTGAAACCTGTTGGTGATATTATATATTATGCATAAGCAACCTTTTCTTTTTCATTTTCCACCTATAAAAATGTGTTGTACATTTCCCCCTCTTGAATTTGAGATGACAGGTTTTTTTCTGAGTAGCTGTAGATATAAAATACCTAGCAGCAAGATGGCTTTTAACTCATTTTTATAGCACTGCAAGGCAGTATCTTCCTTAATAGCGTTTCCTCAGAAACGCTGCCATTAGAGGAGGGCTGTGGTTGTCTCTCTTAGAAAGGATATTGTCTTTCACAGGGGTTAAGACTCTTCATTACAACTTCATATATTCAAGCAAAAATGAAGTCCTCTCTGTTTCCTAAGCTATGAGATGTTTTAAAGAAAAAAGTTATGCAGAAAAGCTTCTTAAAGCTAAACTGTTAGAAGCAGTATGGGCCAAATTCAAGCAGCTATTCCATATGGTAGGTGCTAGCCAAGCATGAATCCTCCTCTTATGCCAAAATGTCAAGTAACTCCAAATACATTTCCTGGTTATCTTTACAGGCAGCCTCTGGCTCGGACTTTAACTTGATTGATGAGATAATAATACCTTTATTTGGGATTACAGGCAAAACTTTGCAGATACAACAGCTGTGCATTGCTAAGGTGAAAATGTGATCTCCTGGTGACTTGGAGAAGAGCCTGGGAAGGGAAAGGTGCAGGTCACAGGGAAGAGAGGGCCGTGGCAAAGGGTCAGTTGCTCCCTCCGGACAACCAAAGGGGGAGAAAATGAAGAACTGGTGGGTTTTGTTTCATTTGGGAAGAGGTGGCTGGTGATTTCCTGAACTAACAGCCTCATAAGCTGCTCTCAGCTGTGATTTATTTATTGGTCTGTACTGCAGTCTAGCTGACTGGTTCTTTAATGGCAGGAATGAGTTTTAAGAGGTTGGCAAAAGCAGCTGTAATTGGGCTTGAGGATTTAAGTGTTGCAGTGAGGAAAATAAGTGTTCTTTCTGTTGAAAAGGGATAATGTTGCAAATAGCTTGATTTAGAAAAAGAACAATTTCAGTGAGATGCCTAGGAGGAATACTTGTATGTTGTGTTGCAAACAACATTTTTAGTTAAATATAAATAGGAATGTGTAGATGCATAGATGACATACACGTAACATTTATTTTATCCACATAAAGGGGGGAAAAAGCCTACCAATTCTTTTTCTCATACCTCAGAAGATTCCATACCCAATGTTGTTGTTAAATACCTAACAACACAGTATGCTGAGAAAATATTATCCCAAAATGCTAATTCTTGCAAAAGATGTGTGCCTGAGAACAGCAGGTTTAAAAGAAAAATAAAAATTGTTCAACCACCAGCAGGGTCTAGTTTTATTTGAAATGCCTTTTTTTTTAGTTGAGGAATAAACTCTGTTTGTCAGATAATGACACTTCTAGCTCTGGTGGAATTAGATGGTCTTTAAGGTCCCTTCCAAGCCATTTTACAAATCAGAAACACACAAAAGTAGCTGCGAGTACAGAATACACTGCCTTGCCCGAAACAAGCCATGGATCATACAGGAAAACTGCTGCCCAGGCCTCTCAGTGCCTGCAAACTAGTGGTTCCTAAAGCTCCCCAAATTCAATGCCCACCCTCCCAGAGAGACAAAATCTGAACAGGAGACATGAGTAGGAAGTTGCTCAGGCTGGTGCAGTACTGAAGAACAGTGAGCTGCCCACCACGTGAGAATGGAAGATTTTAAGGCTCTTCCAGCTGAAGTTTATGGAGATCCACTATACTCCAAAAGAGTTCAGGAAGGAAGTTAAGAAGGTTGGCACCCCAGTGGCATGTTGGAAGTCAGCTATTTCCTACCTGTGAGTGATAGGATGTGACAGCACTGTTGGATTATCCTCCTGGGGCTCTGAGCAATTTTTGTAGTCTTGGATCTTGGCAGTATGGTTTGAACTTGTGAGGTGACCCCAAAGGTTTTTCCATGCTCTCACAATAACTGGAATTATTCCCCTCTATTAACCATCTGGTATTAAAACACTTCTTGCACCAAGTGACATGATCTTATGCCAAGTACTGGAGCGTGGACTGAGGTGTATGTGGAGTTCCCCAGTGTGGGAAGGGGATGAAAAATTAAGTAGGAGGGTCTTGGGTGCAGAGACTTCACCCACAGAAGAGACAAGGCCACAGAGGTGATCCTGAGGGCATGGAATCTGGGGATTGAGTTCCTCACCTTTACACTTTGTTATGTAAATGAAAGGCCTGATTATTTCCACAAAACAATTAGAGGGAAACAGTTTTCTACCAGAGAAGCAAACTGGTCCCAAACCAATCCAAAACTCAATGTGGCTTTATACTTTTCTACAATAAAGCCGACATTTTTAGCAATTTCCATGGTACAATTAGACATTCATTATAGCTTGCAAGAACCTTATCAGGTAATAGTCACGTCCATTTTTTGGGTGAGAAGGTTTTCACTGATGAACGGTGGTAGAGGAAGGGAGGAGCTCTGACTCTGAAATGGCTGTTTCCCGGACTGTAGAGCCTACCTTTGTGAGACTACAGTCACATGGCAGCATTTTGCATCTCCTGAAAAAACGGATTCCAGTCATTAATTTGCACGTTAGAAGGCCCATGTTAAGGGTCTCTTGAGCTCCTATGTCCCATTTCTGTCGGTGAAAATCACTTTTTCTGAACTGATCCTGAAAGGAAATTAGTGAAGCACCAAGGAGGATCAGTGCTGTGTGTGATCAGGCACTTGGATTTGAAACAGGGTTTGGGTTGCTCTGGCTTTGTGGTGGTGAGCTCACATTACTGAATTTGTGATGACTTTGAAATGCCAAGCTGAAGTCACATTGTTGTTTCCCTTCTATTTTAGGTGGTATTTCTGAACTAGTCTGCAAGGCAGATACGCTTTAATTTAAATCCTTCTTCAATAATAGCTCCTATTGTGCCAGCTTTGAGATGGCATCAATGCCTAGAATTTTACTGACAGACTTGGTACCAATATATATTAAACACTACTCATTGATTGATATTTATATAATGCTAGTCACAAGATCCTTTCTCTACCCTGCTCTGTTGGTTCTTGTTATTGTATCATATCTAAAACATCTATTTTTTTTTCAGTGTTGTGAAGCATGTAGGAGAACAGAAACACAACTTGATTAGATTTCTTGGAAATCTGGACTTGGGTCTCAGCTTATCTAAGACTTCTTGTAAGATCATGGTCTCTTAGGGCAATGATAATTCTTGTTCTGAGCACACTTCCTTTGTGTCACTGAGATGGTAACAAACAGTCTAAACTGCTAAAAAACGTGTGTGTGCAAAAGGAGGCTGCACTCCTGCTTGAATCCCTGGTGTATTACAAGTTTAGAAATCACTTAATGTGTTCTTGGCACTGCAAAAGTAAATAACATTTATTATTCCTTGTTTTCTTAAATAAAAATATGCTTTCTTTAATTGGCATCAACATTCAGATTGATTTTATAAGCAGACAACCTGCGGGTAGATGATCTGAGATTTCACTGTGATAACACTGGTGGGGGAATGTTAATTCAAATGAGCACCTGTGCCAAGTATTCCTTATGACTGCTGCAAATCTCATTGTGTGGAGAAGTCAAGAGGTGCTTTTTATTATAGCCTGCGACTTCCATTCAGCTTTGTTTTGCTTGTAGTTCTTTAGCTGCTGGCTGCTCTGAAGCATGAGGTTTCCTTACAATAATTGCTTTTCCTTACTTGAAATTATATCGTGATCTTTTACGTGTTTACAAGACTACTGGGAAAATGAATGTTGAAACTTAAATTCCTCATCAGCTGTTTCATCAAAACCATTGCATAATCTCAGAAAAAAGATAATTGCAAGATAATTTATTTGCTTTCAGAGCGCCTTTTTGAACTTGCACCAAAGCTCATGGAACGACTTTAACCAAAGTATGACTGTGGCCTTTCAGTTTAACCTATTAGTCCTTTTCTTCTCACTTTTCCTGGAAGAAGAGAACTTTTGGCTATTGTGGAGCTGAATATCTGATACAAAATGTGACTAAAGCAACCAGCACTTAGGTGGTGATCTTGCAGTGTTATGGAATAGTGGCTGTTTCTTCCTCTCCTCCTGGCTGTATTTTGCTGATAAATACCGAGATGTAGCCGATGGTGGCCTTATAAAAGGCATTTTTCCTCTCCCGTTTAACCTCCTCCCTTTCTCTGACAATGTCTCCATGTCTCCTGGTTGGGAGGTTAGTAAATGATGTTTCTGATTGCTCAGCAGGCATCCTGTTAGAGCAGATTGCCTCCCAGAGAGCCAAGAGCTGTAGTTAGTGCTTTCTCTTGTCACACAGTGACAGGACCATCAGCAGAGCCATTCCTGAACCTGCATTTTGAGCTTTGTAGCTCTTGCCTCAAATCCTAGAAAACTGTTAGTTCCTGGTGAAAGGTGCTCTATTTGTTTTTTTTCAAGAGAATGCACTACATGTTGGAAAATGCTTATTGTGGATATTAATAAAAGCATGTGAGTTTGGATAGGCCGTAATAGCTTTCAGCTTATTATTCAGCTTTATGATTTTGGAGAACACTGCTGTTTATTTAGACACTGGAAGTTGGGCTTGGACAGCTCATAGATTGTAGGAGACGGAGTCCTTTCTTCCATTAGATGTGTTACTAGTGACCAGAGCTTTATTCAGATTAGCAATATTAAGAACTGAATAAGCTTTAAACCAGCTTCTCTGAAATGTGCCTGGGAATTGGCATGGGGGTTTTTGCCATAAAGAATTTCAATTCACTCCAGGAGATGTGGCTCAAAGACCTGTATCACAAGAAAATCGCGCTAAGTTTTAGAAACATAGCTGAAAGCAAGTGTTTTCAGCTACGTAAATGGTGTTCTATTACTTTCTGACTAATGGTTTGTCAGTTGTGGAGTTTCACTCTTTACAATTGCAGGTTCTGTAAAATAGCCAGAATGGCAATGAAAGTCTGATTATTCAGGAGAGGGTATTAGAAGAATGTTTCTGAAATGAGCTTAGAGAAAAGTGTTAGTGGGAAAGGCATAAAGTTTCAAATTACCTGCTTCAAGAGAAGGTATGCCATCAAAATCTTTTTGTATCAATGTAGGAGTATCACGATAGCAATTAGGAAATCTAAACATGGAAAATATGTCAAATTTCCCATGCAAGAAATTCAACAAAAAAGTTCTGCTTAACTTTTTAGCATCTGAAAGAGTTGTAAACATTTTTTCTCTAGATGTTTTATGGACATGAAATACTCCTGCTGGTGTAGTGGCCCTTAATTTTTAGGGTACTTCAACCAAGCCCTGGTGGTCTCCGGAATCCAGGGTATGTGAATGCTGGGCTCTTTGCCTTTAGGAATGAAATGGGCAAGAGCCATCTAGAAGGACCTGAAAGATGACTTCCTTTGTGTTTAAGGAAAGAGGATTGGGCCAAATCTGCGAAGACGTTTCTAGACTCAAAATCTCCCATCTTTCTAAAGTCAAACCATCCTGCCCCCAGCTTTAATACATACATATATATATATAAATAAAAATGTATGTATGTATTTTAACTGTACCAAACTTGTAAGCTAGGCCTAAATGAATTAGCTACCATGGGACATGACTCCACCATGGTAATGGGAAATACAGCTGAGAGCTGGTAAATAGCGCACTGTCATAGCAATACATGCAAAAGCTTGGTGGGAATTACAGATGGGAATGCAGAGAAAGTGTATGCTGACTCTCATTATGTGCAGGCTGGACATAAATGTAATATAGATGCATTTTTGTGCCTCTGAAAGATACCAGGAGATTTCTGTAATTTTCAGACACTGCAAGAAAAGCACAAACCAGCATTCTTCTCTTTGCATGAAGCACAGAGGTCCCATTCATACAGCAGCTATCTCAGCCAGAGCACATAATTTCTGCTCTACAAAAGGGCTGGGGATTTTCAAGGCAATTTCTGCTTTGCAGCCCATTTGATATTTTTGTCTTTTGGTTCACCTCACAGCTCAACTTGGATGTAAATTGAAGCAGGTGAGAGAATCTGCTTTTGAGAGGGTTCTAATCTGCCTGTACAGCTGGGACAAAAGTTAAGAGCTAGAAGAGAAGAAAAAAAGGCCAAGGTGCATACACATTACCTTGGGATAAACAAATGCATGGCTTTGAAGTCAGTGGACCTTTAGCAGTTTACCCCACCTGTGATTTAACAAACCTGGTAGGCTATGAAATCTTTCGTAATTAACGTCAACATTCTTAAAATGTGTTGTATGTTTTATGGATTGGTTTTAACAATCTGTAAAAAAAGTTATGCTGTAAATTTAACAGGGAAGCAAGAACAGATTATAGTACATAAAAGGTAAATTAACACTTCCTAGGGAATGCATTAGCTGACTTTTCAACTTGCCATTTTAACTGTTGTGAGAATGACAATAGTTTTGGGTTCTTCTGCTAATAATTTGGGGGTTTTTTTTAGTAAAGGTTAAGCAGGCAGGGAGTGTCAGGGCTTGCTGGGAGGACATGGAGAGGGGCCCATGGGATGGAGCAGCATCAGGGAAGGGCCTCTCAAACCAGGGCCCATCCCCAGTGAAAGAGCAGGGTAAGAGGTCTCACAGTTCTGTTAGCAGCATCTTCTGTCCAAACCATCCAGGGTTCATTCTTCTTCACACAAGGTGTTTTCTGGAGGATTGTGGCCTGTTTCTGGTGACATGGAGTGCCACAGGTGCCAGGTCAAAATCCATCCAAAATAAAATATGATCCCAGTGAGTGTAGCAGTGACCCAGCCACTTCATTTACACAAAGACACTATTTGTGTCATCATTTGCATCATTGTGCATTAATGTTTATTCTCCCAGTATTTTAAAGGCATTTGTGATTTTGATGTGAGGGAAAAATTAAAATTATTTCAACAGGAAATGAACTCTTGTACAAGATTCCCCTCCCCTTCCAATTTCTGTGTAGCAGCTGCTGTTTCCAGGCTGTCTTTGTTGCTATGGTGGTGGTTTGTGTGCCAGAATTTTATATTCACTCTTCAAGAGTCACCTGATTGAGTGGCTGTGCCACCAAAGTTATGAGGCTCACTCGTAAAGATAAAGGCTGTATCTGGCTGCTTTTCTGTGCATTTGGCGTCTTGTAAAGGGAGCAGATTAAACACAAACAGATTCCAATGGCCTCGGGCCATGAGTTTATGGAAGAATTAGGAGATTAATTCTCTCAGTACATGAGTGGCTTCTGCATTTGGAAGGTGTCATTTATCACACAAGGCAGCTTCACCACACCTTGTGGCACTCTTGTCTCGTTGGTCAGGTGTGAGCTTTGCTGTCTGCATGATGTGAAAGGAGCTTTTTATCAGAACTGAGCTTTAAGTAGAGAGACTCACATTTTCTATATTTCTTTTCTAGAGAGTTGTTCCATAGAACTTAATGATCCTGCTCCCACTGATAATTAGAGTATAATTTGACCCAATTTAGAATGCAGTTAGGATGATATACTACTGGTGAAGATGTTTATCTTTAATCCCAAATCCTGCAGACACTTGTGTTTAACTCTTAGTATGTTCAGTGCACAGTTGCAGTGAAGCATTTGCAAGGCTGAGGCCCCTGCTTCTCTTCAGAATCTAGAATTGCACCAATAAACTCAGGATAGCAAGTGAAATTTGAAAAAAAAAAAAATCAATATATATTTCTCTGAACCCAAATTTAAAATAGTAACTTTAGGTTTTAATGCATTTCTCATATCACTTCACATACAGTTTTGCCATGTCTTCCTTTGACCTGCCTTTTGTCAAAGCCATCTGTTATTTAAATCAGTTATTGCTCCTTTCCTGATTTGTTTACACACATTTCCAGATGTGTATGTAAAACATCATGTGTTCAGTTATTCCCCTGGAAATTAAATATTGGTACCTACGCACCTTATATTAAAAATAATGTTTTATGGGTATATTGCATTCAAACAACTTCTATTATCTATGCAGGACAATCACTTTAGTGTCTAGGCTGAGTTTTTTGAACCTAGAGAAATGAAAATATCCTGAAGTAGCTCTTGCAGCAACATGAGACCAGTAGATATCACATCTGATTGGTATGATTCAGAATGCCCATTTGAAAAACCCTATTGCTGAGTGGGTTTTTTTTTTCCTAACATTACATCTTTCCTTCACTCTTGGAACTGAAAGGAGATGAGAAGAAGAAACAGAAGATAAGCGTTTAGATGTTTAACTGAGGCTTTGGAGGGAGGTGTCTGGTTCTTCTTTTGCAAGGCTTAGTCCAATCATTTAATGACAAGATCTTCATACTCTTTCTGGATGTAACAATCCTACTGAGTGTAGCTGGTTTCCAGGTCACTGATCCCAGGCTTTGTGGAAAAGGAAGTAGATTGAGACACATTCTGAATTTGTGTTTGCAATATGGACTGGATACCAAGAAATGTGCTCCTTGCTGGAACAGATGCCAGTGAAGCAATAGCAGTAACACATGAGCTAGCTATCTGGGTTGAAACTGAAATTCCCACTGATTTCACAGAGCCCAGGATTTCAGCATAGGCTGAATCATAAGCACTTTGCAGAGCTGTTGTTTAAAAGGCCCAGGCATAATGCCATTTCCTTTTGTGCTGCTTCTTCCTCTTGATGGAAAATTCAGTAGATATCTGCCATATAAAAAGCGCATTTCTCTTCACACAAATACTATCAGATTAAAGTACTCATGTCTGAAAAGCCACAAAATTGTTCCTGACAACTTCATATCTGTAATGACAGGCATCAGTATCAGAGGCTAACCTAATCCATAGGCCCACTCCTTCCATGTTCAGGTCAATGGTTGCTGGGAGCCTATGGCATCATCATGAATCCTGAGGTATCATAAATGGTCATTTGTCTTTCCCTAACAAAGACTGTAAAATGAGGCCAGGCCAAGTGAAAGTGGATGGTGGATTTGTTGAGAACTTCCACAGAAGTGCCACCATCCCTGGCAGATTTACATCCTCCCAAGATCTGATTTCAGTAGACTACTGGGAATGCAAGAGCTTAAGGGATCATGAGTACGTACTGTAGCATCAGTACTCTCTGCTCTTATCTTCTGGGGATTTCAGTAGTATTTTCATTCTTTTGTATGCTGTATGAAATGAGATGAATAGACAGTTGTGAAAATGGCCCTGAAAATCTCTCCCTTTTCCCCCATGATGGAACAACCCCATACTTCAGTGCAGCCAAATGCAGAATTGGTTACTGTTTTTTAAGTCATGGCAAATGGCTGGGAATTTAAGCACGGCAGGGAGAGAGCAGGCTCTCATCCTGGCTGATGCAACACTCATGTTTGCACAGAAGGTTAATAAGAACAAAAAATAGATCAAATGGGTTAATTGGCCTTGAAATGCGTATGCTGCGTGCATGGGCCATCGTAAAGGAGCAGATTCACCTCCCACTAAAAGCAATCCAAAGTTTTTCAGTGAAGGGGAAGCATCTGGAAAAGGCCCAGAGAAAAGCTTTAGAAACTCTTCATACTAAGAGCAAATCAGCGGTCCAATATGCCACTTTTGTTGGTTTTTAATTAAAAAAAACTAGAATATCTTTCAAAATTGAAGAAAAAATAGTTTAGAGGAATGATATTTCAAAATGGTAGTAGCTTAAAAATGTACTCTAAGACATTTTATTTCTATGTCATTTGGTTTGTCTGTGGCAGAAGTTGGGCCTGCTGCCCCTAAATCCCAAGGGTGAGTTGGAAATCCCTGCAGAGGAGTTAGAAATCTCATGTGTCATGCCATCTGATGCTTGATCTCTGACTGCACAGGGGCTCTGACACAGAGAAGGTCACTGGTGGAGCACATACAACTTTGTTCTTCTAAAATATTCCTTAAAACCTCTGGATTTAGAGTTTTGCTGGGTGAGAGGACATTTCACCATCTCTATTCCTTTTGAGTTGAGTATACCTAAAACTGAAATAAGGTCACGTGCCTTTGTTCTGAGGAAGCCTCTTCATCCTATGAGATCAAAAAGCTGTGGGAAAGCAATTTCTCTGTATTTACAGCATGAAGCTTTGGGAATTTTGTGCCACTCTTTCAGCAAAAAACTGTTCCTCTTTTTGGCATCACTGTGCAGGCTCAGTGCTGTCCCTCTGCTTTTGCCATAACCGTTCTCTCAAAACTAAAAGACAAGAAGTTTCAACATGAGGGAGACCTTCTTGTGTTGAAGGTGGCCGAGCCCTGTGATCGCTGCCTAGGGAGGCTGTGGGGTCTCCCTCTCTGGAGACATCCCAACCCCACCTGGCGGTGTTCCCGTATCCCCAGCTGGAACTGGATGATCTCCAGAGGTCCCTTCCACCACCGCCCACTGTGTGATTGGGCGCTCACCCCCTTTGCAGCCCGCGGGAGCACCGCCGGCCGCAGCTCACTCAGGGCGAGACACACGGACACTCACCCTCGCTCCCTTGCCGGCCCTTTCCGTGCGGTGCCGGAGCCCCACGCGTGCTCCCCGCGGAGGGAGCCGGCTCTCCCGTTCCCGGTGTCTCTCCGCCGTCCCTCCGCCCCGCGGAGCAGCCGCGGCGGCCGCCCGGGACGTCTCCGGTGGCGGTGGCCGGGAGGTGGCGCCGCGGCGCCGCTGGCGCTGCCGTGGGCGCGGGGAACCTCGGGGGCCGAGCCTGGCGGGGCGGGAGGAGGAGCGGCGAGCCGGGGAGGGAGGGAGCGGGCAGCGCCGCGGCTCCGTGCCCTGCGTGCGTGCGTGTGTGTGAGAGGAGCGGGCGGGCCGGCGGTATATAGAGGATGTGCCGCCGCATGGCTCGCCCCGGCCGCTGCCGCGCCAGCTCCTTGGGCCGGCGCCAGTGAAGCCTCTCGCCCTCGCCGCCCGGGCAGCCGCCTCCCTGCCCGCTCCAGGCGCCTGTGCCGGCCTCTCTCCCGGCTTTCCGGCGCCCCGGCGTCCCTCCTGCAGCGGCCGCTTCCCGCGGCTTCTCCGCGCCGGGGCAGAGCGAGCGCGTCCATGCGGTGCAGATGGCCGGGGCACAGCCAGGGGTGCACGCTCTGCAGCTCAAGCCCGTCTGCGTCTCCGAAACCCTCAAGAAAGGCGTCAAATTCGTCAAGTGGGACGATGTGAGTAGCTTCCCCTGGCCGGGGGCACGGCGGGGTTACGGATCGGTCGGGTGGAAGGCGGCGGGCCGTGCCCCGCTCGGTGCGGAGGGCACACAGCTGTCCCCGCCGTGTGCTGCCCGAGCCCAGCGGCGGTGTCGAAGGGGCGGCTGAACGCGGGGCAAACTTTCTCCCAGGGCTCTCGTGTTTGATGGCGCTTGACCGGGGCGAGCTCTGTTGAGCCGGCTCCTTTCGCGAGCGTCTTCCTCTCCCGCCTCCAGGGTTTCGGTGTGCGTGTTGCCACCTCTGTCCTCGTAACATAGTTGTTTCAACCTGTTCTCTCGTTCCATCGCCCGTCTCCTCCTCCCAGCCTCTCCTTTTCCTTCTGGCTCCTGCTCTTCTCGCTGTCTCTCTCGCTCTGGTAGAGTTGTCAAGCCCTGGATGTGTTCTCCCAGGGCTTGCAGTTTTGGTACCCTTAGCCATCTTACTTCCTCCGGCGAAGACGCTCTTCTTTCTTCGCTCATTAAGGGCATGAGACTTTCCTCAGCATCCCATTTGCTTTCCCCTTACTGCTTGCTGCTTTCTGACCCTTGGCGTTTGTATCGCCTCACGTAGGAAAGGAGTGTGCGCTTTCCACTTCACCTTTGGTAGGGCAGCCGGGGTTTCTTTCTCGGCATGCTGGCCATGCCCGGGACGGTTTGGCAGTTTGGGAGGAAAGGGGAGCTAAACAGAAGAGTTGTCTTTTTCAAAGCCTGCAGAGAAGGAAAGCAGGATGAGTCCTCTGCTAGGCTTGTACTCCGGCCGTGCAACACTGGGTGTTTGTGTCTCAGTGGTGCGCGGAGGAGCAGGTGCCCCAGAAAGTCTGTCAGTGAGTGGTGTCTGGAGGCATCGTGAGACTCAAGCTGTGGTAGAGAAATGGTTGGGAAAGAAGGCAGGCAGTCTAAACGTCAGGAGAATTGTTGAGAATGAGTTGTCTTCAGAGCTCTTGTATTTTTGCTGTGAGCAAAAGACATTGGCTGTGTTAAAGACATCCAGAGCAACAACTGGAGGGACAGCAGCAAGGGTCAAGGAGCAGTTTATGTGTAACCACTGTTCTTGACTTATGTCTTGCTCTTTTTGCCGTTGCTTTCAGCCTGTCCAGCCGCCAAATGTGTGAGCCTGACCCCTGTAAACCTGTGATAAACACTCTCAAGGGGAGAGAGAACATCAGAAAACAAACAACTTGTGGTGTGAAGTTTTATTTACAGTAATAAGCTAACACATTTTTAAAAGGCTCAGCAAACTGACCTTGTCCGCAGTACCGAACGGTGGTTTGATCAGGTTCTTTATGTTCAGGAACTAGGCTTGAATGACTTGCCTGAGAAAACGTTTTCTTTTGGTTGACATTTTCCTTAGGATAGGAAAAGGCAGCTTTGTCATTGCAGTTATTGTTTTATTTTTGGTAAGCTACCAAGGAATTTCCGTGTGTGTATGCAGAGGTCAAGTTAACGATGATTTGAGTCTCCAGACTGAAAGTCCAAGCCATCGGGCAATAGTTCTAATTATTAGAGTGCTATTTCCCACATAGTAACTGTACAGATAGAATTAAAAGATGAAGAGGTGTTCTCCATGGACAGTGGATGTTCCCTGGATAACCTGTCTGCTATAGGCTAGTGGGTAAAAAGATTTAAGACTGTAAACTTCAAGACTGCAGTAATAAAACATGGCTAAATTCGGGAGCAAGACCTGTGTTTTGGATTGAAGGTGTTACTCAGCGGTACACAGGTGTTACCTGGAATGTGTGACTGAGTTGAGTCCTGTTGTGTTTAGTGAGTGCTTTCATTGGCAGCCTTGTGAAAGCTGAGGCCTATTTAGCCACAGTGTGATGAAGAATTCTGGCATTAACTCATTGTTGACCATGCATTGTGTGTATATCTGCACATTTCCCACCCCTCAGCCCTGCTGTCTTGCCTATAGTGTTCTGAGCAGTGGAAGCTCCACAAAATGCAAGGTTTCACGGGAAGGGAGTCTCCTCTGCCCCTCTGGCTGTATGAAGGTGCTCAGACAAATGCACGCTCAGTGGCTTTGAAAAGTATTTGCCATCGAGTAGCCACTGAGCACTTTGGAGTCTTAGTTTTCTATGAGATTAAGCTGCTGGAGGGTTTTTTTAAAAGGGTGCTGGTGAATATGAATCTCTGTGGTCTCTCATGTAAACAGGCATGCACAAACTGGCTAGTGAAACAATAGGCTCTAATAAGAAGTAGTAAACTACAACATGTAACTGTAAAACACAATTGACCATAATGAGCACTTCGGCTCTGCTGTGCTACCAGGGCTCTTCAGAAAAGCCAGGCTCACACACTGAGGTTTATTATGCACTGTTTGTCTTCACTGTGTTTGAGTTCAGTTCTTCTGCATCGCCTGTGCACTGGGGCAGCCTCTATCCTTTCTTTCTTGTTCCCTTCCCAGCTGTTTTGGGTTGCAGTTTAAAGACAGTCCTACTGACTTTGCTTTGCATTTCATGAAGCAGACGTGGTTATTTGTGAGTTCTTATGACTTGTACCAAAGCAAAATTTCAGCCCAATTTTACCAAAATTACTTCAGCCCAAAGCAAAATTTTTTCTAGCTGAGCTTTAAACCATTGAGAATTTGTAAATGAGTCTTTTTAAATGGGAGTGCTGGAAGCATTTAAACCATAGCGTGAGAGGCGTTTAAGGAATTTCATGTTGTGTGGAGTAACATTACAGAAAGTGTTTGCCAGCTTTGAGAAGGACACTGGCGAGGTACACAGAACAGTCTGACAAAAGCTGTGCTGATACAGGTTTGAAAACCAGTCCATGTATGGACTTCCCATCCTGAGCTTCTTGCAGTTCTGTGCCTGATCAGTAACTGAGGTGCTGTGGCAAGTGTGGCACTGACAATTCACATGAACCCCCTCTCTGAGGAACAGCACCGAAATCTGTGACATGTCACCCACGAGCCTCATCCAGTGCCTGCTGCCCCTGTGCTGTGGGGATGATCCAGCAAAGACACCTGCTGTGCCTGAGCTTGCTGAAGTGGAGAGGAGGAGGTCACACCAGCCAATCCAAAAAGCATGGGGATCAATTAAGAAGTTCTGGCTTTGCAAGATAAGTCACTCTTTCGTGCTTTGGATGTAATACTGCTCCCACCATCGATGCCTTATACACTGTTCACAAATTCCATTTGGGATCAGAGTGTAAAAGCACTAAATTCAAACAGATTATTGTTATCCTGTAACTTTGCTTTTCCTCACACGGTTTCTGTTGTATTCTGTAACAGTATTCCAGGTCAGAAAGCAAATTTTAGCATGATCTGTTGCTCTTGGCGTGTCGTTTTGGATTTACGAGGCACTGAGCAAAAATAGCTTCTCTTAGAATCTGTTAAAGGTAAATGTGGCTGGTTGCTTTGGTCTTTTCTGTGGCTTGTATCCATGTGTGTGCCTGGTTCAGATAGTAGCTGGCTGAGCACTTGCTTCCTCCAGTCGTTTCTTGACTTGAGCCTCTGTAGCTGCTTCTCCCTGGCTGCTGGGAGAGACTCCGAGTGTCCTGACTGCTGCTCTGGCTTTGAACAGCTGTGCTCTTGTCTTCCTAGAGAGGAGTGAGACAGGGGGAAGGCTTGGGAAGAACCGGCTTGATTCCCTCTGCTGAGGTGATACCCAGGTTATAACAGCTTTTCCTGATCAGAGTTTAAAGTAGTTTAATAAAGAAGTCTAATTAAGTTCACTGGTGCAACTTTTTTTGTCAGGGGTTAAGTTTCATGGAGCAGGATATGTTGCTAGGCTGAGAAGGGTAAGGAACTTTAAGTATAAAGAGCAACTTCTCCCAGGAATTATCCATCTTGATGGCTGAAATCTGCCCTGGCTGACTTCTTTCCTTGTTTTTGTCTGGCCTGTAGTGGGAACAAGATAGACACGACTGAGTCGTTAAGTAGCTCAACAGCCAGAGCACAGCTGAGCTGATAGTTTCTGAGAGCTGTAATTGGCACACTGTAGCAAGTTAATGTGATGGTGCGTGTTCAAAAATAGGTTTGTTTTCATTTCATGCTTAAAGGCTTTCTTATCTTCCCTAGTGATAATATGTACTTTGCCTAAAGATTTTGACTGATCTCTCTGTGGCTCACACTATTTACTTTCACTTTTAAGTTAGCTATATTGCTAAGGTGAATTCTACCAAAATTGAGGGCCAGGATTCCAATTTTCTAGCCATATCTTTTTTTTCTAAGCATCGGATAACTGCAGCAAGCCACAGGCAGCATTGCTTATTGGCTACAGAATTTCCCCAGGTGAGCAGTGAGCTAGAAGCCAGGTCTTTTAAGTTTTTAAAGTGCCTTTCTCTTAGAGCACTTTGTCTTAATAAAGCATTTTTGAGCTCAGAGCGAATGCTCTGGAAGTTTGCAGGCTTCTTATGTTTTCAAGATTATCAAGAGTATCCCCTTTAACCTGACAAGTAAACATAACATCAGAGCATCTTTATTATGGATAAGCTGAGATGAAATAAATAAGCAACTTGGAATTTTTCAGAAGTTATTTTAAGTCATGTTTTTTCCCCCCTGCCTTTTTTTGTTTGTTTTTAAACTGTGCACAAGCCTGCCACTCCAGTACATTAGTGAGGACATGAAAAATGAGCAACCATTGTTCTGTGTGTATAAAACTAAAACAATAAGCTGAAGAGTTTATTTTTTTGTGAACACTTTCAGTCTGGAGAGAAGAGGTCAAGTCAGACATTCTAGAGTTTTTGTTGTTTCTTCTTTGTTGCTAATCTTTATGTAGTAAACAAGTATCAGCTCTGGGCTATTTAAAAGTACTTTATCTGAATGAGTGTAAGTTGTGGTTTTGGTCTTTTGCAACACAGGAGATGGAATTTGCAAATTTTAAGAGTTAATATTAAGTAAATGGGAAAGCTTGAACTTGGTTAACTCTGTTGAAAAGCTCTTTATAACTTAAGTGTGGGGGGGAAAATTAGATTTGTATCTGCTGCAGATTGGTAAGATGCCTGCCTGGGAAGGTCTGATTTTCAAGTCATAGATGACATCTCTGATGTTGTTGAGCCCTTTGGAATGTTGGTGGATACATGGGAAAGTGAAAACCAGAAAACAACTCCTAAATAAATGAACATTCTTTGGGAAAGGGAGGTTAATTGTGTATTTGGGTTGTGCTCTGTGTGTGCTTTCTTCACTTCAGTGTTTGAATGCTCAAGACTGTTTCATGGTTTTTTTTTTTTTTTTTAAACAAAACCTTGAGTGAAATAGTTAACACGCAATTAACTGTTGCAGTCTATTTCTAACAGTGTAGTCTTTGATCTATTATAAAGTAAATGCTTCATAAGCACTTTTTAATTTATTTTCACGAGGCCCATTAAATGACAAAATGTTTCCAGTTGTACTGTTGCAGAGCCAAAAAAAGACCAACATTAAAAATCTCCTAATTTTAATCTGTGATTAGATACCTTGGACCTAATTTTCAGTCTGCATTGTTATAGCATCAGAGGTTGAGAATGCCTCCCCAGTGATCTCAGATGAGTTTGAGCTCAGCATCTCTGAAAATTAGAAAATGAAATGTGGAACTATAATTCCAGTGTTCTTGCAAAATCAGAATGTAGCGTTTATGCTGATGGGCAGACTTAGTTTAGACATAGTTTAAATTATTTTCTCAACATCACACAAGAACTCTCTGGTCAAGGTAAAAGTCCTCCTGGTTGGCATTTCACTGCCTTTGCTCTGAAGTTATCCATTTATTCTGTCTTTCTTGACTCTAGGTTGCAACATTTAAGGACTCATTCAAACAAGTGCAGTAAGAGGCTCCTGAACTTGAGTGTGAGGATATATTGAGAAATGGGTTGGGGCAGGACTGACTTCTGAGAAATCCTACTCAACGCAGATCTTTTAAACTTGCTGTCTTTGATCAGCAGGATGACAGTTTCTGTCCTGTGGTGCCATCACCAAAATTTCTCCAGGGTTAACAGTGAAGGATATCTTCTTGCATGTTCCTACTGAACAAGTGGAATTTTGTTTTACGGTTCTGTAAGATCAATTCCAGTGTTGATTTTTTTTGTCCTTCCAGTGCTCATTTCACTGTCCCCCATGCTTTCTTCTTGAAACTTGTGGCAGACTTGGCAGTAAAAGCTTGTAAAAGAAGGCATCTTTACTCTTCCCGATTATTTCAGGGGTTTACTGCAAATGGGATGTGAACTTTCTCCCTTTCACTTGTAGTTCAGCTGTCAGCCTGAAGAAGTTCATAGTTCTGATTGTCTGGGTAATCCTGTTTAGTTCCAGTCTGAGTACACTCTGTGTATTATGGAATTCACAGCTAATGTGTCTGCTGACCCTGTGGAAAAGAGTTCTGCTCTCCCTTTTCCTTTGCTCCTTCTCTGCTTCCTCCAGGCCTGGAATCCACAAATCCATCTGATTAGTGCAGTGGCAAGAGTGCTCTTTTTAGGGACTGTCCTCACATCTTACACCTTTGCTCAACCACATTTTAGGCCCTTTGGGCAAAGTGAAAGAAATGTTCAAGAATGTTTTGCCTCTGCCAGAAAGAGTCCATATTTCTTAGCTTTATGTTTCAAAGCAGTTTGGCAAAAATTTTCCAGAAGATTCAAGCAAGTGAAATAATGATGTGTGAAAGTTTTCAGGTTATATTTGTGGATGTTCAATGTCTGAAAATCTGAGGCAAACCCAGGAAAGCACAGTCAACCTTAATAAGGCAGTGTCATGAGCCCCATCTGTCAGAGGAGCTGAGGGCCGAGGCTGCTCTGCTTTTCCTTTTAAAATCTGTTGATGTGAATTTTGACTGCAGCTGTTTCTAAGAAACATCATCATTATCTATATGTGATTTATTAAAACACAAGCTCTTCTGGCTCATGGTCATGGAGTAAAAGGTTCCATCTCGTACACAGCCAGATCATGGTGGTGCTCTGATATATACGGTCAGTAAGAAGCTAAACCAAAGTTTTCACCCTTTTGGCTGGTTATCTTTGTATGATGATCTTTACTGGTCAGCAATAATGCGGGAGCTGCTCTTAAAATCTGACTTTGAAGCAGTTACCTGGCAGTCATTTAATTATTGGTTTGTCCATTGATCTTCTGTGCTTGTGTTCTGCTGTGCCTGGCTGGTAAGGATCCCAAAGTTCCTTGTGGCACTTTCTGGGCATGAAGTTGAAACCTCTTTATTTAAAAGTATAAACCAAAGAATATTGCTAATGGAGGAACTGAGGTTGAACAGCCAATTAGGAGGCAGCTTAATGGAGTAAGAATAGAACAGTTACATTACTCATTTGAGGCTGTGGAATTGGAGGAAAGTAGAGAATTGGCCCCAAGTCAGCAAATAAAAAGGTGGAGGACTTTTTAAGGTGGAATTAAAAGCCCTTCAAGAAAACTATTCTCTGAAGCTGAGGCCAGTGTGACACACAGAACACGGGGACTGCCAGGGCAGGGCCACTCTTTATTTCAAGGAATTTGCAGGAGCAGTCTCTTGGAAAACAAGCCACCCATGGGTGGCATTCAAAAAGCCTGATAACCCTCAGCCATTTGCACCATTGCCTGGGACACGCTCCCTTTCTCTTTTCCTCTACCCCTTCTGGTCACAGCTGGTTTTTGCCTTGGTCGTCTTCTCCTGTACCTTTTTTATCTGCTTTGGAGTGTCCCAGGAGTCTAGCCTGCTCCTCAAAGGGCTGCTTGATTTGTTGATATCCAGAGGAACTCGATATAGTCTACTGGAGCTGGATATAGTTTACTCTCCTTCTACGCATTTAAATGTGTTAATTTCAAACCCTTCAGCTTTAGAGATGGGCAGCACATTTTTTTTTTTCCTGTTTTATTCTCGCTCTTGGATCTGAGTGGCTTAGGGGAGATATGAATGTCTGCCCCTGATTTGTTTGTCCTTGAAGTTTTGTTTATTTTAATTTTCCTCCTTCTCTCTTGTGTTCTGTCCATAACCCTCTTCCTCAGAGTTGTGTGTGGTTGTTCAGTCTGTTGGGAAGAGTTATGAGGTCAGCTCTTTGGGTGAGGAAATTGACTTCAGGATACTCATAAATGACTGCAGGTGTGTCTTATGGGTCATAAACCACAGACATTCCCTTGTAGTACAATAATGTTTGTAAATAAATGCACCAGACAATTGTTGGTTGAAGCAAATATCTATTTCAGAGCCTTCAACTGCTGCTTTTCTTGAATGTCTATTGCAAAAGGGGTTTTTCAGGGGCCTTTTTGATTGTTTCCTGACTTTGTAGAGTAGAATAAAAGCAAGGGACCTGTCCCAGGTCACAAAGGACTCTGCTTTACTCTGGAGTGGGGAAGGACTTGCAGAACTGACTCAGTTTTATTTCTGTTTCTCCACACCCAGAACAGAGTGTGGCATATCATGTCAGGGATTTACAAGAGTGATAATTAACTTGTAGAACATACAAAGCATTCTGCACATGGCTTTTATTGCTGCTGCTGGCTGTGTGGAAGAGTTCCTAAGACACGTGTTGCCCAAATACATGTGCAAAGTTATTCTCAGATCCTGTGTGACAGTGTGGGGTTCTCATGTTCATCAGTGTGTTAATTGTGCTGTGCCTAATGTTCAAGTAGTAGAGTTAATTAAAAAAAAAACCCAACCAAACAAAAACCTCAGCACAACCAAACAGCTTTCTGGAGCAGAGATTCCCAGACTTAGACTCGCCCTGTCATGATAAAGTTTCCTTTAGGCCACCTAATAGATATTTCCCCCATCCTTGGCTTTCTTGAGTCTGACTTTAGTCAACATTTTACAACCCACATTCTACAAAAGTATTACTCTTATAGCTGTGTGTCATCAAACACACGTTGGTTTGAAGCAATTGATTTGAAATGATTAACCAGCAGAATTAGTTAATCCTAGACATAATTGCTTTGTGTCTGCTTCCCATCCCTTCCTCCTTCTTCCCCCTGAAGTTGCTTCTATCTCATCCAAAGGCAGAAGGACATTCAGTCTTTATCTTTCCCCATCTTATATTTTTATGCACAGGCTGCATATGACACAATGAAATAAGCCAAAAAAGGAGAGTTATGTCTCCGGAGCAGGAATTTTTTTTTTTTCTCTTTTTGAATGGTGGAGGTCTAAGAACCTCCTTTTTAGGTGCTTATGGGTGCAGACAGATTTCTTCATTGTCTGATATATTTTAAAACCAAATTCACATGTTGCTTCAAACAGTATCCTACTCTCAAGTGTACAAGATGTTAAAAACTAGGAAGGAATGGAGGGAGGGAATAAAAATCTACAAATTCTGCGTGTCTGTTCTCTTAGGGAAGGGCAGTGTTCTAATGAAGGGTCAAGTGGGGTTTTTGGGCAGAGCTTTGGGTCCACCTGGGATATTCCATGGCACTGGCACAGCCACACTTGTTCCCAGCCTCTGAAAACTCCTGTGGCACCATTTCAGTGTTGGTGCAGCTCTGGACAGATGCAAAGCCTGGCTCTTGCAGTTATAAAAAGGACTTCTACGCTCATTGAAGGGTTTGATCTTCTATTTCCTCTTAGTGTAGAGCTTGCGCTTCAATTAGCATTTCGCTTGTGCTGAGTTAAAAATATGCTTGATGCCATTTTATTCTTTCACCTTGTTGCCATGTAGGCTCCTGGCTGGTTCTGGGCCTGTCACTGAGCTGCTTTGGCTCTCAGTTTTTCTGTGAACTGGGAGTAGTTTATTTTCCCTGTTCCAGGAATGCCCACTGCTGGGAGTTTAATGCTGTGTCATGAAGGATTGTGCTGGTGACATGGTAAAGACAAGTGTTCTTGTACCAGGAATGGCACTTAGAGTAGTTGAGTTTTTATTTATTTATAATAGTTTCACTTCCATCGACTTTCTTTGTGCTTATACTCTGTACTTATATGTTGGATTTAAATTTGAACCTATTATAGCCTGATTGTTTTCCTCAAAGCAGTATAGACTGACCTCACGCATTACTGCTTTGGAAGTAGGTGACTGTTACAGTTGTAAAATACCTGTAGCACTTCCACAGAAATAGAAATTCTTTCTGTGGAGGAACTGTGTGTTTAGCCTGGGTTTCTAGAGAGCTGAGACCTAGGCAATTTTTCTGTGTCCTTGTCTTTTTCTCTTCTGCGCCATTCTGTAACTTCTAAATTGAGTTGGAAAAATGGGTATAGGTCTTGAGACAACAGTGTCTTTACAGATGTCATTGAAAAATAGAAGAGAAAGAGAGGAGAAATCCTATTAGGAGCAGGCTGCGCTGATGGCAGGCACCAGGGAACCCTGATGTGAGAGATGTGATGAACTCCCACCTGTGGAAAAGGCTTGGGTTAGAGCTTGAGTCTCCTGAGTCAGGTACTGCTGTCAGTCAGAAGACAGAAATTTGTAGGTAACAAGGCTGCCTTGCTCAGTGTACAAAGAAATGGGCCTGTTTTTAAATGACCTGAGCTATGGATGTTACCAGACTAGACAGGTTTTCAAACAGTTTGAAAGTGAGGTGGAATATAGATGTATTCTCATGACTAAAATTTTCATGGTTTGATTAAAAAAAAGATAAATTTTAAGGGAATGTTATTGACAAAAGTCTTAAGGTGAAGAATGCTATTCCATGTTTTCTAGGCAAATTCAGCCTTTGTAAAAGTAAGTTTTAGAGGTATTTAGTGTTCATACCTGAAGGTGAAGTCAGATCAAGATGGGCAGTGGACACCTAAATATAATGCTTTACTGTGGGGGCACTTGTTGAGGTTCAGGGTGTTGTGCCTGTTTAACTTCATCTACTTCCAGCTTTTCTGGGTTAATCCATGTGTTGACAAGTGTGAAGTTATTAGGTGCTGTCTCCACAGTAATGGAAGTACATTATGTCAGAAAAATGGAGATGAGGCAGGTGATACTAAATTCTTCAGTGACATCTTGCTAGCGATACCTTCAGGGTAATTTCTAGATGTTGCAATTCGTTAACACGGATGGCAGAACAGTTTGTGCAGAATTATGTGTTCTGTGTGCTGACATGGATTTTTTTGTTTGTCCTTTCTCTGCCAGGACTCCACAGTTGTGACTCCGATTATCCTCAGAACAGACCCACAGGGATTTTTCTTCTACTGGACAGATCAAAATAAGGTAAGAGAAAAGCTTCCAGTTCCAGAATGGTTCTTCCTTTTCTCTGTGGTATGATGTGTGGTTTGGCATAGCAGATAAGCATTTTGTCAGCATATCTTCCTTTGCTCTTCTGGACAGCAAAGACAACATCATCCCTGGTGCCCAAATCTTGAAGAGATGGATGAGAGATTTGGTAAATTCCAGCCATGTTAATGCTGGGATGCCCAGTGAGGTGTATAATCGTCCTGGCAAGGACAGCAAGGATCCATTTGGGATGTTGTTGTGGCTCACAGTTGGCTTGTGGTTACTCTTGCCTTCTGCACATTGAGGATTTCATCTGTGCTTGCATGGCAGGGCCAGAATTCTCAGGGGTCACAGCTCCCTTTGAATTCTTCCTTCTTAATAGCCATGTGCTGGCTGGCCATGCCTGGTGGGCCACGTCACCAAGTTCTTCCTAATCCTCTCTGGACACTTTGAAAAGCATTCCGGTGTGCTGAGCTCACTCCTGTGGCTGGGAGCAGTTGGGAAAGCTCATGGCCTGATTCATCACTGCTGTGCTCCAGTTTTACATCCGTGCCACCCCCCAGAACCACCACTGTCGTGTTCCCAGCTGTTGGAGGCTGGAAACACAGACAAAGAGTTTAGCACTCTGCATTTGGGTGCAGTTGGTTTCATACACAGGTTTATAATGGAGAATTAGCGTTGCAATTGGTATTGTAAAACACCGTATCGAAACTGGGAATTGAATAAGTTTCTCATTACACAGATGAATTTTCAAGTACTTATCAAATAAGTGCTTGTTCTGGCTCCCTGTTGAAGATGGTGTTGAGCTTGGTTGTGCTTGAGCATTGGCCTTGTATGAATATCTGCCAAAAAACCTCAATGTGTGCTTGTAGTACTCTGGCTGCAGAAACCTGGCTTACCAGTTGTGTAGCTGTTTTCCAGGAGTTCTTGTTGATTTTGTTTAGATACCAGGGCAAAAATAGCTCGAGGAGATAGCAACCATGAAATGTGCAGGCACATTGAAGAGGCAATTTGCTATTATATTAGATTGTGTTTATCTTCCTGTGTTTGCTTTAGAGGGGAGATGGAGCAAGGTTTTGAGTGAGTATATTTGGAAATCATATCGTGGAGTTTATAATGAAAATCTTGTCTTTGCCTGTGCTTGTGCAAGGTTGTGGTGGGTAACAGTGAGTTCATCTGTTGACAGTGCAGAGCTGTTTTAAATTACTGCCCAGGGCAGCCAAGTGAGTGCCCTCAGAAGCTGAGGGCTGTGACTGATTTACACTGACCCAATGGCTGTGCCAGGACACGGTGCAGCCTTTTGGCTTGTTCCTTCCCTTGCATAAACTAATTGTATAAGCTAAAAAATAACGATGAACTTTGTAAGAATAAGTGGAAACCCAGAGTTGATTGGAGAGTTTATTTCATTTTTAATATGTTTGGCACTAAGACCTCCTTCAGTTTCCTACTGTTGTCTGTAGAAACAATGTCTTGAAGCAATTCTGTGAAGAATAGCTATTTATAGAATTGTTGTTCTCATATTCATGAAAAAATGTATTTATAATGCTCAGAGCATTTTTTTAAAGGTTAGGTATTTATACAAGAGGTTTAAGTGTCAGTTTGATTTTTAAACTTGCAAATCAAGACTCTGTAAAGAACAAGAGGGATTTTTTCTGGTTAATAATTCATGACAACCAGGTGAAGCTTGTTTCTAAACACCATTCTAGCAGTGCCTATTTAAAGAAAGTAAATTTATATCTACTGGGTGCTGATAGTGCAAGGACTGGAAATGCCGTTTTCTGCTTTTACGGAGTTATTTGGATTCATGTTGATGGTGAAATTGCAAATACATGAAGAAAGGAGGTTATATAGGAGATTCTCTTTAATTTCCTTCTCTTTGTGTGAAGTGATCCTGTGATGATAGTGGAACTATGTGAAGAAATATGAGGACAATACAACCTCTATGTGATCACTTTCTCTTTTTTTCCCCGTGTTATTTTTTTTTAAGCAATTGCTTTTATCACGAGCAAGGCCTGCTGTTTTCTCTGGGTGGAAAGATAATCCTTGCTAAACAAAGTGATGAAGTGGGAGAAGTTTGCTGCCAGCTTCCTTGATCAGGCACGTTTTTCTGGGAGCTGTCTACAAAAGGTGTGGAGATGAGGCCTGAACAGCAGCTATCTCTCAAGCCACTTGTGTGTCCTGTTTGCCAGACACTGTGTGACACAGTAAATCACTGCCTGGGTAATGATGTGCTGCTTAAAACAGGAATCTGCCTCCTTTGCTCTCTGTTGCCTTATCACTGAAGTCACACAAAAATTGCATGATTCACTGTGAGGGAAAAACAAAACCAGAAAACCAGTCCCCTGTGCTGGATTTTTATTTAGCTTAGAGACCTGGTGGTTGTAGCCCTGCAGCTTTCACTGTCTTGTTGGCTGGTTGAGCTGCTTCTGGCATTGTTTTCTTGTTCCTTTTCTGTTTCTTCTCTGTTGCAGGGCAAGGCAAACAATGTGTAGTGTCTGCTGTCTAGCAGTGAGTCTGGAGAGAATTGGAGATTGCTCTTGGTGCAGGCAGAGCCCAAAGTTGCGGTGAGGGCTCCTGTGGAGTGCAGCCCACCCTCGTGTCGTCTTGTAGCTCTCCATGAGCCGCTGGTGCTGGGTTTGCAGCCCGCTCTGGGAGTCTGGATAATGCTGCAGTGCAGCACACGAGGGTCCCAAAGGCTGCTGAGGGTCAGGGGTTGTACACATCCCCAGTGTGCACTCTTCACTTGCTGTCCCTTGGAGCTTTCTGATACATAAGCTAGCCCCGCTTTCTGGTTCAGTCGCAGGAGCTGTGCGCTCCTCTTAAACAATCCCAGATCCTTTCCACTTAGGATAGGCCACGTGTGAAAGACAGTTCCAACTGCCTGGCAATTTTTGGGATGTGAAGGTCTGCTAAGTAATTTAGTTTAAGCTCCAATCTTGCAGTTAGGTGAGACCCATGTGGTATCCTGCATTTTGACATGTTCACTGTGCGTATTACAGTTTGTTGCTGTCATCAGTAAGGGTAAGCCTCCAAAATCAAGGCATCCATAGCATTTCCCTGTTTTCTGATAACAGCGAGAACATTTGATACCTTTTGTTTTGAACAGATGGCAGGACAGCTTTCTGATGTTAATTGTATTTTTCAGTATGAAGTTCTTTTGTTGCTGAAGATTCTGGAATATTTGCTTTTTCATCTGTATGCTGACTGCTGGCTGATTCCATATTATTACTTGACTGATTCTCAATGTGGGCTTTAAAAGAAAAATTAATTAATGGGACAAGCTTATATCTGTTACTTATGTTATTGTTTAGGTAATGTTTCTCAACTGCAGCAAATCCCGACAATATTCATTGTGGTGTTGTATTTTTATGACCTGACTAAAAACTCAATTTCTTGATTTTTTGTTTTTGTTTTTTTTTGGACATGGAATGCCATTTCTTCCATTTATTCTTATTCTGGTCATGAGCATGGAAGAAGGATAAATCAAAATTTAAGCAGGTGAAGAGAGTCTGCTAGAGTAAAAAGGAGTGATAATCAAAAGCATTTCTCAGGAGATGAGCAGAGGCTGGAAGCATTTGGTGTGTTTAGCCCAGCTAGCAAAGCAAAGCCAGACAAAGACTGATTTCTGTCTATGGATAAATGGATTAATGGATGCATAGACAGACTAGGGAAAGAAAAAAGTATTGTCAGGCAGTTTGTGCATTATTACTCCTGTATCCTTTGTCTGGAAGTTGTTCTGCAATCAAAAGGATGTTGGGAGAAGGCTCTTAGCCATTGAGTACAATTCTAACACTGCAAGGAAACGAGGAAGCCGCTAATTGCTTTTGTGGTGGATCCATTTAGGTTTAAAAGTCTGGGGATGGTTAATATGCTGTTTTGTCTCTCACTAGCACATACTGAATTATTCCTTTTTATTTTAAAAGCTGGGCAATTGCAGCAGCATGGCAGCACCCTGAAAACACAGAGGACGCAGACCTAGTCTCACCCACTGCACCACAAGCAGAGATTTCACAGTCTGTGTTGTGAAACTCGACATAAGTGCCCAGTTCCTGGGAGTCAGCAGCGTTTTCTAATGCCTGTTGTAAACAGATGCTGATGCTGTTTGTCCAAAGGAAGCGTTTGTTGAGAGGCTCCTGCGAGTGCTGGTAGTGTGTGGGTGGGGATGTGAGGCTGCAGCTTCCCTCCGCAGCCCTGTGCGATTTGAGCAGCAGGACAGCCCTGCCCAGGCCTTTAGCTCCAGGGAGGAGCAGCTTCAGGGTGTGCATGGCACCTTCCTACCCCGAGAGTTGAAGTGTGTTGCAGGGAAAATGGGGTGGTGAAGCCACAGAAGTACTCACAGGCAGCTGTGCCTGCCACATTGACAGGCGGAGGGGATCTCAAGGCAGAGAGATTCCATCTGTACAATTTTTTAATGATAGTTTGGTAGTTTTCAAGGGAAAAAGTGGGGTAGTTTCTCCTCTAACGGGGACAGGCTGTTTCCATGGGTGAGCATCACTGGCAGAACTGGTGGCAGCATGCTGCAGCTCAGCCACAGGATATGGGCTTGATACAAGAGCCTGGAGCAATGATCCTGTGCCTGGAGCTGGAGCTCTCTTGTGCCATGAGAGTGCATGAGGTGCTTCCTTATGATAAAAGATGAGAGGGTTTTTCTGACTTGGAAGGTCCTGTCCCTTCTTGTGTCCTGCTGTGATCCCGTGTTCCTTTGGGGCTGAAAACCCAGCACAGATGAGAGAAGAGATGTGGGAAGTGGAGCCCGAGGGCTGTAGGTAGGATTCGGGAGGATTAGGTTTGGCTTCGGCATGTTTGTAGATTCTGTGGCAATCCCATTGCCCTCACCCAAATGGAAGATGATGTGCCATTTTTCCAGCTGCTGGGGATTTTGCCTGTTACGTAAGAGATTTCTTTTGTGTCTCGTTTGAAGCGGAGCTTTAAAACAATTGAGTCAGTGTTTGTATTGCCCTGTGGGTCAAAAATGTTTACATGACGTCTATATATGTTTTACATTACATTTGACAAGCATACAATAAAGACTGAAGTTAATATATCAATATTTAAAATACACTTAGTAATTTAATGAAAATGGCGTATTTACTAGTACCAGGTTTAAAAATACCTGCTCCAAATCTCAACTGTTTGACTTAATTTATTCAAGAGCAAGGTTACTCAGTCGTGCATCCCAGCACTGAAAACATCCAAGAAGTGCATCATTAAACATGTATTCACACTTCTCTCTCTGGCAAGTAAACAGGAAAAAAAGCTAAATAACTTAAACCCTTAAAAAATTTGAGGTTGTAAATGCGATTAATGGAATGAGAAAAAATAATGCACATGTGTCCTTATAAAGGAATATTTTAACATGTGCAGCGAAAATCTGACTTTTCTTGCTCATTCTTGTAGCATCCTTAGCATTTCAGCAATCACTGTCCCTTTGTGTTAGTTCTGTTTCATGATGAGTATTGGATACATGGGCCTCTAACGTGTTGTGCCATATGAGCAGATTTGCCTTTGCTTCAGCTGTAGAAGACAGGAGCTGGAATTACTTGGGTCCATGTCCTGGCATTCTACCAGGATGAGCAAGACTTATGGAGGGTTTTTTTTCTTGTTGCCTTTTATTTTTTTTCTGTATGAGATGTCTTGTATTCCCACTGCTCTACTACCTCTGAGGTTTCTCCGTGGACTTCTGTAAAAACAAAAACAAACTCTAATTTGCACCTGCACATTCTCCAGTGTCAGATGGGCACAAGGGGAAATAATACTGAAACTGGGAAAGTTTTTTTTTATCCATGGGATGCCTTTGATATCAGATCATAATCCTCTCCTACTGAAGGGAATGTAAAATTGATTCATGAATGGTGTTGCTCTAAACTTGCTCTATTCCTGCACATGTGAACTGAGTGTGAAGCGGAAAGTGGATTTTTGAGAGAAGGGGTTGCTTGTTGTATTTCAGTGGGATATTTAAGGGTAAGGGGTTTCAGGCTCTGGAAGGTGGAGATGATTCTATGGAGGTCCTGCTAATCTTTTCACTGGAAATCTGGATGAGGACTTCCCTGGGACAAGGAATTGTGGTGATATGAGGTTTTGCTTCTCAATGATGCTGGAAATCGGGAGTGAAACTGAAGCAGACAGTGAAACAGTAGTGATGGCACAGCAAATCATCTGAGGTTTGCAGTCTTTGTGATGGACGAATTTGAGATGTGAGATCAGGAGGCACCATGGTGGCATTAGGAACTTGAGACCAGCTCATGTTTTTTTCCCAACAACTTAAAAATCGGCATGTGAGCAGAGTAAAAGGAGACAGGGAAAGTGGTAGGGAATTGCCACAGACAGTCAAAATGGGAGGAAATATTTCATGGGGGCCAGCTTCCCATCAGGCTGCTGATTTAAAGGAAATCTCTCTGCTTTCAAAACATGGAAATTGTTCAAGGCCCATTAGGGAAATGGTTCTACATCAAACACAGATCTCTAATAAGCATTTCCCACTGCTGAATATCTCCTTTCTTGTGAGGGAGGCAGGAACAGAGAAGGAGGTGCTGGGTTAAATCCACAACACAGGTCCGGTTGCTGAAAGTGAGGAAGCCAAAGAACCCCAGCAAGTGAGACTGACTCTGGAGTCAGCCAAATTTATGTACTGCTGAGTCCTCGGGCACTGAGAACAATCCTAACGTTGTATTTCCTGGGAGAATATTATCCTTGCTGTCTATTGAACATGGGTTGTGGCTTTCCTGGGGAGATGAGATGGTGGGCTGTCTTTTGTTTAACAGGACTGAGACTTTGTAAGCTCTGGCTGCAGATGGATAGAGATATCGAATGTTACAAAAAATTGGAAACTTGAATTTTTATGCAAGATTTTTTTCTGACCTGTCTGCTGGAGACTGTTTTGCTGTTACAATTTTCAATTTCAATAGCTCAGTAAAAAAAGCTTGTGTCCAAGTTGACCAACATCCCCTAAAGTGCCTTCCTGGGCCGATGTCTCTTTTCTAGCTGAGCAGGGCTTGCAATAAACAGAGCCACTGCTGTGTCATAAGCCAGCCTGCAGTCTCCCTTTTGCCTCCTTAATTTAAAAAAACCCAAACCTCTTGTTCGTGCCTGCAGCTTGTACACTGATTTGGCTGAATGTGCGGCATCAGCTTTGCTGACTGACCTATTATTAGCAGAGTTCAAAAATTGGCTCCTAGCACATCAGCTTTTCCTGATCCTTGGAAGGATAGCTGACCTCCTGGTGTGACTGTTGGATTGACTTCTCTGTAATGCTTCACATCCTGGCTGTTTCCTCTCCCTATTATGCTTTCAGGGTGTTTGGGTTGTGGGTTGGGTTTTGTTTTGTTTTTGTGTTGGTTTTTTTTTTTGTTGTTGGTTGGTGGTTTTTTTGTTTTTTTTTTTTTTTTTTTTTTTTTTTTTTTTTTTTTTTTTTTTGGTGGATTTTATTTTCTTAGCTGTGTAAGAGAGAGTACTCCAGAAATAATGATCCTTCAATAAGATATATTCTGTCTCCATACATGCGACCTTCCTGTGTGAACATATGCACTTCGCTAGGAATCAATGCTATGGGATAACTGTGTTAGACATCTGGGAC
This sequence comes from Sylvia atricapilla, assembly GCF_009819655.1. NCBI lineage: Eukaryota > Metazoa > Chordata > Aves > Passeriformes > Sylviidae > Sylvia > Sylvia atricapilla. The sequence goes on along the minus strand of NC_089142.1, from coordinate 108,005,227 downwards.
TTCTTTTTTAATTTTATTTGAGGAGTTTGAAAGAGTCTCTTGAAATACAAGTGAGTGGCAATAAACGGCAGTTTTGCAGTAATCCTTGCCTTATTCACCTTAAGGCTTTTTACCAGTAAAAAAGTGGACTTGACCCTGCTTTCCTCTCCTGCCTGCTCCTACAGTTCTGGCATTTTACACACTGCACACTTGCAGCTGGCATTACACAGGGATGAAATGCCCCTGGCCTGGAAGTTCAGTGGTAACAATGTGCTCCATTGTACCACTCTGCCTTCCTTTTTGGGTTGGGGTTAGTGTGTAAGGACAGAAGGCCCTCTGTAGCTTCATTTCCTAGGGAATCATCTCAGTCCTGTCTTCTTTTTTTACAGACAGCTTATATTAACCCAGCATTGGGAAAACACAGTAACAGCTTTGAATGCTACAGAGTATTAGGTTTAGGTTCACTGTGTGTGTCTGTTATTTTTGAATAATTCTAACTGTGCAGATGCTTTTTGCATTGCCGGTCTCCTGCAAATATTCCACTGGATTAGAAGGTATGTACAACCCACGGGCAGACTCCTGTATCTCCTTGCCAGGCATTAGTTTTGCTTGCTTTTACCGAGTCTCTGAGCAAGCTATGGAGGGTGTTAAATCCCCAAAAGAGGGGAGACTGTGCCTTCTGGCTGTGGTTTGTGTAGGTGTGCTGTGTGTGCTGCCAGCAGCAAACCTCCTGTCTTGCCTTTCCACAGTTAGGGCTCTATACCAGGCAGGAAGTGAGAATTCATCTTCATGACTTCTTCCAGTTCATCTTTCCACATAGGCACATTTAGCAGTGTAACTTCTTGATGTCCATCCTTTACCTGTGCACAGAAAACCCATAACAAGGGCACGTTCCCATCTCGGAGACCCGGTTTGTGATGTTGTAGCTCTCTGATGTTGAGCTGTTCCTTGTGCAGTCAGTGTGGGCAAGGAGCAGGGGCTGCCACGTAGAGGATGTAGATTTATCTTCATTCACATCCCAGGAACATTCCTAGTGTCTGGGTTTTTTTATTGTGGAGGCTGGCCCATGCCTTTATCCAAGGTGTGCTCTGCCTCGTGTGAGAGGAACAGGGTGTTCTGTTGTCGCAGAGAGCTGCTGCTGGCTGCAGAATGTCTGTAAATCCTGACTCTCTGGGCCATGTCAAACACTCAGCTGCCCGATTATCCCAATGCCCTGGGGGTATATATAGCACTGCTATTCCAAGGCTGCACTCGCATCCAAAGTGAAATTCTACCCCAGAGCCGCATCCCAAAGAACTCTTGTGCTGCCTGGGGCTGGGGATTACCAGAACCTCCCCTTGATCCCAAGGCTGGTCACGGTGTGCCTGCAGAGCTTTACTGAGCATTTGGCCTCTGCCTGTGCAGACACTGTTGGGATGTGACATCCCTGGCTGCTCCAGGTGACAGAGATGCCCCAAAGCTGGAGAAGGTGGGTTGGAAGCTGTTTCAGGATTTCTTTATTGACAGCCAACTCACTGCTGACTGAGGTGAACAAACTATGGGAGTTTTAAAGTGGTTACTTCACAATATTTCTCACTTAGGGGGCCTGTGGAAAATTTGGACAGGTGCTTTACTGCCCAGGGAGCTGCTTGTCTCTGACTGATGAACAGCAGTAAGTGCTGTAATAAGGATCATAATGAAAATATTGATTAGCAGGGTAGAGCTGCTTGGTTCTGAGTGATGCTTCTTGAAGCCTTGTTAAAACAACAATGGAATTCTAAAGGAAGCTCTTTTTCTGTAATTCTGGCTTCCCTGTGTTTGCCCAGGACAATTAGACATCAGGCCTCATTTAATGAAATGTTTTATGAACTGGAAAACTAAAGCTTGGAAGTTAGGAGTACAGCCCCAAATTTAGGTAGTTTATCTTGGCACTTTCAACTTTGAGACTGGGACATTAAAACACACTCTATATTTAAGGCAACTTTTAGAACACTACAGTGATGGCTTTATTCTTTACTTTCTCTAAAACAGAGAGAAGTGAAATAAAGGTGGGTTTTCTGCTTTGAGTCTAGATTTGCTTGCTAACTAGTAAAACAAGGATATAACCATGTTGTTTGCATGGAAAATCCCTCTAAATTAAGGTAACATGCCATAGTAGTGAACCAGGCAGAATCATTAAAATTCATAAATACTCTCCCTGGCACAGGGTTATGATGATTGTGAAATTTGAAGATAAGGGAACTTTACCTTTCAGTTCCTTTCTCAGGGCTTTTCCCCTGAAGCTGGGGTTTTTTTAGGTGCAGATCCTCAATTGATCTTTACTTAAAAAGCAGCATTTCCTTAAAAGCAGTGTGATTTGTTATAATGCTTCAATGGTCCATAATTCACTGAGGTGTTTGATGAGTAAGTGGTGCTTGGCAGCAAAGGAAAATGCTTTAGCAACTGTTTCAAGTGCTGTGTGTCTGTCAGTGCCCTGTGAAAATGGTGTTCAGAGGAGCTCAGCAGGCAATGCCCTTTCTGTGGGCACACTGCAGTGTTTGGCTTTGGGTTGGCTGGAAAGTCCTTGTTGCAGGGTAAGCTGGATTATTGACATAAAATGCTGGCAAAAAGTATCATAGTTTAAAATGATCTCAGCTGAATCCGTGGCTTTGCATCGTTCCCTTTTGCAGGCACCTGAAGACACAAACCTTCAGAAATTTTTCCAGTGAAAATTTCTGGGAAGAGCCTGTCAGAGATGCTGCAGTAGGGCTCTGAGCAAAATGATGTCATACATGCTAGATGGATGAGGTGAAAAGCTCCTCTCCTTAGACTTGCATGAAGTATATTCTAAAATATGTCAAACCAGTTTGAAGCGTGGCACTGCTTTTCTCCTGCCAGAAGGAGATTTTTCAGTGTACTGACTGCGAATTTATCTTGTCACTGACAACTCGTACCAGAATCTTTTGCATAGCTGTGTGCTGCATACCCAGATTTAGATCCCTCTTTCACATGTATTGGACTTAAGGACCCAGCAAGGGGGTATAGGTGAGGTTAAGCTGGAGGGTAGCTCAGCTGTTCTGACTGGCAGACTGAAATACTTGCACTTTCCTCCACAGTGTGCCTGCATGTCACCAAATTGTTTAGACTTTGCAGCTTTTGTGTAAGGGGAAAATTATCCGCCCTTTTGTAGTCACAGCATGTGTGTGGAATTATCTAAAGGCTTATCTTACTCCTGTTGCAAAGCTGATTGTTGAAATGCGATATCTTAATTCCTTAAAAATGTTTTTTTCTCTTTGCTGAAAACTGACAAAAGACATTTTATAATGCTGAGTGAAGATATTTCTATTTTTCCCCCCTCTGTCTCCACTTTCCCACGGCATTTGTTTCAATATTTGCAGGAGCTCAGGCTCAAATTGAGGGTCCTTCTGCCTCTCTTTTTTCTTCCTGCCTCAAATTCTGCTTTACAGCTCTGTCTCTAGTGATATCTAAGTTTCCTGGGCATATCCTGTGTACTCATGCAGGAATTTTGCCAGTGCCAAAGGATGGCTTTTGGATTGTCTTTCATTTCTGAGGTTGCTGCACAGTGCAGACGGACTGTGCCACTCTGCTGCATTTGTGTTGTGTTAAAACAGCTCTTCATAAATTGCCCTCAGAGCAGGTTTAAAGCGCGACAAAGACTTGGGTATGGTTGGACTGGCAATTACAAATGTGACTGGATATGACATGTTACTTTGTGTCACTTTCTTTAGCGTGCTTAGATACATGGATAATAGTGCAGCTAAAAATGTGGGCCTGAAAATAACAACGTAAGGCTCCTACCAGTGAAGAAGGCAGGAATTTAACCCCAGCCATCACTCCAAATCCTTTGGATTTTTGCTGGTACTTGGTCATGGCCACTCAGCAACTTCCCTGGATTTCTGCCAGGAGGGTGGCTAACAGAGCAATCTTTTTATGATCTGTTTAGCTAAATGGCTATAATAATGGGGGATATTAGAGTAACAGATGCTGTTGACCATCCTGCAGTAGATCAAAGTTTGCATATACAGGAACTGTGCACTTCCTCTCAGAGTCATGCATATCATTTGGAGCTTCTCATTTGTTGCCATGGGATTGTATTATCAGAACAATGAGAAACAGAAGTGGTGATTCTAATGAACCAAGTCCAAAGTGCCAGTCTGCAGCAGTCTCAGCTCAGAGCCTAAGAAATGGTTCTTGAGTGCCACTGTTGACACCAAAGGGCGCTCTGTAGGTGGCTGTCACACGATGGTGGCAGTCGAGGATTTCCGAGGCTTGAAATAGGAATCCAAACTTGCTAAAGCTGTCCTGTGTCATGAGACCGGAGACATGTTTGGCTCATATTGCTGTTGCAATTCCACGTGACCTCAGACTGTGGCCTCTGAAGGACAGATGGCCAACAGCTGGAAGTGGCACTTGCATCCCAGGCTTCACAGGCTTGACTCTTTCAGCTTTACCTGGCTTGTGCAGAGTGTGATGGTGGCTAATATGTCACTTGCCTGCTGATTCCACAGTGGGCTTGGAGGCGGAGAGAAAAGGGAGAGATGGAAGTCAAGCATCATGCAACGGGTGGCACTGACTAGACTTGCTTCTGGGAACCTTGGAGGAAAGTACTTGAGTTTTGCTGTTGTATAGATTGTGTTGACCAGTGTGAGATCCCTCAGGGTCTGGAGACCCTGAAGCCCCCATCTCCCTCTGCCTGATCCAAAAGAGGGATTTAAGGCACATCCATATCTGAGATTGGTGGAATTGAGCTGTTTCAGCCATGTATTAATTTTGTACATTAAATTTAGTCTGCATGACGATGACACCAACATGAGGATAATGTCTGAATCACGAGGGCATTATAAGCTAACAGTAAATTCCCTAGAGACTAAAAAATGCCAATTATATGGGCGTGACTCAAAGAGTAAGATCTGTGGGAATAAATCATACATAATCTTCGTAGACTGTTTCAGAAACTGTAAAATCTACTCCATTAGTGTGATATCCTAGTGGCATGGGATAAGTTGTGTAATTGGCTTGGATATAGAATTGTGGATATAGACTGTTGGGTGGTCTGATTGTTTATATATTGATGTGTTTAATTTTGATGCAAATTATTTACAGAATTAGCCTGAGAATGTGGAACAAGCTGTTACGACCTAATAAAATTATATGCCAAAAAAAGAGAAGAAAATAGCATTGTTTAAGTCGAAGACTCAAACTGAAAAGGCAGCTTTTGTCCACCATTGAAGGTCTAGTGGATGTAGGACACAAAGCTTATATCATTTGAGAAAGGAATTGCTGAATGAAAGCGCCACTGGCTTTCATCTGTATTTAACACTTGCAGAGGTGGAGAGCTCTGCTTCAGCTGGCTGGGCAATGAATGAGCTGTTCATAAACACCCTTCTCATGTGAGGTGTTCCAGTGAATTTACCAGGGTTGTGTTGCTGTGTGAGTAGCAAGGACAGGGGACCAGGCTTTTGTGGCTCTATTACCTGTGGGAAATGTCAAAACCCAGATATACTCCCTTGACTTCATAGTTTTAAAGTATTTTTTTAACATTTGATTCTGTAGGTGTGTATAAAATGAAATAGCCTAACTTGTGGAATCAGACTCATTACTGTGAGCTAAGGAAGCTGCCTTGCACTGAAGGAAATCTTGAATGTCATATTTGATTTAAGTTATAGTCATGGGGAGTAGGAAAAGACATTAGTATCTGCTTACAGTCATGTAAGGAGAAGGAACAATTCGGGTTTAAATTCAAACTTACTCGGATTTTGTTAAAGACAAATAATAATAATATTATTTTTATCTGCATCTGTACTTTACCCTGCACTGATCAGTTGAGGTGACAATGAAGTACTGTAACCTGAATTTGCCTGAAGATGTGAGCCATACTCTGATGTGGATTAATAAATTTATGTTCTGTTGACTTTGGAGATCAGTTGTTACCTCTTGTGTCTAAATGTGCCTGGGCTTTTTTTCCCAGAGGTTGCCTAAAAGGAGAGTCTGGAGTTTTAAATGTGCCATAAACATAGAGCTCTGTGTATGTGCTTCCTTTTTTTGTGGGTGTGGTGTGGTTTTTTTTTTTCCTCATCCTCAACTCCCAAGCAGCTAATGTACTTTGAAATATGTGATCTTCCAGGAGTGGCCTGAGAATGTCTTGACTGATGTTATGATAGGAATGGCAATGTTTGCTCCAGAGACTCAATTCCAGTCAGACAGCTACTGATGAACAAACCGCTGCACAAATCAACAACATGAGAAAAAACGCAATATATTGCAGGATCCTGCAGTTGTGTGACCTGGAAATCTTCATTAACTGTGTGTTCTGTCAAACTGCATCTTCTAGGTTTTTTCCCATCTTACTTACAGAGTATGTGACTTGGCAATGGTGTATCAGAGATGCTTCAGTAATTCAGAAACATGTTGGGGTTGTGGAGTGACAGCCAGGGCAGTGTTGCACTGCTGGTCTTACAGCACTGGTGTGTGCTGTGGAGAGAGGGAACTGGGGATGGAGGAGCTCTGCTGCTTACCTGGCAGCCTCACAGCTGTAACCAGACTTCTGCTTTCCAGTCACTTCAAAATGTTGCATTGATGGTAAACAGCTTTTGAAATTGAAACCTTAGATCAGGAGGCAAATAACTAATGAATATTGCATTAAAGTGCAAAAAATCCAACCTTTGCAAACCACAGGGAGATAACTTAAAACATTTTGTTTGAACTCAAGAATCTTTTTCACTTAGACCATTTTCTAAGCATGCAGGCTATATTGTGTGGCTTTTAAACTTCAGAGTAAGATGAAGATGTATCGGAGTACAGTTACACAGCTGGGCATTGAAAAGGTCCTTCACTGAAAGAAGCAAACATGTTTGTTCTTCTTTAGCTTTATTTATTTCATTTTAGCAAGAAGCATAAACTTGTGTCTAAAATTTCAAAATCATGCAATATTTAAGCGTGTTCATGTTGTGTATGCTGTCAAGATAGAAAGTAAGCCAGTTATAGAGCTTGGTCTTTGAAGCTAAATCAGTTTTCAGCTATGAGCTTTTATGTGTTGTCTTAGATTTGTGCCCAGGTTTGGTTTTTTATCTAGCAAGGTACCTTCTTAAGAGAAGATAATAGGAGTAATAATTTATGAGTACCAACATCACCAGTGCACAGTGGGGTAGAGATTTGTGTCCTCAGGTCTTTAGGCATTGTCCAACCTTGCATGTGAGGGAGAAGAGTTACATTTGGGGGCTTCTGGCTTTGACTGAATTCGAGATGTTAGTTTGGTGTCCTGGCATGGTCGGAATGTTCCTGGTTCATGGTGATTGTTTTTGAGGTTTCCATGGGCTGTCCCTCCTCTCAGCCTTTGCATTCTGTCAGGTGCTGCTGGTGAGCTGCTGACCCTTCAGCTCATCCATGTGACTTCATTCCTGGAGCTTGGGAGGTGCCACCAAGCACTCCCAGCCAGCAGGATTGGCTTGAGGGCGACCTTGATGCCCAAACAACTCCCTGTAAACTCCCCTGGGCATTGGAGCTGGCAGAGGGAGAACAGCCTGGGTGGTGCTGGCTCCAGAGAAGGTGACATGAGGGAGCAAGGGAGACTGTGTTGGTTCTTGTCTAGACATGCTGCTATCACATCCACAAAGGGTGTCTGGTAGCTGTGACACTCTGACCTGCACTTTTTTCCATGGGATCACACAAAATAGAGATAGGGTTGGAGGGGATTTTGTCATAGATAATGTTCTAGGTGAATTTTTAAGGACTTTGGTACCTCAGGGAGGTGATGAGTTCTGTAAAGCATTGTGGTGATGCTGTGCCACACAGAGCCAGCCTGGGCCAGCTCTGATCCAACACACAGCTGAGCTGCAGTTAAGCAAGCTCTTCTGAGCACCCTTATTCCTGATGGCGAGAAAAAGTAAATCTTTCAGTGTACGGCTGCATTAAAGTAGAATTCACTGCACTTCATTGTTTGGGGAGGAAAGAAACACTTGGAATTTTTTTTTCTCTTTTTAAATCCCACATCTGCAGGCATTTTCTGCAGGGTGCCTACTTTGTATGTGAGCAAGGCTGCTTCTTGTTGACTGATGGTGTTGATGTTGTTTAACTCCTTACCTCCATCATGGGACAGGTTCTTCTCTGGGATCTGTCCTTTTGGCAGCAGCATTTCATTCCTTGACAATTTAGAAGTCAATTAAATTGACGGAGATAACGATGCTCATTTCCTCAATCACCTGTATCTGGCTAATCCTGGAGTGACAGATAAATGCTGGCCCAAATAATTAGAAGCTTCCTTGAAGGCTCTCAAAGCAGTGGATTAAACCTCTTTACTTCCTTGTAATCCTACAGCAGATGGAGCAAAGGGAAAGTCTGATAAGGCAGTATGGGATGTATTTAAATACTGGTAGTTTATTCAACCCTGACTATAATTTTTCTAGGCTTTTTGGAGTTCTTTGAAGTTAACGTCATTTGGGAGAAAGGTGAGATGGGCCACCAGGCAGCCTCTAACAGAATCCTCAATTTTTCAGCCAGGAGCTAAATGCACTTGTTTGCTGGTGGCATCTTCTGGGAGACAGTGCTTATCCTCCTACCAAAGAATTCCTGCAGCGTGAAGCTTTGTCCCACCGTCTCCTGTCTGTGTAGAGCATTGCAGGCTCCTGGCACTGGGAAATGATTTTTCCTGAGCTCTCAGAACCATGTAACTCTGCAGTGTCACTGAAGGTATGGCTGTTCCAGGAGCAGACAGCGTTCAGTAGTCTGCTGTGAGCACAGGTGCTCCAAGCCCTTGAAGGGTGGCAGTAAATGCACTTTAGGAAGTGGCGATCAAGAGTGTGCCTGGGCAGTGCTGGTCTTAAAGCGTGTGAGACTGATATCTTCCCAGGGGTGTGTGATGTTTGACAGGGTCCCTTGGCTGGCCCTGTCACACCTCTGTGGATAATCATTAGCTGTGTCTGAATCTTCTCCCAAGGGCACTGGGCTTCCTGTTCCTGCAGGTGAATAGCAATGAGGCAGAATGGACCCGAGGAAAAGCTTGCTGCCAGCTGGGGATAATCCACACCTCTTGCTGCAAGTGTAATCATTAGCTTGGCCTTTTAAAGTGACTGGAAATAATTATCAGGGTATTAGGTGCTAATAAAACTTCCAGGCTTCTTTTGGAGTGGTTGTGTGGCTGATGGTGTGTAACCCTTGAGAGACATTGAAAAGTTGTGTACTCAATGACGCCGAACTTACCTCCGCAAGTGTGAAAGCCAAACAAGAAAACTTGTAATCCAGACAGTGACTTCATCTGACTCTTTCTTTGTTGTCCTGGCCATTACGACTTTCTCTGCAGTTCAGATAATGTCCTTGTGTAATTCCTTGCCCTCTCAAGGAAGGTGGAGTTGGGGAGACTACAAAAACACACAAGCTGTTGTTGCATAACCCTTGTTTGTAGTGAGCAAAGTGAAGTGTTTGGATGGATGGTGCTGCAGCCTCTTCCACATCCACGTGGAGTTGCATTTGGCAGTAAAAATGTGCCGAAGTGGTGCTGCTCTAGCAGAGATGCTTTGTCCAATGAAGTAATGCTGTATTCTGAGAAAAAAACCAGCAGCAACTCAAAAATTTGAAGTAGAAGTATTTGTAGTGGAAGATACGGTGATTGGAGCTTTTGTGATATTGTCACTGGAAAAAAAAAAGTAGGAGATGTGAATGAATTTTTGTTGGGTTGCTGTTAGTCATTAAATTGAAAGCAAAATTTTAACAGGTTAAAATTTTGGTTTTAGGTGTGAGTTTTGTTCATGGTTTCTCCTCTGTTAGTGTGAGGGGAAAAACACTTCACTGTGTGATTGATTACAGAAGCAGTTGTGCTTGCTGTGTGAGCTGGTACAATTCCCGAAGCTCAGGATTTATCCACTGAAGAAAAAGTCTGGAACTGATGAGTATACTTGCTTGATTTTTTTTTTTAGGAAGAATGACCTCTTAGTTTACATTGGTAGGAAGATTAAAACTGAAGCTCCCCTCTGGTAGAAGGGAAAACTGTTTGAATTGTGGAGAATTGGGAGAGGCGTTCTGTGAATGAGACACATTTTGCCGGATTCCACCTTTTCATGTCAGTTTGGGACAGGATCAGGTCTGATAACCAGATCTGAATTCTGAGCAATGCCCTGGTGTGTAGGTTGCAGATCTCCCTGTGAGACTGGAGGATTATGTTGACTTTTGTGTATTTGGGAGCAGTAATTTCTCTTGAAAGCAAAATTGTTCCACTGCTTCAGTCCATGCATTTGTTGAAGAAAAGTAAAAGTATAAGGTATAAAAATTACTTTCTACTTTTTGATTGACTGTAGTAATTAATGACTATAAATTTCTAACATTAACGCTGACAGAAATGTGATCTGATGTCTTGTCAAGTTCACTGGCATTACTTTGCAAGAGACTGATTGACAGCTCTGGGGGGAAAAAAGCTGTAATTGTATTCATATGAAACTACAGCATTTGTCTTTAACTCATCAAGCAAAAGTTATTGAAAATGTCCCTAGACCTTCATACAACCCTTAACGTTGAAATGTTTTTTGTATTTTTAAGGCAAAATGTCAACATAAAAGAATTTGTTAACTTGGACATGCAAAAGTGAGAAATGTGGGTGCAGCTGAATGAACCAAGTTTAAATTCTTCCAGGTGCTCACAAAGTACAGCTGCTGTGGCAGATCTCACTGTGTCCCTGTGAAATCTTAAAGCTTTGATAGATGGATCTCTAAGGGGTAGAGCAGCAGAATTCAGATCCTCTACTTTTTGAGGTGAGCGTTGGCTTGATTTTGGCAGGTGCTTCAAAAGGTATGAAATGCTCCTCGAAGCTCCCCTTTAATGTCAGTGGAGTGATTCTATTATTGTGTGTTGGCTGCTGGCTGAAATTTGGGAAATACTGGATTTGGGCTGAACTCCTTCCCTGCTTTGTGACAACACAGATCTCGGGTGAAGCAATGAAAAGTTGTTTAGTGAGACAACATTGAAGAGTTTAATATAGACACCTGAGTTTTTTAAATAGAAATCAGTGTTTTATAAGGTCCACTTTGGTATTTGTGGTTGTTTTCAACACAAATGCTTTGAAATGCTGTCATTTCCTGGAAAAATCTGTGATTTTTAATGCAGTTATTCAGAGCTCATAACTAACCTTTACTTGCAGGAATAAGACTGAGCCTGTCCCTAGGCTGGGTGCTAGACAAAATATTTAATCAAGGTCCCTCTTTCTGTAAAGAAATAGTTTCTTTGGAAAGTGGGAGTGATAAGGTTGGATGGGCCAAGAGTCCCCCTCTGACAGGTTGTAGCACATAAGGCTGTTCTGCTGCTCTCTTCCAGTCCCAATAATTGACAGAATGGGATCCTGACCTGTGACTGGGCATCCTGCAATCCCAATAATCCATGTTTTTAGCACTCTAGTGTGTGTAATATTTGAAGCCTCAAGTCAAAAGTAAAAAGCTCCTTTAATAGTTGTCAGCTAAATACTTTTTTGTTGGCTGTTACACTACTTCTCACTAGAGATTTAGGAGCCAGGGGAAGTTTGGAATGGGGTTTATGTTTTGCATGCCTACCTGAAAGAAAGTCTGTAATTAGATGTAGTGCTGTGTGTTGTTGGGGAGAAACTTTTGAACTTAGCATTTCCATGTAATGGTTACTTCACTGATACCCTTTGAAGAATGAAAATGTTACAATTCATGCAATACTTTTCCCTTTGATTTGGTAGATATTTCTGATTGCCAAGTGTGCTCTCTTATTTTGCATAGAGGGTGATAGTAAATCAGTTTCTATTGCCTTCTGTTGTGTATCATCCCGGAAAGTTTCAGCCATTTGAGCTTGTTTTATTGCGGGTATTTGCTTGTATTGAATGTGTTCCAGCTCTTCATTTCCCAGGGCATATAAAATTGGTGAAATTCCATGGGAAGGGATTGTTTTGGGCACATAAACATCATGTCAGGAATTTTTAAAGCTCGGGAAGCACAGGCACTTAAAAGCTGTGGGAGTCAAATGCATCAATGTGTTGTGGTGGGACATCACAGGATGGTTGGGGGTTTTTTTTGAGATCATATTTCCCCCAAGAGTTTTATCCATGTAAAGGAAGTCAGGAGAAAACAAGTCTGCTGTTATTTCCTGGATTATATGTATTTACCTCCTAAGAAAGTTACGTAATAAATAAAGAAAGGCTTCGCTGGCCAACGTTGATGGAAAGTTCCGAAGGAAATGTTTGTTAATGGTCAGTGCTTTTGTTGAAGCTCTTGTTGCACTTGCTAAAAAGCGTAGACCTGTGAACAAAGAAGATGAGCTTAAGTCAGGCTAAACATAGAGATTTATTTTCTCATTAATCAGATATTTATTATGAAATATCTGATTCGCAAGTCTTTTTTGCGAGAGCAACAAGAGCTGTCGTGGAAAACAGCAGATTTAAGTGTGTCCACCAGTGTCCCAAACATTCAGTTTTCCAACTGGCATCCTTCCTGTCCTTCAGCCAGTAACCAAACCTTAATGTGGTGTGCTAATTGGAAAATGTTTTGTCTTTTCCCTGCTCAGCTGTTGCCCATGTTTTTCCTGTGAGTCTTTTCCACGTGCCTGTCCAGCCAAGTTGTCTCCAGCCGGCCCCTTCAGGCATCAGCTAGTGTCCCATGGGTGGCTGTTGAGATTTCCACCAAAATTCTCAGTCTCAAATACTGAGGGGTCAGAAGGGAAGGATTCTTGTGCCCCGAAGGCTGGATCTGTGACCAAAAAGCAGAGCAATTTAGCTTGTTGTGAGTTGAGGGGCTGCCAAATCACTGCGAGGACAGGGGTGGTATTTCATGGTGTAGGGGTTGTTTGGGTGTGGAGGTGCTGGGCACAGGAGCTGTTGGATTGTTTGCTTTGATTAGTGGGGAAAGGGATTTGCAGGAAGGCAGTTTGTCTCACAAAAAAATTGCTTTTGCTGGGAACCCTGTAAGAAATTACCATAAAAGTCAGTGTGCTGTGAAGTCCTCCTCCTTCCCACCATCCTGCTGCCACTTTCTTATTTATAGAGCCTTTCCCAAGAACCTTTTTGTAGTCCCACTCTTGTGTGTGTAGAAGTGCTGGAGAAGCAGCACACACTGCTTTTTGCTTCTGTACCATCCTCAGTGAGAAAAGGAGCCTTTTTTCATGTGGGTTTGACAAGCTTTGGGAAAGTTTTGTCCTTGCTGGTGTCCTTTAAAATTTTTTTTTTTTTGAGGGAGTGAACTTTGAAGTAATTAATTGGGCCTTGAAAATCAAGTGATTATCTTCCAGATAGCATGTCTGAGATGTATGTCTGTGTTCAAAGAGCAATGCCTCAGATGCTTAACATTTTCAAATGCCATTGTAAGTAAACAATCCTTGGAAGTGTTTGCTAGACATGTCACTGCCAAATTAAGGTAAAAATTGTAGAATCCTGGAACAGGAGCTCCTGGGATACCATGAATAGGGACTTTCTTCTGGAATATTTTCAGAGGGTTCAATAGGCTACATAGTGATTGTCCTTGTGGGTTTAACAGTTAGAATAGCATAGAAACAGTAAAAAAAAAAAAGGCAAAATGCATAAATAGAGATGGCTGGATCACTAGAAGAGCCATACACTGCTGGTGTATCTTTCTCAAGCGGCAGGAGTGGGGAAATGTAGTGACAGGTGGCAGAGTCCTGACATTTGCAGAAACTTCTGTCTTTTTGACCGGCAGAAAATGCTGTTTGTCTCTGCAGTGGTTTGGGGATATTTCAGATCTGTGTAAATCACCTCAGGTATTTTTAGAAACAGCCACAAGAATTGGTGGCAGAGCTTTTACCTGAATGTTTCCAGGTAAGTCTCTAAGTTAGAAATACAAATTTAACACCAGTGGTTTTTTTTTTTTGCTCTTCTGTTGACACCTTACTCAGGAGTGTTTTTGGTCATCTGACAGTTCAGGTTAAAAACACCAAGGCTTGCAAACCTCTCTTACTCCTTTGAGTTTTGTCGTTTTGTCTGTTATCCTCAACAGTGCCAGTATCAAGTTTATAATGTGTATCCTCAAGTGCTTTGAACAGCTTTTGGACTTTTATTTACTGGAAGATAAGTGCTCCTTGAGTGTCTCCAAACTTGGACTGGATGTGGAGTACCAGATTTCATGTGGCCTTGTACCGACACTAATGATGTTGTTGAACTATTGGGCATCAGCAGAGCTCAAATCCTTGCTTGTTCCATTCCTGCTCTCTCTGCAGCACAGTAAATGTCAGGAATTATCCCCACATTATTTTAAATGCCAGTGCTAAGGCCAACTGCCTTTAAATGCCAGTTCTACTTAAACTTACAGATATTGTCATTATGTTTAGGCTAGAAGGGATTTTAATGAAACAATGACCTGTGGCTACATGAAAGTTTAAATAAGTGATTTCCTTTGCTAGTAACAGAATCTCATTTACTCTCATGTGTGATTCCAAAGGAATATTAATGCTTGCAATACAAGTTTTAATACAAGTTTTGTAGCTTTGAGGTGTCTATTATATATGAGAAAATATATTATATATATGGGAAAATAATGATTTAGAATGGTGAAGTCAAATCCTCAGGATATTTTAGAACTCTCTTTCAAGATTGCCGTTCTAACTTTTAAAAATAAAACTATTGTTTTTGAGGAAAAAGTAAGCTATAATAAACCTTGAGCAGACTTGTGGGAAGCAAGCCACTGCCTATGTTCAGTCATCTGTCTGGTGTCTTTGGCCTATCCAACAGGGTGTTGCTGGAGAATTTCCAGCTTCTGGAAGTGTTGTGATCTTGTTCTACACGAAAAGCACACAGATCATTTAGCTTTGTGTGCTGCTTTTCCTCAGCCTGCATTGGGATGGCCAAAGAGGGCTTGACCTCTTCTACTGGATTGGGTGATTTCATGGCATTTGTGTTCAAGTTTATGAGGAAGTGCTTTTAGGCAGGAAAGGTATTTGTTTTCTTTGGCAATGTGTGCCCTGTGGGATGCTGGTTAGGTCACAAAAGAACCCCCCATTTCTGAGGAGCAGTGGGGATGGAAGGACACATTCCTTTGGCTGTTAAGGACAGTTCTTCAGTCTCTTATCACTTGGAGCAGCAGCATCAAAAGCACATGGAAAAAGTTGGAATTTGTGCAATGTAATAACTGCAGTGCTGCTGCTTCACTCAGTAGTCAGATGCTTTTGGCAGAATAAAATAACTCTTCTATCATTAATGTTCTGGACTGAAAATGTTATTACTTCAAGAGCAGCATTTTCAGGTTTTTTTGATGTACAGTCCAGGTGATAAGGTGGAAGAGGAAGAACTGGCATGAAGTGTGGAGTGTTTTGGTGACTGTGTGCTGGCAGTGTAGATGTGTCCTGCATCTTACCTAACAGGTTTCTGGCTCCTGACTCTCACAGATACTCTCTAGGCCAGTCTACATTTGAGTTTCAGTCTGTGTTCTCAGTTTCTAGTAACTATTCATTCTCTCTGGGCATTTACCCATCTTGACCATTAAAGTGTAGCTATTTTCAGAAATTAAATTTTTCTATTAGTTTTTCTTTCTTTCTGGTTGCTCCCTGGCCTGCCTGGCACTTGCAGGCCATAATTTAGTTCCTTCTTGTTTTAGCAGAAGCAGCTCTAAAGAACACGGGTCATTGTTTTCTGGATGCAGTGTGAAATCCTCTGCTTTTGTGTCCAACTATTGGTAACACAAAGTCCTCAAATATATCAGATTGATGAATTTACTTCCGTGATACCATAATTCTAGATGAGTCTGATGCCCAAAGGAAGGACTGGCCAGGCTTGCAAATTTGGTGTCCAGTCATTGTGTTCAGAGGGATGAGGTAAAAGTGTTCTCAAAATTTGTGAGGTTTTGAGAGTGTGGTCATGTGTGGGTTTTCTTGGGTTTCTTTTTCTTGTCCCCATAGGTTCTCAGAGCAGCCACATTGCTCATAATGGGCCCTGGGTGTCATCAGCTCATTGCCCCAGAAGTGCCTTAAATGACATTTTGGAGAGAGACTGATGACAGCCCAGTGGTGTAGCAAGAACTAGGTTAAAGCCTGATCCAACGCAGTTTTAAGCACAGGAATTCATTTGAAACCAGTGGCACAGTATTTGTGTCCAGTGCTTCCTGGGGTTGGTGAAAAGTGGATGAGTTCCTGGTCCTTCCTGTCTTGAAATTATTTTTCTTGTGCCTTACCCTCAGTGCTCCTGTGGGGAGCAGCTGCCTCTGTGCAGGGGTCAGGGTCTGGCCCTGCCCCAAGGTCACCTCGGTGAGGCTTTGCTCTTCTGACACTGATTTCCATCTAGTTCAGGAGAGGGAAAACCCCTGAGATCCTTTACTGCACGTGTAATTCACCTGATTATGCACCCAGTTCCTTCAATGGCATGTCCTTATCAAATTATGTTATTTGGCTGATAACTTCCAAAATGCTTGTTCCAGAGGGAAGGAGGCTGCCAAGTTGCTCAAATTGGGGATTACTTCCATGAGTGTCCTTCCTGGTGGTGTGTGTTGGTATTCATTCTGTGTTGGTATCATTCTGAGAGGTGACAGTCTTCTGAGGCACACACAACTCCGTCCTTGAGCTAAAATATAATGTTATTTCCAGAATGCCTGCTGTACTCACAAAGCTTGACATCACCAGAAAAAGGAGTTTGCATCCACAGACCTTAATATTTGGCTTTCACGTCAGTTAGATGACACATCATGTGAATGGTTTTATGCACTGAAATTTGTTCTGCTCCTTGATGCTGACTGCTTAAAAGATCATTTCATGACATTATCTAAATCACTTATCCCTGTTGTCCATCCCCAGCAGATGTGCATTCTCTTGCTGGAATGACATAAAGGCCTGAGGAGGAATTTTTGAGAAGGCTAGAAGAAGGATTTTTGCAGGTAGTCTGGACTACAGCTGTCCTATCTACCTTTGTCTGCTTCCCAATGATTAAACAGACAGGCAACTGTCAGCCAGCTGAGTTGGCCAACTAATGAACATGGTACGAGTAGCAAAAGCTGAACTGTTAATTCAAAAATACCAATTCTGTGTAGCATCAGCATGAAATTTGCTGCTGCTGTCTCTAAGGTTCAGTGCAGCCTGGATTTCAGGTGGTGTTGGCAGTAAGTGATCATCAGAGATTAATTTAAGAAATATTTTTGAAATGGGACTGAATAAGTTACCGCCAGAGGGATTTGTTATTTTGTGGCACTTCTGATCTCTGCTTAATTAGAAATAGTGAACTGTTTTAGTGTGTGAGGAGACAGCTGTCATCATGCAAGTCTCTGTCCCTGACATCTATGTTCCACTCAGCGCTGTTGTCTCTGTAATGTAAGGGAAACTGGTGTGAGAACAGAACCAGGTTTCAGAGTTTTTCCAATTTCTACTGTCTGATACGTCCTGGTCCCTTAGGCATGTAATAAGTCATATTCCTTATAGCACAAGAAATAAGTAGTGTGTTAACCATTAATCTAGAATTGCAGTTGAGACATTAATTGCTGACTATGAGGACTATTGGATCCCTCATTTAAGTGCATTAAATATTGTCCTGTTTTGGCAGGAAAGACATCTTTCCTTTGTACTGTACACAGCCACTATAGCTGCAAGGACAGTGTAAAATCACATTTTTGAATTGTGCTTTATGTTCTTTCACTCCTGTAGCTCACACAGCAAAGCTTTCTATTCTACTTGAGTGGAAAGTATCTGTCAATGACACAATTATTAAAAATGCCCTGTTCGATTAAAGGCATTCTGATTTCAGATCCATGTTTGTAAAAATAAGTCGTAGGCATGGAGTTGCCTCAAGATAAGAAATATGAGCCCAGAGTTGGTTTGCAAGAAGCTGACTTGAGTGATTGTTTATTTCTGTGAAAATTGCTTTTTATATCCCATAGACACAATTAAAGCTGCATTTATTGGAATGAACAGCCTTGCTGCCATACAGGTGGAAGACAGATTATAAAGACATATGTGATACTATAGTGAAGCCCCTGAGAATGAATGATCTAATCAGGATGAAATCAAATTGTCTGGGTGCTATAATGAGAAGACTCAGGTTTGCTTTTATCCCTCCAGCTAGCTGGGAACACTCAGGGCTGCATTTTGTGAGGGGAGATTGTGCTATCATTTGGAGATCATTATAGCAGCAACAAAGAGAATGCAAGCTATCTCCAATTTATTTTGGCCCACTTAGTCCAGCATTTGATGTATCTGATACATTGTTTACACTGTGAAGTTTAAATATTTTATCTGTTACATTTAAATGAAAATAAACAGCCTAAAAGGAGGGAAAAGGCGTGCTAAGTAAATACTTGGGGGGAAAATAGTCCTCTGTTCTTACAGCACTTTAATAAGGAAAGGAAAAATAATGCCTGTAATGCATTCTTGTGATGTTTCTTTTATACTTGCTAGCTCCTCTGAAGAGCAAGTTAACACAGTGCCTAATTCTAGAATTCTGCAGCCCATGGATTAGGGGAATACAGGATTTTCCATGCTCTCCGATTGGTTTAGCCTGTGACAGCCCTGTAGCTGATGTGTGGGCCCATAGAAGTGTCAGTGCCTGGCAGATGTGGGAGCCTCGCCCTGCCTTCCATTCGGTGGGAGAGTGAAGGCAGGAGGGCAGACATCTTCTTAATTGCGTGGCTTCAACATGGAATTCCTGCCCCTGAACCTCCTCTGGGTGATCCCAGCGGCTGGCCAAGCTCTTTAGCTGCTGGTTGTTGGCTCTGGAGGAACTAGCATTTAATGGCTGGCACTGTAGGGATACAGAGAGAGCTCATGGAGAACCTGTACTCCTCGCAGCTAGGAGAGAGTAGGAACTTTCAAACAAGTGCCTTTCTTTCAAGATACTGAATTACAGAACAGAGCCATGCCACCCTGGTGTTAGTGCAACACATAAGCAAAAATTTAAGCATTCAGAAACATCCAGGACTGTCATGTTGAGAATTCTCATTCAACTTAGAGGGTTCATGTATTAACCCTTAGTTCTTGTCATTTTCCATATAAATTGTGAACTTGCAAAACCAGGCACTTAAAAGGCAACATGAAGTCTGGATCCTGAGGTTATATGGATGTAGGACTGCAGCTTAACATTTTGAGATAAAATGTTACTATTTTTGGAGTCACTTGACTTTCCTAGAAGCAGGTTTTTAGCAAGCTATGAAACCATCAGATTTATAAGACTGTCCAAATCCAACTCCATTTTTAAAATATGCTGTTTGTCCAGCTAGAGAGGCTTCAGACTCTGCTGAGAATACTGGCAGTGGCTTCAGTGCCAGGCAGGCATGGGCTGAGGCTTGCCCTGGGTATTTTACACACACGGCCTCAAACCCTTTGGGGTTTTATTTGCTTGTTCATGGCTCATGGAGAAGCCTGTTGGGTTTATTGCTGCCCAGCTCTGTCTGCTGGGGTCTTTCGTACCAGGATTCTGGAAAATAACCTGCCTTTTCCCCAGCAAATTTCATAAATGTGTAAATAATATCTTTGATACTGAGCACCACTGTTGTCTCTAGAACTGCCTGCACACTTTTCTGAGGACAAAGTGTGATAATCTTCAGAAGCCACACGCTCCTTAAGCTTGGAAATAAATGGCTGATTGCAGCGATGGGTTTTGCCACCAGAACTTCCAAATACCTGCAGGCCTTGTGTGTGGAAATACTTGGAGCCAAACCCCTGTAAGTCATTCTAAATTCTCTCCTCAGTGCATCTGGCTTGCTTATTTTTTTTTAAGACCTCAACATCAGCCTTAACAGAGAATGAAGTGTGTATGTTTTCAAAATATTGGGTGGATAATTTCTTCGATGACTGTTAATGAGCAAAGTGTACACAACATCTGAGTTTCAGGCTGTGTTGGATGTGCAGGGTGTCTGTGATGTAGCTGTTCTCCCCGTTCACATGAGTAACTCCTGACACAGCTGGGGTTTCAGTTCAAAGACTGGCATGTTCAGGTCTCAATTTCAAGGCTCTCCAGCAGTATCACTTCAATTCAAGATTTCTGTTCACGTCAAGTTGTAGAAATCATTCTCCTGAAGTGCTCAGGGAAAAGGCAGTGAAGGCAAATCCACCCTGGTTCTCTGAGCTTGAGAGACGAGTGAAGGGTGTATTCCTGCCACCTGGACAGACCAGCGCCTGGAAGGATGTTGGATCTTAATATTTCCAAATAATGGGGCGAGACTGCTGGGAGACATTCCTCGGGCTTTTATTGCAACATTAGCCTCCATACAGGGTGAGACAACTGAAAGATGGCAACAGCTCACATCCTGTCAACAGCAGCCCAAATTCTCTGTGTTACAAGGCCTTTTAAAAGTTTTCTAACCAATAGCAAATTGTTAAGGGCTTACAGGCATCTGCATAAATCAATCACGAAAACTACATGCCTACCTTATACCTAACAATAGGTGCTTGTCTCATATATTTTTGCTATTCAGGAGCTTTCTATGCTCTTCTATAAACAAAGCACAAAGACTCATTATTAAACTTACTTGTTATTTTTGCTTAATGTATTTTTCTGCTTGCTAAGGCCTAGCTCTACATGGCACAAAACCACAGTCTTACTGTTCTCTGTCCTCATTCTGGTATCTTTTTAACTGTAGGCCTGCATCTACACTGATCATTTCTATTCCCCACAGAACGAGTCAGAATTCAGCTTTATAGTATCAAATCTCAAACGGGATTGCTGCTGGCATAGACCTTTCGTGGTGCAGTAATGTCCATTCAGTCACTGAGTTACTCAGAAGATTTAAACTGGTTTTTTTTGAGGCTGAACTGATCAGCATCTCTGAGAGACCCACATGCTTGTTGGGCTGAGCACTGATAGAAGCAAGCAGGTTCTCCTCTTGGAAATTCATGGGAGGGCTCTGGAGGCATCCCCTCAGCACTGACCTTTCAGGAGGGAGGAAGGAACACTGGGAAGATGAAAGACCCTTTTCTGCCCTTTGCTTCTAAAACTCAGTTGACAAATGTGGTGCGAATTCACATTACACTCTGGAAGACCTTGAATGAGTCACCTCAGAATTTTTTTTGCTGATGGCATTACATAAGGATGGGTCTTAGAATGGGGCTTCATCTGACTGTTGCACAGCTTTGTGCAAATAGAGAAGATTTCTGATTTAATGTTTCTTTTTATCTGACACTCTTTAAAATAATTATCTACAGTTACTTCAGTTTCCTTTTGCATACTTGGTGACTGATTCTAGTGATGCTGCAACACTACAGCAGAATTGTTTCCTGGTTGACTCTCTTCCCATATGCACATTATGGCTTAAATAATAATAATTAAAATGCCTGAGCATGTGTATAGTATTCTCTGAGGAGCAACTGGTAGCTTAACACAAGATCTGGGGAGTTTGCATCTTTCAGAGGGATGTAGGATCTGACTTTACATTGCAGGCAGTTCTTGAGTACAGGAAATCCAGGCTGGGAAATTATATGGAGTGAATAAAAGACGAGTGCTAATACACCTGATGGTGTTTGACAGGCTGTGCTGTTTTTGTGCCTGGAGAGGGAAGGAAGTAAAGACAACATCAGAAATGGGCTGCAGTAAGTAAAGGATAGCAGAGTGAGCAGATGATGTCTGTGATATCAATGCACATCTTGAACTTGTTTATTTATAGCTCGCATGTGTCATGTATTTGGAAATAGAAGAGCTGTTTGGTCCCAGCCCTGCAGTAGCACATGCTTGGCAAGGTGCAATAACTTAGTTCTTCTATTTTTAAATATATTTTTAGCATTTAGTATTTCTAGTAGTTTATAACAGTTTATTAATTTGGTTCTTCTAAGGTGAGTATATTTCTTTTGAGACTGACAGTCACATACTGTTTCTGAATCATCCAAACACAAAGGCATCATTCTTAATTTTCTGGCCTAAACTTGAGATGTGTTTTAGCTTTGGCAACGGGATAAGTTCTGGACTGAGTCCAAGGTCCCAAGATTTGACCATATCTGGCTGTCCCCTTGCCTGTGTTTGTTGCCCTTTGGCGTTCATCTTTGAGCAGCTCGCTGGGAGAAAAGGCCACTCTGAGTGACAGACACGGATTTCTCAGCCAGGGCTCCCTGAAGGAGCAAGTGCGACTGTTCACCTCGCCAGTTTGATCCCCAGAATTTGCCTCCTTCCTTTGGAGAACGAGGAGGGTGCTTCAATGGCTGTGTAACTGGGGCTGCCCAAATTCAGAGTGGAGACAGCTCTCGGTTGCCAAGTGAGTTAAAACAGATTGTTTGCCAGTGCTCTGCTGATTTGATTAATGACCTGAATCAGCTGGCTTGGAGCGTATCACTGCCAGAGCCTGTTAAACAATGAAAACAGGAAACTTGTGTGTCTTGAATCTCTGTGCTACCGTGGTGTCAGCAGACATAACAAAACGGAGGCTTTGCCGTGTGGGGGGAAGAGGAGGATATTCAGGAACTGATTATGCCCCAGCCACACCCAGGCCATGGACCTTGCTTGGATGTGGGAGCTGGAGTGGCCTCTGAGGAACCACCTGCTTCCTTGAGATTGCAGGGAGGGATCCCAGCTCTCACTCTCTGCCCCAGCGTGTTTCCTGCTCCTGGGTTTGGGCCTGCGGAGAGCGTGGCTGGAGGACAAGGAATCTCAGAGGTGCCCTTGGAGTGTGTGGAGCTGCAGTCAAATGTGCAGCTGGGCTGCTGCCTTCTGCTGTGCTGACAGGGACGGAGAAGGGGAGTAGGACACTACAGAGGGTGTGCCTCGGTGGTGGCAGACACTGGGAGCAAGTGGCAAAGAGGAGGGGGAAGTCAAGTTTGGTGGGGAATATTCCTTATAATGTTGTTGACTATATTAGGAAATTTGCAGCAGCTCTTGTGCAGGCAAACCTCTTGTGAAGCATTGCAATCTACCCAGGAGAGCTACGGGTGTTTGCCTCCTCCCAGGCTTCACAACACAGCACTTCAGTGTTAGCTAAAAACTTTTATCACTTTGTTGTAAGTGGCTGAGACTGAAGTTGTTGCTGTCCGTGGATGTGGTTTTCACAGGGAGCTTTTGCAAGGGTTTTGGGGCAGAAATGAGTGTGGGAGATGACCCTGCTGATCCTGCTAACTTGGGCTGTTCTGTCCAGATTTATTTGAAGTTGCTGTGAGTAGAAGGTAGAGGATAGCTGTGAGTGGTGATTCTTTATCTCCTGTGATATTGCTTTCATTTGTGTTAAATATTATCACCAGCTTCCATAAAACATTTTGTATTAAAGCACATGACTAAAAGCAACAGTGATGATTAAGTAATTTCCAAGGTTATTAGAAATGTACACCTGGGAAAGTTTAAAATTATTTTTATGTCAAATAAACAAGCATACAGAATTAAAAAATTATTCTCCCGTAAAAATCTGAAAGTAAGACAAATACAAACAAGTCTGCCTGCTGATAAGCCAGGACCAGTGAATTCATGAAAGAAGTGGTCAGCCTGTTAGTTCAAGTACCTTGAACACTTTCTTGTCCCAGAGGAGTTTTTTTGTGAAAGCAATTCTTTGACAGAACTGACCAGCTTTTGTCTTTCTGTGTACAGTAGTAGCAAGCAAGGTTAGTAAAGTTGTTTTTCTTGGTACCAGATTGCAACATAACCAGGTGAAGAAGTTTTATTTCTAGACTTTTAAGCAAAATATGCCTCCATTTTAAGTTTTAAATAGACTTTTAAATTTAAGCTTTAAGAGTCTTTTTGAGTTTTTTATTTGAATAAGTGGATGGTTTGGGTCCATATTTTGCTCAGATAAACGTGGCTTAAATCAATGACTGTTTTGTGGTATTCATGTCGGATTCAAGAGAAGCCAGGCAGAAAAGCAGATTGTTGTACAGGATCAGGTGGAGAAGATTTCCCCATTCACCATTCCAAACACACATTCTCACAATTCTCCTGGTAGATGTTTTACAGCTGTGTAAATACTCAATTTGTGCTGCTGCTTATCTTGCCTGCTTGCTCCATTTTTAAAACTATAACACTGATCTTAATTCTGTGTATAATGTCTTCCTACCAACTCAAACAACTCCTTCCCCTGGGTTCATGTTTCTAATTGCAGCTTTAGATCAACTCTCTTCAATGTAACATTTCTTGCCTTTTGATCTTGATGCCTACTTCAAACATGTTGTAATTAAACATGCATCTGCCACATCCTAAGCATTCAGCCTGCAGAACTGCTATAAAGCTGAAATTGCTCTCTGTTCTTAGCTCAGAGAGCCAGGAGGGTCTAAAGAAAAACTTGCCAGCCACTGATTTTGTTTGTACTGTTATTTGAGTGTTTTAATAATTTTGAGCCTGCTAGTTTTAGTTTTGTTGTTTTAAGAGCTATGAACTTGTATCAGGTTACAAGGGCAGTTATCAAAGCACTTAAATAACTTGTAGATCTAGCCAACAGCTTAGTTTTGGATGTGGCTGTTATGGGAAGATGTCAAGAAAATGCAGAGTTTTGGGATGTATCTAATTCTGTGCTGCTGAGCTCTATTTCTCTGTGATGCACGAGCATCTGACTGTAAGATCTTCCCCCCAGTAATGGTGGTTGTGTTCTGCTGGGAGCTGGGTGTCCTGATCCAAGCTGTGCCTGACTCCTTGTTCAGGAGGGCAAGGAGTAATGGGGGGTAATTTACTGTTTATTACCAGATTAGACACTTGAATATCCGTAAAGCACTTGAATGTGTTCTGGTGGAGGTGGAGATTCACAGATGCACATAAGGTACTATAAAAATGCATTTATATGCCCTGCATGCTTAAAGTCTGTTCTGGGAAGAGATGTTTCTTTCACAGCTCTGCTGAGAGACCTCTCCACTTTTAGTGCAATGGTATCTGCAGGATTTCTGTGGCAGGAGGGCTGAGGTTTAAAACTGTCTGGGAAAAAAAAGTGATACTTTTGGAGTGTTAGAGGTTACTTGAGACCTCATTCTGGATTCTTCATCTTCTCTCTTTCTCTGCCCGTAGGGGCTTTAAAGTCCGGTGTCTAGTCTAGAGACAGCACATCTCCAAACATCCTTTCAGCATTACCTGCCTTGTCCATTACTCAGAGATGTTTGATAATGATTTAGCCTTTATTGTTTGGCTTTCCTGGACTGGTTCACATGAAAGGCTGGATAAGATGTTAGAGGCCATTTATAGGTGGGAATGTGCTTTGTGATGGTGCATATAGAATATGGTCTCTGCTAGTGAACTTATTTGGCTTTAAAGCAAAACCAAAAGGCACTTCAGGCCTCCCCCTTCCCACCCCCTCAAATACTGCACTGGATGTCACTCATCAAATTCCAAAAAAGGCTGAGTGTTTTTCTAGTCCTTTAGCATAACTCACTGAAATACCACAGCAAAAATATTCTTTCTTCTGAAATGGGATGATTTTTCCAGGAAGCTCACTTTCATTTAGTGATTTCTTCACATTAGCAAGTGGAATGCTGTATTGTGAGAAAGTGAAATTTCACTTAATCAGGTTAACAGTGTTAAAACTATAGCCTTCCTAAAGGGTTTGTGAATGGAAGAACACATGGGAAAACTAATATAAGTTAATTGTTAAAGCAGCTTGTTGCACTATGTCAGAACTGTGTGGATGCTTTTCTTGACCATTAAAGTGGCCTAATTCAATTGAGTTCACTTCCAGACTTAAGTAAAGAAATCATATTAAAGTCACTTTCACTCTGAAGGAAGGCATCTACATAGAATTTAACTAATCTTCTTTAAGTTCTGTGTTAAACTAATGCCAGTTGGCTTCCCTGAGCATCTCTGCAAAGCTGTGGCCTGAGAGCTGGAGACCTTGTCGGAGAGCTTCCCTCAGCTTGGGTGACAATTTTATTTCAGATAAATGTGGCAGTCAGGCCCCTCTGTATAATCGTATAGTGTGACAAAAATGCAAATATGTAATTAATTCCTACCCAGTAGATATGCTTGCTGTATCCTAATACGGTTTAATACGGAGTTAATGAAGCTCTAAAGAAATGTTTTTCAAATAGGATGTTGTAATTTGTTTCATCTTTATGCATATTGACTATTGCAACCTTCTGAAATAAAAAGACACGCAGAGTATTTCAAGTGCACTTTACATTTGTTACAGGTGAGATAGTACCTGTTACTGGTTAGAATGTAGAAATTGGGACTGGTTGCACTAAAATAGCTGTAACCCTCTTTCTGTGATTGATTTATAGGTTTTGAAAATGATAATAAACGTGTTACAGGATATGAGAGGCTCCTTGTAGATATCACTTAATAAATGCACTCATTAATGTCTTCTACTGGCAAAAGAAATTGTTTCATAATCACGTCATGATGTACTCCAAAGTGAGATGATTTTCTAAGTATTGGTACTGTTGTCTCAGAAATTTTTTGCAGAGGACAAGCATAGGTTTGTTTCAGAAGTCACGTGCAAATGTTCAACTTTTTCTTTTAGTGTTTTTCCTGAAGTCTGGAGCTGGTGCTTAATAAAGACTTGCATTGACCTTGCCGGTATTTTTGAAGCAGACCTCAACCCTCAAGAAAAATCCTTACGTTTTGATATATTCCTTTCAGCAGACTCCAGAAGGAAATCGCTTGTGAATATTTTGGCAGATAAAAATGTTAGAAATACATAGAACGAAGCCTCCAAGAAATCCTGCTCTGGCTGAGCTGGCATTCTGTTTGGCAAGCAGGAATCCGAGGATTCACGTTCTGTGTGCCCTGATCCCCGACCATTTCCGACAGTAGCTGCAGTCGGTCTGGTTTTTGGGTTTGCATCATTATGTCACAGTTCCCCTCTATAAGACTGCGTTGGGAATGATCATCAGAGGAAGGGGAAGGGTGCTGAATTCCCGGATTTGGACTATTTACAGGAACCTTGGCTGTGATTCAGCACACTGGGATTAGGGCTGTATGTGTGGAAGTCAATGTTTGCAGGACATCAGTCGAATTGGGGTGTGAGCTACTGGTGCTTCAGGAGCTCAGTGTACTTCTGTTAACTTGCTGAGTGTCCAGGGCAAGCACCGCATCAGATTTGGTGAATTTGGGCCCTAATTTACCATCCAGGCTAATTTGTGAGATGTTTTCAAAAGTGAGAGACTGTCCATGGCTTCTGTGTGCCTTGGGGTTTGCCTGGTTTAGGGGCAGTCACAGCACTTGATCTCTGACCTGAGAGGAGAATTTGCAGCCTATTAATATGTGCTAATTGCAATCATCAGCAATCACAGCCACAGCCATAGCTGACTTGGTGGTCTTGAAATCCTGAAATGGGTCAAGAGCTGTGTCCCATAAAAATTGCCTTTGCAAGTGCAGAGCTGTCTGGGAGGTTTACCAGGCAAGTGGCACAGAATCAGCATCTCCTCCTGACTTAATCCACCCGTGCACCTGCTTATGGGCTGGAGAAGTCTTTCCTTTTTTACCACGATGGTTACCTCGACCAGAGCAGATCAGATTCAGTATAGCCCTGTCTGGCAGCTACTCCTGCTGACAGTCTTGTCACCTCTTTGATGAGAATCCCTCTGTCTTGTCATGATGGGGATCCTCCTCCCTGCATTGCCTCATCTGTTCATCACGCTCACCCACAGATCCCGAATTTTTGTTTGCTTGTTAAAAAATTGTTCCAGTGCTGTCAGTGGAGAACTCACATGTTTTATTGCCTGTCTTGGAGTTGGTTGGTTGTTTCCTGATGCGGATGATCAGACAACAGAGACTCTTCCAGACTTGTATGAGCCCTCCATTTCTCCAGATTCTGTTTCCTGTGTGTTTGTGCTTGTTGTGTTTGAAATATTTGTTGTATCCCTGGGTTGTTAAAGGTGCCATTGGCAAGACTGGATGCCAGGGTGTAAGTCCTTGCCATTAGTGTAAATGTGCATGATACTGGTATTTTGACTTCTAGGGAGGTTGCGTTTCCCAATAAAATAATGATGGGGAAGAATGTTTAGCAAGTGATTCATCCTCTGCTGAGATGATTATGCACCTTCTCTTCTTCAAACTCTTTATCTCTTGTGAATGATTGTCATGCATCTCTCTTGATGAAAGAGGAACTCCTAAATTGAAAGCTACAGAGCTACAATAGTGCATCTTTAGAAATTCACTCTGCCAGTGTAGAGAGGTTTGGTCTTGTGGGTCAGTGCCTGAGCTGAACAGACAGCCCTGTCTTCACTTCAGCTGCAGAGCTTTGGCCTTACCTTGGCCAGTTCACTTGATTTGTCACCTTTTTCTGAGGGGAGTGAAAGTAACACTTTTTCCTTCTGTAATTCTTGCTTTGGTTTGTAAACTCCTCAGGGTGGGGGGTGTTCCATATCCCACGCAAGGGAGCACTTGCTCCATTTGTCTCATGACACAGAGATCATAGGGCACAAGGATCCTCGACTCTGTTTTTATCACCTTATACTGCTGAAGTCCTGACAGACGTTGCCCTGCCAGTTTAAAGGTATTTTGTTTAGTTTTTCTTGGTACAGCTCACTTTGTTTTGCTGAATTGACAAAGCTAACCTATAAATAGTTACAATAAGTTTGTCTGTAATAAGCACATTTCTTAATGAGTTGTTGTGACAAAGTTTATTAAATGTAGTCTTACTTCGTTCTAGTGCCTATACAGGGCTGAGAGCAATCAAGCTGTGTCATGGGCAAAGCCTTATTATAATAACATAAAATCCTGGAGCTGGCCTTGCCTTTAAAATTGCACAGCCATGCTGAGCGACAAATAATCCAGTACTTCGCTCCAGCTGAGGTGTTTACCCAGCCATCTTCCCTTCTCCACGAGAAACTTTTTAAGGTGGATGTGCTTTGCAGTCTGCCAGCGGAGCTGACCCAAGCAGGAGGCATCCCGTGGCGTGAAATGCAGAGTTAGTGGGTTCCCCTCCGAGCGCGGTGCTGGCAGCACGCTCTGCCCTCTGTGCCACGCTGCAGTCCAGCCTGGTGACCTTTGCTGGTGCACAGACAGCAGTTTAATCGCATCTGCTCTGCTCCCAGCTGGTTACATCTCTAAATAGTTGCTTAGTGCTCGGCTGGAAATAGTTCAGTTCAGAAAGGAAAAGTTGTTTTTGCCCGGCTCAGTGAGACACCAGCCAGACTGTGGTGCTGGCTGCTTCTGGGAACAAGACCCTCGGGTCAGGCCAGCCTGTGCTGCCCCAGTGCATTCCCCAGGCAGCTTTTCCTAGCTGCAGCCCAAAGATTGCTGTGCACGGCTGACAGGGAGGCTCTGGATAAAAGCCTTGGAGGTGACTGGGAAACACAGCATCCTCCAGGAGCTGAGAGCACAGTTTGTGGTGGTGGGGCTGGGAGCAGGCGTGGATGTGGCTGGTGGGTCAGTGCAATGTGACACGAGGCTCTAAGAGACAAACAATCTCACACATTTTATTTAACTACCCCCGTGGGAGGGGAAAGTGCCAGAGTTCGCTCTCCTGTACTGTGGAGTGAAGTGGAGCAATTCTGTGGGCGTCCTCAGAGTTGTTTCTTGTCTGTTTGGGTGATGTAGACAAACCCCACCCTGGTTTTGAGGTAATTTAAATTGCTTGTTTCTGCTTGCTTTCTTGTGTTCCAAGCAGAGAGAGAAGAGGGTGGGAGGCTGTTAGTTCTACTGGGAGAGCATAAGCGATTTCTCATAGGGTTTCAGTGCTTTTTGGCTAAAATTTCTGCTGGAAAATTCAATATGCTCAAAGCTGGTCTAGTGCTGGAAAGAAATTAAAATGCCATTGCAAGGTAGGAATGTTGGTGTTGGTATTAGGCAACATTATTGTTCTTCACATCACAAAAGCCTTTGGAGTGAGCTCTGAATTTTCTGCTGTGCTTATCTACTGCATTTAGCTCACCAGAGCAATCCTGTGCTCTGATTTCTAAAACCGGGCTTCACCGACATCCCTTGGAGTTCCTGTGTGTGCTGCACAATTAGCTCAGCCAATATGCAAGGCCATGCTTTGGCTGGGAGTATTTTCTTTTCAAGAAAGACCTGATAAGATCTAATTTACTTTATCAAGTCACAAAACACTATCTGTTCATTCATTTAAAAACTAGCAGAAAAGATTGAGGCTGAGGCCTTGGCTATGTGACAAAATCTCCCTTTAGAGTGAAGGCAGTGCCTGGAGCATCTGCCAGTTTATGGGGAAGAGCTGGAGTCCTGATTGCCCCAGGGCTGTTGGCGAGTCTCTGGAAACCCCTGGCTTTCAGAGGAGCTGGGCTAACACGGTTGGAAGGAAACAAAACCAGAAAATCCCTGCCCTGGTGACTGGATAGAAATGCCGTGAGTTGCGTTTCAGTGCATCTTCAGTGTCTGCCCCCTGGGATGGCATTTTCTCCTCTGACTGTGCCTCTCTCTTTGTGGCAATGCCATCTGCTCTAACCCAGTTTGCCTAATGGAAATAGGCAGGATTCTTCCTTTTATGTACTTATAATTCACGCTTTTGAGTGCCTGAATAATTTCTGTGGCTTAGACAGGGTTTTTGCATGGTAACTACCCAGAGTCTGACAATTACTGTGCCCACTGTAGCAGACCCCATGGGATATAGACCATGGTGCTGAGTTCTCCTAGAATGGGAATCTCAAAGTGATGATTTCAATATTGCACCATCCTTAAAAAATATTTATTTGGGCTATTTAGCTTCAAACTTGAAATGGAACACGTGTGAGTACAATGCATTTATGCAGTAGCTTTGCTTTGAGGGGGTGATTAATGCAAGATTTGTAGAAGGAAAATGATTTCTTCCAGTGGCTTGACTGTAATAACTGAGAAGAATAAATGTCCTAATTTAATATTTATGTAGGTGTCTCAGTAATAGGCATCCTACATCCTAATTATGTAAGAACGAAAAGTGTTGGTGCTGACACGAGCTCATATATACTTGTAGGAAAAGAAGCACAGATAGATTATCTGTCCCTTATTTTACCATCTTTCATTAAAACGTCTTGAAATGAATTAAACCTGGTTTATGATGCATTAAATTACAGTTGTTTCATGTTTTGTTAAATAAGAATTGGGTATTGTTCTCAGCGTTTCTCACATAGCTCACAGATTGCATGGCCTTTCTTCACCCCTCCAAGATATTATGAGAGAAAATAATTATTCATCTGAGATTTGTGCCTGAACACATCTTAATTTTGAAACTCTGATACTTTTGGAGTTCTGCTTAATATTGGATTAATTTCTTCTAATTTTCTTCATTTTATAGTATTTTTGATAGCCAGAAAAGAACTCCATCCTGTATTTATGGACAAACCAGAAAATAGTTAGCTATTTTCTCTTGCTTAGTTTTGTACACTAAGTTTGAGAAACCTTGGACCATTTCATTTGTGGGAAAACTTGAGAGAGGGATGTTACCAGCTTCAGTGTTGTCCAGTCATTTGTTAGGAGTGAGCATCTCTAGAATTAGAGTTCTAGGTGCAACTGGGCATGAATTCTTAAGCCCTTCTGAACCAGAATTCTTTTCAATTTCATTCGTTGTGGCCATTTGTTCTAGAAAGAAATATTCCAAGGCACACACATTGCTGTTTTCTAGGGAGTGCAAGCTGTTTAAATGTCCTTTTGTGCCTTTGAAACCTCCTCTAAAGTTTTTATGAAGCATAAAACTGAGGGAATGCAATTAATTAGTGCGGTCTCTTATCATTCAGTAGCAAAGAGGAACTGTTAAATGCTTTCAGAGCACTACATTATAATAGAAAATTATTGTTATTCTTTAATACCGAGCTGACAAATCAGAGAATGCAAGGACTGATTATGAAGGATGGAAAACAAACACAATTTACAAAGGCTTTGTTTGTGGCACAAGTTTGCCTGTCAGAGCAGACAGGAGGAAGCAACTGAATTACGTAGAATCTTTTGTGCTCTTAATCACCATTTTTTTGGTTGGAAATTGATGCTTCTTTGTGATTTAGATAATTCCTCTAAATCTCAGGTGCTCTGAAAAACTGTCTTCCTTTTGAGCAGCGCTTTGCAAATTAAAGTCTACCCAGTGATGCAGAGCAGCTGAAGGCTTTGCTGCTTTTAATGAAAATAGGTAGAAATTTTAATCAGAGGACCATCTCTGCCTGAATAAGGGTTTGAAGCTTTGAGTGTTGTGTGTTTAGAGACTGTAATGTCCTGATTCAGAAATACTTTCCAATGTTGGGGGGTAGACAGAAGTTATAATCTGTTTAACATGTTCCTGGGTAGGGGATGGAGATGTATCCATGTCTTTTTTCTGGGTACAGGCTGAGAATGAGTGAAGGACTATTTGATTTAACAGGCCCAGGTAAAAAGCCAAGCCCATGTCACATGGAATAGCTCTAAAGCATCTGTTTTGCTCATGGCTAAATGACAGTTTTAAAAGAACAAGCTCATTTCTCTGGGTGTTCTTTAGCAGTAACAGTAGCAGTTGCTTTCAAAGCCGTGTCCATCTGTTGATTTTGGAGGAGCTTTCAGGGAGGTAAGAGTTGATCAAATGCTGCTCTGTAGCTCACATTCTGGTGCTGCCCCAGGCTTTGTCAGTGCTGAGGAGTTCCTGAATGTGCTATAAATGTCCTCTTCTTCCATGAATGCTTTGAGCACGCCTAGACTGTAAGGTTAATGCTTTGGGTTGGATGAGAATAGAAATGAATGAGAATAAAAAGAAACTGGATAATGTGCATGCAACAGGGGAAAAGCCAGGCTCTATTCAAGTCACTACCAAAACTTCCACGAGCTTTGCTGCTTTTTGTTCACAGTCCTTCATCTGTGCCTTGATGTAACAAAACCTGGGGCTGGGACTGCAGTGTTTGCATTTTAAATAATTTGTGACTAAGTGGAGCTTTCCAGTTTAAAAATGGGGTGGAAATACATAATCAAGGTAATATTACAAATGAAGGGCAGTGTTTTTTTCCTAGGAAGGGGAGCCTTGAACAACTGTTCTCATGTGGGGCTGTGGTTCAGCTGAGCTCTGTGTCACGGTGGCTGGAAAAGAAATAACATTAGAAATGTTGTGCTCCAGATCATTTGCTGTGAGCAATTTTACATTTGAACCAGCTATTATCCGAGCTTGGACATAAAATTAAATATACAGTTACCGGTTTCTTGCTAATTCTTGTGAAATTTAGTGTTTCTGAATGTGATGTTTCATACATTTGAAGAACTTTACTGTGAGGTTGCTCTTGCCTTGAAGTGGAGCTGGTAGCAAATGTTTTCTCCAAGTGTTTGAGATGGTAATTCTTTTTAACAGAGATTGCTTAGTTCATCAAATAGCTTATATAAAACACTTCTGTTTTCATAAGAAATATGTGCAGTTATGCTGGAAAACACGGAGCTGTTCCTTTTCTGGGCTGCCAAAGAGAAAATGTTTCCTTTTTTCTGCAAGAATTTTTTTTTTCTCTTTCTAAATAAAAGCCCCACAACGTGTTATTTCTCACCAAAATTTCCTGTGAGAAAAAATTCCTGCTCATCAACTCTTTGCCTTACGGAGGGGAAGGACTTCTTGTGCTGCAGCTTCTCCTTGTGGGCGCAGCCTGATCAGAAATGTGGAACGTGGTGGCTGCTGAGCCATGGTGATGTTCTCCTTTGGAAAGCAAGGGTTTGTTTTGGCAGGGTGGGAAGGGACAGAGCTTTTAGGGGCCAAGTTTGCAGTGACATCTGCCTGTGGAGTAAATGGTTGTGGTTAAAATCCATACAGCAAAAGATGCGGTTGGTTTAGGAAGTGTTCGGGTTTTTTTTTTGGGTTTTTTTTTTGGTTTTTTTTTTTTTTTTTAATTCTTGTTTTAATTTTTAGTGCTTTCTGATCAGAAATGTGCTTTTGCTGTCTTCTCCCTTTAAAGAAAGACAAGGGAAGAGCAAATAATTCACCACCAAATCACTATTTTCCATCTGGAAAAGTCTGGTTTGTTCTTCCTCTGACTTCCTCTTTATTTACATAGGAAAAGAAATATGAGAATTTCTTATGGCAAGTGCAAACCAGAATTTTTTTTTTCAGATGGATATTGGCAGATTATTGTTGGCTGGTGGTGTTGAAAATAAAGATTTAAAATGTAGAAATATTCTTTTTTTCAAGTTGACTCGAAGTTTTATGATCTAGCTTTGATTTTATTTTAAAATGTCTTTTCTGGAGCTGTTCTTACCCAGGATAGGCTGATTTGGGTTGCAGAAAAATAGGGAGAGTTGTGAGGGAAAGGTTGATGCTGATTTTCCTTAAGTTTATTTGAGTTTTGTGAATTTGTGTTGCTGACAAGATAGCTGCCTACCCTGAGTACTAGAGCTGCATTTCACATTGATCCATTCTGGGTGGGAGAGCTTTTTAAAGCACTTGGAGCCCACCATAGCCATGCTTTTATGTGCTGCCTGTAAATCTGGGTGTTAACAAACCAGGAGGGTAGCTGATGGGGCTGAGGGCTCTTTCCCAGCCCCTCTGAGCCTTTCCTGCTGCCACAGAGAGAGAAAGGGATGCCCAAGTCTGGGCTGGAGGTGGATTCTTCTGATTTTATTTGCTAGCAGAAAGATTATTGTCTTTTTCTTCCTTTTTTTTTTTTTCTGTTTCAAGTATGAATTCCTATGCACTTCTCGTGCTGCTCATTTGTGGTTGGTTTTTGAGACCAGTCTTGTGAGTGCAGCTGAAGAGCTGATGCAGGGATGCTCTGGCTGCTGGTGCTCAGTGTGTTGGACAGGTCCTGCTGCTTTGGAAAGGCTGAAGTTACCTGGCAGGTCAGGTGAATTGCATTTCCCAGCTTTTCAGGCAAAGTCATGTTGTTTTTCTGTACATGAAGCTGTTTACTGAACCAGCTTTGTGAAACTCATGTTTTGTAGGAAGCGGTTCTTGGCTTATTTGTTTTTCATTAGGTGAAGTGGTCCCAAAGGGTTGGGGAGAAGTGGAGACAGAGAGAAACTGGTGGCTGTGAGGAGAATGAAGAATTCCTGATGGAGCCTAGATGACCTCTCCTCTGAAAATACACAATTCTACAGGCAGCTCTAGATTCCCCTTTGAAATTCCCATCCATTGTTGTTACTCAGATCTGTCAATAAAAGTTTGTCAATAATAAGCCACCTCATCCAGTGCCATGTTTAGTTCTTTTATTTTTCAACTATCTCTTCAAAATGCCGCCTTGAAAAGTAGTTACTTTATGGTGTTCTCCATCCCTCTATATATTTTACATTTATCCTTCAGAAGCAGAGACTGAGATCATTGTTAAGTGGCAGTCATGAACTTCTTTTCATTTATTAGTGGACTCTTTGAAACTGCAGAACTTGAGATATTACTTCTGTCTATTTGCTTTCTTCTTTCCTTTTTTCAGCATGCAGCAGAGCTTGTAGGTGTTTAATGGCTTTTTATAGTTTTTTCTTTTTAAATGTGCTTAACTTTTTTTTTTTAAAGAAGTGCAAGGGAGTATAAGCAGTGAAATTGCCTGAGTGTTTGGAGCTTTTATTAACATGCTCCATCCCACAGAGGAGAACATATCTTCAAGTTCTTAAGTTCAAGTTTAATCTGGGCATGAGACCAAGGACTTCAAATTTATGTCCAAATCTTGTATCTGATCCTATGTTAAACACATCCAGATGGAAGGTGATATTCTAATGTTAACAATCTGCTTCCCCTCCCTCTGCTGCCATTCTAAGAAGTTGCTGACAAGTCTTTCTGACAGTCTTTTTAAAGTAAATGAGATCAAGTATATTAAAGGTCTTTTATAGCAACAACCTCTGAGAAAGATTAGATTTTGCAGTAGCACTGCAGAAGGTGGATTTGCTGCTATTCTCCCCTAAGTGCTGGGTGGCACAGCTCACCCCAGGGCTCCCAGAACTTAAGGCATCTTCTGCTCCTTCCATTCTGTGCATCCCATGCAAATGGATACCATTTGTACAATTTACCGTTAGTAATTTGTAAGACTTTAATAAGTAAATAATTTCTTGATAAATCTGTGCAGCTTTTCATCTGGTTTGTTGAGGAACAGTTTTTTCCTATATTGTTGTCATTTTGGGTCATCCTGGGCATGATGCCTTACTCATCTTAGGTGATGTTAACGTAGTTCATTGAAAGATGTGGAAATCAAACATTTCTGCTTTACGACCAGGACATCAAAGATACAGTGCATTTTTGACAACAATAGTTGTTTGTTTCTGCCTAATTATGTGCTGAGCTTGTTGCATTTCAGGTCTTGAATTCCTTATGTCTCTGCAGTTAATGTGTGTTCACTTTCCTGCTCAGCACAGTCTGATATTTAGGTACATGTCAGAAGAGCTGTGTTTGAATGATTTGGCATCACTGATAGAACCAATTGGTGCTTTCTGTGTTTAGGGTCAGTCTGCCTCCCATCCCATCTGGATTCATCCCCCTGTGCAGTTACAAAGCCTCATCCATCCTCAGCCTTTCCCTGCTCTGCAGGTCTTTAGCAATCCTCATCCACGGGTCAAACAGTGCTTGGGTGGAGCTTAGGCTGGATGAGCCTTTGCCTGTATTTTTACCAGTTGTGCTAAAGGGCATCAAACCCCTTTAGGATTCCATGTGAGAATTTTCAGAGCTGGTATCTTCTGCCTTCACTGAAGCCATCTGTAATGCTGAATGCTGCATATGTCAGAATTGCCTGGTTTGTGGGTGCTTCATAAAAGCTGTCCTTAACGTCACCGAGCCCCGTGTGCAGTGCTGTGACAGCACTCCCTGGCCACTGTGGGCCTCCTGCTCTTTCCTCTTCTTCAAAGGGAATACGTGGTAACATTAATCTGTACAAGTACCAGAGAACAGATCCTGCAAAGGAACATTCATTAAAGTGTGTTTCCTGGTGTGTAAATTTTGTGTTGTTGTGTAGGAATAGAACTCCAAGGGAGTTTTACCGGTTGTTTTACAGAAATATTTAGAGGTGTTTAAAATGATTCGTTTAAAAATGACACTAGCCTACCTTGGAGTCTGACTTGAACTTTACAAGTGGTGATGCCTGAAAGTCTGCAGATGATGTTCACTGCTACTGGACTGTGTCCAAGTGTAATTGTGGCTGTGTCCAGGCTTTCCATCCAACTGGAGAAACAAACGCTGGTGATGGGACAGGAGCACAGCTCAGAAGCTCTTTGGGATAAGCACTGACTACCTTCAGGTATTCAGCAGATCCCAAGTCATTGCTCTAACAGAAGTATTCCCTTTATTATCCAAGTGCTGGTATCTTCACACACATAAAATTTTAACTTGACAGCGTATTCTGTGTAAATAAATATACCTCACCCTTGCTGAGGTAACCTCAATATGCTGCACAGGGCTGTCTGTAAAGGTGTAGTGTCAGCAGGGACAACGCTTCACATCAGCTGGAGATCTCCAGCTTCTCCTTTGCAGCTTGAGCAGCCTCTGTCCTCAGCCTGGCTCCTACAAACCGTGATGCCAGGCCAGCAAAGAGTTAAAGGAAAAAGGGTTTATTCAGTTCTGTCCTCCCGGGGTGAAATTGCCTTGCCTGTTCAACTAACATCAACTTCTCACTTTAGAACTAATTTGTATTGATTGAATTTCAGCCTGGCTCTGTGGTTGCCCTGTAAAGCTCAAAAGCATGCTGGAACTCCAGAATGTTATGTTTCCATGATGGAATACAGGCAGTAGGTAATGCCCCGGAATTTTTGTGATCATTAGGGACAATCTCAGCTTGCAGCCTTCAGAGCAGTCTGTTCAGCTCCTGGTAAGGCTGCACTTGCACAGGGCCCTGAAAGCTCTTCAAACTAATTCACATTACTGTGATCATCTGTCTAATTGTCTTTCCTTTAACTTTCATTAGCGGGTTCTGCATGGTTCCATTTGTCTCCCTGAACAAAGATGAAGATAAATTCAGTGGAGTTACGACAGTGCAGCGAGCGACACGAGCTGCCTGTACGTGATGTGGAGAGATGATGATTTATTGGCCTGTGTGGTGGCAGGAGAGGGTGTGCTGGGGAAGGGCCAGAAAAGAAATGCTTAAAAAGATCATCTCAACCAGCAGTTTTATCTGTTTCTTTTTTTTTTTTTTCCTGAGTCCATCTGCACTCTGTCTCCTGCTATGAAAGATATGCTGATTTGCCTGCGTGCAAACATTGAACTAAAATTCCTGTAAGCTTTTATTAGTTGGAAGGAAGTCTGTTTTGTGGCTGAGGGGCTGGGCTGGAAATTAGGAGACTTGATCTGCTCTTCCAGGCTAGATATAGACTTCCTGGGTAAACAAAGAAGGTTCATTTAATCTTCCCTTAATTCAGGTCTTGATCTCCAGTGTGAGGATTAATAGTACTTCCTTTGTCCCTTCCTGAATATCCCCTCTGTTGATACCTCTCTGAGATCCTTTTGATGATGTAATTGAAAATGTTTTGTCAGTTTTTTTCCATTTATTCCATAGTCTTAGGAAAAAAACTGTCCTCCAGTTTTTGTGGAGAGGTAGAGCATTAAAGCAAGACACTCTGTAGCCACTGCTGTTCTCTGAGCTGTGGCATGTTTTACTGGTAAAACACAGAAATCTGGGTAAATAGAGGCAAGAGAATTTCAGATATGATGCCGTGACCAGCTAAAAAGTGATTTGGATCAGATGCTTTTGATCTGCAACATATTTGAAGAATCCTTCAGGAGGTTTTGAGGATAAAATAGGAGTAATGCAAGGCTGGTGTTGGGCCTTAATGGGTTGTTGACAGCTATGATAGGAGGAGAGTCAGAGGCTTCAACTGCTGCTGGTGAGAGTTCCTCTGCAAATACTGGCAGGTCCCAAAGCAACATGCCTGAGAATATGCAGAGCAGACAAATGGGGTGTTTTGTGTGGAGAGCAGTGTGGTACCAAGCCTGCACTTCTGGCTTCTGCAAGATAGAAAATTCACATCCTTGTGAAACTTTCTCAGCAAGGTGTAAGCGTGGCTGGGGTCAGCGTGATGATGCAAGGGGCTAAAATGGTTTCTATCGTGTTCAACTTCTCATTGCTGGTTAATACTGGTATTCTGGCAAGGCTCTGTGTCCATGCTGCAATTCCAGAGTTTTATCCCATTGCACTTCTCTCCACGTGGAACTCTCCTCCCTTCAGAGTGAGGTGTGTGGAGTTAATGCTGGACAGCCTTTGGCAGAAGTCACAGTGTGTAGAGGAACAGTCCTGCCTGCCTCAAACTGCTACATGTGGAGAGGGAGGTGAGACTTTTTCCTCGCTCCCATGGCCCTGCCTGCAGCACAGGAATGTGGAAGTCTCCAGAGGAGCTGGTGAGGAACCTTTTAATTCCATCCACTAGCAGGTAGCAGCAGGATCTGCTGTCAGCTACACAGGCTGGATTAGCAGTGACTGCCTGCGAGCAGAAAGCTCAGTGACTCATCTTCATCTCTCAAGCCTTCTGACTTCCTCACCATGTTCCCTGCAGTTGGGCTTAAATTAACTAATCGTAATTATTTCAGGATCTTTCCTCCCTCTGAAAACTTGCTTTTGCCTCTGCAAACACAACAACCCCAAGTCTCTAGAATCTTCTGTTCACTGGAGAGGGAAAAGGAGAATTCAAAGTGTTTACTTTAAATTCCTTCCATGACACCACTCAAAGTGTTATTGTTGTGTTTACACAGGTCATTATCTTAAATCCTTCATAGAGAAATCTGCCCAGTGTTTAATTTCCCTTCCAGTTCTGAGTCTGAGGCGGAGTAGGATACGCTTAGGCTTAAATTAGTGATAAGGGTAGAAAAAAACCAGGCATTAACCAGAATCAACCTCTGCTCCTGTCTGTCTGACCTACAAACCAGCCCAGCCTGAATTCTCCATGAAATATTCCTGCTTCTTTTCCATCTGGGATAGCCCTTAATGGTCAGTGTTGCCAGGTGGGTTGAACAGAGGCTGTGAGTGAGCCCAGCTCGGGGCAGGGGTTTGTGACCACTGAACACCAGATGGAGGGCAAGGCCTGAACTGCTTGGTGCAAGGACAAAGAGCCACTTCCAGAAAGACTCGAGTTTCTCCCAGTCTGCAACCACCGGGACATCCATCAGCTGAGGTAATCCATCCTCCCTGACTTTGCACACTTGTCTTTCTTTGGACTCCGTCAAAGTGCTGGCGTAATCCTTCGGGAATACTTTATGCTGTGATCAGCAGGATTGAGGAGAAGCTGTTTGCCCCTAGCGCTCCTTGTCCTCCCGTGTCCTTTGTCACCTGTCAGAAGCAATCAGTTTGCTACAGTGATGAAGTCAGGGCTGAAGATGCTGAAGGCTGCACTGGCTGTCCAGAGATAGAGGCTGGATAATTAGCATCCTGCCAGGTCACTCTTATGTCATCTACTGGCCTGACTAAGGTCTCTCTCCAGAAAGAGGTATCTTAAAGGTTTAGGAATTGAAATATAACCTTTTTGCCCTGTTCTTTTTTTTTTTTTTTCCTTTAAATACCTCCTTTTAATTCCTGCTTCCTGTGCTACCTGAATTTCTGCCAAACCATTTCTTATTAATTATGTGAAGTATAGACAATCTTGAGAGGTGATATTTCATTGCATATTTAAAAAATGAGATTCTTTTCATGGGCTGATGGATCTTGTGACTTACTTCAGACTAGGGCAATCACTGGATTTGCTGAAAGTTGCTTTTTTTTTTTTTTTTTTTTTCCCCTTCTCAGTGTTTCTTGACACCATGGTGGTGTGTTGCTCTCCAGTTTGCAAAATTTGGATAATGTATGTATTGGTGATTAAACAGGAAATAGAGAGGCAGACAGGCTTAGAGAAAGTTGGTGGGGCCAAATCAAGGTTTTACATCTCCAGAATTTTACTTTCCAAAATATCTAGGCTTTGTATCTGTTTAAAGTGAGGCACCAATCGGATGGTGGGTTCGACAGTGTATGGGGAGTTTGGTTGATGGAGGTTGGCACTCAGTCAATACAACGAACTCTCCATTGCCCAGCAGGCTGTGTGTTTATAAAAGAAAGGAGGATGACTGAATCTCTCACAGTGAGTGTCCTGTCATGCTGCACATCATTAAACTGCCCTAAAGGATGAAGGTAGGAATCCACAGTCTTGAAGGATGTGCAGATCTGGGGCTCTTTGGGGTGATGGCTTTTCCATGCATCACCATGGGGCTCATCTCACACCGGTGGGGTGCTTGTGACCCCAGGCTGTGCAGGACTGTGGCAGGGCAGGAGCGGTTTGGGAGCAGACAGTGATGGAAGAGGCTGGGGCAGTTGGCAGCTGCTGAGCACAGGCCACGAGTGCCTTTGGCACTGGGGCAGAGCACTGAGCTGCAGGTTGTTGCTGAGCAGGCTCAGACACGTGGGGCACCTCCAGAAACTGTGGGGCAATGCTGAGATGGAGAGCAGAGGAGGCACCAGCAGCCAACACAGTGTGCTTGGCTCCCTTTCATACTTCTGAGAGTCTGGGAAAGGCAACTATGGCAGCAACACAGGAGGTTCTAGGTGGAGGATTGGGCTGTTTTTTTCTCAAAACTGCTCTTTCTCTGGAGCTGGAGGGAGTTCCTCTCTTGAGGAGTCTTCCCAGGCTCCTGCTGCTCTTGCCTGCCTTGCAGGTGCCTGTAGTCCCTTTCCTTTGGCACGGAAAGTGCTCACAGGGCAGCTCATCAAAGCTGGCTTTTTTACAGCTGCATGGGACAGCACAGAGTAGTGTCACAGTGTGCTTGGTCACCAGCCTTCCCACGCTCCACTTCAGCAACGCAACTTGCAATTTTTGAAGGGAAGGAGGGTTGGGATGCCAGAAATCTGACCTCTGCTTCCCTTGCAGCTTTTCCCTGTTGTCCTGTTGTGTGGCCCTCTTCCAGCCTCCACATGGCTTTGATTGCGCTGTGATCTGGTGATTTATGGGCAGAGCCACCCTATACCAATATTTGCCTGGCCATCAGTGCAGTCACATCTGGCTTTTACTGATGTTCTCCTGTCAATCCCTAACACGAACAAGGAGCTCCTGCCCCAGTTGTGCAGGACTGAGATGAAAGGCTCTGGCTTGGCTGTGGCGAGTTCCTGATGCTGTTAATGGAAGCTGACAGTCTACATCCCGCTCCATCTGCTCCCAATTTATACCTCGGGATTTTTTGTCTCTGGAAAGGGTAAAATAAAGGCTTGTGGAACAGAATTAGTGGTTCTGAAAGCTGTAGGGGAGGTGTAGCACATCTCTCTCTGTGCCTTCAAAGATAGAGGAAGAAAGACATTTTTAAATCAAAGCAATCTCCCTCACAAGGTGTGCCTGGGATGGACCACATCCTGTCCCTCAGGGTGTGTAGCTGTCATTTGGTCCATACTTGGCTTCAGCAACAGAGGGACTTTCAGGCCTCTGGTGTTTCTACAGCCTGAAATCGAGCATTTCATTCATTTACAGCCGTAAGAGATGCACAAAGTCTCCTGGCCAGACCCAGAAGCCCAGATATTCTGGGGGAAATGCCACAGCTCTTGTTTGTTTGCCATTTCTTCTCCTGGAAAGGGTTGAGCCCTGCAGGTACAGAGTGACGTAACATCATAATGGTGCTTTATGTCAGTAAGAGCCACTGCACACATTGGGGAGACAGGAGACAGCAGTGCTTGGAGTCTGGCTCCTGTAACTCTGGAGCAGAGTCCAGCCCACTCTGGACTTAGTTTTTGTCAAGTAAAAATTGCTGGAATCTCAGCAACAGAGTGGGCTCCTTGGGAAGCAAAGCAGCTGCAGCCAGGAAGGGTGGAAGCAGCAGAGACTGCTTCAGGAGCTGCTCCTGGAATTTGAGGGGATTGTGGAGGAGCTGAAAGTTTGCCAGAAGTATTTGATGCTCTGGGCAGGTTACACAGCTGTAGGTCACCTAGGGCTGATTCAGCTAGGGATCTGCAACCAGGGCAGTCACAAAGTGGAGGAAGAGGCTCTTTGGTGGGCTTGAAGGAGTTGTGCCCAACTGCTCCAAATTCTGCTTTCCCAGTGGTGTAGAGGGAGGGAAGGGCAACATCCATCACTGGGGACAACGGACATAACAAATGAAGCATGTGTTGGGGTGTGAAATGAAGAGATGACATGAGAGAGGTTATTGTGAAAGTTCTCATGAATCTCACCTCCATTTTGCCTCCTGATCTGTGTGGTTGTGCTTGAAAGTTCGATTTGTTGTGCCTTTATAACGAAAGAGAGAACCTCAAAATAAAAATCTGCCAAAGCTAAAAAAAGAGGGAGGGGAAATAAGAAAACGTTATAGTAGCCACTTGTGTTTTTCTCTGAAATCTGGGAAACTCAGAAGTAGTACCTGATTGTAGATACTTGTAAATAAAAGCTGTACTATTTTGCAGCCTTTTGGCATAGCTCAAAGACAGATAATTGAGGATATGGGTATGGCAATCATCAGTTGTATAGGATGAAGCTGAGAAATGTCACATTTGCTGCTAATGTGCCTGGAAGTTAATTTATTCACTGCCATCTGAAATGCCCAAGGCCATCTCCCCTCAATGCAGGACTTGGACATTTGGAAAAAGAACTCAGTAAAATTACTAATCTAGAATTGCTGAATGACCAGGGAGGAAAAGATATTCACAAAGAAGGACAAGTGTTAAGTCAAAGTTTCTGATTTGTAGGAAATGTCAGAAATTTGCCGTTTCAATTAGAGCTGTGTGCACTCAGCTCTGTTGAGCTATTCATATTGCAGTTAATGTGTTTATACTATTTATTGTCCATTATTAAATGGCACAATTTAAAGTTTATCTATTCTGCTGTAGGAAGTGAGCGAAGTTTCTATAAATAAAATGTTAACATTTTTATTGGCAGAGCAGGTTTAAACTTGTTTTTCCCTAGAAACCCAAGTCTTAAATGTGCAGCTCTGTTTTTAAAGCCTCGGGACAACAATCTGCATTAAAACCATAAAGCTTTTTAATGGCCCTGATCACAGCTGATTGATAGGTTTTCCAAATTCTGTGGCATTCCTGGTGAGATAGATGTGTTTAGTGTTCTTCCTTGTAAAAAATCTAGACTATCTGACTTTTTGCAAGTAGAAATAAAAAGTTTGTTATTCTTAGCCATGTACTTTTGGTAACATGAAAAACACCTTTGACTTTTTTTTGCTAAACTGAGAGCTGTGCTACAGGACACACTTTCTTATCATTAAAGGGGTTTTAAAGAATGATGCTTTTGGAATGTAACTAAGAAAATGTTTTTACTTAATTTTCATATTATTCTTGTTTATGACCAAGATTTTTACAGCCCGTATCCATCAGAAACATAGGAAGCAAGGAGAGTGCTGGGCTTCTCCAGATCAGGTGGCCAGATTTTTTTTCAGGAGTCTCCCAGCTGGGCAGCTCTTGGCCAAATAAGCAGCACTTGTGTCTGTGAGCTGTGAATTACAGAATCTGGGAACCTTGGGCTGATAAAGGCAGAAATCACTTTCCGTTGGCGTCAGGGGAGATCTGAATCAGTCCTGTAGTGAGAGCAAAACAGGAAATCATGGATTAAAAAGCCAGATTTGTTGAGTAATGATTGAAATTTAGCCCCTGGTCATTTCACTCTGTATTTATAAACAGAAATGGTTAAAAGCCTCCTGGTGCAGTTTTTAGATAAACATGTTATTAGAGAATGTTAGGAGAAGGTGTGAGGAATGTAGCTCAAGGGACAGTATCAGCCTTTTGTTTTGGATTATAGTAAAAGACTCTTTTTTCTTATTAGACTGCTATGATTTGTGAGAAAAGGGGGGACACAACTCATTCACAGGAAGGGAGGTTTTGACATGAATAAATATTTATTAAGAACCACATAATAAAAATGCCTTATTTTTTTTTCAAATCATAGTTCTTCTAACCACTGCACGTGTGCTCTGGGGTTTTCCCTCTCCCACACTCTACTTTGTAGACAATTTTCAACACTTGCTCAGGT
The DNA here is from genome assembly GCF_009819655.1 of Sylvia atricapilla. Lineage (NCBI taxonomy): Eukaryota > Metazoa > Chordata > Aves > Passeriformes > Sylviidae > Sylvia > Sylvia atricapilla. Next base: position 107,960,790 of record NC_089142.1, on the reverse strand, counting down.
AACCTCTGGGACAGGTGCTGTACCTGTGGGATTTCTGGGTGTTTGTGTGTCAGGAGCCCAGCCTTTGCTTCCCTCTGGAGAGCCCAGTGCTGGTGCAGAGGTGATGCCTGGGTTTCCTTTGGCTGCTGTTTTGGCAATCCAAAGTGTTACAAGTGGAACTTGAAGGCAGTAAATGTCTGCACTGAGTTGATTTAAATTAGATGTTTTAGGAAAAAAAAAAATCTTGACTGTGACAGTGCTGAGGCCCTGGTGCACGTTGGCCAGAGAGGCCGTGGCTGCCTCATCCCTGGAAGTGTCCAAGGCCAAGCTGGATGGGGCTTGGAGCAACCTGGGACAGAAGGTGCCCTCTGAGGCAGGGCATTGGAACCAGATCGTCTTTGAGATCCCTTCCAACATAAACCATTCTATGATTGTATACGTAGCATCTAATTTGTAGATAATTTTTCAGAAAACATGAAAGGCTGAGTCCTTTAGGAATTCTTGCCAGCTCACAATAACGGTGGCGAAATAATAGTGAAAAAGCCGTGAAAGGTGTATGTGGCTGGTGTTAGGGCTAATTTCTGGTATTTTTGGCACGTGTGTTCATTAGCATTTGAATGGCTAGAAGATTGTGAAACATAATCAGATGAATCAGGCTAGACAGGCTGGATTGCTGCAGCTGCTGTGTGAGCCCGCTGAGCTCAGAGCGCGTTTGTGATGTCTGTACTGAAGTGGCACAGTCGGGCTCTGGCTGATGTCCTGCAGGAAACCTCGGTGGCTCAGGGCCCCACGGAGGGCAGAGCAGGTGGAAAGGCTGCTGCAGATCAGTCTGGCCTGAGAGGTAAAATTCTTCGTCAGCTCTGGCTTCAAGCGCTGTGGTGTGCCTCGAGTGTGGTGCCTCAAACCTCTCCTCTAGGCAGTGCCCTGTTAACCTGCGATGGAGGAGACACCCGTGGAGAGTTAGGACTGACACATCCATAGCATGTTTCGCCAGAGAACATCTGGCAGAGCCCTTGCCTGCCCCTTCAGCATATGCTGCCTCTTTATCTTCATTTCCTCTCTATTGTTTACCTCTCTCCCATTCTGAAAGCGTTCAGTGCCAGGAGTGATCAGAAGTGAGGTCAGATGGCAGAGGAGCAGCATTCCCTAAAGTCTTTGGTCAGATGTCACAGGAACCTGCAGGAGACAGAAGCAGATGTTTGCATCTGTGTGGAGCTGGAGAGAGAGGCTGTCTGGCTGCAGAGTTGTTTGTAGATCTGCTTCAGAGGGATATTCAGTTTCCAAGCTCGGGAACAAGTGGTTTGTCTGTTGTTATTGAAGTTAGAAGGGGCAGTAGGACAATCCACAGGCTGCCTTGTTTTCTTTTGCTAGGAAACAAAAAGCGTTTAGCTTGTATTGCATAGAAAGGTGTAAAATTACAAGCTGTAGAAAATAAGTAGAAATGGCTTTTGAAGTGAAGAGGTAAAGCTCAAGCTGAATCCTTTATTCCTCCAGCCTGCAGGTCACGCCTCTGCCCGTCGTGCTATCTGTGCAGGCAAGTGATAATGTGGAAGCTAATGATGAAGTAACAAATTCCTGTCCAGACTTTTAAATACCATCCTGCAATATTAATGTGAGCTGCCCTCTGAAATGCAATCTGTGTCAGTAATCCTGCTGACAGCTGCTTGCCTCAACCCTCGATTCGCTGCTCGTCTGTTGACTGCTGATTGCCCTTCCCACCACACTGGCATTTCTGTTTCCATGGCACTGCTTTGCATGTGGAAGCAGTGCTGGAGCATGTGCCTGGTGCATTTTATTGTCTTAATCGTTCTCATCTGGGAAAGAGGTATCAGCTCAACTGGCTCAATGAAGTTTGTCAGAAATGAGGTATGAATCAGTGACTGCAGCTACCCAGAAGCCTGATGCCGGGGGCTGAAGACTTGCTGCAGTATCCCTAAAGAAAGTGGAAAGCAGTTTTGTCTTACTCTGGCTTTTTCACTTTCCTGCAGTTTGGGGATTAAACTGTAAGTGTAGGGTAATACCTTTAAGACCCTTAGTGACATAGAGTAAATTCCAATTTTATAAGCAAAATTTTTCTTGCCAGTGATTCAGAATGTTGTCTCTGGTGCTTTGATGAGAACAGCTGCTGTGCTGGTGGGGAGGGCATTAAAACTTCCTAAGGAAGTATTTGCCATGGATACTTGGTGAGCACATGCAGCAGGATAGGAGGGGATTAAAACTTCCTAGGGAAGTATTTGCCATGGATACTTTGCGGCACATGTAAGTGGACTCCACCTCTTCCATGTAAAGAAGGACAACTGCCTGACTACTTATTAGCCAGCTTAATTGTCTTTTGACAATTTTACCTGGCAAACCTCACTGTGGTATCAGAGAACTACTACAAGGATTTGTTCTCCGTTTACTACACCATTGTCATGCAGGAGATGTTTCCACCTCAACTGCATTTTAAGAAAGTAAGGCACAGAGTAAGGAGGCAGAATGTGTCCCTTGACTTTGACATCTGTCGGTAAGATTAGTTTACAGGTGTCTGGAAAGACTGTGAAGGAAGGCAGGAACCTCCCTTGGAAGAGAAAACATGACTCCCTTCCCTCCAAATTATTATAACTCTGAAATTATGGGGTGTTAAAACCCTGAAAGCTGAGTATTTTAGGCTTTGTGCTAAAAGGCACTGACCCTCAGGCAAGCACTACATTTGGCCTGAGGCTGTGGAACAGCTTCTGAAATTGAGCGATAGCACTGGGATTGTGGGTGTGTAGTTCGACTAGAAGTGTGTAATGTCACAGGGTGCAAAACTTAGGATTTAAGGTTTTAGTACACAGTAATGTACATAGAGCAAGATGGAGGATTTTGTGCGTTGGCTAAGTTCTTCTTCTGAGTCCCTCTTCATGAGTTCGGGTGGTAGTTTTCTGACTGAGTGAAAAGCTCCACATTGTGTACCTCGGGTATTTGGTTATTGTGTTAAAAGTAAAAATAGTACAGGTGTCATCTTGTTATTAGACAAATTATGTTTAAAAGATCTTGGAGATGTTTATTCTTATAGTTTATCTATAGTACAGTCTCACAAGTTTTGAGCTCTAGCTGACAATGTAGAAAATGGCTCTGAGTCCAAAGACGAGAAAAACAATCTCCCATGCTTTAATCCTGGCTCTAACAGAAGACAAGAAGCTAAAAGCCTCACAATGGGGCTTTCAGGCAAAGCTATGGGAAAAGGAATAACAGTTCTTTACTAGTGTGTGTGTATAACAAGGCAAACCAACCAACCAACCCTGCGGCAGCGCAGCAGCAGCGAGCAGAGCCCAGCCCAGGCCCCGCCCCTTCCCCGCGCTGCAGTTCCGCTCACAGCCGCCGGGGGGCGCTGCCGGCTCCGGGCGGGGCGGGGGCCGTGAGTCCTCCGCGCCTGCAGGGGGCGCTGTGCCGAGAGCACAGGCCCCGCCCCTTTCCCCGCGCTGCAGTTCCGCTCACAGCCGCCGGGGGGCGCTGCCGGCTCCGGGCAGGGCGGGGGCCGTGAGTCCTCCGGGCCTGCAGGGGGCGCTGTGCCGAGGGCCGCGGCCCCTCAGGCGGCAATGGCGGGCTGGGCACGGAGGGGAGCTGCTGGGTGGCCGAGGAGACGTGGCAGAGACTCTGCAGCTGGAGCAGCAGCACTGGTCGGCTGGACAGGGTGCTGGGTTAGAGTGTGGGGAAAAAGGCCATGGCAGCTGCAGCACACAACTGGGGAGATGTGCCCTCTGGGGAAGGGGAGCTGGTTGGGGCCGTGGGATTTCCCTGAGGCACCGCAGTAGATGGCAAGGGCCCTTTCCAGTCAGACTGGCTGTTAATAATGTTACAGCAAAGGCTGCTCTAAAGGGTAAAGGCTCACCCACGGCAGGAGAAGCAATGGCAGGACAAAAGCTCAATAGTGGCAGCGAATCCTCAGACTGGCTGTGCCTCCTCCGATGCCAAGAGTGAGAGGAGCCCCTCACCGCCTGGACAAAATACTGAGGTATCTTTGACCCTTCCTAAGAGAAAACCACCCAGGCAAGAGTAGCCAGCTGCACCCTTCCCACACCTTGGCCATTTCTTTTCTCTCAGATACTGGTCATTATTGTCTCTTAGCAACAGATGGGACAAAATTCCATGGGGAAAAAAAAAGGAAAAATCCTAACCCTCAACAACAGGCTTCTTGAAATTAGGCAGCGTTTTATATGCTCCAAGCACAGCTACCACTTATTTGAAGGATACTGGCCTTGCAGCAGATGAGTCTTACGGGTTCCTGCCGTGCATCCTCTCCATTTTCCCTGAAATGGGGAATGCATTAGCAGTTTTTTGTGCAAGGATCAAAATTCTCCTCGCTGCGAAGGTTCTGGGGTGTTTGGCGCCCAGACTGCAGGGCTCAGGTGTGCTGAAAGCCCCATGCCTTATTATCTGTGCCTCTGAGGGTCTCCATGCCATGGGAGGCTGAGCCCATGAATGATGGGATGAATGCTCACCTTTCTTAAACAGCAGGGAGACTGGAGTACCAGTGGAGAGCTAATGTGCATCTCTGCTGCTCAGGGGGCTGGGTATGAGCCAAAATAAAAATGGATTTTGGGCATGTGCCCATTGTGCTGCCCAGCCAGCTCACCAAGGTCAGTCAAGGGTTGTGGGAGTCGATGGGCTTGCATCAAGTGGAGTAGCTTGGTTACTCAGGCCTACCCTGACAGGCTGCCTGGCTGCTCCAAGGAACCCTGGAGAAAAAAAGACTGCTGAGGGCAAAACTCAGATTATGACCAGAGAACTGCTTGTCTTCCTGCACGTTCCAGCCTCATTTCCTTGTTTTCTTTGAATTCCCTGAATAAATGAAACAGAGGTCAGCAGCCCCTGTCACTGCACATCCCCTGGGTAAAGCAGGGGGGTCTTTCTTGGGACAGTCTGGTTGGCAAATCCTCCTGTGCAGTCTGTATCTCTTGGGTGGCACAGGCAACCCAGAGCTGTGCTTCCACAGGATTTATGGGGATTGGTCAGGAAGCCTTCAGCATTGACATAAGAGTTTGCAGTTACTCCCCATAAAAGGAATTTTTAGAGAAACCTGTAAGTAGTGTTCTGTTCTCCAGTCAAAAGTACTAATTCTACATTAAAAATGCATTAACACAAGAAACAAAAGGCATTTGAAATTCCTTGTTCTCCTTATGAGATCACCCTATAGATATGGTCCACTTAATTGGAGTGCTTAATTGAGACAGCCACTTTTACTGGGACATCTCCCAGGGAGCCATTGTAGCCTAATGATTATCAATGCCAATGGTTGTTACCTAATCAGGTCAGTGCCATAAATCCCTCTTAACAGGAATACATTCAGTGAGTATCAAGTGATTAAACAGTGTTTAAACAGGTGTTAAATAAGTGTGGGAGGCCATGTTTAAACACAGGGAAAACCAAAATAAAGTGGAAAGCAATAGGTGCATATCTCAAAAATTCTAAGTGCTATTTTTGGCATTTCTTTTCATTTAGTGCAGGGCTTTCTCTGATCAGTCTCAAATCTCACTTGGAATTTTTCATCTTTTATAGCAGGATGAAGAATCCTGTGGATGAAAGCTCGCCAAAGGCTGAGGGAATCAGCACTAACTCTCATTAGGTTTGCCATTCATGTAGGGCTTCCCAAAGATCCTTAACTGCTCTAGGAATTTCTGTATATGCTGGGATGGATATTTTTTTGGGGGGGTGGGGAGGGGGGAATGTTTTTTAGTGAAAGTTGATACAGCATAGCTGTAAAATGAAGTGATAGAGATGCTGCTGGGACAGCTGAATCCTTCTGTTGCTATTGATTTAACAGTCTCAGGATAATGTGGAAAGCCAATAGTGTGTGTGAACTGCCAGAATGCCTGTGGTCCCTGTGCTCTGCTGCTGTCCTGAATACAAATGGCAGTTTTTGACCCACTTTGCCCCTCACCCTGGCCAGAAAAGCAGCTCCTTTTCCCATGGCACGACTTATTCTGTAATGGGAAGGTTTGCTGTGTCAGGATTTTGCTGTGCAGGCCGTGGCCTTCTCCATTTTTGATCTGATTATGTGCCCAGCAGTCCCTATCGATTTATAACAAAATCCAGTTGTGGCATATTTGATGAGCACGCAATGCTGAATTAAATTTGGGAGAGGAGCTTAATCAGCTCTCTCTGTAAAGATCAAGAGGTGGGCATTTTCTAACAGAAAACTGCTATTCAATATCTGATAGAAATCTTACGGCATCTAAGTGATGCCTTTGGAGTGTGGGAGCTTGCTGGGAGCCTGGAGGCTGTGAGTCCATCCCACTGATGCCATGTGCAATCCACACAAATGCCTTGTGCATCCAAAACAGCTGCTCACAGCTGCTTTTTCCTCGTCCCGGTTTTCTAAGAAACAGGTCTCTTTTCTGAGCGTTTTCATGGCCCTGATTGCTCTAACATTTTGTTTGCAGACTTCGAGGTTTTCACAGCTGTTTTCCTAGCAACCGTGTGCTTGTGAGAGGAGTCACTTTGTGTTTGTTCACCTGAAGTGCAGGGAGAGTCTTTGGAACCATTGCTGCAGGTTGAAAGGCAGCTTTTTTGTTGTTATTTTTATTTGCACGTGAAGTTAGATCCCAGTGCAAAAAAGCTGTAGTATAAGGAGGCACTAATTCTGTTCTCTTGATGTACTGCCTATTTATTAATCAGCTACTGGAGCTCTGTCTGGTCCTTTGGTGAAAGTTTATTCTACCCTTGAGTCTGGTTTTGTTTTCTGCTTGGCCTTCAATAATGCGGAAAATCAGAAAACGTTTGTCTTTTACCCCACAACAAGTTTTGTGCATTGAATCACTCCACTGTACTAGAATAACCTTTCTTAAATTCACAAAAGTGTCATTTGAAACCTGATGTAAGGTTTGGCAAACTTTTTTAAATGACACTCTAGCTCCTTTTGATGTCTATAAAAAATAAACAGCAAAAACAACACCTTTCCCTCCTCATGCCAGACACTCATTTAATGGATTATTAGGAATTTGAAATACAAATAGCCCTGTATTTTCTTACACAGCAAGCTCAATGTCCAAAGAGATTTTGGAAGTCACAGGAAACATGGCTGACATTCCAGCAGCTACTTGATTTTTGCAGTGCTTCTCCAGCTTTGCAGTACACAGCCATCAGATCCAAAGGGACAGGTTGTGATAAATCTTTAATTAGAACCATATTTAATATTGCAGAACTAAAAACTTCCATAGAAATGGTGGAGTTGTTACTGGCACGTATTTACAACATCAAGGTATGTTCCTGAACTGTGGGTGAATTTTCATTCTGGCACAAAATTGAAATATCTGTTGTTTAAATTAGTGAATTACTGAGATATGCAGCTTCTTTTGATTTTTTTTTTCTTTTAAGTTTCGCTTTTTTTTTTTTTTTTCCATTTGTTGATGAAGTTCCAAACAAGCATAGAATTTAGCCCTTATTCTGGAAAAACAAACAGGCAAAGCGATAAATGACAAAGCAAAGTCTGGAATGGAAGAAACTACTATAATTGTCATTTTCATCTGGTTAAAGCAAGTCTGAAACATAGCGAAAGTTAGTGGTCTGGTGATGGTCCTGCCAGGGATTTATTTAGCAAGAACAGAAAATTAATGTTAATCTGAATCTTAGTCTAAGGCTGGAAGTATAAGCCCAGCCTTCCTCTTTAACTGGAGGTCAGTGGGAGTTAGGGTGTGAGTGCTCCAGGAGACCTTGTCTGGCACTGCATCCAGCCCAGCTGCAGGACAGAAGGGGAAAGGCATCAAAATTCATCTCTGGGGTCTCAGCCTCCTTGCCAGACTTTCCAGCAGCACTCTTTCCCCTCCACAGTAGATCCCACTAAGGTGGCTTTCCTCTTGCTTTGTGCCATCCTTTGCTTTCCTCTGTTTGTGCCAGAGCCCACCTTGCCTCAGGTCCCCCAGGAGCACAGGAAGGAAACTTGCAGAACTTGGCACTAAGTAAAGGCAGCCCTGTGTTTTTCTGTTCTCATTTCATTCCCACTACAGTGGTTTCTCCTCTCCTTCTGTTGCGTCCCGGGTCTTGACCAGCAGAAAGTCATTCCCAGTCTGCTCCAGTGCAAAGTAGTCATTCTTTATGCATCAAACTCTTCTTTTCCCTGTCCCCTCTTGCTGCTGTACGTCAGGACTAGGCTGGGTTAGCTCTGTCACGTCCACTGATGACGAGGTGCCCACTGAGGGTCTGTGTGATGGGAGAGGTGAGGATGTGGGAAAGGCAACACAAACCCCCCTGAACCCTGCTGTTACTTGCACGAGCCACGAATAACCTCTTGAAATACGCAAAAAGTCAGTGAGATAATGGAAGGATTTTGCTACCTGAGCTCCAGAGGCTGTGCTCTATTAAAAAGGAAATAGGGAGGGATGGGTGTGCAGCTTGCCTTGGCTCCCTTCCAGAGCTGGAGCACACGTGAAGTGGAGGAGAGAGCAATGCCAGCAACTGGGAGAATAGTGACTGGGAGCAGAGCAGCTAATTGGGAATGTTAACAGAGTGGATATTGGACATAGCTGAAAGATGAGGCTGAGTCAGCAAACTCAGGAGAGATGCAGAGTAATGGCAGAAATATAAATTGACTTATTAACAGATTCTTCTTAATAGATGTCAGACTCACTGCCACATGTCCAATTCTTTGTAAAACTTGGCCACTTCCTTTCTTGCCCAAACAGGAACTGAGTGAGCCCTTTTTGAAATTTTGGTCCCAATGATAAGTTGAATACCTTGGAAGTAGTGGATAGGATGAAAATGCTGTAATTCATTCCAAGTCTGAATTTTTTTCCTTGGCAGCGGCCATCCTTTGGGACATGGCTGACATGCTTTATTCCCTCTGTCCTGTGGTCCCCTGCCTTTCTGTATTAATGCTGTCTTGATTTGTAACTTATTTTAAGGGCTGCTTTGGGCTGTTATTTGGTTCCTATCTTAGATGATTGATGCTGTTCAGTTCATCCAAATAGAGAAAACTACTTTTTTCCTTGGCCTTTCCTCACTGTTTTGTTTTGGTCTTTCCCTGTGTGAAGAATCCAAGATATCTGATCACACTGGTCTCCCACAGCAACATTCTGTTTCTAGAGCAGGAGAGAGGTGATTGAAGACATGGCCAAATAAATCAAACAAAGCAAGAACAAATCCTCTGCCCCCAAACCTTGTAGATTTTCAGAGCTGTATGTCTCAGCACCGTGTAGATAAGAGAGGAAGGGCACTTTATATTAAAGGAAGGAAATCAGCTGTTTGGATCACTAAAATAATGCCAAAGAAAGCAGATGAAAGGGTAAACAAGAAGAAAGAAAGAATAGGTGCCATTGACGTGGAGGAGTAACAAATCCTGGGGAAAGGAGGTGCTTGGTGGAAACAAACAGAGAATGTGAGGAAAATAGAGGAATTATCATTCTCCCTCGAGCCTGATGAACCTTCTAGTCTTGTCAGCTGCCTTTCAGAAAATCCAGAAGGATTTTGGCACCCAAATTTAAGGCTAGATTTTCAGCATTACTTCCCTGGCATGCCAGGTTTGCCCCCATGGCAGCTTCCCTGAATGGCTCAGCAGCAGGGGCTGGACATGAAACAACTTCAGAGCAAGCTCTGTCCTCATCTAGACACACTGCTCCCCGCAGCCCCAGGCTCCTGCTCATGTCAGATGAGGCAAGAGAAGGTAGGATTTAGAAACTGTAGCTGTTAGTGGGTCACACTAGCACCAAAATCAACATTTTCAGAAGACCTCAGTCTGCTAATGGGGGACACACCTTATGAAAATAATCTTAAAATTAGACCTGGCCTGTTGGAAAGTAGCTGGCCAGGATCTTGTTGGATTTGTGGATTTGAAGTCTGCTCTGAGCAGGTTACAGGTTCATGGACATCTTCTCACACTGCAGACACTCAGTGATGTTTACTGAAACCAGTGCTCTTTATAGGCTCAGTGTTCCGAGCTGTGTGCATTTATGTACCAGGCTTTTGTCTGTACCTCCTTGGGCATATTTTGACATTGTTCTGTGCCACTGGCAATGGGGAGACCTGTGTTTGCTTTGTTCTCAGTTGGTGCTTCCTGGTCAACAGAAATAAAAAGCTGGTTGCGTTAACAGCTGACACGGTAAACTCTGTGGTACAGCAGGCTGGGTATTCTTCTCTCCTGAAAGGTGTGCTCCATCAAATGCTGGCTTCAGTTTTCTCAGTTCAATCCCTTCCTGTTCTTTTTTCAGAGAGAAGAAATTGTTGACTTGCACTTATGAGTCTAATCGCCTTTGACAGAGGAGCTGTAGCTCTCTTTTCTTGCCAAGATGGCTTTTTGTATGTGTTTTGTAAACCAGAAGCTGAGCAGCCCAGCTGGAGATGCAGTGAATGCCTCAGGAGTGTCTGTGTCACAGGAGGGGAGGCTCCGGGCAGAACACAAAGGTGTAGAAAGGTGTGTGGGTGGGGAACAAAAGAGAAAACAGGTCTCTGGGTTAGAGGTGAGAATTGAAAGGAGCAGGAAGACTCACTGTTGGAACTGTTGGCCAGAATCCACCTCCATAAGGTGCAGGTTCATCTTCCCTGTAGTTCAATCCGGAGTTGAGAAGATCTGAACACAGTGTTCAATCGAACCCTGTTCTTCCTGCACTGGAAACAATTCCCTTTAACGGGGTAAACAGCATATACAGGTCAGTTGTCTCTATGGTGCATGCTTAATGCTCTGCCTTCCAGAGAGCCTTTCATACTTATTGGCAGCAGGTATAACTTATTCTTAGCCATGGAAACCCAGAATCGGGAGGCTGATGTCACCCTCTCTGCTGTTCTTTCTGTATTCAGTTTCCTACTTTTTCAGATCTGTTTCCAACCTGTCTCCAAATAATTCTTCCTAAAATAATTCTCTGTGAAGTGACAGGCACACAGGGACCTGAAAAAGAAAGTAAGCTGAGGATGACTGAAGGTGCTGATGAAAGGCAATCAGCTGGAGAGAGCAAAGCATCAGATGTGATCTGTCTGGCATGTGCCTAATTATCCTGTGCCTTCAGGCATGCAGCCGGGCAAGAGCCGGGAAGTTCACCGAGCAAGTTCATTTCCCTGTGCTGCTTTTCACACATAGGGAAAAAAAATTGGAAAAAAAAAGTTCCTTAGCATAAGCAACAGGACCATAAGAGGCGATGTAGAAAGGAAAAAGGCTTGACTGGTGTAGTGAAGCATATAATGAGGTAATTAGAACTGTGAAAAGTTGACAAAGCACTAGACCAAGATGAATTGAATCCCCCAAGTGCTCAGGAGATGGGCAAGAAACTAGAGCAGCCTCCCTGAATGAACTTACCCAAGTAACCCTCCGTACTGTTTTTGTCCTTTTGAAGTGCAGAGCTTCCGTGGGGCTGGAGGAGGGTTGGCATCGTGCACACAGTTTACAAGGAAAACAAGGAGGAGTAAAAATAATATAGATAGCTTTGCTAACAATGAGGATAACTAGGGAGGGAGGACATTGCTTCAAGCTGGTGGCAAGATTTATTTGCTGTGAGTGGTAGAGCTGCTGTTGAAGTAGCTATAAAGTCAACATTTAAGTAAAAAGTATTTTCATTCCCAGTCTACATGCAACTGGAAGCAATTAAATGAGCATCCCTGTAATCTGTGTCCTTCTGAGGATCTGTCCTGCAGCACGTAGGTGTTGGACCCAGCCAAAGACACCACTGAGCTAATTAACCCCGTCCATCCTTGCAGCTCTTCCTGACGTGCTCTTTGGTCTGATGGCAGCATTCCCTTCCTCCTATCACCTGGCTATTACTTAGTATAAAGACAAGCAAAGCTCTAGAACAAACTGGTAAAGATTTATCTGTGGGGATGCTGCCACTTGCTGCCCTTAAGTGAGGGTGACACGAGAACACAGAAATCCATTGTTGTAGCCAGAATCCCAGTTCGTGTACCTATTAAAATGCAGAACTTGTGTGGAGGAAAAGTGTTGATCTTGTTTTTCCTTGTAAATGAGTGCCTGAAACTGATCAGATGTTCCTGCTTAGAAAAAGAGGCAGTTTCTTTAGCTGTATTTTAGTTTCTTTTCATTGATAAAATGAGCAAGGCTTTCTGTGACACTGAAAGGCTGTGCTGCCCTGGAGTTCTCTGCACATATCCCATGCATGCACATGAGTTCTGTCAGTACCTGCTGAGGTTTTTTTTTTTAAATTTTACATGATTGATTTAGTTTGAAGTTAACCCTGTAAAAAGGTAGCGTAAGGGAAATATACAGCTATTTCCCACTGACATAAGGCATTTCAATATGAAAATGCCCTCACTGTTGTGTATTCTTTTCTCCTGACAGGATTTGACTGATTTTTGGTGTGCTAAATTTGTCCTAGGACTCCTCTGAACACAGCAGATACTTCTGTGGGGCAGAACAAATGGAGGGTTTTGCATTCTGACGTTACAAAAGTTGATTCGGGTTCATTAAGATGAATGGAAAGCCTGCCATTGATTTCAGTGGAGTTGAATCAGGCTCATATCCTCAATCTAATGAAAAACATTATCCACATGACTCTCATTAACTCTGTTTGCAAAACAGACAGCAAGATATGACTCTGGATTTCTTCTGAGACATATGATGATTATCCTGTAGAATAAAGAGAACTTTGTGTTTAGAACAGATTCACTGCCTGAATTTTGCCTGAATTTGTCCCTATTGCACCTACTTTGTGCTCAGGCTTTTTTCTGTGGTGAAGAGGAGCTTTGGGGTGGCTGCTCTGGAGCACCCTGTGAAAATACAGATGGTGAGCTGCTGCTGGAGCCGTGGTTTTTGGGGGACAGCACATCTCCCTGGCTGTGCTGGGGTTGTGGTAAAAGGCAAATGCATCACCTGTCAGAATTTATTTTTAAGGTTTTCTTATCAGAAGAGTGACCAGTGTGTGCACTTTTGGGAAAGCTACTGCAATACATCATTGTGATGTTTGGTTGGCAGTAGGAAATCTCATTTCCTTGCACTTTTTTTTTTTAACCTTGAAAACTAATTTACAAATTGTGGTTTGCAACAGGAGGGCAAAATGCCAAGGCATAATCGACTGACACAAAAGAAATTAAGTTTGGGCAGGCAGTATAAGAACCTGATCCTGTTGAAGTCAGTGGTGTAATTCCTGTTGTTATTTTTACCCTTGGTTTCACTGATTTTTTTCAGATGGTCATAAATCCTCTGAAGCTTAAACTTCATAGTATTTGGCGTTTTGTTAAAAGCCTCAATTTCTGCAGTCCCATCATGACATAACAGATTTTTTTGCTTGTTTTGAGAGAGGAATTTTCTTGCTCTTGTAGGTGAAAATTTTAAAGTAGTGTAAAAATGGATCAAGAACATGTAAAAAAGCTTAAATGCATGATTTAAAGGATCTTGTAACACATAAGCTTGTTTAATTTTTTGTCATTTTGGATCACTGGACACAACTATAAAATACAAGGTGTCAGGTACATGATGTGTCTGTCATGTGTATGCACATGCCATGAATGTGTATTTTTTGGTGATGCGGAGAATACCCAAACTAGCATTATTTTTTCCAGATAATCTAAATGATATTCTGGAAAATTTAGGTGTGGCTTGCCAACTTTTAGTAGCAACGTACAATTCAAACAACATTTAATATCTTTTGAAGATGGCAGAATCTGTCAGCACTGTAGATC